>NC_056741.1:602269446-602904446 GCF_019279795.1 Protopterus annectens | reverse complement strand
GTGTTTAACTTCAGGTTTGAATTGGAGCTTAATGGGGGGTACTTCTTATATTTACAGGAAAGGAATTCCAGTTGTGGAATACAGAGTATTTATATAGGGACATTCCAATATTTTTTGATCGTTTGTAGAGTTCCAGAACATGTTTGTCAGATGCATGAAGCTGACATTGGGGGTTATATTGAGATACTGTATTAGAGATGGAGGGGCGGGAAGTGGGGTTATAAAGAATTGAGTGTGTAATCTGCAGTTGTGGAAGAAGTTGTTTAGGGAATTCAGGCCATTGTAATGACTTAAAGGCAAGGTGATGGAATTTATAGGGGAGATTGGAGGCAAATTTTGCTGTTTTATTGTATGTTTCTCTAATTTGGAAAGAAGAGATGTCATAATGTTAGTAAGGATTGGAACTGCATACAGAAGAAAGGGTAAGAGAAGAGGCAGGGCGCAAGGGAGGGTTTGGTGGAGGGTGAAAGCAATTTATGATTATGGTACAGGAGACCAAGTTTTTTATGCATTGATTGATATGTATGTCGAAGTTTAGTTAATCGATAGTGACACCAAGTAATTTAGTATGGGGTTCAGGTCTGATGATGGTATTGTTAAGGGAAATGATGAAGAAGGAGGATTTATGTTGTGCCAGTGTTTTAGGAAGGAAAAGTAGGTTTCTTTTTTTAGGATTTAATATTAGTTGATTATCAGTGAGATAGGTTTCGATGGAAGTGAAAGTGTCTTGGGTGAGAGCAAGGAGTTCTGGGATGCTGTGAGCGGTGGTAATAAGGGTGGAGTCGTCGGCATATTGTAATAGAGTAGAGAGGTTAGTAGCAGACTGTAATTTGGTGGTGAAAATATTAAGTGCTGACAGGCCGAAACGGGGAGGAGACAAGTTTGCCAGTGAATGGATCGTTGTCTGTTAGTTAAGTAGCTAGAGAACCATTTTATCAAGGGGGTAGAAAGATTAGTTATCAGTTTAGAGGGAGAGACAGTATCAAAAGCCTTGGAGGGATCAAAGAATAAACAAGTAGGTTGTTGTCAAGGGCTTCTGCTACTGTTTGGGTAAATGAGAGTAGTGTGGTAGTGGTGCTGTGGTGGGCTCTAAAGCCATGTTGGGTGGGAGATTATTAACAAGCAAGCGTTTAATTAGCTGAGTGTGGACACATTTTTCTTGAATTTTGGAAAAAGGGGATAGCATAGCAATGAGACAATAGTTGAATGGGTCAGTGGCATTTTCTCCTTTATTTATTTTATTTTATATTTGTTGACCATGATAGGCTGACTTGATACATGTCCATTTTCAGCGGAGGCCCAGGGAGAAAAGCTCCAAGATACTAATTCACATTGACCATTTAGTAATTGCTAGTTTCAAGCAGATTACAGTAATAAACAATACCAGCATTTAACACATATCGAGGGATTGTGTAAAATGATTTCCGTATTTCAGGGACAAGAGCTTCGGTAATGTAACATTTATAAGAATAGAGACAGGGTAGGCAATAGATTTAGCAGCGATTTTTAAGGAAGTAGGGAGGTAATTTGTCAACAGAGGGAGAGCAGTCTTCATTTGGGATTTGATGAAGGCAGTGGGAACTGGTTATAAGGAGAATGTATTGGAGGAAGAAAGACTGGGAGATAAAGGCAGAGAAGAGGCAGTGGAACTATGTTGAGTTAGTCTTTGAATTGTTTCTGTGAAGTGATTGTTTAGTAGAGCAGCAGTCTGTTTGGCAGTATTGAGGGGGAAGAGGTTGGGGGTAGGAGGGTTACCGAGGTATAAGATTTTATTAATGGTGGACCAAAATTTTCTAGGGTTTGTATGTGGGCTGTATTGGTTAGAGGCAAATAATGTTTTTTTGTCTTTGACTAGTTTTTTACACGTTTCCAAGTTCTTTGTAATGTTGGAGTAGGGGAGGATTTTTATTTTTGATCCAAGTTTTCCAGGCAGTATCCCTCTGATGCATAGTAGAGCGTGTTTGCTTAGTGAGCCAGGGGCACAGTTTGATTTTACCCTAATTTTTCTGGATGGAACCATGGCGTTCAGTATTTCAAAAAATATGTTATTGAAAGTAGTTACAGCATCATTAAGTGGGAGCTTAAATAGTATGGTCCAATTGATATTGGAGAGTTGAACTTGTTTCGATCGAAATGAGTCTGATTGCAACATTGTCTGTAAAGGTGTTCTTTGGGTGAATTTTGGGAGTATCTATGAATGTAGATAGGGGAATGGTCACTTAGAGAGTTAGGAAGAATGCCAGGGATATGATAGAAACAAAAGATCAGAAGTAAGGATCCAGTCTATTATAGATCCAGAAATAGAGTTTTTGTTGGTTCTGGTCCTTGTCAGTGTACATATTATTTCCTTCTTTACAGAAAAAAACATTGACTGCCATTTTCAAAACAAAACAAAACCAGAAACACTTGCATTGAAAACAGACTTGGCATGAGAAACAATAAACGTAACTTTGCTTGAAGCAATGCACCTGGCATCCCATTAAACTACAAGAGACATTCTGAGATTTATATCTCAAATAGCATATATTGAATTACTAATTAGCGTCTATGTTAAAGGTGCTCAAATTCAAAAATCAACCCATGGGACACAAGTCTCTGTTCAGGAACAGCCAAGGAGTACTGTTTGGTCAAGTATCTTGGCAGAGTGACACAGAAGACAAATGGAGACTTTGGGTAAAAAAACATGTACTACAGAAATCTCTTTCAGCGCATAGCTTTACTTCTCTGCACTATGTGATAGACAGTGCATTTCACACCTGTCTGAAAAAAAAGTTAAATTAAAAATGCATTAAATGTTATATTAAACTCTTAGACTATATGGTGTCCACTTTATTTGTAACTTAATAATAAAGACTTTTGTCATTAAGGAAACCAGGGATCATATCCAAAGAACAAGGCTTATGTGATGATGCTGTTTACCACAGTCAATTTCCTTCATTTGCACCATAACTAGTCAAGTTCATAGGTAGTTGCTAGGCTTGCAGTGCAGGGGACCACTGAGAAGCCTAAACCAAATTTGCAATTGCCCCAAAGCACTGTCTAGTTTAGTGACTTGCTCAAGGACTGTGCATAAATGAAGCAAAAATAAAAAAAAAAAAAATAAGAAACGAGCAGACTACTGTAAATTACTTAAAGTTGCAGAACAGGTTTTGCATCCACAGATATTTTGTGAACCATAAAAACTGTACAACTCTAGACTGAGATTGACCAACTGTTATCCTGAATAATTTACCAAAGTAATAGATGTTGGGCAGTTGTTATGGTTGATTCAGCCTTTTGCTCCCTGCATTTAAAGGGACAATCCCAGTGCCTAAAATTCTGGTCCAACTACAAGTAACAAAAGTAACGCCCACTTTAGGTATGTCACTCACATTCCTACCCACAGTGTCAATTTTCTTGTAAATTTCCGGTATTTCTTAAATTCCAATCTTCTTTTGTCTCCCACTGTCAACTAACATTTCAGTTTGCGTTCCTGTCCATTTCCGGTATTTCTTAAATTCCACTCTTCTTTTGTCTCCCACTGTCAACTACCATTTCAGTTTGCGTTCCTGTCCCATTTGGATCGGATCTTTTTTCCTGTGTAATAAGTAATAAAAGTTTTCCGCTTTTCATTCCATCTTTTCACTTGTGTCATCAGTAGTTAACCTTTTTTTTTTTTCAGATTTACTTTCAGTAGGACGGCTATAAGTGCAAACTGCTTCTTACAGTAACATTTTGTGTTTTTTTCTCAATGATTGTTCATATGCTTTCCTTACATAGTTTCAAACATTTCATTTATAGTGGCAAGGTTCTCCTTCTTTACATAAATTTCAATGGTAATCACAGTTCTCATTGCTTATCAAATCGATACGCGCTATAATTGATGTAAATAAACTAGAGTTTCAATTTTTTGTAAAACACTTTCTGCATCACACAGTTAACACACGATTCTAAGGAAAAAGATCACTACAAGAAAATTTTCATCTAAAACATCACTATTCCTAGCTGTTCTGCAAACACTGATTTCATTTTTATTGCATTTCCCGGTTGTCTATCTAACTGTATGTAGTATTATAAGCAGTTGCAATTGCACTGCAGTGTGATCAGCACATGGATGGGAACTGGCTGTAAAACTGACTAACTGCAGATGTTCATCGTGTTTCGCTGTTGCAGTCATAACTGTAGGGTGATCCTGCCGGCAGGCAGCCCGAGGTCGGCCAGAAGCACAAAGTCTGGGTCCGGCGTCGGCTGTACAAGCTAGTAACCTGAAGTCAGTACGCTCTGGTACATAGCCCTCAGCCGACGCCATCTTCTCCAGTCTTTCTTGCCGTGCGGTGGAAAGCAGTTCGCAAGTCGTTGGTTGGCGATTTTCGATCTACGCATTTGATTGCTGTCGGTCCGAAGTTCTTACTTCTCTTCTCAAAGCTAAGTACCCCGTTGGGGAATCTTTTTCTTGTTCCTCCGATGTCAGAAAAAGTTAATAATTGTATAGCGTGTGGAAAACAGATACCTTATAAAGATTTCCACTCTTACTGTCTACCTTGCTTAGGCCCTGACCACAACGTTTCTTGTTGTCGGTTCTGTGCCAGGTTCAATTCTCGCACTATTAAGCGTCGATACGACTGGGCTTTAAATTACTTTGGCAGACGCTTCAATTATAGAATGTCGTCAGATTCTACCGGAATTCAAAAGAAGCGCAAAGACAAGGACAGGCCTCCGAGGTCCAAACAGGATTCGTCGCAGCTGGAGCCAGCGTCCGGTTCGACTGTCGTCAGTGAGGCGCTTTTGCAGCCCCTGTCGTCCGCCACTTCTGAACCGATGGCCGATACAGACTCCCATGGGGAGCCATCAAGGCCTATTGTTTTATCTGCTGCAGGACCTTCGGACGTCGCTCCCTTAGATGGGTCCGGAACCGCTGTGCAGGTACCGGCTTCTGGGGGTGTATTCAGGCCTACTCACATCACCATTTCAAAGACAAAGGCAAAGTCCAAGACTCCAGTTAAACCTAAAGTTTCTGCTCCAGCTACTTCTGAAGCTACTCCCAAGACACAGAAGCAATTGCTAAGGATGGCTGAGGATTTGCTTACAATGATTAGGGGTTCTCACCCCCCTCTAGAGAAAAGGCCTCGACAGGATGTTCCTTTGGATTCCTCTGACCAGGCTTCTGTATCTTCTGTTTCTTCCTCTGATCAGGAATATTCCTTTCCTCCTTATGAGGATTCGGATGCAGAGGATTCCCTGCCCTCTGCTTCTCCGCCTGAGGATTTCTCTTTTGGGGAGACCTTACATGAGATGAGGGAACATTTTCATTGGGAAGGTCAGGATTATTCTGCTTCCAAGAAGAGGCTTAGGGAATTCCTTCTTCTTCCTCAACACAGGCCTTTAGCTATTCCTCCTGTTCTTGATATTGTGGATGATGCTTTTTCTGAGGCTAATCTGAGTCCTGATTCCATGCCCCCTGCTCCTTCTAAGCCTGATAGATTTTACAGGGTCCCTGATTCTCATTTATTCTTATTCAAGAACCCTTCTGTGGATCCTGAAACTATTTCTCAGGGTTCTAAGGCTGCTAAGGTTGCTTCTTCCAAAAATCCTATTCCCTCCGAGAAGGATTCTCGTGCCTTAGACAGGTGGGGTAAAAAGGTATATACTTCTGCTACCCTTGCTATTAGGGCTTTAAATTGCCAGTTTCATATGTTTAAGTATCAGCAATTTCTTTTGTCTGTTTTGAAGCAAAAGCTTGCTACCTCTCCGGCATGTGCAGAGGATAAGGAATTGCAGGATGTATTGCATGCAACTGAACAAGTGAACAAGCATAGTTTGCATTGTGGTTTTGATGCTTTGGAAGCTTCTTGCAGGGCCGCAGCCTCTGGTACTGTTATTAGGAGACATGCCTGGCTTCGAGAACAAAGTTTGCCGGAACAGGTTAAGGCTGAACTTTTAGATGCCCCTGTTCAGCATGATGTTTTATTTGGATCCAAGGCTGAAGAGGTTATTAAAAAGATGGAAGAAAAGGCAAAATCTATGCAGACTGTGAAAGATTTCTTACAAGTTCAGCCTCCTAGATTTTCCAGGAATTGGCCCTCCAAAAATTGGTCCTTTCCCACATCTGACAGGCCTCAAAGGGGAAGATATAGACGCTCCAGAGGTCGTGGTCAGGCTCAGGCCTCTTACAGATCCAGACAATGGACTGCTTCTTCACCTAGAAGGGGAGAAGACAGATCCCAATCTCAAAGGAAGCAGACTCAATGACTCTCTCAGTTGGGCTTCAGGACCCCCTTACCTGGATGCCCCTCTCGGAGGAAAGCTTTCTCTTTTTTACAGGAATTGGGCTCATATTACCCAGGACAAATGGGTATTGGACGTGATTTTAAGAGGCTACAAGTTCCATTTTCATACTCTGCCAAGGGTTATTGGTTGGCCAGATCTGCCAAAACATCAATGGGCAGAGGCCTTAAATCAAGTGGATGCTCTACTGGCCATGAGAGCCATAGAGCCTGTTCCTCTCTCAGAAAAGGGAAAAGGCTTTTACTCAAGACTATTTCTGGTTCCAAGAAAACAAAACTCATGGAGACCTATTCTGGACCTTTCGGTGTTAAACACTTTTTTGGAAATTCCAAAATTCAAAATGCTTACTCTTCAACAACTGCTTCCAGTACTCTCCCAGGATGCTTGGATGGTGACATTGGACCTCAAGGAGGCCTACTTACACATTCCCATCAGGCAGGAACGCAGGAAATTCCTCAGATTCAAAGCAGGCTCGAGGCACTTTCAATTCTCTGTACTGCCCTTTGGTTTATCTACTGCGCCCAGGGTTTTTACCAAGTGCCTGGCCCCAGTAGTGGCTTATTGCAGACTTCAGGGGATTCAGATTTACCCCTATTTGGACGACTGCCTTATTCAGGCAGACAGCAAGGACCTTTTACTTCAACATCTGGATTTTGTTCAACGTCTCTTCCTCCTCCTGGGATTTTCAGTGAACTTAAAAGTCCCAATTGGTTCCTTCTCAACAAATGATATTTTTGGGAGCCCTCCTAAATACAACCTTACAAAGGGCTTTCCTTACGCCAGAAAAACAAATACAGCTGGCTTCAATTTTCAAAACCTTGGCAACCTTAACTCAGCTCACTGCAAGGAAATTCCTGCAGGCTCTGGGCTATATGGCTTCATGCATTCTGTTAATTCCAAATGCAAGGCTTCATATGAGAAAGCTTCAATGGTACCTGAAAAGTGCATGGTCTCAGCATTACCAAGATCTGGACACTTTGATTCCTCTGATCCCCTGCCTCCAGAAGGAGTTCCTTTGGTGGTCCAGGGTATGCGCTTTAAACGAAGGGAAGCCTTTTCGTCTACCTCAACCTTCTCAAATCATAACCACGGACGCCTCGGATTATGCTTGGGGAGCACATTTTCTGAACAGTTGCCAGCAGGGGACCTGGACAAAGAATCACCTTCACTGGCACATCAATCTGAAGGAAATGTTGGCAGTTCAAAATGCTCTTCTAGCCTTCAAGAACCTTTTGCAACCAGGGTCTCTTCTAACTCTGAATCTGCATCTTCAGGCTCAATTCATTCCAGGAAAGCAGAATCTCTTAGCAGACAGCCTAAGCAGAAACATTTTGGATCCTCACGAATGGATGCTAGACACCAACTTATTCAACAGGATAACTGCAGTTTGGGGGTGTCCCCAGATAGATCTGTTTGCATCCCATCTCAACCATCAGCTGCCTCTCCTTTTGCACCAGGTCCTTCCACAAAACAGCTTGGAAAGTGGATGCCCTGTCATTCAGTTGGAGGAACCTTTCGGGATATGCCTTCCCTCCTCTTCCTCTTCTTCCCCGAATATTACTGAAGATAAAACAAGACAAGCCCAAGTTCATCATCTTGATTGCTCCAAATTGGCCTCGACAGTTTTGGTATCCAACCTTACAACATCTCTGCTTGGAACCTCCTTGGATATTTCCTCTGTACCCTTCTCTGCTGTCCCAGCATCAGGGTCAGATGCTACACCCTCATCTCAAGACCCTTTGCCTGGCAGCTTGGCTCTTCAAGGAACTCTGATTTCTTCTAAGCTCCCCAAACAAGTTTTGGATGTTCTTCTAGAAGCCAGACGGCCTAGCACTAGGAAATCATATGCCTCTAAATGGAAAAGGTTTTGTATTTGGATGCAGGACCGTGGCTCTAACCCTTTTGTGCCTGATCTCTCATCTATTTTGCTTTACCTTTCAGACCTTTTGTCTAAAGGCCTTTCCTTTTCTTCCATTAAGATTTATGCTTCTGCTATATCTGCTCATTTTAATACTGACCCTCCTGTTTTTTCTCATCCATTGGTGAGACAATTCTTGAGAGGAGCTAAGAATTTGAGGCCTCCTAGGATCCCTCCTGTCCCTGCCTGGGATCTTAACTATGTTTTGGAAAAACTCACTTTGCCTCCTTTTGAGCCTGCTGCGGCTTCTGATATTAATTTTTATCCTGGAAGACAGTTCTTTTGTTAGCATTGACTTCTGCCAGAAGGGTTTCAGAGTTGCAAGCTCTTATGGCTGTGGAGCCATACCTAATTTTCCATCTTGACAGAGTATCCTTGAGGACCAATCCTACTTTCATGCCTAAGGTGATTTCGAAAGTTGCTTTAAATCAGACTATTCACCTTCCTACCTTCTTTCCTAATCCTCAAAATAAAGGGGAAAGGATTTTGCACTCATTGGACGTACACAGACAGTTAAGTTTTTACTTGGACAAGACTAAAGAATTCAGAAAATCTAACCAATTGTTTGTTTCTTTTGCCTCCAGTTCTCTTGGAAAGGCTATTTCCAAACAAACTATTTCCAAATGGATTGCCTATGGAATAAGATTTTGTTTCATCATAGGAAACCGTTTCCAGGTACTGTGAGAAGTCATTCTACTAGAGCTGCTGCCACTTCTACTGCTTTTCTCAGAGGGATCCCTTCCAAGGATATCTTGGAAGCTGCCACTTGGAGTTCTATGCATACCTTTTCCAAGCACTACAATCTCCCTTTGTACTCTAAGACTAGGGCAGGTTTTGCCTCTGCTGTTTTGCAGGGCCTTCTTGCTGCCCCTTCTTCTATCTGAGCCTCCTTCCTTTCTTCTCTGCTTTGGGATTCCACCCTACAGTTATGACTGCACAGTGAAACACGATGAACATAGTACAGTTGTGTACACCTACCATAAATGTAGATGTTTGAGTGTCTTCACTGTTGCAGTCGGTGTTTCTCTCCCTCCTATCCCCTCTTTTTTCACTTTATGGTGTGTTTGTGTTTCCTTGTGGGACTCATTTTTTGTTTATTGGGGATTTCTGACATCTGGGGCAAGAAAGGCTGGAGAAGATGGCGTCGGCTGAGGGCTATGTACCAGAGCGTACTGACGTCAGGGTACTAGCTTGTACAGCCGACGCCGGACCCAGACTTTGTGATTCTGGCCGACCTCGGGCTGCCTGCCGGCAGGATCACCCTACAGTTATGACTGCAAGTGAAGACACTCTAACATCTACATTTATGGTAGGTGTACACAACTGTACTTTCCAAGTTGTCCAGCTAAATGTATGTAATTACAGGGATGTTGGTAAATGTACACTACAATATGCATGTAATCAGCGAGGGGGTAGCAAAAGCAGTGATAAAATGTGTTTTTACACCACCCTGCTCACAAAAATACTGCCTGTTGCTGGTTGCTATTCAAAGTGCTGAAAGTAAATTCACACATAGGAGGCACCTTGACTATAACACTTCTATTTAAAATAATATTTTGTTGATGTATTTAATTAGCCCTTTCTACACTTCTTTCCTTTAGGTAGAATCAAGAACGAAGTGATGCTAGGCAGGCCCACAATCTCCAAGGATCAATTTTTAAATATTTCTGTAATTCTCATAAAAACGTTAAGAACAATTGACTTTGCGTCTCTGTGCATTTCTGAACAAGAAGTACAAACTCCAGTGTATGGAATTATTTACAGACTGTAATCCCGAGTGGTTTAAGCAGGAAATCAAAAGTGTTGTTAGGGCAGGAAGAAAACATGAGACAAAGACAGGGACATTCTGCCAAATCAGGGCTATCAGAGGTGTAGGTATTCCCGATAATGCAGCAAATCATCTGTGCAGCAGAAGAGAACATTTCAAATGCTACCTTGTCTTTGGCATCAGCAGCATCTGTATTAATCAGTTATTTTCTGCATTAGAGACG
Source organism: Protopterus annectens (assembly GCF_019279795.1). Taxonomy (NCBI): domain Eukaryota; kingdom Metazoa; phylum Chordata; order Ceratodontiformes; family Protopteridae; genus Protopterus; species Protopterus annectens. The sequence goes on along the minus strand of NC_056741.1, from coordinate 602,894,273 downwards.
GATGCAGTAATAATGGGGTCATTAAGCACACTTTTTAAAATATTAGTACCATTAACTTGAGATGCTGTCAGAATAAGAGCATATGAATTAACATGCATTTTCTGACGTAAAAGAAGTCTGTAATCCAATGTGTTAGCATTATGAAAGTGTAATTCACTGCCTTTTTGTCTTTTTTTTTTTTTTTTTCTGGATTTCTGTTTGCCATACAAGTTGTTAGGGTATGATCGTGCAAGTATGTACTGGCTTCATAAATAAATGCTGATACCACATTAGTGATTATTAGTGCTGAAACGCCAATGCGCCTAGTGATTGAATTGTTGCAAACTGAAGTAGCAAGCAGTTCGCTACAGTTGTAGATGATGCCCTTTTTTATCTTTAGCTAGGTGGAGAAGAGTTGCATTTCTTTACAGGCCAGCTGTTGACATAGCTGTAATTCTGGAAAAAGACCCCATATCAGGGGTAGTGTTTAAATATTGCTCCAATTCGCTAAAAATTAATGAATCAACATGTTTTGCATTAGCATGCATTTTCTGGCCAGTATCTGTCTCTGTTGACTACCTGTAATTCTTACTAATTCATCAGAAAGTCACATTTTACAACTTAGCAGCAGCATCCACACACTTTTTCTACTGATCACTTCTTTCATAGCTCAACGTCTTGGCTTGAGAGGTGGGGGCAAAGTGATGGTGCAATGACCTATATTACTCTCATTCTTTGATAAGTTAAGAGAATCAGCGTGTCTTTTTCTAAACAAGAAGTAAGACGCTCTGATGTATGACATAAATTACTGACTGTAATCCTTAGCAGTTTACTAATAAATCAAAATATGAAGCAAAATCAAGGTCCCCCTGCAAAATCAGACACACCTGAGAAGTATGCTTATTCACACAGTATGTATTTTATTCACTAATTTTACTAGAAGACGGAGCAAAGACTCTAAGCAAATGAGGGACAGTTAGAAGTTGTATTTATTGCCATAGCATGCTCTTTTCCTGGCAATGCTATACTTTATTCCTTCTGAATTACATCTATCTGGATTGAGCACTACCTGGAAGTCCATTATTGGTGATCATAAATTTACTTTTCTGCTGTACAGTTGATGCTTAGCATGAGAGACATTTTTTTTTCAAATTACAGCTCGTTTCTTTTCCCTTACTAAGTATCTTTAATTTTATTGTAATTACATCAATCCCAAAAGAGCTTTAATTCAGTAGCATTGCCTTTTGTGTCTCACCTTTTTGTGAATACTGTTAATGTCATGAGGGTGATATGTTCTTTGTAATATTTGCTTACTGTGGATCTGAAGTGGGAATCTTTGACTTTCTGGATAGTATCATTTGCATTGCTTTTAGACTGTTGTTTTTATACAAGTGTTTGCATATAAACACAGTATATTTTGACAACCATTGCCCTCTATTTATTCACTTATTTAGTTTGGATTTAAGTTTTATTGGTGTTTATGGATTCATTTAAAATACAATGTGAAAGTGTTCAATCTCGCCGTTTGTTCTTACACACGGTTTCGGAGCTGATCCTCGGCTCCAAGTCGGCCGCATCACAAAGCTCTGCATCTTAGAGAAGCTCGAGACCAGACTATATCCCATGATCCTCCCTGCTATCCCTCAGATCTAGTTTGCCGCTGCAACAGATCGGTCGAGGAGAGCTCGGGCCAGAGAGAGAATTTACTTTTATCGTTCAGATAAGAGGGGAGGTTTTTTTGTCTAAATTTATCATTGTCCTTTCAGATAGTGTAGTATATAGAGTGTGTGTGTTTTTGAAAGTTATTCCCTTTGATATATATATATAGATATTTATTATATATATATATATATATATATATATAATCTATTGGGCTGCGGCCAGGGCTCTGACAGTGTTCTTTCTACCAGTAGTTAGTTGGTATAGTGTTTGTATATAGTGTTACTGTTCAAAAGAACAACACTCGACCAGACTGGATGTCGGCAATAAAGGCTGTACGCAGCTTCCCTTGAAAACAGTTTATTGTGAACAAGACACCTTACAAAAAGCGTGATAGCTACTGTCATATACAACGAAACCTGGCCTCAATGACTACATTAGCATTAAGCCATTCTTATTATTGAGATAATAATTAACATTATTCCCACAAGTGTTCAGTACTAGCACAGTACCCCTATTATCCATCAATTATACGTCACATTGGAGGTAATCATTTTTAAAATCTGTTTTAATGAGTTTTTAAGTAATAATAATAATAAAAATTTTTTTATGTATATATTTATAGAATTCTATTTATTATATTTATTATTATTATTTATGTATTAGTATATACACTATGTAATTATATGGATTATTATATTGCATTATATGATATTTATACAGAATTTTAGAATGGTTAGAATTATGTACATAATATGCACAATGCACATGGGATTAGAAGTGAATTTTTATGGATATGATATGACAATATATATTCATTTCATATTTATATTTTAAAGCTATTAAATGTACACCATATACTCATTTTTATAGAGTTACAAACTTCCTAGGATAATATAAGCTTGTTTTTCTAGGTATAAACATATACATCTTTTCATAATACCTGGTATTAAATAATTCACACAAAGTATATGACAGTAGCTATCACGCTTTTTGTAAGGTGTCTGTGCCTTTAAATTTTATAAGCTAATGATCTGTAATGAAGTTTTGGCGCCTAATTTGATATAAAAAAAGGGAGCAGTGGCTTAAGTAAATCGTTCTGATGAAGTCTGCCTTTGGCGGATGAAAGCGCTTAACATTGTTTGTATCTGAAGTGGAATACTTTTTTATCGTGGAATTTTAATGTTATCTTGTTCACAATAAACTGTTTTCAAGGGAAGCTGCGTACAGCCTTTATTGCCGACATCCAGTCTGGTCGAGTGTTGTTCTTTTGAGTGGATTCTGCTTTTTACTTTTATAGTGTTACTGTTAATATTTCCCCTTTATTACCATTAACCCTTTTAGATAGATATATAACTTTCCTTTTGTTTATCTATAATATTGTTATAGTAACTGTTATAAGCTTGTTGACTTGGATTTGTGTTTACCATGTCAGAGAAAGTCAAATCCGGATTTAAAAGATGTCAGTGTGGACAAAAAATGTCCATCACTGACAGTCACGCTTCCTGCGTCTACTGCCTTGGCCCTCTCCATTTGCAGGAGGACTGCTCCATCTGTCATTCCTTTAGTGGGAGGGTCATGACAGAGGCGCAGGAAGCTGATTGACAGGGGCTTACTTAAGCCTGACTTCCAGGAGGCCTTGGAGAAGTTCAACCAGGCTTCTAAGTCTTCGAAGGGGTCGAAGGTGTTGGAGCCCATGTCATCGGCTCTGAGCACTTCTTCCAGGGTTCGTTCGCCGGTTCCACAGACCTCGGGGCCGTGCATCGAACGGTTACCTTTGATTGAGCCCCGGGTCTTGGAACCGGTGTAGGAGCTACCTCCACCGTCGATTCTTCGATCCGTGCCGTCTTCGGCCCCTTCGACCCAATCTTCCAGACCATTATCTGATACTGACGTGGATCATGTTGTACAGAAACTAATGGAAAACACAGCTCTGTCCAAGCTGATTGCGGTTTCGTCCCAATTGGTGTCGAAACTGGAAGGCCTCCCTGTGTCTCCAACAGATCCTCCTTCGAGACTCATTCAGTCTTCGGAGCCGGGAGAAGAGGAACCGATGATAGTGGAGCCCTCGGTGCCGAAACCGTCCATTGTGCGATCGGCACCATTGACCTTGACTCCTTCAGAGCCCGTTGGGGAGTCGGAGGCGATCTCTCCTTGTTCGGGACTGAGAGTCATGCAATTTCGGTTCCAACTCTCCCTCTCGGGGCCTCGGCGCAGATAGGTTCGGCTCCGTCCTCTGGGTCGGAGCCCACGGTTCCGGTGTCGAGGAGGCTTTTGCGTTCTTCGGAACTGGAGGAGTCCTCGGCCCGGGGCTTGGGGGCTTTCGATCTTATGAGGAAGGTATTGTCTGAACAGACAACTACTTCATCAGAGGCGTCTTCTCCTTCCCCCAAAGGGCCGCTTTCTGTTTCTGCCCCCGCGATCCACTCCAAGCATAGAGTCTCATTGCCTCAGCCAGCCCCAGAGGGTGCTCCCTGTTCCTTGGAGGCTTCACCAGAAGCCCCCTCTGATGAAGTTCCGAGGAAAAGATTGTGCAAGAGGAGGCACATTGATTCCCCGCAGGAATCTCTAACGTCTGACACCATTTTGGATGAGGCAGAAGGGTCCCCACGGTCCATATTCATATTCATATTCACCAAGGATATTCACACCACCAGGCGAGTTGCCCAACACAATGCGTCTGAAATTCTCCAGGTGCAACTCACACTAGGTAAGACTGCAATCCAAATTGTAGCTCGCTACAGATCCTCCCACCATGCTCCAAGAGTCTCACTACACCTTTCTAAACATACTGGAAAATATTAAGATACAGTCAAACACCCTAATACTGGGTGATTTCAACTACCCTGCCATTAACTGGGAAAACTACTTGTGTACCAACATCTTTGTCCAACGGTTCTTGGAATTCATAAATTCCAGTGCCCTGGATCAACTAATTCTTAGATGTCCTTCAAGGATGCATCTGCAGTCCTAACATATGGGTTGTCCTGCCTCAGGCAGCCCTTTGGTCGGCCGGATTCTAAAGTCTGGGTCTGGCCTCGGCTGATGTCGCACTTCACCCGACGTCATAGCTGCTGTCAATTGGGTATAAAGGCATCAGCCGACGCCATTTTCCTCAGTCTTTCTTGCCGCGTGGCGCCCGAAGCAGAAGCTGTTTGCAAGTGCCGGTCGGTCAGAACCAGAGATTACTACTACCGAAGACTTCTAAAAAGCTAAGTACCCCGTTGGGGACTCTTTCTTGCCTCAGCCGATGTCAGAAAAAGTAAATAACTGTTTAACTTGTGGGAAACAAATACCTCATAAGGATTTCCACTCTTACTGCCTTCCTTGCTTAGGCCCTGACCACGACATAGCAGCTTGTCTAGCCTGTGCTTCCTTCAACCGATGGACACTTAGACGTCAGTCGGAGTTTGCAGAGGAGTTTTTCGGCCCCGCTTTTGCTTACAACATGCCGTCGGAGACTCCGACTTCACAATTAGCTAAAAAGCGTAAGGAAAAGGACCGACACTCGCGGTCCGCGGTTTCGGCCGAAACTGCGGTTAAGCCAACCGCGAGTGTCTCGGTTTCGGCTGAAACAGAGTCCTCGGTTCTTCCTTCGGCCGAAAGCATGCCTCCTACAACCGAGGCCTCATCCAGCATGGCTGAATCTGCTACTGAATTTCCACCTGCTGTTGCAGGTTCTCAGGACTTATCAGATACTATTCCCTTAGACATATCTACTCCTGCACGTGGAGCTGCTAGGCCCCCTGCATCCATGTCTATCAAGGCTTTTTCTAGGGCTAAAGCAGCTAAATCTTCTAAGGCCTTGCCTGCTAAAACCCCCTCACACAGGCCTAGCTCTAGTACCCAAATGCTTAGCCTGGCAGAAGATCTCATTTCTTTGATCAGGGGATCCCAACCTCACCCTGACAGGGCCTCTCATCCCCCTCCAGAGAAGAGGCCTAGAGCAGAGCCCCCTGAGCCAGTTTCTACAGATTACTCCTCTGATGATTCAGAAAACTCAAATCCTCCAGAAGGCCCTTATTCTCCATATGAGGACTCTGGCGCAGAAGACTCCATTCCTTCTGCCTCTCCTCCTGAGGAATTTTCTTTTGGGGAAACCTTGCATGCTATGAGAGAACAATTTCAATGGCAGGGCCAGGATTTGTCAGATTCTAGGAAAAGGCTTAGGACCTTTTTACATTTGCCACAGCATAGGCCTTTAGCCATTCCTCCAGTACTTACAGTTGTGGATGATGCATTTAATGATGCTTGTACTGCCCCTGACTCTCTTCCCCCGGCCCCTGCTAAGCCCGACAGATACTACAGGGTCCCGGACACACATTATCACTTGTATAAGGCTCCTATTGCAGATCCTGAAACTATTTCACAGGGCCCCAAAGCTGTAGCAGCTGCCTCTGCCAAAACCCCCCTCCCCTCTGAAATAGAATCTAGAGCATTAGAGAGATGGGGTAAAAAAGTTTATACTTCTGCCACTCTTTCGGCTAGGGCCTTAAACTGTCAATTCCACATGATTCAGTATCAGGAATTTTTGTTAGATCAGCTAAATAAAAAACTGTCCTCTCCTGAACCTATAGACCGTAAGTCCCTTCAGGATTTGGTACATAACACTCAGCAGGTCAGTAATCATTCCTTAAAATGCGGCTATGATGTACTGGAGGCTTCCTTTAGATCAGCTATGACTGGTACAGTGATCAGAAGGCATGCATGGTTAAAAGAGCAATCCTTACCAGACCATGTAAAGTCAAAGCTCCTAGATGCTCCCATGGAAAAACACAGTTTGTTTGGCTCCCCTGCACAGCAAGTGTTGAAGGTGGAAGAAAAAGCAAAATCTGTCCAAACAGTCAAGGATTTCTTACAGGTCCAGCCTCCGAGGTTTAGTAGGAATTGGCCTTCGAAGAATTGGTCCTTTCCAGACACCACCAGAGCACAGAGAGGCAGAAATAGGCGCCCAAGAGGCAGAGGTCAATCCAGAGGTGCCTACAGGGGACGTCAGTGGCAGCCTAACAACCAGAGAAGTACTGCCACAGATCCAGCCACTACCACTTCCACAGGACAGTCACAGTGACTTGGCTCTGATACCGCCTACCAGGGAACAACTAGAAGCACCCTTAGGCGGAAAGCTAGCCTCATTTTCAGTAAACTGGCATTACATTACAGGAGACAAATGGATTTTACAGACAATAGACAAAGGTTACAAGTTTCACTTCCATACTCTACCAAGGAAGAGAGGAATGCCAAACCTACCACCAAACCAAAAAACAAACGCTCTAGAACAAATCGACCACTTACTAAGGATGAGAGCTATAGAAAAGGTACCGTCTATGGAACAAGGACAAGGATTTTATTCCAGACTTTTCCTGGTACCAAGAAAGGAAAACCAATGGAGACCTATTCTCGACCTGTCCTCTCTGAACACGTATCTCATTGTTCCAAAATTCAAGATGCTGACCCTACAGCAACTTCTTCCCATGCTGGGCAAGGAGTCTTGGCTGGTGACTCTAGATCTCAAGGAGGCATACCTGCACGTCCCCATACGACCAGATTGCAGAAGATACCTCAAATTTCTTGCAGGATCAGAGCATTAGCAATTCTCAGCATTGCCTTTTGGCTTATCTACTGCGCCCAGAGTATTTACGAAATGCCTGGCATCAGTAATTGCTCATTGCAGGCTTCAGGGAATTCAAATTTATCCATACCTGGACGACTGCCTGTTACAAGCGGACAACAAAAACAAATTAACAAAAGATTTGAGAAAGGTTATTCACCTATTGCAAGCCCTGGGATACACAGTCAACATAAAAAAGTCAAGGCTGATACCATCCCAAAGGATAACTTTCTTGGGTGCAGAACTGGACACATCAAATCAAATGGCATTCCTCACAGCAGAAAAGCAAAAGCAACTACCACTCTGTTTCATGGCATTAACAACGCAGAACCAGCTTACAGCAAGGAAAGTCCTGCAAGCCCTGGGTTACATGGCATCCTGCATAATATTGATTCCACATGCCAGACTACATATGAGGAAGTTGCAATGGTACCTAAGGAATTTATGGTCTCAGCACAAGCACAGCCTAGAAGCCCAAATTCCAATAATTCCATGCCTGAAGCAAGAATTCCAGTGGTGGGCTCAGGCCTGTCAATTGAACAAAGGACTGCTTTCCACAGCCCTCACCCAAGCCAGACTATCACCACGGACGCCTCAGACCTCGGTTGGGGGGGCACATGGTGGACAAGTGCATACAAGGCTTATGGACACGACCAGCTGAACCTACACATAAATCAAAAAGAGATGCTGGCAGTAAAACAGGCAATTCAGACATTCAGACCGTTTCTTCAACAAGGTCATTTGCTGATAAGGATGGACAACACCACAGTTATGTGGTATATCAACAAACAGGGAGTCACACATTCATATCCTCTATGCCGGATGGCAATGGACCTCTGGAATGTGGCCCTGAACCTCAACATTCAGCTCCAGGCCATATTTGTGCCAGGAAAAGAAAATATACTAGCAGACATCTTAAGCAGAACTACCACGGATGCCCACGAATGGATGCTGCATCCAGACATCTTCAAATCCATTACAAAGAAATGGGGACTACCAGAAATAGACCTGTTCGCATCCCCACACAACCACCAATTGAGAAAATTCTGCACCAGGACATACCACCCACTTGCTTGGAAGGTGGACTCCCTATCCTTCAGTTGGGAAAACCTGACCGCATATGCATTCCCACCCCTTCCTTTGATGCACAAAGTGCTACTGAAGATCAAAGAAGATCACCCAAGGATCATCCTGATAGCTCCAGACTGGCCGAGGCAGCATTGGTACCCGCTACTGAGGAGTATGTCTCGGGCACTCGCATGGCCTCTACCTCTAGTTCCTTTAATGCTAACACAGAACAACTTCAAAATCCTGCATCCAAACTTGAAAACACTGCAGCTAGCTGCTTGGAACATTACATAAAACAAAATAACCCAGATTTATCTCAAAGGGTTAAAGACGTTATCCTGGAGGCTCGCAGACCCTCCACAAGGAAAACTTATTCAGCAAAATGGAAAAGATACCTCATTTGGAGTGCAGCAAAAGGAGAAAATGTATCATTGGCAAACATAGCTAACATCCTGGAATATTTAGCAGAGCTTTTCCACAATGGCCTGTCTTACTCCTCCATTAAGATTCATGCATCAGCAATTTCAGCAGAATACAACATGGATCCTCCAGTCTTCTCTCATCCTCTACTCAGGCAGTTTCTGAGAGGAATTAAAAATGTAAAGCCTCCAAGGAAGCCACCTTTGCCTACCTGGGACCTGAACTTTGTGTTAGAAAAGTTGACACTTCCCCCTTTTGAACCAGCAGCAACAGCAGAATTACAGTTCTTATCTTGGAAAACTGCTTTCCTGCTTGCAATCACTTCAGCAAGAAGGGTTTCTGAATTACAGGCATTAATGGCAGTACAGCCCTTCCTTATCTTCCATCAGGATAGAGTGTCCTTGAGAACTAATCCTACTTTTATGCCAAAGGTGGTCTCCAGGGTATCATTAAACCAAGCAATCCACCTACCAACATTCTTCCCCAACCCACAGAACAGGGGGGAAAGACTACTGCATACCTTGGATGTGCACAGGCAATTACGCTACTACCTGGACAGAACCAAGAACAATAGAAAAACTGACCAGCTTCTGGTAGCATATGCAACATGAATGGAAGGAAAAGCAATTTCAAAACAGACAATCTCAAAATGGATAGGAAATTGCATTAGATTTTGTTACTCTTTTCATGGAAAGACAACTCCAGAAAACATCAGACCTCACTCCACAAGGGCTACAGCCACTACTACAGCGTTCTTACGAGGAGTGGCTACCAAAGACATTTTAGAGGCTGCTACTTGGAGCTCCGTGCATACATTTGCCAAGCATTATAATATACCTTTATACTCCAGATCCCGAGCAGGTTTTGCCACTGCTGTTTTGCAAGGGATCTTAACTACACCATAATCTTCTTAGTGCCTCTTCCCCCAGTTTGGCTATGGTATTCTACCCATATGTTAGGACTGCAGATGCATCCTTGAAGGACATAGTACAGTTTTGTACCTACCATAAATGTAGATGTCCGAGAGGTATGCATCTGCAGTCAGGATTACCCACCCTCCTTCCCCTCTGTGGTACTCCTAGGGTATTTGCCCATCTTGTAGCTAGCTGGGGGAATCTATTATGGTGTATTTGTTTGTATATATGTATATACATGTTTATTTTTATTTGCTCTCTACTGTTTGGAATCATTTGCATTTATCCAAATTTAGCCTTCCTAGAGGGCACCTGGCATCTGGGGCAAGAAACACTGAGGAAAATGGTGTCGGCTGATGCCTTTATACCCAATTGACAGCAGCTATGACGTCGGGTGAAGTGCGACATCAGCCGAGGCCAGACCCAGACTTTGTAATCCGGCCGACCGAAGGGCTGCCTGAGGCAGGACAACCCATATGTTAGGACTGCAGGTGCATACCTCTTGGACATCTACATTTATGGTAGGTACAAAACTGTACTTTCCACTGGGGGTTCCAGTATCCTAGACGTGGTTATTACCAACATGGGAAATCAATGCTCCACACCTATGGTAACCCCCTCGTTGGTTAGGTCTGACCATAAGCTAATCACCCTTGACATCCACATCCCACCCCCACCCCCCGGTAAGGAAACCACCGTAAAAAGCTTCTCCAAAGCCAAATTCATGCTACTCAAGTCAGAAGTGACAAACTTCATAACACCCATGCAGACGAGAACTGAAATTTCGACTGCTGAATCCTACACTAAGGCTCTGTACGAGCACATCCACTCGTGCATGAATTGTGCCATCCCCAATAGAACCAAGATGCTCGCCTCCAAAAAAAAAACAAAGCCAATCTGGAGGTCCTTTGTCATAAACAAACTTTACAACAAAAGGAAGAAACTGTTGCAGAAAAGAGGAAAATTCCAGGATGCAAAAAACTCCCTTACCAGCCTCAGTAATAAGCTGAGATCCCTCATAAAATCCTCCAAAGCTAGTTACGAAAATAAAATTGCCAAAGATTCCAAAGACAACCACAAGGCATTCTATAGCTATGTCAAGAATCTAAATAGCAATGCTCAGGTGTGCTCTGAGCTACAACAGAATGGCATTAAATATACTGATCCCAAGGATATTGCCAATATCCTGGCAGATCGATTAATTGCAAACTTTACCCCCCTCTCACCCCCTAAAGGGCCCATCTCAATACCAAAAGATTGCCAAATTCCAGTAATAACGGCTACACGGGTAAAAAAACACAATCTTCAAAGCTAAGAATACAGCATCCATGGGACCAGACGACATCCCAGGCGGTGTGCTACATGAGCTACAAAATGAACTGGCACATCACCTAAGTGTCATGTTTAATCATAGCCTCACCTCAGACTTCGTGCCCACTGAATGGCACACAGCTACAGTTATCCCACTCCACAAGGGGAGATCCACCTTGGATCCTGGGAACTACTGCCCCATCAGTCTGACGATCCTGATCTGCAAGGCCATGGAACGCACTATCATGGAACTTATAAAGAAAGACATTTGTAACCTTTAAACACTAGACCCCATGCAGTTTGGGTTCGTGAAGGGCCGATCTTGTCTCCTGAACCTGATTGACTTCTTCGAATCAGTCTCCAGAGCCATGGATAAGGGTAAAGCAGTCCACACAGCTTATATAGACCTCGCCAAGGCCTTCAACACCATCCCCCACTCTGGAATCATAGATAAACTTATTAAGCTGGGCATTAATCCCTACGTCACTTGATGGGTTGCCAATTGGCTTACTGACAGAACCCACACTGTAAAAGTAGCCGACTCCAAATCCAGCTCCAGAAGTGACAAGTGGAGTACCTCCGGGTTCAGTCCTGGGACCGCTCTTGTTTGGCATCTACTTTTCTGAAGTACAGGCCAACACAAAGGGACTCTGGCTAACAAAGTTCGTAGATGCCTGCAAACTGGGAGACATTATTGAGTTTCCAAATGATGTGGATATTTTACAAAAGGGCCTTACAGAAACAGATGCTTGGTGCCAGAGCCATGGGCTCAACCTCAATGCCAAGAAATGTATAGTTATCCCCTTTGGGAAAAAACATGTACCCATGAATTACCACATAGGTGGCAGTACATTAAACACCAAAAGTGTGATAAGAGACTTGGGGACACAGGTGGACAGTGGTCTCACCTTCGATAACCACATCGCCACAACAGTCAGGAAATCCTGTGTGGCACACCTCATCATTAAGGGTTTTTTATCCAGAAAAATGAGGTAAATGTCCCACTGTACCCATCCCTCATTAGACCCATTATAGAATACAACACCCCATTTGGTATGTACCTCTCAAGACATCTGCAACAACTGGAAAGGCTGCAGAAATGCCTCACTAAAAGAATGACAGGCCTAAAGCAGATGCCCTATGCTGACCATCTAAAAAAACTCCACCTATACTCTTGTTGCATATAGTCTACTCAGATGCGATCTGTGCTTAACATACAAGGCCATGTCAAACCCAGAGCTGTTGGACATGCTACACTTAAAGAAATCCCAATCTCTCAGAGATGCACGCTCCAGGGATCTAAACCTTGTCTTCACAATGAACAAAACATGCTGGAGGGATAGGTTCCTGACCCAGAGACTCCCCAGACACTGGAATAGACTGCCCGTACATGTCCAGCAGAGCGCCTCTTTGGCCCTCTTCAAAAGGAACCTTGATGATTGGATGGGAGATAGGAAATTCACCCTGGGGATCGAATCAGTCACCCTGCTATTCAGGGGTCCAGGGAAGTAAATACTGTGGGAAGAAAATAGCCAGGGAATTGTAATGGCTAGGCTTGTATAGGCCCTAGGGCCGATAGCCTAGTACCAACCTATGAGCCTAAAAAATGGTTTTGGTAAAGGAGGGATAGAGCAGACAATTGATAGGAAATTATGAATTTTCTTCAAAATGTTAACTACCTGCAAGATAAAGTGACTCAGTAGACTGGGACTTCTTTTTAAGGTTCTTTTTTTTTTTTTCAAAACAGGTTTATTGTTTTAACATATAAGAGAAATATAACAATTTTATACAAGTAATTAAAAATGGGTATTATTATAATATTCAACAAAACAACTAAAGTATTTACAAAGACATCCACTACAATCAGATCAATTAATTAAACTAAAATACCGTGCTATTGAAATTAGAATTTTTTTAACAAATTTTCTAAATTATGGCATACAATATAATATGATGTTTTTCTAGTTGTTCTCATTCTAATTGTGCTTATTTCCATATGGCACATTATATTCATAACATTTTTAAATTCATTGAACGAAGGAGGTGAATCTGAAATCCAATTTCTAGTTATTATTTTCCTGGCCACTGCTAGGATAGACCATAACAAGGGAAGCTTAATCTTTTTAATACATTGAGGTACAGGTGTGTTGAATAATATAAGAGACTTAGAAATAATGAAATTATCTGTAAAAAGAGCCTGCAAAAATTCATTAATTGACTTCCAGTATTCTTTCAACTTCATACAGTCATAAAACATATGAGCCCAGTCAGCATTAATTTCTACATTACATCTCTTACATAGATTATCTTTATTATTTATTTTATTCATCATCAAAGGTGTATAAAAGATCTATGTAAAAATTTCCATGTATAAAGTCTCCAGACAATGGAAGATGTAGTTCTATAAGCAGATTCCAATATATATTGTTTATCTTGTTGAGTTGGTGGGTCCCCATTAATAGAGGTGAAATAATTCCAGTATGAATCTACACTGTAAAAAGTTTCTTGTCTGATAATTTTATGTATATATGAAAGTTTACCTTTATCAGAAACTTTATGCTGTAAATTTAATATCAAGTAATCAATCAGTTTTGGAATAGATTCTTTAACTGTTATAGACATTAGATCTATTCTATCAATGAGATGTTGTCTAAAGATCTGAACCTCTAACCAGCAAGTTTTTCTTAGATCAAATTCTTGTTTTAAGAAATCTAGATTTTTAACTTTATTATCAGATATCAGCTGATACCAGTACTTTAGATCATTATCTATAGCTAAATGAGCTCCGTCAGAAGTAGATGACATAAGCATGCCCTGAGTATACATTATAGGGAATACAATAAAATTCCATTCCCTATACTTAGGGTGCATGAATATAAAGTTACGATAACTAATAATAATATTTAATGGGTAACAAACCATATGTTTAGGTGTAATAGGTGAAGTACAAAATTCCTTTAGCAACCACAACATGGAGTTATTTACAATCATATTTTTATGTGTTAAGGAGATTTTCATGAAGTGCATACTAATTAGCTCCCATTAATAAAGTAATAACTTTTATAATAGAAGAGATAATATATAAATTAAAGTCTGGAAAAGAAATACCCCCTTGAGACCAGCTATTAGTATGTTTCTTTAATGCAATCCTAGGTCTATTAGGTGCCCATAAGAAATTTAACATTAGTGTATTCAGTTTCTTGATAATTATTTTTGTAGGTGAAAGTATTATTGATTGTATTAAGTATAAAATCTTGGGGAATATTATCATTTTAATAATTGTAAGTCTCTCCTCCATAGTAAAAAACATATTATTCCAGGTATTAAAAAGATTTTGTATATTAAGAAAACGGGTATTATAGTTATTATATATAATAGATTTAATATCTTTAGATAGTATTATACCTAAATAAGTTATCTGACCTGAATTGGGTACATATTTAGTAAAATCACTAATGAGAATATTTTTTCGTGTATATACAGGTAGTATTTTAGTTTTTTCTTCATTGAATATTAAACCAGAAATACTTTTAAAATTCATCATTTTATCAAATAAAGACTGCATAGAAGAATTAGATCCTGCTGATGTAATTAGAACATCATCTGCAAAAAGTTGAATTTTTGATGTTGTATTTTCGTCTATTTCAAAACCCTCTATGTCAGTACTGTTTCTAATCAAATTAGCCCAAGGCTGCATTACTAAAGTGAATAATAGTGGAGAAAGTGGACATCCTTGCTTTGTACCTTTAAGAATGGGTATTTTTTGTGAAACATATGTTCCTACCTTAATATAAGCCAGCGTTCCTTTGTATAAATGCTCAATTAAATTTACAAATGCATCAGAGAAGTTTGTGCATTTCAGTAAGGTAAACAGATAGTCCCAACTTACTGAATCAAATGCTGAACCTATATCAAGACTAATAAGTGTTAAATCTTTCTTTTTCCTATTTGCAAAATCATTTAATGTTAAAGTTCTTCTTATATTATCAAAAGTATTTCTATTTACAATGAAGCCCGTCTGATCTATATCTATAATGCCGGAGATGATTGTCTTCAATCTCAGCAAAAATACTCATAAAACATTTTATAATCAACATTAAGTAATGAGATGGGTCGATATGAAGAACATCTAGTTGGATCTTTATTAGGTTTTAAAATTGGTGAAATAAATGTATATTGCCAAGATGGGGGGGTTATTAACTCAGTTTGGGCCAAAATAAAAACCTTATGTATTAATGAATATGTAGTTTTAGAAAGGATTTTATATATCTCTGGTATAATACCATCATTACCCGGTGCTTTGTTTGATTTAAGCTTATTTATTTGTGTAATAACTTCTGTATATGAAATACTCTTGTCCAATAGTTTAATCTGTTGTTTATTAAGCTTTTTATTCATGTTTGTGGTTATAAACTCCTTTATTTTATCTTTAGGTTCCATGTTAATGTTGTTATGGTTAATCTTGTGAAAGTGATTTCTAAATTCATCCAGTATTTCTGGTATACTAGAAACATTCTTCTTTTTCCTTAGAGAAAAGATTTCTTTGATATGGTTTTGTTTATTCAATCTTTTTGTTTTATTTTTAAGTCTATGTAAGTATTTGGGGCTTATTGAATAAGACAAAAACTTGTATTTCTCTAAAGTTATTTTAACTTTATGAGTTAAAATTTCTTTGTATTTCTCATTTAGTTTGTTTATTTCTTCAATAACTTTCTTGTCCATAATATTTTCTTTATTATTATGTTTATAAGAGTCTAATTTACTTTGAATATCTAACAATTCCTTATCCCAAGATTTCCTTTTATTATTATACCATCTAATACTTTGTCCATATAGATATGATTTTAAGGCATCCCAAACATAGACAATGGAGACTTCAGGAGTATTATTTATGTCTAGAAAATGTTGTACTTCTGAAAGTATATATTCTTTATAGTCTTTTAGCTGAGTTAAGTATGCTGGTATCCTTTTGATCTGAACATTATGAGTATTTTTATCATGAATTCAAAAACAATTGAGTTATGATCAGATATAGGACATGAAATGATTTTGGAATTAATTAAATCTGTTACCATCTGGTTAGAAATAAAGACCCTATCTATTTTTGAATAAGTTTTGTATCTGTTAGAAAAAAAGGTGTATGGTAATGATTTTGAATCTATCTGATTATTAATATCATTCAAATGATAAGAATTAGCAAAATCATTTAAATGTTTTGCATTCGATGTAATTCTTCTTTTCCTTATAGTGGTAGTATCACTTTCATGTAGTATACAATTAAAATCACCAGCTAAAATAATATCCCTATAGAGAATGATATGATCTTATCAATATGATGTTTCACTGTATTAATACCAATTCCAGGTATCCAATATACATTAATTAAAGTGTAAGTCTTCCCATTAATTTGTATTGTAACCATACAAAACATTCCTTTGTCATCCTGAAAAGACTTAATGGTTTTAGGAATGGGCATACTTTTATTCCATAAAATAGCCACTCCTCTTTTTTTCTGAATGTGCTCTGAACTAACCAATACTGTATACTTATTAGTGGCTAGTTTATCAATATCTTTTTTCAAGAGATGGGTTTCTTGCAGGAAGAGTAGATTGGCATTGTGTAAATTAATGTATCTTATTAGGCTTGCCCTTTTACACGGATTATTCAATCCATTAATGTTTAAAGAAATTCCTTTTAAAGATGTCATTTGGCATTTTTAAAACTCAAGAATCTTATGATCGAAATAACAAATAACAAGATAAATAATGTTACATCTCCTCTTTTAGGTGTACCTTTAAATATAGCTGTATTTATTAAATCTCTTATGGGATTTTGTATAGGATTCAATTTTGTTTGTAGTGACAATGAGTGTACAAAATATATTGTGGATGTCAAAACTATATACATATAACAATGAACAAGTGAAAATAATGTAAGGATTAAACCTTGCATCCAGCCTGGAGTTGAAAACTCCAACTTAGAGTAGTATTTACTACTCAAGTTAACTCCCTACCCTAAGCAGCAGTACCTCAGCTACCACCTTATCAATTTAATACTAGTTATATTTAACTGAGGTTAACAGTTTTCAATTCAATTATCTATCAAGACAAAACTACACATTTGGTAAAACAGCATCATATAAACTAAAATAAACTTTTTTTTTAAAAAACTGTTCATACTGCTATATAGATCTATGTAATATATAACACTTGTATTCAAATAGCATTCAAATAATCTTGATGTTAGAAATCAAGAGGAGAGAAAATTAGGTTCTAACATTCATTTAAATCAAAAACTTTGGCTAATATGATTCAGACATTACATATATTACGATGCATCTATTTTCTGTCATGTGAATACTATTAACAGCTTCCCAAAAAAAAATCTTGAATTGTTTGTATATGAGCATTTACTTAAACTCATTATTGTCAATAGAGTAAAATATTGTATTCATAAAAATTATTATAAATCATATTGCATAGTTATGCAAATTCTCAGAAACACTTGCATTATTAAAAAAAAAAAAGCCATCACACACATACACACAGACACACACACACACACATACATACACACACATACACATACACACACACACACACACACATATATATATATATATATATATATATATATATATCTGATCTCACTGAGTTATGTCCTTGTTGAGCACTATCCTACTTGCTGTCCCTAGAATAAATCTGTCTGCTTTATAGAAAATAATGCACAGCAAACACATTTTAGTAACCAGATTTTGCAATCATGCTAACCTACTGCTTTAAAATATATCACATGACATTTCTTCCAGAATAGAATTATAAAATTGTTTATGCTTGTCAATCAGATGAATTAAATGAATTATAATAAAGTATATGTTTGGAACAGAAGTTTTTAACACAGATTATTATGCTGCTGTTAAGTAGATTTTCAAAAACATTTAAATAAATGTTTCATTTTCTATGCCTTCTAAAATAAGACATTTACTTACTACAAGAAACTACATCATTTAAACTCATTATAACTGACATTTTATGAATAGAGTATTTTTCCTGAATCTGTGGTGTGTCAGTATGATAACTAGGTCAGAGGTTATACTAACTGCTTTCAGCTGTGAGAATTCTGTGAGTTGAAGCTTTTGAAGTAGTTCATGGACACTGTGCATGAGACAGCCCACATCCCAGATTGTCTCCCTTAACATTTTGGCGGGAAACTTATTAAAACTTGTGGCAAACATTCATTTTGTCAATAGAGTAAAATATTGTATTCATAGAAATTATTATAAATCATATTGGATAGTTATGCAGATTCTCAGAAACACTTGCATTATTATATAAAAAAAAGCCATCACACTCACACACACACACACATACATATACACACACACACACACACACACACACACACACACACACACACACTCACACATATATATATATATATCTGATCTCACTGAGTTGTGTCTTTGTTGAGCACTATCCTACTTGCTGTCCCTAGAATAAATCTGTCTGCTTTATACAAAATAATGCACAGCAAACACATTTTAGTAACCAGATTTTACAATCATGCTAACCTACTGCTTTAAAATATATCACATGACATTTCTTCCAGAATAGAGTTATAAGATTATTTATGCTTGTCAATCAGATGAATTAAATGAGTTATAGTAAAGTATATGTTTGGAACACAAATTTTTAACACAGATTATTATGCTGCTGTTAAGTAGATTTTCAAAAACATTTAAATAAATGTTTCATTTTCTATGCCTTCTAAAATAAGACATTTACTTACTACAAGAAACTACATCATTTAGACTCATTATAACTGGCATATTTTATGAATAGAGTATTTTTCCTGAATCTGTGGTGTGTCAGTGTGATAACTATGTCAAAGGTTATACTAACTGCTTTCAGTTTCTCTGTGAGAATTCTGTGAGTTGAAGCTTCTGAAGTAACTTATGAACACTTTGCATGAGACAGCCCACATCTCAGATTGTCTCTCTTAACATTTTGGCGGGAAACTTATTAAAAACTAGTGACAAACATTCATTTAGTAGTGTAAATGCATGTAAACATGACAAAACCTTCACAATGTATTCCACAGACCATTACAGCCTCTTACTTCTTTTCAGAAAGAGAAACAAATTGAATCACAGCTTGCCATTAAATCTTCAGATATTTTGACTGGTTATGAAACAAAACATTATAACTGACATATTTTATGAATAGAGTATTTTCCTGAGTCTGTGGTGTGTCAGTGTAATAACTATGTCAAAGGTTATACTAACTGCTTTCAGTTTCTCTGTGAGAATTCTGTGAGCTGAAGCTTCTGAAGTAACTTATGAACACTGTGCATGAGACAGCCCACATCTCAGATTGTCTCTCTTAACATTTTGGCGGGAAACTTATTAAAAACTAGTGACAAACATTCATTTAGCAGTGTAAATGCATCTAAACATGACAAAACCTTCACAATGTATTCCACAGATCATTACAGCCTCTATGTAAGTGAAATTAAGCCCAGAATTACCAACAAGCAATAAAACTCAACATTCTTCTCCCAACTCAATTTTCATACAAATCCTATTATTCACTGTGCCCTCACAATCAAAAGCATTTCTATATATTAATAAAGAAAAGAAAAAGAGAGTAGAAAATAAAAGGGAGTGAGGCAGAAATAAAAAAATGTAAGAGAAAGCTGTAAGAAGTATATACAATGGAATGTTACTTACTGTTTATATTAATAGAGTTAAAAATAAAACATATTATTTACTCTTATTTAGTTCTGATTATTATTAGTTAAAGCATAACGGATTATTTACAAACAGGCATAAGCAGTATAATCAAGAAAGTATAATTAGAAATAGCATTTGAAGAACTTATAAAACTTTTACAAGGAATAAATATGTTATTATTCTATTAATGATATTTTCATTACTGTTCTCTCCTGCCCACCCCACCCTTTACCCACTACATAATCTAAATAGAATGTCATTGTTTAAACAAAGAAAATAATAAAAGGAGAAGGAAAAAAGGTAAAGATAAAAAAAGTATCAAATTACTAACCTTACTTCTTTTCAGAAAGAGAAACAAATTGAATCACAGCTTGCCATTAAATCTTCAGGTATTTTGACTGGTTATGAAACAAAACATTTCTTTGCACATAGAGAATAACTTTGATTAAATCTTTTCCAAAATATTTGTGGCTTTCTGGAAATGCAGGAACTATATTCAAAAGATTAATAATGAACTAAAATGATGAGAGAAAAAAAACATATAACAAATCATTTGTTTTTTAGTCTCTTCTTCTCTGAAGTCTTCCACGAAGCTTCAGTTGCCAATCTCTTTAATGAAGAACTAGCCCATTCCATTTCTTCTATTTTATCCAAAATCCTTTTTCTTTGACAAACAGTAAAGCAGAGTCTAAATCATCGAAAACCTTAGGACCATCAGGAAGGAAGATTTTAAGCTTGGCAGGAAACAGAAGGTATGTTTTAAACTGTGCTTTTTTAAGCTCCCTTATTAGTGGCAGAAAAACTTTTCTTTTAGCTATTACCATGGAAGAATAGTCATTGTCAAAACGCACAGTTGTCTCATTAATCTTAACAGGAGCTTTAGCCCAAGCAGATTTAAGAACCATCTCTTTATCAAAAGATGATAGAAATCTAACTATAACTGATCTAGAATATTTTTTGTTAGAGTTAGTATTAGCTATAGATCTATGTGCTCTTTCGATACCAAAAGAGAATGCTTCTGGTAAGTCTAAAGTTTTAGGGAGCCAAGTTGTTAAAAAAGAAGTAATATTGTTACCTTCAATATTTTCTGGCAGTCCAAAAATCCTAATGTTATTGCGCCTAGATCTATTTTCCAGGTCATCCAGCTTTGTTTGTAAATGTGTATTTTGTTTCAGCAGAAACTCAGTGTTGATTTCCTCTTCTTGGATTCTATTTTCCATGTCATTCACAGCTTTTTCTATGCCTGTCATCTGGTTCTTCTGTTGTTGCAGGTCTGTATGTAACAGGTCTATTTGTTTTGTAGTTTTTTCTATGAAGGTGTCTATTTTAGTATCCATTTTATCCATTTTATCAGTAAGTTGCTGGATTATAATTATCAGAGACTGAAGTTCTTTCTTGATGCTGGAGTCTTGAGAATTTGTCTTACTGGAACTCATTTCAGACTGATAAACTGACAGGAAAATTTCCACAGTGATTTCTGACAGGAATATTGTTAAGATTTCCTTTCTTTTTTAGATATAGTTCAAGAACTATATAAAACAAACGTATTTAGAAAGAAAATTACTTCAAAAATTAATTTTTTAAGTAATTAATTCCTGTCAGTGTAATGAAATTGGTGGAGCTGAAGAAATCTGCTGCTATCCTGTGTTCATCCTTGGCCACGCCCCCCTTTTTAAGGTTCTTGAATACTGGATTTGTGGTAACTCCTTTCTTAAATGGGTTGAGAGCTTATACTCAACACCATTATTCCATGTAGTTATTTGTAATATTTCTGAGCTGGGACTAATTAGAAGGGGAACCAGACAAAGGTGCTCCATCTCCTGACCTTTCTTTTGTGGCACATTATGTACTCACATATGAACTGGTTCAGGAATAGACATATTTATGGGGATATGATAAAATGAAATATTTGAGTATGGATTAAAAATTATTCTACTGTGGCAGCTAAGGATATGTGGGAAGATACTAAAATGGAAGCTTCGTTACATGGATAGTAAGATACAAGTAGTTAAATTATTTTTGGTCCATTTAGTCTTATACACAGCTCAGGCAGCCTGGATCCTTAGTAATCTGTTTGGGTCGGTGGAAGGATTTTCTAACCGCCATAAAGACATGGTGGTTGCTGGAGAATTCATTACGTACAGAAGTGCCCAGGTCTCTATTAAATGCACTGACTTTGAGGGGTTACCTTCTATGTGGCAGGTATGAGGGTGCTTTGTTTTCCAAATGACATAATATTGCAGTTTCTGCATTACTGTTACTCCATAGTCGTGGCATGATGTGTTTATACATAACAGACCATCTTGAAGGATCCTTGGGTCCACTATACATGCTAGCATTAGTAGTGGCGCCACCTTTAATGAAGGACAACCAGTGCTCTTCTCTATATGTCTGGCATGAAGCCATTTGAGAGGCTAAGGATGAACACATTTAACAGCAGGTCTGACATACACTGCTTCATACCAGCAGGGAAATACCCTGGCATTGCTGGCCACACAGAACTAGTGTTTGTACCTCTGAGAGCTGGGAGGTTAGATGTATAATTTAATAATACACCAAGTAAGTAAAGACAGCACACTATTTCTACTGTCTGTATTTATAAAAAGACATCTTCAAACTTTTCAAGTTAATGTACTTTGCTACATGTGTTGTAAACTTGACTCTGACATATCCAAAATGCATTCCAACTGAAGTTTTGCCATGAATGGCAAATAAAGCAAAGATTTCAGGTAGCAACTGATACAGAATAACAATATGCTGTGTGGATAATTTAAATTTAGATTATATGTAACATATAAACTGGCAACATTTAACACAATCTGTATTTGACAACTTTAACCATGCTTCCTGATCATGGAAACATTGAAACTAATCACTTTCAGACAGACTAGATACATTGCACTAACAAAATGTAACACTATGGTTGTAACTAGTGCTTGGCAACTAAAAGAAATAAACTGTATGAGACTGCAATAGATCAGATGTGACTACTTAAATTCACAGTTTCTCCTTTCAAGATAGTTCCAACCTCCATTATAATCAACATTCATAATTCTTATAATTTTGCTTATTGCCTTTATTTTGACCAACCTTTTTATGACATCTTGCAGAGTTTGTTTATTCAGTAGTCATTGTGGGGGCTGTCTGACAAAATCTTGTAGTATATACTTGGGAAAGCTGCAGCAAATCCGTGTTTGGCTGTATGCTTGGTTTCATAAAGGTGTGAAAGGGGGTGAAAATGTTTCCATTCTCCTTGCTGTTCTACACGAATTATATATTTAATGTGTATTGAGATATATGTATGTATATATATATATATATATATATATATATATGTGTGTGTGTGTGTGTGTGTGTGTGTGTATATATATATATATATATATATGTCCTGTCCTATGCTGCCCGACTGAAAGAACTCCAGCTCTATTCAGTAAAACCACTGCTCAGAGGTGACCTTTGCCTAACATACAAGGCCATGTCAAACCCAGATTTGATGAATATGCTTCACCTCAAAAAATCTAGATCCATCAGAGCCACAAGGGCGGGAGACTTAAACCTCGACACGGCTATTAATAGGACGTGCTGGAGGGATAGATTCAACACCCAAAGACTCCCTATGCTGTGGAACAAAATCCCGGTACATGTGAGGCAGAGCACCTCGCTGGCCTTGTTCAAGAGAAATCTTGACCAATGGATGGGAGATCGCAGATATACCCCAGGGATTACCTCAGTGTCACTGCTCGACAGAGGCACAGCAAAAATAATGGGTATAGTTCCCCATACTAAAGGGGTGGCGTAAGCCACAAAACGATGGCTAGGCTTGTAAATGCCCTCGGGCAGATAGCCTAGTATGAACCTATGAACCTATATATATATATATATATATATATATATATATATATATACACCTTATCTGGGCAGAAAGGAGGCACAGCTGGAGAAGCTGTGCTAGCTTTCCCCAGTAGTGTCTGTGTGTTTGCATATAACTTATATCTCAGTGTGTGTGTGTGTGTGTGTGTGTGTGTGTGTGTGTGTGTGTGTGTGTGTGTGTGTGAAGAATAGCCAATGGAGAATATCCGTCTTTCACCATATTAAACCATGATTTTTTTCTATTAATTGTCATATACACAGAGGAGTCATTATTAGCATTGTGATTCCAGCAATTGTGAAATGGAATGCAGAGTCTTGACATCATATTTGATGGAAAGGCAAAGCATCTGCTTTCAGTATTTTGCCAAGAGTATTATATGTTAGCTGTAATGGTGCTGGACAAAAAAAATATATATGTTAATGTTAAAAGTGGATACCATGAAAGCTTGTTTAATTCACAGTCTAGGGGATCATACAGCAAAGCTTTATAGACCAGTATGAGTATAAATAATTCATAATGTAAAGAACTGTAAGATTCACAGAAACTGATTTGAGTTTAAAAAAATGGCAGGCTGATATAGAAGCAAACTGGCATGTTTCCATATATTTATAAAGTATTCCGCCATCTCTGTGCCCTACTTGTATTCTAATATAAGGATTGTTGTTTCCAGTTTACTCCCACTTCTAGAGGCATTCCAGTAGGTGAACTGGTGATTTTCTGTAAGTGCCATTAGGTGGATATGTGCATTGCAGGATGGGGTCAATATTAGATCGGCAAAACGGCATTACAGCGAGTGCCATTTTGCTGACACATATAGACCAAAATCTAAAAATAGCAAAGGCTCAGGTCGGCGATTTTTTTATTTATTTTTCCCAGGGAAGAAAATTGCTTGGCCTGAGCCATGACATTGCCCTTCACCCCACTGTAGTGCGATCTCGGACTTGGTATATTTAGTTAGGGGGTGGGGGGGAGTTGTGGGAGGTGAGGGGTGAAGCCCCCCACTTAGTTATGTTTAAAATTGCCTATATGTTTTTGGTGCTAGTGATTTCTTTCCCAGGGAAAGAAATTGCTGTTTTGAACATTCTCTGTTTAGTGCGGTTGGTGTTTACGTGTCACTGAAGAGGCATTCGATGTAACGCCGCTTTGAGGTTTTAATATAGACCCACAGGATGCACATGAGCACTAGTGTTTCATCCAGGACCCTATACCCGCTGCTCATTATAATAGTCTGTACCTTCTCGTCATCTTGAGTAGGATAATGCATATGCCAAAAGACTGAGTAAATGACTGATGGCAGTATAAAATGTAAACTGTGTGTTGAAATAGTACTTGAAACAGTGTGTGACATTTAATATCTTTTTGTTGCCTTTTTGAGAAGATTAAAAGAAGGTTTCTAATTGGGGGTTCTCCTATTTTGATGTTCAGGGTGAAGATATGCATTGGCAGTATTCCTGAGTTCTAATCCCAGTGTACAGTTCTCTGTTCTCTTCACATTTTAGCAGTGATTTAACTTGAAATGTCAAGTTTTTTTTTTTTTTTTTTGCCTTCACTTCCTCTAGTAAACCAGGATTTTTATTTCATCTTTTGCTCTTTTTTGTCCATTATCATGTTTTACTGATTAAATGGTTGTAATGATGCTTTCATCATAGTGCTTACACCTTCTTCATAGGTTCTTAGGTTAGTACTAGGCTGATGGCCACTGGGACATTTTTTAAGCTTACCTATGCATCTCAAATTTCTGACAAGTTCTGTTACCCTTGGTAAGTAATCCACCAAGCATGACCTTCCCTTGATTAAACCAAATTGGGTTGGGGCCAGTGTATGGAGGATGTTCTTCGTGTTTCACTGTTGCAGTCATCGCATTTGGGTTATCTGCTTGCAGTAGCTCTCAATCGGCCTGATTATCAAAGTCTTGGGTCCTACGTCGGTTGCTGTCTCTCATCTTCCATGACGTCAGGTAGTCAGGGGTGTAAAGCATGCAGCTGACGCCATTACATAAGTCTTTCTTGTCGTGCAGTGCCCGAAGCAGAAGCAGTTCGCAAGTGTCGGTCGGCCGACTCCTGAAATTTTCGTTTTCGAGTTTCAGAACTGAAGTCTTCAACTAAAGCGAAGTACCCCATTGGGGAAACTTTTTCTTGCTCTAAACCGATGTCAGTAAAAGTTAGTAATTGTATTTGTTGTGGAAAGCAAATACCTCACAAAGATTTTCATTCGTTGTGTATTCCTTGCCTAGGCCCTGACCACGACGTACCTCGCTGTCGGTTTTGTGCCTTATTTAAGCAACAAACTACTTGTTGTTGGTATATTTACGCTTCTAAATATTTTGGTACTCAGTTCAATTATCCAGATATGTCTACGGTAAGCCATCCGACTACTGACATTCCGAAAAACACGAAGATAAAGGCAGACACAGACCGCCTAGGTCCAAAGCTGCCGACGACACTTCTCCTAAGCCAGTTGCCAGTTCGCTGGTACTCAGTGTGAGGTGCTTTCGCAGCCCCTGATACCCACTACTTCAAATTCGCAGGCCTCTACTGAAACCCATTCGGAGTCCGGTATGCTGCAAGATGCTTCAACTGTGGAACCTGCAGATGTCTCTACCTTGGATGGGTCCGGAGCCGCTGTGCAGGCACTGGCTTCTGAGGGTGTATTCAGGCCTACTGAACTGCATATTAAACCAACGCCATCTTCTTCTTCAAGGCCTAAAACTCGAACTATGCCTAGAAAACCGAAGCCCAGACCGAATGGTTGGGCCTCTTTGCTTAAAAAAACAGATAAGAATGGCTGAAGACCTTGTTACTTTAATCAGGGGAAGCCAACCTTCTAAGAGACCTAGGACTGAATTTGCTTGTGATACTTCTGACCAGGATTCTGAAATTTCTGTTTCCTCTGACCAGGATTTACCCTTATCTACCTATGTGGATTCTTATGCAGAGGACTATATTCCCTCTGCCCCCCCCCCCCCGAGGATTTCTCTTTTGGTGAAACCCTGCATACTCTTAAGGAGCACTTTCGCTGGGAAAGCCAGGATTACTCTGATTCTAAAAAGAGGCTTAGGGGATTTCTTACTCCTGACCCAGCACAGGCCTTTAGCTATCCCTCCTGTACTAAACATTGTTGATGATGCCTTTTCTGAATCTAGCTTGGCCCCCGATTCTTTACCTCCTGCTCCCAGAAAACCTGATAGATATTACAGGGTTCCTGACTCTCACAAGTTCCTTTGTAATAATCCTACTGCAGATCCTGGGACCATTTCACAGGGAGCCAAGGGCATCAAGGCTACTACTGCCAGAAATCTTACCCCCTCTGATAGAGACTCCAGGGCGCTGGATAGATGGGGTAAAAAAGTATGCCCTTCTACAACTTTGGCCATTAGGGCCTTAAACTGCCAGTTTCATATGTTAAAGTATCAGCAGCATGTCATTGAATTGCTTAAACAGAAAATGACGTTGATTCCTGATTGTGATGAAAATAAGGATTTACAGGATTTGATGCATTGTGCTGAACAGGTTGGAAACATACTTTGCAATGTGGTTTTGATTCACTAGAGGCATCTTGCAGGGCTGCTGTCACTGGGTCTGTACTTAGAAGGCATGCTTGGCTTAAGGAGCAATCTTTGCCAGATCACGTTAAGGCTAAATTGCTGGATGCTCCCTTAAATCAGGACCACCTGTTTGGCAACAAAGCAGAAGAAGTTCTTAAAAAAAATGGAGGAAAAAGCTAAATCTATGCAAACTGTTAAAGATTTCCTACAAGTACAACCTCCAAGATTTAGTAGGCATTTGCCCCCTAAGAATTGATCTTTTCCTGCCTCTTCCAGACCTTCAGTCCAAACCCAGAACCAGCAGAACACCCAAGGCTTCAGTCCCAGGGTATGCTCAGGACTAAATAGTGGGGGGCTCCCCCTTCCAAATCAGGGAGTAGTAAGACGACCCCCCCCCCATGGTAAACTGTCTCAATGACTTAACTTTAAAACTTCCAAGCACTTCTCAACTGACTGCTCCTTTAGGGGGAAAGATTTCTCTGCAGGCGAAAAACTGGGAACTCATTACCCAGGACAAATGGGTGTTAAATATAGTTTCCCAAGGATACAGATTTCACTTCCGCACTTTACCAACCCCAAACGGTTGGCCAGATCTACCCCCAAATCAGTGGGCAGAGGCTCAAAAGCAAGTGCTTTCTCTCTTAAACATAAAGGCTATTCAAACTGTACCAGAAGAGGAAAAAGGACAAGGTTTCTACTCGAGACTTTTCCTGGTACCCAGAAAAGACAACTCTTGGTGTCCTATCCTGGACCTTTCCATATTAAACACCTTTTTGGTGATTCCAAAATTCAAGATGCTAACTCTTCACCAGCTACTTCCTATGCTAGGCAAAGATGCCTGGTTGACAACACTGGATTTAAAAGAAGCCTACCTGCACATCCCAATCAGGGAATCTTGCAGAAGATACCTATGCTTTAAAGCAGACTACATAGTTTCATAGTTTAGTACTAGGCTGTCTGCCCTGGGGCATTTGCAAGCCTAGCCCTAGAGATGTGGCTTTCGCCACCCCATGTAGTGGTACTAAGGTGTATACATTTAGAATACTGTGCCTTTGTCTAGTAGTGACACATTGAAGACCCCCTTACTTATTAGTTTACTGTGCCTCTGTTAAGTAGTGACACAGGGGTGACCCCCGGGGTAAACCTACGATCTCCCATCCACTCGTCAAGATTTCTCTTGAAGAGAGTCAGTGAGGGGCTCTGCCTAACATTGACTGGGATTTTGTTCCAGAGTATGGGAAGCCTCTGAGTTATGAATCTGTCCCTCCAGCATGTTCTATTCATGTTTGTACTGAGGTTTAAATCTTTGGCTCTCGTGGTTCTTATGGATTTTGATTTTTTTAGGTGGAGCATGTCCATCAATTCCTGGTTGGACATGGCCTTGTACATCAGGCACAGATCACCTCTGAGCAGGCGGTATGCTACTGAATAGAGCTGGAGTTTCTTTAGCCTGGCAGCATATGACATATGTTGGAGACCCTTGATCCTCTTGGTGAGGTACTTCTGGGGTCTCTCCAGCTGTTGTAAGTGCCGGGTGAGGTACATACCAAATGGGGCATTGTACTCAATCATGGGCCTGATAAGGGAGGAGTACAGGCACGATGACCTCCTTTGATCTGGATGTGAACCCCTTCATGATAAGGTGGGCAAGGTAGAAAGTCTTTCTACCCACTTTGGCAACGTGGGTGTCAAATGAGAGGTCACTATCAACTTGGGTCCCCAGGTCTCTGATTACTTTTTTGGTACTCAGTGGGTTACTGTCTATGTGATAATTTGTGGGTATTTTGTTTTTCCCAAAGGGGATGACTATACATTTCTTGGCATTCAGTTTAAGGCCGTGATTCCGGCACCAGTTGTCCGTTTCGGTGAGGCCTTTCTGTAGGATGTATGTGTCAGCTGGTGTATCGACTATGGCGCCTAGTTTGCAGTCATCTGCGAACTTTGTCAGCCACAACCCTCTCATGTTTGCTTTCACATCTGAGAAGTAAATGCCGAACAAGAGGGGTCCCAGGACAGAGCCCTGTGGGACACCACTTGTGACTGGCTTTGAGTCTGACATGGCTTCCGCAATCTTGACTTTATGGGTTCTGTTTTTAGCCAGTTTGCAACCCATCTTGTGACCTATGGATTTACATTTAAGCTGTTTAGCTTATCTATGATCCCCGAGTGGGGTATTGTGTCGAAGGCTTTAGCCAAGTCCAGGTAGGCTGTATGGACTGCCTTTCCCTCATCAATGGCTCTAGTGACTGTTTCGAAAAAGTCAACCAGGATCAAAAGGCAGGATCTGCCCTTTACAAAGCCGAACTGGGTGGGATCAAGTGTCTGTAGGTCCCCAATGTCATTGTTTGAGTTCCATAATAATTCTTTCCATAGCTTTGCAAACCAGGCTGGTCAAGCTTATGGGGGGGTAGTTCCCAGGGTCAGTAGTGGAGCCTCCCTTGTGGAGTGGGACCACTGTTGCTGTACGCCAGTGTTCAGGTACATATCCTATAGTAAGGCTAAGGTTAAATAACATTTTTATATGCGGGTTTAGCTCCTCTTGGAGTTCACGTGTCACGCAGCCGGGGATACCATCAGGTCCCATAGATGCTGTGTTTTTTGCTTTGTTGAGGGCGGTTCTCACCTGGACATCAGAGATGACAGGGAGGTTACATTCAGCTGGGATGAGTATTTCTTCTTTTGGAGGTGAGGGAGGGGAGAAATTTGCACTGAACCTGTCTGCCAGAATGTTGGCAATATCTGTGGGTTCGGTGAATTTTTTGTCGTTGTGTACTAACTCTGAGCATATCTGAGTGTTTCCGCCCAGGTTTCTAACATAACTGAAGAATGCCTTGTGGTTATCTTTAGTGTCCTTGGCGATTTTTCTGTCAAAGTTGGCCTTGGATATTTTTATGAGAGAACGTAGCTTTCTACTAGTGCTGATCAGAGATGCCTTCCCTTTATGGGATTTTGCTCTGTCTTGCAGTAGCTTCCTTCTTTTGTTATACAATTTGTTTATGGCTGGGGTCCACCAGACAGGATGCTTTCCTTTGGTGGAGAGGGTCTTGGTTTTATTTGGGATTGCACGATCCATGCATTCTTGGAGATGTCCGTAGAAAGCATTTGTGTAGGATTCAACATTGTGGTATGTGGTTTCCATTGGCCCTGTGGGCTTAAATGATACCATCTCAGTCCTGAGAAGTGTAAAATCGGCTTTTGAGAAGTTTCTCACTGTAGTCTTTTGTGCTGGGGGTGGAGGTGGTAAATGTATATCCAGGGTGATTAGTTTGTGGTCAGATCTCACCAGTCAGGGCAATACTTCCGGTGTGGAGCATTTTGTCCCTATGTTTGTGATGATCAGGTCTAGTATATTATCCCCCCTTGTGGGAGAGGTGACTAGCTGTTCCATTGCATTGGAGTTTATGAATTCCAGGAACCTTTGGGCTAGGGTGTTAGGGCTAGAATAGTGCACCCAGTCTATGTTAGGGTAGTTGAAGTCTCCCAATATGATGGTATTTGGTGAGACATTCATATCTTCCAATGTCTTCAGGAAGGCTGAGTGGGGTTCTTGAGATTGGGAGGGTGGTCTGTAACATGCAACCAGTTGTATAGCAGTTTTGCCTATGGTTAGCTGCACCTGGATGGTCTCCGATGCTTCATGAGTTGCCACTAGCCTAGAGGTGTGGGTATCCTTGATGAATATGGACACTCCCCCTCCCTTTGTGGTTCGGCCCGGGTTTTGGGGCCGAAAAGCATGATACGAGGTAAAGCCTGGTAGCGCTGGGGTGCTCTCTGGAGCCTTGAACCAGGTCTCGGTTACAGCGCAGACATCGATGTTCTCCATACTGAGGAGTGCTTCGAGAGCCTGCATCTTGAGATTTAGACTTCTGGTGTTGAGCAGCATTACCCTTAATTTTTTTTCCATTTTTGTTTTCTAAGGAGGTGGGTTCGTCTTTTGAGCCTTGCCTAAAAAAGGCACTATGGGGGTGGCAAGAGCCTTAGCCAATATCCGGAAGCCCAGTGGTGACAGGTGCAAGCCGTCCCTTACGAAGCAGTGTGGCTTGTCCAGCATGTCATCCCAAGCAGACAGACATTGGATCCCCCTAGAATGACACCAGTAATTGAGCCAATTATTAAAGCTGATCATCTTGTCTTTGTATTGTGGCATCATTCTTGGTGAGGGCAGGATGCTGCTCAGGGTCAGGGTCATACCAGCCTGGGCTACATAATCAGAGAGCTCCTCTGTCTCTTTTCATGTAGTCCAAGGAGGTACGTCTCAGGTCATTCACGCCGGCATGGACAATGACGGAGTCATATTTGTACGTGCTTTTGAGTGACCTGAGTGCGTGTGTTATATGGCGGATCCTAGCCCCCGATAGGCAGCTTACAGTTACTCTCTCCTTGCTCAGCCTGGTAAGTGGGACGTCAGTGTGTCTGACTATAGAGTCACCTATCACTAGTGTATCAGGCATAGTGTTTGGCCTTAAGAGCTGTGATTTATTGACACACCGATTTATTGAAGTATGTGTTGCATGTGTTATGTTTTGAGGTGGTGGATTTTTGGGTGTCTGCTTTGGGAGCCTCTGTTGTTTTGGTAAGTTTTTTAATAGAGCCTCCGAGTATGTTTTTGTGTTATTATGCGCTTGATTTGCAGTTGGGGTAGGTCTATGTGTGACTGGGTTTGTTGTGTGTGTGGTTACCTTCTTCTCCTGTCTGGTCTTGCCAGTCCTGAGTTGAGAGAGTTCAGCCTCCAGTTTGGCTATATAGTTGCATCTCTCACATGTATTTGTGTTTGTTGGGAGGAGGAGAGGGTTGTCTGTGTACATGAGACAATTATAGTATTGTCTCAAGATTCCCAGATTAACCAGCTGAGCAGGAGAAGATGCTAGCAATCTACCACTCGACATGCTAGAATATTTTAAGAGAGTGCTGTGCCTTTAAGGGAAGTGGTTGGGGTGGTAGGTGGATGTAGTGCTACTTGAGTTTGAGAGTGCTTGCTTAGAAGAGAAGCTTTGAGAACAAGTGCTATGCTTATAATATAACGAGTAGACTGGTTATTCTAAGAGTAGAGCTTTCTAAGGGAAAATTTGAAGAGCAGATTTGGGGGAGCCAGGAAAAGTTTAACCCTCTTTAACTGGTGCTGCCTGCACAATCGCGCAAAGACGCGCTAATGCGGATTTTAAACAGGGAACTTCAAAAGAGCTAGAAATGGTCCAAAACAACCAATTACTACAGCTCTTGTGCTGAGGTCACTCCTTCAGGGACAGATAGGCTGCTCAAGGCTCCCCACTCCCACTGGTGAGCAAAGAAACTTCCTTCTTATCCAAGTAAGGTAATGGACAACACAGGAACTACACCACAGCCCAGAATACAGCAAAGCCTGTAAACTGGTCTAAACTAGTCGTGGAGAGGCGGGAAAACAAGGATTATTTTTTTGTTTTTAGATAGAAAACGCCCAGAAATACAGAAGGCAACAATAAATCAGTTACACAGGCTAGCACACTTTAGTGGGCAGCCTCAATAGTTAAATTAAACAAACAAACAACAGATTTCCGATTAATTTTCGACCAGGTAAACTTTTAAGTGCAAATACTATAAAATGCAGCAAACAGTCAAAAAAACAGTATAAGCTTGTTTAAAATAAGCAAGAGAAGGTATTCCAAGTAAAAAACAGAAAAAAATACTTAAATCTGGAAAGTAGTCGCTTTTCTCAGTTCTCTGTAGCTAGGACCACTCTGCAGGACCACGTGGAGCTGTCTCCGAGTAGTATAGCCAGAAAAAAACGCTCTGAGGTGGATTTTAAACAGGGAACTTCAAAAGAGCTAGAAATGGTCCAAAACAATCAATTACTACAGCTCTTGTGCTGAGGTCACTCCTTCAGGAACATATAGGCTGCTCAAGGCTCCCCACTCCCACTGGTGAGCAAAGAAACTTCCTTCTTATCCAAGTAAGGTAATGGACAACACAGGAACTACAGCACAGCCCAGAATACAGCAAAGCCTGTAAACTGGATAATTATACAAACTCCACTCCACACACCTTCAGATAGAAACAACTCTGATCCAAAACAATACCAAAACAGCAAATCTTCAGAAGTCAGGAATCGAAAAACAGGAACCAAAGTCAAATCCAAAAGCAAATTCTTTATTCTCCAGCATCTCGGTGTAACCACCTTTCAAGAGTATACATTCTCACTGAAAGAATGGATATATATATATATATATATATATATATATATATATATATATATATATATATGTTATATATATATATATATGTACTCATAGCAATTAATTAAACAATTATGTTCAAAAAAGTTTTAAAGCAGACACCTCCAGTTTATTTCATTATTCAGTCCACAAGGTGTCATTGTATTGTATTTCAAAATGAAAATACTTTCCTTATATTGTAAGTTATATTTCAAAGCATTTTCATCATTACAAAAACATTTCACACTTTCTAAAACTGTTCCTGTCAAAAATGAAGCATCACTATTATGATAAACACTAAAATGTGTGGCAATAAATTTATTTTCCTTTTATGTCTTATGTCTCTAATGTGCTCACCTAACCTAATCTGAAACTCTCTTTTAGTTTCACCTATATAATATAATCCACAGGGACAGTGTAAAGCATACACAACTCCCTTGCTTCTACAGGTAAAACTATCTCTTACTGTGAACCTAATGTTGTTAATATAATTAAATGTTCTAACTATATTCCTACAAACACTGCATCTACTGCAACATCTTGTACCAAATTCACTTAGTGGTCTTGGTCAACAAAATTTTGGCATTACAAATTTACCATGTACCACCATATCTTTCAAATTTCTTCCCCTTTTACAGGAGAATAAAGGTTTTTGTGGCAAAATGTGCATCAACACCTTGTCTTTCACTAAAAATTTCCAAAAATGTTCCACTACATCCTTTGTCTCCACTTTTTACATTATATGTAGAGACAAAATAAATATCCTTACAAGTTTTATCACTGGTTGCCAGGTGATATTTCTTATAATGGTGATGTTCACCCTTATTACATTTATTCTTTACCATATTATTCTCTTTTTTTACCTTCATAAGGGCATTTTCTAAAATATTCACACTATACCCTCTTTTCAAAAACATATTATATGTGATATCCCATTCCCTTTGTAGATTTTCTTGTGTGTTACATAGTCTAGATACCCTTGCCAATTCCCCATAAGGGAGGGCTTCCAAAGTATGTACAGGATGACAACCAGATGCATGAAGGTATTGATTACCATCTATAAACTTCCTATGTATATTTGATATAATTTTACCATGTTCTGTACCCTCCAAAACAAGATCCAAGAATATTACTTTGTTTCCCTTCTGTATTCCATCAAATTCTAACCCAAATGGGTTACCATGCAAGTCTGTCAAAAATTCATTAACTGAATCAAAACCACCATCACAAATAAAAATCAAGTCATCTATGCAACGAAAATAAAATAACACATTACATTTCATAAAATTTAACTCAAATAAAAATTTCCTTTCAAAAAAATTCATAAACAGATTGGCATACATGGGGGCAAAAGCTGCCCCCATTGCTGTACCTTGTTTCTGCCGATACAAAACATCATTAAAAATAAAATAATTATTCTTTAAACAGAAATCCAACAAATCTACTATGAAATCAACAGAAGGGTTATCTTTTAAAGAAGATCTCACTGCATTGAGGCCATCATCATGTCTAATAGAGGTATATAGACTTTTAACATCCATAACCAACCAATACATTTTGTTGTTCCAAGAAATAGAGGATATTTTGTTTAAAAATTCCATACTATCTTTGATGTAAACTGGAGATTTAACTACATATGGTAAAAATATTCTATGTAAAATCAAACCAATGTTATGTAGGAAATAGTTACAGGCTGAAATAATGGGTCGACCTGGGGGGGTTATGTAAGTTCTTATGTATTTTTGGTAAACAAAAAAATACAACTAGGTCCTTTCTATCATTGTCTAACCTATTCCTCACATCCTTCTCTGTAAAAAAACCCAGCCTGACTCCCCTGTCCAATATGTGTTTAAATTTTGTAACAGCCTTTTGATAATGAATCATATTGCTTCTTTCATATGTTGTTTCATCCTGCAAATGATTCATACACATCTCAAAATATTGCACAACACTCATTATAACAATTTTGGTTCCCTTATCGGAAGGTTTGATAATAATATCCTTCCTGTCACATCATTCTTTTAAAGCACTCCATTCTTTTTAAGTTAAGTTATATAAACTATTACATCTATTCAATTTCATATTTCTACATATATTCTCGCATTCAAATTTAATCATGGAGCCATATGAATAGCTCTCTGATTAATAAAAGGCGGAATAAATTTGTTAGAAGAAGCTACACAAGACATATCTATTCCATTGCCAACAATAGGAAATTGCACATCATCATTACTTATACATTCATCACATGAATAAACACTATAATCAGATTCACATGAAGAAAAGCCTCCATGTGCAAAATTAGAACATCCTTGGTCCCTGCTAAAATGAACTTTCAAATGTATCTTCCTAAGAAACTTAAAGATATCTTGCTGTATCAAATATTCTTTAGGAAAAACAGTAGGTATTTGACTTTGGTTCCTGTTTTTCGATTCCTGACTTCTGAAGATTTGCTGTTTTGGTATTGTTTTGGATCAGAGTTGTTTCTATCTAAAGCCTGTAAACTGGTCTAAACTACTATCAGTTCTCTGCACTGCCCTTTGGCTTATCTGCTGCACCCAGGGTATTCACAAAGTGCCTAGCTCCAGTCATTGCATTTTGCAGGCAAAGAAATATTCAAATATACCCATACCTGGACGATTGTCTAATTCAGGCAGAAAGACAGGACATACTTTTGAATCATCTGGCATTTGTAAAGAAGGTGCTACCTTGTCTGGGGTACACCATAAACGAAAATAAATCACATCTGGTACCCTGTCAGCAAATTATATTCCTGGGAGCAAGCTTGAACACAGCTTCCCAGATGGCTTTCCTCACGCCAGAGGAACAAATTAATTTGACAACTTACTTCAAACTAATGGCCACAAAGACCCTGCTGTCTGCAAGGCAAAGGCTCATGGCCTCCTGCATTCTACTAATTCCATATGCAAGACTGCATATGAGGAAACTACAATGGTATCTAAAAAGCCTATGGTGTCAACATTCTCAGGATGTAAAAGCAATGATCCTTATTATACCTTGCCTATAGTTAGAGTTTCTTTGGTGGGCAGAGGCTTACTACCTAAACGAGGGACTACCATTCACTGCACCTCCTGCCACCCAAACCCTTACAACAGAAGCATCAGATTATGCATGGGGGGCTCACCTGGCAGGGAAGTGCATTCAGGGCCAATGGAACCCAAGTCAAATGCACCTGCATATCAATCAAAAAGAAATGTTAGCTGTACAGAATGCTCTGGCAGCCTTCAAGGACCACATTCTTCCAGGATAACTAATGGTAAGGACGGACAACACCACTGTTATGTGGTACATAAACAAGCAGGGGGGTACCCATTCTTACCCCCCCCCTGCAGACTAGCCATGGCTCTGTGGAACACAGCCTTGAGCTACCAAGTGCATCTACAGGCTCAATTCCTGCCAGGCAAGCAAAACTAAATACACTGGCAGACGAACTAAGCAGAAATATCATGGACCCACACGAGTGGAAACTGGAACCAAAGATTTTCAACATGTTGATAAACAAATTGGGGAGCCCAGATAGCGATCTGTTTGCCTCCCCCTAGAACTACCAGTTGGACAAATTTTGCACAAGGACTCCCCACAAACAAGCTTGGAAAGTGGATGCTCTGTCTTTCAGCTGGAAAAATCTATCAATTTATGCCTTTCCTCCTCTACCTCTCCTCTCCAAAGTGTACTACTAGAGATCAAACAGGACAAACCAAGGACGATACTGATTACGCCAGACTGGCCACGCTAACACTGGTACCCCCTCTTGCACAGTTTGTCACTGCTGGCTCCATGGCACCTGCCTCAGACCCCTACCCTGCTGTCACAGCAGGAGAGCTAGATTTTGCACCCTCTGCTTCAAACCCTGACAATGGCAGCCTGGCTAATTTCCTAATCTCTCCATTACCATCCCCTCAGTAAACAACTGTTGGATGTCATTTTGGAGGCAAGGAGGCCTAGTACTAGAAAATCTTATGCTGAAAAATGGAAAAGATTCTGTGCCTGGAACCAAACTTAAGGGATGGGCACAGCAGTGCCCGATTTACCTCAGATTCGTCAATGTTTAACTGAGATGCTTCATAAGGGCCTTTATTTTCCTCCATCAAAGTTCACGCCTCAGCCATTTCACCTGATTACTACACAAAACCCACCCCTCTTCTCACATCCACTGTTCAGGCAGTTCCTCAGAGGGGCCAAAAACTTACGACCACCCAGGAGAGCCCCAACTCCAGCCTAGGACCTTAACTTTCTATTGGAGGAACTCACTCTTCCTCCTTTTTAGCCAGCTGCAAATGCAGAGTTAAATTTTTTTTCTTGGAAAACAGCCTTCCTTTTAGCAATTACTTCAGCAAGAAGGGTATCTGAACTACAGGCCCTTATGGCAGTGGAGCCTTTCATTATCTTTCATGCGGATAGGGTGTCCCTCAGGACCAATCTCTCCTTCATGCCCAAGATGGTATCCAGTGCGGCACTTAGTCAGTCCATTCATTTGCCAACCTTCTTTTCTCATCCACAGAACAAAGGGGAAAGAATCCTGCACTCCTTAGATGTGCACAGACAACTTAGATTTTACTTGGACAGGGCTAAACCTCAAAGGAAATCTGAACAACTGCTGGTGGCATTTGCTGCAGAGGCAGAGGGAAGGCTATTTCAAAGCAAACCATATGTCCTTCAAGGATGCATCTGCAGTCCTTACAAATGGGTTGTCCTGTCGTCAGGCAGCCCTTCGGTCGGCCGGATTCCAAAGTCTGGGTCCGGCTTCGGCTGGTGTCGCACTTCACCCGACGTCATCGCTGCAGTTTTTTGGGTATAAAGGCATCAGCCGACGCCATCTTCCTCAGTCTTTCTTGCCGCGTGGCGCCCGAAGCAGAAGCTGTTCGCAAGTGCCGGTCGGTCAGATCCAGAGATTACTACTACCGAATACTACTTCAAAGACTTCTAAAAAGCTAAGTACCCCGTTGGGGACTCTTTCTTGCCTCAGCCGATGTCAGAGAAAGTGAATAACTGTTTATCTTGTGGGAAACAAATACCTCATAAGGATTTCCACTCCTACTGCATACATTGTTTAGGCCCAGACCACGACGTAGCAGCTTGTCTAGCCTGTGCTTCTTTTAACCGACGGACGCTTAGACGTCGGTCGGAGTTTGCTGAACAGATTTTCGGCTCTGATTTTGCCTATATTATGCCGTCGGATCCTCCGACAACTCAAATTTCCAAAAAACGCAAAGAAAAGGACCGACACTCGCGGTCCGCGGTTTCGGCCGAAACCGCGATTAAGCAAACCGCGAGTGTCTCGGTTTCGGCCGAAACCGAGCAAGCGGTTCTTTCTTCAGCCGAAACCATGCCTTCTACCGAGGCCTCCTCTAACCTGGTAGAATCGGCTTCTGAAATCCAACCTTCTGTTGCGGTTTCTCCAGACACTATTCCCCTGGATATTTCAACCCCTGCACGTGGAGCTGCTAGGCCTCCAGCAGCCATGTCTATTAAGGCCTTTGCCAGGGCTAAAGCAGCCAAAGTTTCAAAAACGGTGCCTGCCAAACCCCCCTCACACAGGCCCAGCACCAGCTCCCATATGCTGTCTTTGGCTGAGGATCTAATTTCTTTAATTCGTGGATCCCAGCCTCATCCAGACAGGACCTCTCTCCCACCTCCAGAAAAGAGGCCTAGGGCAGAGCCCCCTGAGCCAGTATCCACAGATGATTCCTCTGATGACTCAGAGCATACAGATCCTCCTGGGGCTCCTTATTCCCCTTACGAAGACTCTGATGCTGAAGAGTCCATTCCTTCAGCCTCTCCACCTGAGGAATTTTCCTTTGGGGAAACCTTGCATGCTATGAGGGAACAATTTCAGTGGCAGGGCCAAGATTTCTCAGACTCCAGAAAAAGGCTTAGAACCTTTCTACATTTGCCACAACATAGGCCTTTAGCTATACCTCCAGTTCTTTCTGTTGTAGATGATGCATTTAATGATGCTTGCACTGCTCCTGATTCACTACCTCCGGCTCCTGCTAAGCCCGATAGGTTCTACAGGGTCCCGGACACTCATCACCATTTATATAAGGCTCCCTTTGCAGATCCAGAGACTATCTCCCAGGGCCCTAAAGCTGTAGCAGCTACTTCTACTAAAAAAACCCTCCCCTCTGAAAGGGAATCTAGGTCCTTAGAGAGATGGGGTAAAAAAGTTTACACCTCTGCTACTTTGTCAGCAAGGGCTTTGAACTGCCAATTTCATATGATTCAATATCAAGAGTTTATGCTTGACCAGTTAACTAAAAAGCTGTCCTCTGAAGAATCTTTAGATAAAAAATATGTTCAGGAAATGGTACATAACATACAGCAGGTTAGTAACCATTCTTTAAAATGTGGCTATGATGCACTGGAGGCTTCCTTTAGATCAGCCATGACTGGCACAGTTATCAGGAGACATGCATGGTTGAAAGAACAGGCATTACCAGACCATGTCAAATCAAAGCTTTTGGATGCACCTATGGACAAGGTCAATTTATTTGGTTCCCCTGCACAGCAGGTACTAAAAAAGATGGAGGAGAAGGCGAAATCTGTACAAACAGTGAAAGATTTCCTACAGGTTCAACCTCCAAGGTTTAGCAGGAATTGGCCCTCCAAGAATTGGTCCTTTCCGGACTCCTCTAAGACACAGAGAGGCAGGAATAGGCATTCTAGAGGCAGAAACCAATCCAGGGGTGCCTACAGGGGACGCCAGTGGCAAGGTAACAACCAGCGAGGCACAGACGCAGCCACCACCACTACGACAACTCAATCACAGTGACTTGGCAGTGGCACTGCCTACCAGGGAACAACTAGAAGCACCCTTAGGCGGAAAGCTAACCTTATTTTCAAAGAACTGGCATTGCATCACAAGGGAAAAATGGATTTTGCAAACTATAGACCAAGGTTACAGGTTCCATTTCCATACTCTACCAGGAAAGAGAGGAATGCCAAACCTACCACCTACTCAAAGGGCAGAAGCTCTAAAGCAAATATCTCAACTATTAAGAATGAGAGCTGTGGAAAAGGTACCATCTATGGAGAAAGGAAAGGATTTTACTCCAGACTCTTCCTGGTACCAAGAAAAGAAAACAAATGGAGACCTATTCTAGACCTGTCCGCTTTAAACACATTCCTCATTGTTCCAAAATTCAAAATGCTGACCCTACAGCAGCTTCTTCCCATGCTGGGCAAGGAGTCTTGGCTGGTAACTCTAGATCTCAAGGAGGCATACCTGCACGTCCCCATTCGACCAATTTGCAGAAGATACCTCAGATTTCTTGCAGGATCAGAGCATTATCAATTTTCAGCATTGCCCTTTGGCTTGTCTACTGCGCCCAGAGTGTTCACGAAATGCCTGGCATCAGTAATTGCTCATTGCAGACTTCAGGGGATCCAAATTTATCCCTACCTGGACGACTGCCTGATACAAGCGGACAACAAAAGCAAGCTAACAGAAGACTTACAAAGAGTCATTTACCTGCTACAAGCCCTGGGATATACAGTCAATATAAAAAAGTCAAGGCTGATTCCATCCCAAAGAATAACCTTTCTGGGTGCGGAGCTGGACACTTCAAAACAAATGGCATTCCTAACTGCAGAAAAGAAAGAGCAACTACCTCTCTACTTCTTGGCATTAACAAAGCAGAACCATCTAACTGCAAGAAAAGTACTACAAGCCCTAGGCTTCATGGCATCCTGCATAATTCTGGTCCCTCATGCCAGACTGCATATGAGAAAGCTACAGTGGTACCTGAAGAATTTGTGGTCCCAACACAAGCACAGCCTAGAAACCAAAATTCCAATAATCCCATGCCTGAAGCAAGAGTTCCTATGGTGGGCCCAGGCCTGTCAATCAAACACAGGATTGTCCTGCAACAGTCAACCAGCCAAACCATCACGACAGATGCCTCAGACCTCGGTTGGGGGGAACACATGCTGGGCAAGTGCATACAAGGTTTATGGACTCAAGACCAGCTGCGCCTGCACATAAATCTAAAGGAAATGCTGGCAGTAAAATTGGCAATTCAGTCTTTCGGACCGTTTCTCCAGGAAGGTCAGTTGATGATAAGGACAGACAACACCACAGTTATGTGGTACATCAACAAACAGGGAGGCACACATTCATATCCTCTATGCCGACTGGCACTGGACCTATGGGATGTGGCTCTGAGCTACAACATTCAGTTACAAGCAATTTTTGTACCGGGAAAAGAAAACATTCTAGCAGACATATTAAGCAGAACTACCACAGATGCCCACGAATGGATGCTACATCCGGACATCTTCAAAGCCATTACAAGAAAATGGGGATTACCACAAATAGACTTGTTTGCATCCCCACTCAATCACCAGCTAAAGAAATTCTGCACAAGGACATACCACCCACTTGCTTGGAAGGTGGACTCCCTATCTTTCAGTTGGAAAAATCTGACAGCATATGCATTCCCACCACTTCCTTTGATGCACAAGGTGCTTCTGAAGATCAAAGAGGACCGTCCAAGGATCATTCTGATAGCTCCAGACTGGCCAAGACAACATTGGTACCCATTACTGAGGAGCATGTCTCGGGAACAAATATGGACACTACCCCTGATCCCATTACTGTTAACACAGAACAACTACAACATCCTGCATCCGAACCTGAAAACTCTGCAGCTGACTGCCTGGAACATTACATAAGAGCAATTAACCCAAATTTATCCCAAAGGGTTAAAGACATAATCCTGGAGGCTTGTAGACCTTCAACAAGAAAGAATTATGCAGCAAAGTGGAAAAGATATCTCATTTGGAGTACTGCAAAGGGAAAAGATGTGACACTGGTAAACATAGCCAACATCCTGGAGTACTTGGCAGAGCTCTTCCATACAGGCCTGTCCTATTCCTCCATCAAGATACATGCATCAGCTATTTCAGCAGAATACAGCTTGGATCCTCCTGTCTTCTCTCATCCTCTGCTCAGACAGTTTCAGAGAGGAATTAAAAATGTAAAACCTCCTAGGAAACCACCATTGCCAGCATGGGACTTGAACTTTGTGCTAGAAAAATTGACACTTCCCCCTTTCGAACCAGCAGCAACAGCAGAATTACAATACTTATCCTGGAAGACTGCTTTCCTGCTGGCAATAACTTCAGCAAGAAGGGTCTCTGAACTACAGGCATTAATGGCAGTGCAACCCTTCCTGATTTTCCATCAAGATAGAGTGTCCATGAGAGCAAATCCTACATTCATGCCTAAGGTGGTATCCAGAGTGTCATTAAATCAGGCTATCCACCTACCTACATTCTTCCCCAACCCACAGAACAGGGGAGAAAGACTCTTACATACCTTGGATGTACATAGGCAATTACGCTACTACCTGGACAGGACCAAGTCCA
Source organism: Protopterus annectens (assembly GCF_019279795.1). Lineage (NCBI taxonomy): Eukaryota > Metazoa > Chordata > Ceratodontiformes > Protopteridae > Protopterus > Protopterus annectens. The sequence continues at coordinate 602,851,590 of NC_056741.1, read as the reverse complement.
ATAGAAAAACTGACCAGCTACTGGTAGCATATGCAGCAGGAAAGGAAGGAAAACCAATTTCAAAACAGACAATCTCCAAATGGATAGGAAATTGCATTAAATTTTGTTACTCCTACCATGGAAAGAAAACTCCAGAGAACATCAGGCCTCACTCCACAAGGGCTACTGCCACTGCCACAGCTTTCTTACGAGGAGTGGCTACCAAGGACATTATAGAGGCTGCTACTTGGACCTCCGTGCATACATTTGCCAAGCATTACAATTTACCTTTATACTCTAGATCCCGAGCAGGTTTTGCCACTGCTGTTTTGCAAGGGATCCTAGCTACACCATAATCTCTACCTTTTTCCTCCTCCCCTAGTTTAGCTATGGTATTCTACCCATTTGTAAGGACTGCAGATGCATCCTTGAAGGACATAGTACAGTTTTGTACCTACCATAAATGTAGATGTCCGATAGGAATGCATCTGCAGTCAGGATTACCTACCCACCTTCCCCTCTGAGGTACTCCTAGGGTATTTGCCATCCTTCAGCTAGCTTGGGGGGGATCTATCATGGTGTATTTGTTTGTATATATGTACATACATGCTTATTTTATGTGTTTGCTCTCTACTATTTGGAAACATTGGCATTTATCCAAATTTAGCCATCCAAGAGGGCACCTGGCATCTGGGGCAAGAAACACTGAGGAAGATGGCGTCGCTTGATGCCTTTATACCCGAAAAACTGCAGCGATGACGTCGGGTGAAGTGCGACACCAGCCGAAGCCGGACCCAGACTTTGGAATCCGGCCGACCGAAGGGCTGCCTGACGACAGGACAACCCATTTGTAAGGACTGCAGATGCATTCCTATCGGACATCTACATTTATGGTAGGTACAAAACTGTACTTTCTAAATGGATAGGCCATTGCATTCATTTCTGCTATAAGCACCATGGAAAACCTATTCCACAGGGTATTAGACCCCATTCAACCAGGGCTGCATCTACCTCTACAGCCTTTCTCAGAGGTGTACCTACCAGGGACATCCTAGAAGCTGCTACCTGGAGTTCTATACATACTTTCACCAAGCATTACCATTTACCAATTTTCTCTAAATCCAGAGCTGGCTTTGCCACTGCAGTCTTGCAGGGCCTTATAGCTGGACCTAATGCTATCTAAATGTCTCCTCCCATCCTTAGCTTTGGGAATCTACCCAAATTTTATGACTGCAACAGTGAAACACGAAGAACATAGTACAGTTGTGTACACTTACCATAAATGTAGATGTTTGAGTATGTTCACTGTTGCAGTCCTGGTTACCCTCCCTCCACCCCCCTGACTTATTTTGGCTATACCTTTACTCTCCTTTACTATGCTTAAAAGCTTTTTGGTATATTTTCTTTTTTTAATTGGAGGTGTAACCTTGTGTGTGTGTGTGTGTGTGTGTGTGTGTGTGTGTGTGTGTGTGTGTGTATATATATATATATGTATATATATATATATATATATATATATATATATGTATGTATATATATATATATATATATGCATATATATATATATATATGTATGTATATATATATATATGTATATATATATATATGTATATATATATATATATATATATATATATATGTATATATATATATATATGTATGTATATATATATATATATATGTGTATATATATATATATATATATATATATATATATATATATATGTATATATATATATATATATATATATATATATATGTATATGTATGTATATATATATATATATATATATATATATATATATATATATATGTATATGTATATATATATATATATACTTCCCATTAGGGGGGCACCTGACATCTGGAGCAAGAAAAACTGATGTAATGGCATCGGCTGCATGCTTCGTACCCCTGACTACCTGACGTCATGGAAGATGAGACAGCAACCGACACAGGACCCAAGACTTTGATAATCAGGCTGACTGAGGGCTACTGCAAGTAGATTACCCAAATGTGATGACAGCAACAGTGAATACACTCGAACATCTGCATTTATGGTAAGTGTACACAACTGTACTTTTCCTATGTCATTACTGATCATTTCCATGATAATTCTTTCCAATGTTTTGCATATGAGACTAGTCAGATTTAGTGGTCTGTAATTCCCAGGAACTATAGTTGGCCTACCTTTGTGTAGGAGAATTATGGTTGGCATTTTCCATTTTTGAGTCCCAAAGCCTGTTTGGAGGCTGCGGTTAAATTGTGATTCCAGATTGCATGATAGGTCTTGTTTCATGATATTTATAAAATTTCTTGGGAATATTGTCTTGCCCCGTCAATGCAGTAATCTTGGCATTAGAGAGGGCATTGTGGACCTGTTCCCTAGTGTTAGCAGAGGGAGTAATATTTCATAGTATCTCCTGAGATGAGGCTGGGGAGAGGGGGTTAAAGTTAGAGCTGAATTTGTCTGCTGGTAGGTTTGCTATATTTTCAGGCTTGGTATAGGTGGCTGTATTAACGATGAGCTCAGTAGACAACTGTGTATTGTCTTTCAGGTTGTGGACATAGTTAAAGAATGCCTTGTGGTTGCCCTTGGCCTGGGAGGCCAAATTTACCTCAAGTTTAGATTTGGCTTTGATAGACTTTATTTGTGCTCTCAAGTCTTTTTTTTTTTAATAACTTCAGTCTGGTAAAAAGGAGATGAAGAGTCCATGGAGAATCTGTTCAAATTCATGGATTCCCTTCTCATGTGTCTATTCAGTATTGTTTGCATCTACATGATGTACCCACATAAACCATGGACCTGGTGGCTTTATTACTTAATTTCAATAGCTTTCCCCAAACCCTGATTATTTATTGGTTTATTGCTTTTATTTACTGGGAAAGTCTAACTGGGCACAGGACCTATTTTCAGGAGGATAAGGAGAAAGATTGCAATGTACAAGCAGCAGTAATAAAGCGACATTAACATTTGAAAGGTAGTAATATGCAGTAGTCTTTACAACATTTTTCAAAAGGAGAACTGCTTTTAAAATCAGTTCAAGGATAAAGACAGCCATATTATTTTATTTTGTTTTATATTAAATGTTATGTTATTGGTTATCCTGCACTACTAGTTTAATGTGGTAGTTACCAGTAAATCTGTCTTCTCAATCATAGCTGTACTTTATCTGCAGTCCTCAGGCAAGTTTTTGTGCTCGTGTATCCATAACACCTGTTTGTGTCATTATTGTATATGGATCACATTTTATAAGGTATACTGTAAGAGCACATCATATTTGAAAAAGTAGTCAATTTTTAATCAACTTCTGTGTTTGGTTGGGAGATTTCACACTTAATTTACTGAGATTTGGAGTTTTTCCTCATCTCCAAAGCTCCAAAGAGTTGCAGCAGGGCTTGTCCTTCATACACAGATGTGTATCTTTTTTAAATAACTGTTAGCAAAGCTAGATCTGAAGTAGTTTACTTCATTTAGTCTTCAAACTGTGGGATACCAGATCCGAGCCGGCAGTTTCACTGGCATCTGCTCTGAGCTCCAAGCACCTCCCCTTACCCATAATACACCTCCACTACCTTCCAACCCCAAGATCTTGTTTACCGTAGCTTGCTGAAGCATCGTGATCTCCTGAACTCTGAGTAGTAAGTGGGTTTTTGAAAGCTTTTTAGAAGCCTTTTCTCACTGAAGATTAGTATAGTGTGTTAGTATAGGTTCCCTCTTCTCCTCCTCTCCTCCCCTCGCTGATGTGTCGTGAAATTGAACTTGTAGTTTAGCATAGTTTGTTAGTGTACTTGCTCCCCCCCCCCCCAGTGTGTTCTGTGTGCTTGAGTGTGGTGAGTGGTTTAAGTGGGAAAACTAGTAATTTTTTCTCTCCTTTTTCCCTTCTTTCTGTCTGAGTGGCTGATAAGCCTGTATTTAAAAGGTACACTGAGTGTGGCCATAAATTATCTCCAGCAGATGGCCACACTCTTTGTGTAATGTGCTTGAGTGTTGCCCATCTAAGTACTGACTGCTCTATATGCACAGGTTTTACCCTGCGCGCAATCAAGGACAGGAAGGCTAAGTTGGCCCTGAAAGGCCTTCTTCCCACCACTGAGGCGGTTGCCTCGTCGTCAGCTTCAGTCACAGCGACTGCTGTGGCTGCCTCTTCTTCCTCTCTTGCCCTTGCTTCTCTTCTCTCCCAGGCTTGGACTCAATGTCCCATTTCAAAGCCTGCGGAAGTGGAGTGGAAAAGGGGCAGAGAGAAGGAGAGAGAGAGAGAGAAAATCCAGACCTGAAAAACATAAAAGGCCCCCAGAGCTCTTTTCTCCCACCAAAGGTCAGCATAGGATCCGTAACTCCCCTTGGCTCCGATCTCCAAGCTTTTCCCTGGAGCCGAAGGAGACACACTCTCCATCTAGGGCCTCAGTTCCTCAACCTGCAAGGTCTGAGTCCATGGCCTCGTTAAGGTCCACTCGGTCCTTATCTGAAGTTGACATGGATAAAATGATGAGGAGGGTCATTCATACTCAGATCCAGATGGGGGTCTTGCCAGCCCCCTCTCCCTCAGGAGGGGGGAGCTCGCTTCCCTTTTTTACACAGGTTTATCCTTCTCCGATCCATCCACGGGGTTCCAGATGGATGGCCAGATCAAGGTAAGCTGTATGTACTGACTTTCCCCCAAAGAAGTCAACTAGGTTCAATAGGCAAGATCTGCCTTTGACGAATCCAAATTGGGTGGGTTTGATTGTTTGGAGATTGCCTATGTCCTTGCTTATGAGATCCGTAATAATACGCTCCATGGCTTTACAGATCAGACATGTAAATCTAATGGGGTGATAGTTTCCCAGGTCAGTAGTGGCACCATCTTTGTGCAAAAGGATGACAGTGGCAGTTCTCCACTCTGCCTGAATGAAGCCTGTAATTAGGCTGTGGTTGAATAAGGTGCTCAATGCTGAAGCTAGTTCTTGCTGGAGATGGTGTAGAATACAGCCTGGGATATTATCCGGTCCGATGGAAGCTGTGTTCTTTGCCTTGAATAGGGCCTTTAACACTTTATCTATGGAGATGTGAGGTGTAGGACAAGTATCGGGGATGTCAGCTGGGCCTTTGGGGAGCGATATGGGGTGAAAATTGCACTGAAACGATCAGCTAGCAGGTTGGCTAAGTCAGCAGGATCAATGTAAGTGGTACTATTAAGTACTAATTTGGAACTAATTGGGCTTTGCCATGGAGGTTCCTAACGTAACTGAAGAAGAACTTGTGGTTTTCCTTTGTTTCGGAGGCTAGTTTCAACTCATAATTGGCTCTGGAGTTTTTCACTAGTTATCTAATTTGCTTGTTGATGCAGAGGAGGGAGATTTTCTGATTTGGAATTTTTCCTTTTTGCCTTTGGACAGCTGTTTCTTCCTTTTGTTGTAAAGTAAAGGCTGTTGTTTGAGGATGTCCACCAGACAGGTTTGTGTTTCCTTGAGGAGCAGGGGAAATTGGCTGTAGCACGTAATAGTTGCATGTCAGTTCTTTAAACCTTGACTGTTGCTGGGAAGTAGATGTAGTCATTCACCTTGGTGTACATTGCTGCCAGGAAATGCAAGAGAATTTGAATGGCAGCTGCCTAGGATACTCCTATGGTACCTCCCTTATGCTGCTGAAATGTTCCAGAGGCCACTATACCTGCAATCAGACAAACTTTTGTTAGAGTGTAAAAGTAAAAAAGTGTGTGTGTGTGTGTGTGTGTGTGTGTGTGTGTGTGTGTGTGTGTGTGTGTGTGTGTGTGTGTGTGTTTGTTTGTGGGGATATATATATATGTGAAGAGTGAAATTGATTGAGCAGTGGCAACAGCAGTTGAGGTCTGCATACCTCTTGACCTCATAGCTCAAGATAGAAATTGCAAAGTTGATTGAACGACAGGTTTTGGGTTAGCATGCATGTCCTGATCCATGACTGTGTTTCAGAGTAGGGAGTAAGATTGATCCAGCAGTGGCAGTAGCAGTTAAGAGGTTTGCATACTTGACCTGTTAGGTAAAGGGATCATTAGGGGAAATGTTTTATTTGATGTCGGTGAAGTGCTTGGAATGACATGGACAAACTACTGAAGGTGACTTTGGGAGAAATGTTTCATTTGGCATCAGTGAAGTGCTTGTGCAAACATGGAGAAACTACTGAATGGATCATTGGGTGGGAATGTTCCATTTGGTGTCAGAGAAGTGCTTGGGCATAGATGGAAAAAGTAGTGAAAGGATCACAGGGGAGAAAAGTTTGATATGATGTTAGTGAGGTACTTGTGCAGATATGGACGGACTACTGAAAGGGTCATGGGGGAAATGTTTCTTTTGCTGTCAAAAAGTGCATGTACAGACGTGTTGCACTGTATGATGAGTAAAACCATGGTGTGCCAAGTTTTAATTACTATAAGCTTGGTTTCATCATTATTAAGCATGTGTTATGGTTCATTAATTACTTGTAGCTTCAGTTAAAAAACTTTTGAGTGTCAACAAGAAATTCACATAAGATATGAAATGGGGTGAAAGGGTTCCCATTCAGCTTGATGGGACAGAGAAAGGAGGTGAAAATGTAATGAGGCAGTGGAAACAGAAGTTCATTCTGCATATGTGAGACTGAGAGATTCCCATTCTGCAGGTGCATCACACTTAGTGGATTATAATTTCAAAGTATGAGAAGTAGGGTGTGGTGTTGTAGGAGGTGAGGCATGTTTTGAATTTAGTAAAGAATTTTTAACTCTGTTGAGAAAAACAGAGTGGAAGGTTTAGTGCAGTTTTTTTCATTTTGCTTTGTTTTTTTTTTTTTCATATTACTTCTTGTTATTTTAAGACTGGAATGAATGAGTTTTATGAAAGGCACAATGGTCCAGTTGAGGTATGTGCCAAAGAAAACGAACATGTTTTGTTACATGGGTATTAGGCTGTGTTTTTTTTTAGGAGTGTACTATAGAAGAATACACAACCAAGTCTTATGTATACCTGATGGCAGCTGGCTTATGTATACCTGATGGCAGCTGGTTATTACAGGTATGTGTAACTTTTTATTTTTGAGATATTGTCAAACTGTAATGGGCGATATTTTACTTGACTGGCTCACCAGATGCGCAGTAGCAAGCACCGCCCAAACCCCGCCCCAGCTGGTTGACATGTCGCTGTTCTCATGAATAACAAACACGATGTGGTTTTCCAGCCAGAAAAGAACATTAAAGGCATGAATAATTTCCACGTTCTTTCTTGTAGGAGAAACAGCAATTGCATGTTTTCCCCTTGCTTTTGCAGGGAGCAAGCCCCCTGCACCCCCCGCCACTTGGATATACTGACTCCAGCTGACATAGGACCCACTGCCTTCCATTAGCACCAGCAAGAGTAGTGTAATGCTGCATGACACAGTAAAGTTAAATCTTTGCCCAGTGGAAGGGTATATTTAGACATTGGCATGCTGTGCATGTTAACCCCTAGCATGATGCATACAATGAATGTAGACTAGCAGCTGAGTTAGGCAGCCTTTAGTACGGAACGTTCTGATGAACATGTAATAATTGTTAGTAAGTCTGTTGGCTGTTGGGTTGTATGCATGATGTCAGTGGCTAATATGCATGGCATGCCAATCATGCCTTATTTCATATTCAGGTTCGCTCGTCAATCATCTGGACCACGCCCACTCCTGCCTGAAACTGATTGTGAGCCAGTAAAGTACAACATCGCCCTATTGTGAGTAATTGCTTTCAGTTCCTATATTGTCTGTATGTGTTGAGGATGCATAGTTATAAATTAAGCATTTAGTGAATTTTTTTGCAGTGTTTTATGACTAAGGAATGCAGTGTTTTATAGTATTGGTTTTGTTTGTTTTACAAGTTTACTATTTTAATTGTGATGCAAGTGGACTGTTATTCATATGAAAACAGATTTTTTTTGTCAGCCTTTGTCTTTGTTTTATTTCAGCTCAATGTTTTATTTTAATTTGATATGTTTTAGTGGTTCAGTTTGTTTTCTAAGAGATGAGAATTAGCTAGGTATTTTCTTACTGAAGTGCGTGTGTGTGTGTGTGTGTGTGTGTGTGTGTGTGTGTGTGTGTGTGTGTGTGTGTGTGTGTCTGCACTCTGCGTAGAATCAGTCAGACTAGACCTATCTTGTTTAAGGGCAATAGACAGGAAGGAGTTTAGCTGTAGCTTTTTGATGAGTTTCATGCAAGCTGTACAGTGGGACACTTAAAGGTACCAGGTTGCACAGTCTTAAAAATATATATAAATCAGCTTAGTTATATCAAGGTGTCACAGTGGAATACTTAAGATTTCAAATTTTCTCAGATGATTTCTTTACATAATACAGAGCAGCCAGGAGTCAGGCAATCAGCCTAGGCAGTGGAAGACTGAACTGTTTGCTGCTTCCATTTGTTTGTGTAATTTGTGAGTCAAACTCCACAAATAAGCTGTTATTGTGGATATAACTGCATATGAGTACAGCTGATGATGATGCAAGGGATTATACTTGTGTTACCCTGATCTTTATTGTCTTGCCGTCTCACACCCTTTTCCCAAATGCTGGTGGCTTCTTTGTTTCCATTTATGCATTGTTTGTCTGCTTGTCTGGAGGGCAGGCATTTGGAAGATGAGAGAGCAAGTCATGGGTCAGGATGTGTTTTTTTTTTTGTCCTTAGACTAAACTTTCGAGATCACCACACATCATACATTTGCTTTGCATACCTTCCATAAAGTGTGTCATATCTACTACTCTAGCACCACTGTAGTCCTAGATGAATTTCCAGGCAACAAAGAGTTGATTTCCAAGCAACAATATTTTGGCCTCATCAATTAATGTGTGTGTGTGTGTGTGTGTGTGTGTGTGTGTGTGTGTGCGCGTGTGTGCATGCTCGTGTGTTTCTGTGTGAGTGCGCGTGTGTATGTCTGTCTGTCTGTCCAAACTGAGGTATATATAACAGGTGTGCGTGCTTTTGACTGGGCACTGACTGAGAATTATGCTCTTGTGTAAACTTGGAAGGCTGTGGTATTAGTTCATAAGTTGTTACTAGGTTAACGACCACTAGGGCCTTTGTAAACCTAGCCATACACCCCAACCCAGTTTTGTCCTTGAGTACCTTAAGGATCTGTTAGGAGTGGGAAGTATGTTACTAAAGCGGTAGCTAAGAGAGGAGTGTTAATTGAAGAACATTATATTTACTGATGGCCTCTGTCCATCAGAGACATGTGAGCCAGACCGGGGGTGAATTTTTGATTTCCATCCAGTGGTCAAACTTTTATTTGAAAGGGGTCAGGGATGAACTCTGCTTCACATAGATGGGGAGCCTGTTCTATAACATGGGGATCCTTTGTGTCACAGATCTGTCCGTCCAGCATGTATGCGTCATAAATGAAGTCCAGATCCTTGAATCCAGTGTTTCTAGTACTGTTTGTTTTCTGGATGTATGAAAGACTCATCAGGGCTGCTTCTGAGGATGCCTTATAAGCCAGGCCTAGGTCTCCTCACAGGAGCCTGTAGGTTCATAGATTAGTACTAAGCTAACAGCCCTTGTGAGCCATTTTAAGCCTAGCCATTTATCCCTTGTGAGACTCAAACCCTGCACCTTGTATTTGTAAGACAAACACCTTAACCATTAGGCCACCCTCCCAACTCCTAGGATACAGACTAAAGAGACAGGGCCTTCAGGCAGTCTGTGTAGGACAAGAGTATTCATGCCCTGTTGTGTCTGGTTACGTACATGCCAAAGGGAGCATTCTACCCAACGATGGGTCTGATAAGGGCTGCGTTGCATGGTACAATAAGTTTTTTGGAACTGGACGCCATACCCTTAACAACAGGATGGATAACAAAGAAAGATTTTCTTAGTATCTTTGCTATATGTTGGTCAAAGACCAGATTACTGTCTACATATGTTCCCAGATCCATGACTACCTGATCAACTCTTAGGGGTGTTTTACTGATGGAGTAATTAAAATTTGTAGACAGTTTTCCACAGGGAATTATAGTGCATTTCTTGATGTTGAGTTTTAAACTGTGGCTTTGGCATGAGTCATTTGTCTGTTAGACTCTCTTGCAAGATGATGTTCTTCGTGTTTCACTGTTGCAGTCATTACATTTGGGTAATCTGCTGGCAGGTTGCCCTCTTTCGGCCTGATTAACAAAGTCTTGGGTCCTGCGTCAGTTGCTGTCCCTTCTTCCATGACGTCAGGTGGTCAGGGGTATAAAACGTGCAGCCGATGCCATTACATCAGTCTTTCTTGCCGTGCAGTGCCCGAAGCAGAAGCAGTTCGCAAGTGCCGGTCAGCCGACTCCTGAAATTTTCGATCTGAAGTAGTTAACTTAATTTGTTCATCAACCTGTGGGTATCGGATCCGAATCGGATCTGAGACGGCAGCTTTATTCAGCTAAGGTCCGAGCTCCAAGCTCCTCCCCCTTACCCATAACCCCCTACCATCCCTCTCTGTCCTCAGATCTTGTTTGCCGCGGCTTATTCAAGCATCTAGAATGAGTTTCCAAGCGTAGGGCTTCGTGAGTTTATATAAAAAAATTAACTTTTTGACCTAGATTTTAGTTTAATCGATAGACGAGTGAGTGTTGTTTCCCCTTTTCCCTTAAATTGATAAATTTGTTAGTAATTTTTTTCTATATTTTAGTTAGTTTAGTCTTCCCCCTTCCACCCGTGTGTGTTTGAAGGTGTGTGTGCGGGTTAGGCCTATCTTTTGTTACCATGTCTGAGGCCCCGAAAGCAATTTTTTCCAAATGCACCGAGTGTGGCCATAAGCTGTCCCCAGCGGATGGCCACACTCTGTGTGTTATCTGCCTTGGGGTTGACCATCTCTCCTCGGGCTGCACAATTTGTGCAGCCTTCAACCCCAGGGCTTTGAGGGACAGGAGGTCGAAGCTGATTCTGGCGGGACTTCTGCCCCCGGACTCGGCTTCATCCTCTTCTCACGCGGCGGCACCGGCTGCGACCGCGGCGGTCCCGCCTTCCATCCTTGCTCCCTTGGCCGGGACTCACCCTCCCACCTTGGCTCAGGAGGAGAGGGAATCTAGGAGGGAGAAAAGGAGAGAGAAACACCACAAGCGGCTGGCCGAATCTTCCTCCTCGGCTCCACCAGCCAAACAGATAGCCTCTCCTAGGATGTCCGGGCCTTCTCCTTCCCGGCTTCATTCACCTCGTTTTTCCCCAGAGCCGGAGGAGGAGACCCGGTCGCCTTCGAGGTTATCGAGGCGGCACTCCAGGCCAGCCTCGGTGGCCTCGCCTAGATCTACTCGAAGTTTGTCCGATGCAGATATGGACCGGATGATGCGTAGGTTTCTCCATGCCCAACTGCAGATGGAAGTGATCCTGCCTCCCCCCCTCCGGGGGGGGAGCTCGACCCCATTTTTCACCCCGATTGCTCCTTCTCCGACCACTTACGGGGTTCGGAGCCATCGGATCCAGGTAGCATCGGAGCCAGGGGAGGCTCTGCACCGATAGCACACCCTACTTCGACTCCGACTGCACCCTCTAGTTTGTCTGGTCCCTTTTCGGATCCGAGCTCTCGGAGCCGTGAGCTGAGCTTCGGATCCGGAGGTGTCAGTGTGATTTCGGCTCCGTCTCGGTCGGAGCATACTGGCCCTTCGGATCCGATTGCATCGGCGCCGGCTCTGGTCCACGCCTCGGATCCGAGGGGACTGCTCTCGGGTCCCAGAGAGAGCAGTTCCCCTTCAGCCTTCGATGTTGTGGAGAGGGTCTTGTCGAGGGATTCGAGACCCCAGGCTCCTGCTATGGTTCCACCCTCCACTCCCTCTCAGACGGGCCTACCTCCCATCATCCGGCCCCAGGGACAGCCTGCACCTACATCTCAGATGGTTCCCTTAGAGGAACAGGATGTGGTTGGTGAGGCATCTTCGGACAGACCCCCGAGGAGGTTCCTCACAAACATAAGTGCAAGAGGAGGCACTCGGACTCACCCGAGTCCCTGACCGAGGACACAAACTTAGAGGAAGGGGAAGGTTCCCCAAGGTCACCCCCCGAGGACGTCTCCTTTGGAGACATTATGGAAATGCTTCGTATTAGAGGGGGTGGTCAGCCCAAAAACTTCCTCCGATGAGTCTGTGTTTCTGGAGGCATTTGACGCAGGCCTATCTACCTCTTGGGTGTCCCCTCCCGCCGATCCCCTGGTAGATCTGATCACTACCAGGGCATGAAAGGAACCGGACACTGTGGAGCCCATACCAAAGAGACCAGACAAAATCCTCAGCCCACCCACAGATAGGACGGTTTGGAGCAAGGGTGCTCCTGTAGATGCTATGTTGGTGGTGGCTGCCACCAAGAAGGAACTAGCCCAGGAGAGTTCCTCGGTCCACCCTCCCGACAAGGAGTCTCGGACGATGGACTGCCTAGGGAAGCGGATGTTCGCTTCAGCTACCTTCTCCGTAAGGTCGCTGAACTATATGGCACATGTGATACGACTCCAGCGGGATCTCATCAAGGAATACACCGGGTCGCTCCCAGAGTCCATGTCTGCTGAGGATAAGAAAACATTCTCAGCTTGAATGGCCACTCTTAAGTCCATTTCAAACACTTCTATGCGTCTTCTTTCCCATGCTACGGAAGGAGCCGCTAGAGCTAGCGGAGCGGGCATTGTCTTATGACTGCATGCTTGGCTCCGTCTCTGCGACTTTGCGAAACCCTTCAAGGCGTCCTTCACAAATGCCCCTTTTGACGGCTCTTCGCTGTTTGGCAAGACCGTCCGCGACATGTTGGTCCAGAGCGAGAAAGACTGGAAGACGTTGTCTGCCATCGGGATCCGCTTCTCGGCTCTTCAGAGGTCCTTCTCCAGGAACCAAAGGGGACAAAAGAAGATGTGGTTCCAGAAATCTCAACAGTCCCGTTTCGCTCCGGACCCCTCGTCCTTCAGAGGCAGAGGAGGACAGGGTGGACGCCGGCCCAGAGGCAGAGGGGGACCAAAGAATTTTGGGTCGAGAGAACCCTTTTCGGATCGGCCCGCGCAGCAGCCCTGAGGGGTTACCGACTACTCCACTCTGGAGGCAGTCGGGGGGGCATTTCTCGAGGCACCTAGCAGTTTGGGAGTCCATTACAACGGATCTCTGGGTACTTCGAATCATATCCAGAGGTTACACTATCCCCTTTCTGAATCTCCCTCTCAGACCCCGGAGCCTCCCCAATGTCCCACCCAATCAAAGGGAGGCAGCAGCCACAGAAATAAAGCAGCTGCTAGAAAAAAGAGCAATCCAGCCTGTCCACCAAGATCAATCCGGATCAGGCTTTCACTCCAGGTTCTTTCTGGTGCCAAAAAAGATGGGGGACTTAAGACCAATCCTCGACCTGTCCAGTCTAAACCTGTTGGTTGCCAAAGAAAAGTTCCGGATGGTCACCATTCAATCCATTCTCCCACTCCTGCAGGAGAACAACTGGATGTGCTCTGTAGACCTCAAGGATGCATACTACCACATTTTGATGGACAGATGATCCAGAAGGTTTCTCCGCTTCCGGCTGGGAGCCAGCCACTATCAGTTCAGGGTCCTCCCCTTTGGTCTCAACACAGCCCCCAGGGTGTTCACCAAAGTTATGGCAGTTGTAGCGGCCCACCTGAGGCTTCAGGGAATACAGGTCTTTCCATGCCTAGACGACAGGCTGCTGACCGCCCCCACCAGGCATCTACTAAGTTCAGCCAGGAATTACTTCCTTCACTTGGCCTTTCATCTGGGAATCTCAGTCAGTCTCAAGAAATCCTCCCTTCAGCCAACTCAAATCTTGGATTTTATAGGGGCCAGGTTAGACACAAACCAGTTGAGGGTCTTCCTTACTCCGGACAGGCTTCGAACTTTGACACTCCACGTGCTGGCCCTCCTACAATACCCAGCTCCTCCAGCGGAATTGGTTCTGAAGGTGCTAGGTTCCATGGCTGCGGCCATCAGTCTGTCACCTCTAGCTCATCTAAACATGAGGGTCCTACAATGGACCTTGCAGGTTCAGTGGTCCATTCTGCAACATCCGCTAAGTGCATCTATCCCCCTCAGCAAGGTTTGCAGGAAATCCCTACTCTGGTGGATCCAGTCCTCGGATCTCTGGGAAGGGCGCCCCTTCTCAATGTCCCCACCCCAAGCCACGGTGACCACGGATGCTTCTTACCTCGGGTGGGGGGCACTGCATGGGCAGAACCATCCAAGGCACGTGGACCCACTCGGAGACCTTGTTGCACATCAGTGTCCTAGAGATGAGGGCGGTGCTTTTAGCATTGCAAGCACTCCAGGCCCTTCTTCCCTTGGGGACAATTGCAATTCAAACAGACAACATATCAGTAGTCTGGTATATCAACAAACAGGGGGGAACCAGATCCTTTCCACTTTGTCAAAAGGCCATGAGAGTTTGGGAATGGGCGATCTCCACCAACCGCTTTCTCATAGCAACGCACATCCTGGGTCGGTCGAACATTTTGACAGACAGGCTGAGTTGAACCATCCTCTCACCATACGAGTGGTCTCTGAACCCGAGAGTAGCGAAGCAAATCTTCCTCAAGTGGGGTTAACCTTGCTGCGATCTCTTCGCTTCACCTTCGAATGCAAAGTGCAGCCAATACTTCGCTGTACTTCCCCCACCAGGGGAATCCCCCAGAGACGCTGTAGTGCATGTTTGGCCATCCTTTCTACTTTATGCTTATCCGCCTCTTCCTCTGATGGTAAAATTCTTGCAGAAAGCTCGTCAGTTGGGGAGCAGAGTGATCCTCATAGCCCCATTCTGGCCTCGTCAAACGTGGTTCCCTTGCCTATGGTCTCATCTAGTGAATCCTCCATGGATTTTGGATCCCACTCCGGATCTGATATCTCACCCCCTAGGGTTGACAATCTCAAGCTCATAGCTTGGTTGAGCCAGTTCCAATAATAATTAGGACTCCCGGCATCTCCTCTTCTGTTAAGGCTATTTTAGTAGCCGCTCATAAACCTTCTACTAGGAAGGTCTATAAGAACAAATGGAAACGTTTTTCGATCTGGGCGGAACATAGAAATTTGGATCCCTTTACAGCCCCGATACCAGCTGTATTAGATTTTTTGTCATGTTTATTTGACCAAGGTGCCAGCTCCTCTAC
Source organism: Protopterus annectens (assembly GCF_019279795.1). Lineage (NCBI taxonomy): Eukaryota > Metazoa > Chordata > Ceratodontiformes > Protopteridae > Protopterus > Protopterus annectens. The sequence continues at coordinate 602,836,555 of NC_056741.1, read as the reverse complement.
GGTCAAAGTCCAGTTAGCAGCGATTTCCCACTTTCATGTGGGAAGTGATCTCGGTCCTTTAGCCTCTTCTAAGATCTGCAAGACTTTCTTAAAAGGTACTTTTTTGTTAAGGCCTCCTGTTAAGGATGCAATCCCTCCGTGGGACACTTGTTCTCCAGGCTTTTACTGGCCCTCCCTTTGAACCTGCAGCTTCGGTGGATCTAAAATATTTATCTTGGAAAACGGCCTTTCTCATTGCTATCACTTCGGCTAGAAGGGTTTTGGAGCTTTAAGCCCTTTGTGCCAAACCTCCATACCTGGTCTTTCATAAAGACAGAGTTTCCCTCAGGACCAATCCCTCCTTTTTGCCTAAAGTAGCCTCTGAGTCCAACATTAATCAATCTATCAGTTTACCGTTTTTTTCCCCAAATTATCATAACAAAGGTGAATACAAATTACATTCTTTGGACGTGCACAGACAATTGAGGTTCTACTTACACAGGACTGCTGAACATAGGAAATCTGAGCAACGCCTTGTATCCTTTGCTAAACCCTTTTTGGGTAAACCTGTGTCAAAAGCTACATTGTCCAGATGGATTTCCCAATGTATACTTCTCGCATATAAGAGTTCTGGCCGACCTGAACCTGTCAGAGTTCACACCCATTCTACTCAATTGATTTCTACTTCTGGTTTTTGGTCCAGAGTGTCCTTGGATGACATTTGTTCAGCAGCCACTTGGGCTTCATCCCATACTTTTATTACCCATTACAAGTTGGATATAATTTCCAGAGGGAGGGCATCCTTTGGCTCTGCAGTGCTCCGGAATATTCTTCCATGAGGACCTCCCAAGTTTTTGGTAGCTGGGGACTCTGTCCCACAGGTTGATAAACAAATGAAGTTAACTACTTCAGGTAAAGAAGTTATGTACTCACCATAACGTTCCATCTGAGTAAGTAACTTAATTTGTCAGCAACCAACCCCCCCCTCTGTCCCCCTAACCTGTAGTTTGTCCTTATAGGATCTTTGTGCTTCCTTTTCCAGATGACATCAGGTTAGGATGTTTAGCTGATCATTTGTTTTGTAGTATTCTATGATACTATAGCAAACTCGATCTGAGGACAGAGAGGGATGGCAGGGGGGTTATGGGTAAGGGGGAGGGGCTTGGAGCTCAGATCTTAGCTGAATAAAGCTGCCAGCTCGGATCCAATTCGGATCCGATACCCACAGGTTGCTGACAAATGAAGTTATCTACTCAGATGGAACTTTATAGTGAGTACATAACTTCTTTTTTTCGAGTTTCAGAACTGAAGTCTTCAACGAAAAGCTAAGTACTGTGTTGGGGAAACTTTTTCTTGCTCCTTACCGATGTCAGTAAAAGTTAATAATTGCATTACTTGTGGGAAGCAAATACCTCATAAGGATTTTCATTTGTACTGTATTCCTTGCCTAGGCCCTGACCACAACATGCCTTGCTATCAGTTTTGTGCTAAATTTAATCAGCGCACAATTAAGCGTCGGTATATTTTTGCTTCTAAATATTTTGGCTCAAGATTTAACTATCCAGAAATGTCGTCTGTTAGCAATCCGACTACCAGAATACCTAAAAACCGCAAAGAAAAAGACAGAGACAGACCGCCGAGGTCCAAAACCAACGACGATGCTTCTCCTAAGCTAGTCGCCGGTTCGACGGTACTCAGTGAGGTGCTTTTGCAGCCCCTGATAACCGCTACTTTGATTCGTAGGCCTCTACTGAGACCCATTCGGAGTCCGGTATGCCGCAAGATACTTTAAGTATTGAACCCACGGATGTCTCTACCTTAGATGGGTCCAGAGCTGCTGAGCAGGCACCGGCTTCTGAGGGTGTTTTCAGGCCTAAAGATTTGTATATTAAACTGACGCCATCTTCAAAATTAAGGCCAAAATCTACTTCTATGTCTAAAAAATCGATGCTTGGGCCACGTGTACAGGCCTCAGTGCCTAAAAAACAAATTATCAAAATGGCTGAAGATTTAGTTACCTTGATCAGGGGTTCCCATCCCCTCCTGCTAAGAGGCCTAGTCAAGGCACGGGCTATGAATCTTCAGGTCAGGTTTCTATTTCTTCTGATTCCTCTTCTGATCAGGATTTATCTATACCCACTTATGAGGACTTTGATGCAGAAGACTCCATCCCTTCTGCTTCTCCCCCTGAGGATTTCTCCTTTGGAGAAACTTTGCATACCTTAAGGGAACACTTCCACGAGTCAGGATTTCTCTGAATCTAAAAAGAGACTTAGGGATTTTCTTCTTCTTCCTCAGCATTGGCCTTCAGCTATACCTCCTGTTTTGGACATTGTTGATGTTTTCTCGGAATCCAGTATGACTCCTGATTCCCTCTCTCCGGCTCCTAGTAAGCCAGACAGATATTACAGGGTTCCTGACTCTCGCAAATTCCTTTTCAAAAACCCTACTGCTGACCCTGAAACCATTTCTCATGGTCCCAAGGGCGTTAAGGCCTCTACTGCTAAAAATCCTACCCCTTCTGACAGATTCCAGGGCGCTGGATAGTTGAGGTAAGAAGGTTTACATGTCTGCAACCTTGGCAATCAGGGCTTTAAACTGTCAGTTTTCATATGCTTCAGTATCAACAGCATGTCATGGGTTTACTTAAACAGAAAATTATGTTGATTTCTGACTGTGTGGAAAATAGAGTTGCAGGATTTATTGCATTCAGCTGAACAAGTTGGAAAACATACTTTGCAATGTGGTTTTGATTCCTTGGAGGCCTCTTGCAGGGCTGTTGTAACTGGATCTGTGATAAGAAGGCATGCTTGGTTCAAGGAGCAAAGTCTGCCTGACCATGTTAAAGCAAAATTGTTGGATGCTCCTTTGCAACAGGACAGTCTCTTTGGTAGTAAGGCTGAAGAAGTTTTGACAAAGGTGGAAGGTAAAGCTAAATCTATGCAAAACTGTGAAATATTTCTTACAAGTGCAGCCACCCAGATTTAGTAGGCACTGGCCTACTAAGAACTGGTCCTTTCCAGTACCCACGAGAGCCACTCAGGTCAAATCCAGACATTCCAAAGGCTCCGGGTTTTAGTCGCAAGGAACGTTTAGAACAAAGCAATGGGGTGCCTTCACCTCCAAATCTGGAAGCAACAAGGCACCTTCCTATGGTAAACAGTCTCAATGACTTTCCACTGCAATCGCCAAGCACTTATCTTTTGGCCGCCCCTTTGGGGGGAAAACTGGCACTTCATGCACAAAACTGGCAACTGATTACCCAGGACAAATGGGTTTTAAATATAGTATCCCAGATTTCATTTCCACATGTTGCCAATCCCAAACGGATGGCCAGATCTGCCTCCAAATCAGTGGGCAGAGACCCAGAAACAAGTTATGTCCCTCATGAATATGGGGGTTATTCAACCAGTACCGGAAAAGGAAAAGGGACAAGGTTTCTATTCAAGACTTTTCCTGGTACCCAGAAAAGACAAATCATGGCGTCCAATTCTGGACTTATCCATTCTAAATACATTTCTGCACATTGCAAAATTCAAGATGCTGACTCTTCAACAGTTACTACCTATGCCAGGCAAAGATGCCTAGTTGGTAACTCTAGACTTAAAAGAGGCTTAGCTACATATCCCAGTCAGGGAATCTTGCAGAAGATACCTCCGCTTCAAAGAAGGCTACTTGCATTACCAGTTCTCTGCACTGACCTTAGATACTACTGTGCCCAGGGTCTTCACAAAGTGCCTGGCTCCAGTAGTTGCATTTTGCAGGCAAAGAAATATTCACATTTATCCATACCTGGACGATTGTCTAATTCAGGCAGAAAACAAGGACATTCTTCTAAAACATCTGGCGTTTGTAAAAAGGGCTCTAACTTGTCTAGGGTACACCATAAACGAAAAGAAATGACAACTGGTACCCTCTCAAAAAATTACATTCTTGGGTGCAAGCTTGAATACAGCTGCCCAGATGACTTAACTTACACCAGAAAAGCAAATTCAATTGATGACCTACTTCAAACAAGTGGCCACAAAATCCCAGCTATCTGCAAGACAAATTCTGCAGGCCTTGGGGTTCATGGCCTCCTGCATTCTTCTAATTCAATATGCAAGACTGCATATGAGGAAACTTCAGTGGTACCTAAAAAGCTTATGGAGTCACATTGTCACAGCCTGGAAACAATGATTCCTGTCATACCTTGCCTGCAACTAGAGTTCCTATGGTGGGCAGAGGCCTGCCATCAAAACAAGGGACTGTCATTCACTCCACCCCCTGCCACCCAAACCCTAACTACAGACTCCTCAGACTATGCTTTGAGGGCGCATCTGGCAGGGAGATGCATTCAGGGCAAATGGAGCCCAAATCAAATGCACCTACATATCAATCAGAAAGAGATGCTAGCTGTACAGAATGCTCTGACAGCCTTCAAGGACTACCTTCATCCAGGACAACTACTGATAAAGACAGACAATACCACAGTCATGTGGTACATAAACAAGCAGGGGGGGTACACATTCCTACCCCCTTTGCAGACTAGCCATGGCATTGTGGAACATGGCCTTGACTTATCAAATACATCTACAAGCTCAATTCCTGCAAGGAAAGCAGAATACTCTAGCAGATGAACTAAGCAGAAATCTTATGGACCCACACGAATGGAAACTGGAACCACAAATTTTCAGCATGTTGACATGCAAATGGGGGAGCCCAGACATAGTTTTGGGGTGAGACAAAAAGATCTATCAGTTTGACAAATTCTGCACAAGAATTCATCACAAAAAAGCTTGGAAAGTGGATGCGCTATCCTTCACCTGGACCCATCAGTCTATGCCTTTCCCCCTCTGCCTCTGCTCTCCAAAGTCCTACTAAAGGTCAGACAGGATAAACCAAAAATTATTCTGATTGCTCCAGACTGGCCTCTCCAACACTGTACCTGCTCCTGTGCAATGTGTCGCACCTTCCTCCGTGGCACCTGCCTCAGACACCTTGCTTACTGTCTCAGGAGAACTACCAAATTCTGCACACTCAGCTCCAAACTTTGAATTTTGCAGCGTGGCTAATCTACTAATTTCACCCTTTACATCTCTCAGCATACCTGTGATGGATGTCAGTTTGGAGGCTAGAAGGCCTAGTACTAGAAAATCTTATGCTGACAAATGGAAAAGATTCTGTGCCTGGAACCAAGCACAAGGAATAAGCACAGCAATGCCCAATATTCCTCAGATTCTGCAATACTTAACTGAGATGCTTCACAAGGACCTATCTTTATCTTCCATAAAAATCCATGCCTCTGCCATTTCAGCTCATTACAACATAGAGCCTCCCCTCTTTTCTCATCCTCTGCTAAAGCAGCATCTCAGAGGGGCCAAAAATTTAAGACCTCCCAGGCGAGCACCAACTCCTGCATGGGACCTCAATTTTGTTTTGGAAAAACTCACTCTACCTCCTTTTGAGCCAGCTGCTACTGTGGACCTAAAATTTCTCTCTTGGAAAACAGCTTTTCTTTTAGCAGTCACTTCATCTAGAAGGATTTCAGAACTACAGGCTCTTATGGCAGTGGAGCCTTTCATTATTTTTTACCCGGACAGGGTGGCTTTCAGGACCAATCCATCCTTTATGCCTAAGGTGGTATCTAGTGTGGCTCTTAATCAGACCATTCATCTGCCAACTTTCTTCCCAAATCCACAGAACAAGGGGGAGCGGATTCTGCATTCATTGGATGTACACAGACAACTAAGATTCTAATTAAACAGGACAAAATCTCTAAGAAAAGCTGAACAACTATTGGTGGCATTTGCTGCAGGGGTAGAGAGAAAGGCCATTTCAAAGCAGACTATTTCCAAATGGATAAGCCATTGTATTCGTTTCTGCTATATGCACCATGGTAAACCTGTCCCCAAGGGGATCAGATCTCATTCCACCAGGCCTGCATCTACTTCTACAGCCTTTCTCGGAGGAGTTCCTACCAGAGACATTCTAGAAGCTGCTACCTGGAGCTCAGTTCATGCATTCACCAAACATTACCATTTACCTCTCTTCTCTAAATCCAGAGCTGGCTTTGGCACTGCTGTCCTGCAGGGCCTTATAGCTGCGCCTAATGCTGTATAAATCCATCCTCCCAACCATAGCTTTGTGATTCTACCCAAATGTAATGACTGCAACAGCGAAACATGAAGAACATAGTACAGTTGTGTACACTTACCATAAATGTAGATGTTAGAGTGTATTCACTGTTGCAGTCCTGGTTACCCTCCCTCCAGCCCCCTGTTTTTCTCTAACTATACCTCTCATTTCTGTTACTATCTTTAAAAGCCTTCTTGGTGTATTTGCTTTTGTTTGGAGGTATATGTTTTGTGTTTTATGTTATATACATACATATATATATATATTTTGCTCCCCATTTGGGGGGCACCTGACATCTGGGGCAAGAAAAACTGATGTAATGGCGTCGGCTGCATGTTTTATACCCCTGACGACCTGAAGTCATGGAAGAAGGGACAGTAACCGATGCAGGAACCAAGACTTTATTAATCAGGCCAACTGAAGGCAACCTGCCAGCACATTACCCAAATGTAATGACTGCAACAGTGAATACACTCATACATCTACATTTATGGTAAGTGTACACAACTGTACATTTTGTCATGTAGTGATTTTTATCACAGCTCCAAGTTTACAGTTGTCTGTGAAGTTAGTTAGCCAAAGGCCTTTGATGTTAACCTTGACTACCAGGAAGTAGATACCAAACAGGAGCAGGCCCAGCACTGAGCCCTGGGGTACTCCACTGTTGACCGGTCTCTTGGTGGAGGTGGTTTCACCAATCCTGACTTCTTGGGTCCTGTCAGTGAGCCAGCCAGCAGTCATGTGAGTTAGTAGGGATGTATGATTAGTTTTGAGAGATCATAGGAGGTTACTAGGCTAATGGCCCTGGGGCCCTTACAAGCCTAGCCAAGAGTTTATTCCCAAAAATAAACCTCACTCAGCACCTGTCGCCCCTGTCAATGAGGAGCACAGGTGGAGCTCCTGGGAGAAATTTGTGATTTCCCATCCAGTCATCAAGGTTGCACTTGAAGAGGGTCAGCGAGGTGCTCTATTTGACATTTATGTGAAGTCTATTCCAGAGATGGGGCAGCCTCTGGGAGACAAACCTGTCTCTCCAGCAGGTTTTGTTGATGCATATTAGAGTCAGGCCTTTTGAGCATGTAGTGCGTGAGGAGTTAGATGTATGGATATGGAGCTTCTCTAGTAGGGCAGTGTCCGAGATTGCCTTGTAGGGGAGACACAGATCACCCCTGATTAATCTGTACGATACTGAGTAGAGTGTTAGTGATCTGAGGCTGTCTGCATAGGACAGGTGTTGGAGGCCATGCGTTCTCTTTGTGAGGTATTTCAGTGGCCTTTCCAGTTGGTGCAGATGTTTGGAGAGGTGCATCCCAAACTGGGCATTATATTCAATTATTGGCCTAATGAGGAGGGAGTATAGAGAGGTAATAACTTCCTTTTTTCTGGATGCAATCCCTTTACGTACGAGATAAACCAAGTAAAAGGCTTTTGTGACCACTGACGCTACATGATGGTGGAATGTGAGGTTATCAACCTGAGTGCCCAGGTCTCTCACCACAGGTTGTGTGCGTAGGGGATTGCTGTTGATGTGGTAATCAGTAGGGCACGTATTTTTGCAGAATGTTATGATGGTACATTTTTTTTGCATTTAGCTTGAGGCCATGACTTTGGCACCAGTCATTAGTTGCTCTGAGACTCTCTTGCAGTATGTTAACATCATTTGGGGAGTTAATGACAGCACGCAACTTAGTCGTCCGCAAACTTGGTCATTCACAGGTCTTTTGTGTTTGCCTGGACCTCTGAGAAATAGATGCCAAACTGTGGGGGTCCCAGGACAGATGAATTTAAAAGCATCTGTTTTGGAACAAATTAATTCTAGTTATGTAAGTGAAAATAGAATGAAATATCTTCTTAGAAAGAATCAATTTTTATATTAAAATGTAATATATTACAACCTACAGGACTAAATAGAGAATGTCACTGGAAAAATTATAGATAGGAATCTTACTTTAAGAGCATGAATTTCTTATTTAGTTTTTAATTAACTTTGATATTTAATTGATTGCACCTGTTTTAGGCGATTGTGTAATAGATTAATTGATTTTATTTTTTTATATAAAAAGGGTTGCTTTTTATACATAAAGTACTCTGAAAAGGCTGTTATAGTCGAGGCGGTAGGAGATTTATGTGATGCTGTTTGTTGTATTTTACTTGAAAGATTGGTTTGCTGCTATTTCTCTTTCTGGACATTGTTGGATTGAGTTTTTTCTGCTATTCAGTTTTTGCTGATTTTTCATCAAACTGTTACTTTGCTGCTACTAGTTCAACTTAGAACTGACAGCAAATAAACAGAATTTATCTAGTATCCAGGAGTGTGGAGTTTTCTGGTTCCTGTGGTTCGTTTTTTGGTTCTCCATAAGTGGTTCATGTAGATCCCTGAGGAACTCAACTAGGACAGGTCTGCTATTGGCGGTGGAGGTGCCTATTTTGACTTTGAGGGTCCTGTTGGTGAGCCAGTTGGCCACCCACCTGTTGAGATGGGGATTTACACCAGGTTGTGTTAGCTTTTCAATGATGCCCGAGTGGGGGATTGTGTCACAGGCCTTGTTCAAGTCAAGGTAAGCTGTATGTACTGACTTTCCCTCATCCAAAGCCTTGGTGACCATCTCAAAGAAGTCAACCAGGTTGAACAGGCAAGATCTGGCCTTGACGAATCCAAGCTGGGTGGGGTGAAGTGCTTGGAGATTGTCTATGTCCATGTTTGAGATCCATAATAATACGCTCCATGGCATTACAGATCAGACTTGTCAATCTAATGGGGTGATAGTTTCCCAGGTCAGTAGTGGCACCACCTTTGTGCAAGGGGATGACAATGGCAGTTCTTTACTCTGCTGGAATGAATCCTGTACTTAAGCTGTGGTTGAATAAGGTGCTCAATGGCAAAGCCAGTTCTTGCTGGAGATTGTGCAGGATATATCCTGGGATATTATCAAGTCCCAAGGAAGCTGTGATCTGAAATTGTTAATCTCCTTCCTATTCCTCACTGATGGGTTCAGTTCCAAGCCCTCGGAACAGAGTCGGCCTTATACCAAGCTTGCGTGCACCAAAAAACACTTGAGCTAAGCTGCTACCCGCAATGCCCTTTGCTCATTTACCTCAGATCTCGTTTACTGCACAGCCATATAGCAGCGTTTCACCGAGGTCTCCAGCTAAGGGCTTTTTTCTGATATATTTACAAGTTTTGTAAAAGTTTTTCCCTTTTTATAATCTGTTCTTGATATCTATATTGTTTCAGCTCTACCCACAGGTATTTCTTTCTTACCATTGTTGGTGTTTTCTTGGTATTTTCAGACTTTCTACCCTTGTGGTATCTTGTTACCATTGTTGGTATTTCCTTTCTCTCCATTTCCTCTCCTTCCTCACTCTTTCTCTTTTGCATGAGTGTGTGTTCTGGGATGTCAGAAAAAAGGGAACTACGGGGTTTAAACACTGCTCTTCTTGCAATGGTAAACTACCGAACAGTGACCTCCATGAAGAGTGTGTGTACTGTTTGAGGGTTCCATTTTTGTCGGCAAAACCCCCGTGTGATATTTGTGCTAGTTTGTCAGTGGACGCTGAATGAATGTCGTAACACACTGATTGATTTTAAAGGTCCTACTTGCTTTGCCTTTTTCGGAGGCTATTTCTGCGATGGAGGTCTCATTCCCTCCTTCTATGGACAAGAAACGTTCTCGCTCAGACCCCTCTTCACCGGCCGGTGACAGAGGTAAAAGTCACAAGCACAAGGCCCATAAGTCCTCATCTGAACACCGTTCTGCCTCCTTGGTGCCGACTACTACATCGGCTCGGAGCTCGGCTCCAGCAAAGCTTACTGAGGTCGCCTTGTCGGCACCTACCCCAACACTGACGACTACAGCACCGTCTACTGCCTCGGTACTGACCAGGTTGTCAGTTTCTCTCTCGGCACTGACATCGCCCATTTCTGCTCCGATATCTGTTCCAACAACTACCTCGGAACCATTTTTGTCATCCACCCCTATTGTAACTTCGGCTCCGAGCCCATTCACGGCTCCAACCATACCGTTGTTGCCAGTTTCAAAATTGGAATAGTCAGTGCCGTTCTGTGATACATCAGGAACCCGATACTCATCTACTGTAGACCCGTTTGCCGGACAAGCCTGCAGCCCCTTTTTGGACCGGCCTGATTCCCCTTCAGGGGCATCGGTGAGATCCACCAGGATCCTTTCCGAATTGTATGTGGTGTGCCTTTTTGACCAGCTGCTGACTGCCACAGGAATTTCAAATCCGCCTAAACCCTATCCCACTCCAGGCTTTGGGTTTGTTTCTCCAGCAACTCCTACTTACTCTCCTCCCTTGGATCCCTCTGTTCCAAGGCTCATTTATCCAACTTTTACTAGAGGACTGCCTTCCTTGGCACCGACAACGACACTGTCTGAAGCCCCGAGGCCCCTTGGATGTTGGTTCTGTCGGAACCCACCCTTCCTCAATCTCATGCTTGGGTGGGGTGGAACCTCCGGTTCCGGTCTCTGCTCCGACAGTTTTGTCGGTCCTGACTTCGGATTTGGGGGTGACTACCGCTCCAAGTCTGCTTGAGGCTCCATCCTTGGGGGTGGACCGTCTGGAGCAGGGTGTGACCCAGGTTCCAGGCTCCCACTTCTCTTTGGGTGGGCCCGCTTTCCAGGTGATGGAGAGGGCGCATGCTGCTAGCAATCTTCCTCCGTTGGCTATTCCCCCAGTTCCTTCTGAGCCGCAGCTGACAAAGGCCACCCCCCAGGACTCCAAGAGCGCAAGGCCCAGGAAACCCCTATCCAGGGCATTTCCCTTTCCGAGTCTTCGTCGGATGCTCCAACCGAAGAACCCCCTCGAAAACAGATGTGTAAGAAAAAACATATGGAATCCCCAGAGGAGTCCTTCACAGAAGGCACGGACTATGATGATGGGGAAGGGTCCCCACGGTCACCCCCCCTGACTATGTCTCCTTCGGAGACATCATGGAAATCTTGAAACAGAGGGGTGACTAGAAGTCCTCTAACTCTTCCTCGGAGGAATCCGTATTCCTGCAGGCCTTTCGCTCTCGGCCATCTACTTCTTGGGTGACCCCCCCCCCCCACGATGAGTTGGTTAAACTCGTCGTGCAACGGGCATGGAAGAACCCTGACTCCGTTGAGGCCATCCCCAGGAGATCAAAGTACTCTCCCCTCCAGAGTATCAACCTCATTGGTCTAGAGGTTTGCCAGTGGATGCTATGGTGGTGGCGGCAGCCACGAAAAAGGACCTTGCAGAAGAGAGTCCTGCTGTTCACCTGCCCAACAGAGAGTCTCGGGCAGTGGACAGGTTAGTGAAGTGAGTCTTTGCATCTGCGACCTTCGCAGTTAGGTCTCTGGACTTTCTGGCACATTTTACGAGACTCCAGAGAAATTTTATTTCCAAACTTTCCAGGACCCTCGCAGGCCAAGTATTGGATGGAGCATGAGATAAAGTTGCTTCCCAACTTGCCACCCTAGAATCAATATCTAATTCATCCATGAGGTTGCTGTCACAAGCAACCGAAGGAACAGCTAGAGCTACAGGTGCAGGCGTAGTCATGAGACGCCATGCCTGGATGCGCATTTGCGTCCTCGCGGACTCCTTCAAGTCTTCCTTTCTAAATGCCCCTATCGAGCCATCTGCTCTGTTCGGTGCTGAGGTCAAGGATACATTAGCCAGGTGCGAGCAAGATGGGAAGACTTGTCTGCCGTTGGGCTACGCTTTTCCAAACCTCAGCGTTCCTTTTCCAGGAATCAGAGGAGTGGAAAGATGTGGCACAAGAAGTCTCAAGGTCCTTTCCGAGACGCACGTGATGAGGACTCCTCCAGAGGCAGAGGGGGTTCCAATAATGGAAGATGTTCCTTTTGGGGCAGAGGGGGTCCCCAGAACCAGTGCTCCAGAGATTCCTTCTCGGGTAGACCATATCAGCGCTCCTGAGGCGCTGCACGATTGCTTTCCTCTGGAAGCAGTCGGGTGCGGTTTTTCTCTGCACCAAGCTGCCTGGCTCTCCATTACGAACGATCAGTGGGTGCAGAGAATCATTATCAGAGGCTACCATATTCCCCTGATAACTTATTCAAGACCTCCAAAATCCCTTCCACCTAGTCAAAGGGAGGAGGCAGCTTCCGAAATACGAAAGCTATATCAAAAATGAGCCATCCAACAGGTCGCCCCCAGATCAGTGCGGATCAGGGTTCTACTCGAGATTCTTTTTGGTGCCAAAGAAAACAGGGACTGGAGGCCCATTCTGGATCTCAGCCAACTAAACAAATCTGTAGTTCAGACCAAGTTCCGCATGGTCACGATTCAATCCATCCTCCCCTTTCTGCAGGAGGGTGTGTGGATGTGCTCATTAGATTTCCAGGATGCGTATTACCATATCAAGATGGACAAGTGCTCCAGGAGCCTCTTTCGCTTCCGGTTGGGAGCCAGTCACTACCAGTTCAGACCCCTGCCTTTTGGTCTCTCGACGGCCCCCAGAGGGTTCACAAAATGCCTTGCAGTGGTATCAGCTCATCTGAGACTTCAGGGATTCCAGGCATTTCCATATCTAGACGATTGGCTCCTCTCCGCCCCCACCAAGCGTCTTCTGGTCAGGGCCCTCCACTACACACTGGCTCTAGCGGAGTCATTAGGCATCACCTTACATTGGGAGAAATCAAACCTTCAACCCTCGCAACAACTGGAATTCATAGGGGCAATATTCAACACCCAGTTAAGCCTGATTTCACTCCCTCTCCACAGGCTTCAGAGGCTAAGGGCACAAGTTCAGGTGATACTCTGTTGAAGCAAGGTGTCTGCAAGGGAAGTCCTCCAAGCCTTGGGATCTATGGCTGCAGCCATCCCCATAGTTCCCTTAGCCAGACTACACATGAGATTACTACAGTGGCTCTTTCAGGCCCAGTGGATACCCAATCTTCACCCCCTGAGCTTACAGATTCTCATCACCAACATTTGCAAACAAGATCTCCTCTGGTGGATGAGTACAGATGAAAATCTTTGGTGTCGCCCCTTCCAGGTTCCACAGCCCAGTGCCACGGTGATCATGGATGCTTCCCTGATGGGGTGGGGGGGCCACTTCCAGGGAAAGTCAGTTCAAGGCATGTGGTCCGATGTAGAGGTCAATTTGCATATCAGTGTCCTGGAGTAAAGAGCGGTGCTATTGACGTTGCAAGCTTTTCATCCACTCCTTCTGTCTGGAACGATTGCTGTCCTGTCGGACAAATCTGTGGTCTGGTACATAGCATAGCATATGATTCATTATACATGTTTTTTTGTAGTTATATAACATTACTGTTTGGCGTACTCATTGTATAAAGAATGCATAAATATTTATTAACTTCATTCATTAACTATGTATAAATCTGAAATTTTATATTTTGTTGCAGTAGCATTTTAAGGTTTATATGTACAGCAATTTGTATTTTAGAATTTTAGAAGTTTTAGAAGCTTACATACATATATATATTTTTTTAGAATATTTATATAGTATTTATAATATAATATATATAAATTTGAATTTCAATGGTTTTTATCAAGTATAGTGTATTGTTTTTAAGGTTGCATACATATTCATATATTAATCTTTTTTGTTATACCTTTAAAAATGTAACCTATTTAATTGTATTTAAATTAATTTAAATTACTTTGATTTACTCTAATTAATTAATTAGGTGCAGGTCAGATGACCATTGAGTACTATAAATGGGTTAGGGTTCCTCATACACACATCTTGATAAAGCCTGGTATCAGCCAGGCGAAAGCGCTTGTTTCAATTTTGTCTGTCAGTTTTTTCGCTACTGTCACGTCTATTAAAGACTCTGTGTTGAAGAAATTTCGTGGTTGGCTGTCTCTGCTGTGGTTTACACTACTTCGTGGTCTGGTACATAGACAAACAGGGAGGGATCAAATCTTGCCCCCTATGTCGCGAAGCCATGAGAATCTGGCAGTGGGCGATAGCTTCCAACCGCTTTCTGATCACTACGCATATCCCTGGGAGCTCCAACGTGATTGCAGACAGGCTGTGCAGATGCATTCTTCATCCTCACTAGTGGTCTCTCAACCCAAGTGTGGCGGTGGAAATTTTCGGCCATTGGGGCCAGCCATGCTGTGAGCTTTTCGCCTCCCCTTCAAACACAAAATGCAGCAGCTACTTTGCCCTCTTCCCCCTCTCGGGGAGTCACCGAGAGACGCTTTAATCCACGATTGGCCCATGGGTCTCCTTTATGCTTATCCTTCGATTTCTTTGATTCCCCTTGTTCTAAAGAAAGCTATTCGGTTGAGAAGCAAAGTGATCCTCATTGCCCCATTCTGGCCTTGTCAAGTGTGGTTTCTCTTCCTTTGACCTCATCTGTTACAACCTCCTTGGATCCTAGAAACTCGTCAGGACCTCATATTTCACCCACAAGGGCTGACTCCCCCGAATCTGTCCACTCTCAAGCTGACAGCTTGGTTTCTCCACTTCCGTTAGTTGCCAGCCAGGAAACCTTCTCCTCACCCGTCAGTGATATTATCTTGGCCTCTAATAAACCATCCACAGGAAACTTTACAGGGACAAATGGAAAAGATTTGGTCACATAATCAGAAGCTAGACTCGTTCTCAGCCCCTGTAGCCACTCTTCTTCATTATCTGGCTGAACTGTTCGACAAGGGGGCCTCAGCTTCCACCATTCAAGTCCATCTAGCAGCTGTTTTCAACTTCCATAATGGGTCTGATGGAGTGCCACTGATTTCCTCTCACCTTTGCAAGACCTTCCTCGAGAGTATTTTCCACAGCAGGCCTCCCATCAGACAGCCAGTGGAGGCATGGAATCTGCCCTGGGTTCTGCAGTCTCTCTCTCTGCCCCCTTTTGAGCCGGCTGCAACATGTGATCTAAAATTCCTGTCATGGAAATACTTATTTCTGGTGGCTATAACTTCAGCCAGAAGAATTTCTGAATTACAAGCATCGTGTATCAAGAGCCCTTATCTGATCTTTCATAAGGACAGAGTATCACTTCGTACTAACCCATCTTTTCTCCCCAAAGTGGTTTCTGATTTTTCGATTAACCAGTCCATTGAGCTCCCTGTGTTCTTCCCAAATTACTCTACTCTAACAAGGGAGAATACTGCCTACATTCCTTGGATGTTCATAGACCATTACTTTTCTATCTGGACAGAACTAAATCCTTTCGCAAGTCAGACCAGCTTTTCATTTCCTTTGTGGGTCCTAGAATGGGAAGCGCAGTATCGAAAGTTACTTTGGTTAAATGGCTCAGGGATTGCATTGCCTTCACATATTCACTTACGGAGTGATCAAAGCCTGGTCATATCAAAGCTCACTCAACTAGGGCTATTCCTTCCCCTTGATGAGGCAGTGTCATCATTTAACAATTCATTCCTTAATATACTTGACTCGCATGCCCCTAAACGCTCAATAAGAATTAAAACTCAACTAGCACCCTGGCTAACAACAGACACCAAAACCAAAAAACAACTAGAGACAAAGCGTGGGATAAATGGCGCACTACCAAACTACCCCTAGATCGTATCAAATTCCAACAACTTAGAAATGAGACTAAAAAAGCCATCATACTAGATAAGAAAAATTACTTCTACAATCTGCAACATAAACATCAGAATAACCCTCAAAAGTACTGGGCAGGCATAAATAAACTTCTCCAACCAGGCAAATCCACTACTCCGACCCCAGGAACATTATCTGACAAGAGCCAAGAAGATATAGCCAATTCATTCAATACTTTCTTCACAGAAACCATCCAGTCATTAGCTAACCAACTTTCTCCTCCCCACACTTCTATAAACGCTATACCCGACTCACCACTCTCTTTTAACTTCCAGCCAGTGTCCACATCCTTTATCAGATCCCTTTTGAAAAAACTGAAGCCAACCACCCTTTCAGCCGATCTTCTGCCGGCTGAATACCTGCAAATTGCTGCAGATGTCGTAGCCTACCCTATCTCAATCCTAATTAACAAAACCATAACCGAGGCCTCAATCCCCTCAATTTGGAAAATATCCTATGTTGTTCCACTCCACAAAGGAGGTTCATCCACAGAACTATCCAACTATAGACCTATAGCCATACTATCACCACTTGCCAAAATTATGGAAAAGTGCATGCACAACCAACTAATGCTCTATCTAACCCAAAATAAACTACTCACAGACTCTCAACATGGATTCAGACCCCATCATAGAACAACCACTGCCCTCCTCTCTTTTACTGAAAACATTAATCTTAACCGGAATAATAAAAAAATATCCTCCGCTCTCTTCCTGGACCTATCGAAAGCCTTCGATATGGTAAACCATCAGTTACTTCTATATACTTTAAAAACCCTGTATCTAGATACTCCAGCCCTTGACTGGTTTCAAGCTTACCTCACTGGGAGACAACAAGCAGTAATGTGGCAAAACAAGCTCTCCTGCCTACTACCAAATACCATAGGAGTTCCTCAAGGTTCCATATTAGGACCTCTCCTCTTTTCAGTCTTCATAAACTACATCCAAACAGTCATCCTTGAAGCCACCTGCATTCAATATACAGATGACTCGACTAATATGTTCCAATGCCTCTCTTGCAAATCTACTAACTACCACCCATCATAGCTTCACCAAAGTCGAAAACTGGCTTGCCAACCATCTCCTGATCTTAAATCCAAACAAAACCAAGTTACTTCTCTTCTACCCAACCAATAGATCTCCGACTGAAAACTTCACTATAAAATCCAATAATGGGACCATCATCTCCCCAGACACCTATACAAAGCTATTAGGAGTAAACATTGACAATAAACTCAGATTTGATATACATATCAACCAAGCCATTAAGTCAGTCAACAAGAAACTTGGGACCCTATATAGAATTAAAGCCTTCCTTACCCCGAATGCCAGGGCAGCTACAGCCCGTTCACACCTTCTCTCTACCCTACTATATGCCTCTCCTGTCCTCACTCACCTTAACAAATCTGATCTGGCCAAGCTCTCATCCTGCAATAATCACATTGCCAGGTTCGTTACAGGCCTACCCTACAGAACACACCACTGTACTAACCTGAAAAAGCTTGGATGGATAGAATTCCCACACCTTCTTCACCAGTCCCAACTCATAGAGGCCTTCAAAATCCTTAAACAACCTGAGAATACCCCAGCACTAAAAAACTTAATGAGTCCCTACTCCAATCTAAGCTGCCTTCGCTCAGCAAACAGACTCCTTGTCCAAACAACTAAATCTCTCAACCTAGGTGGTGACACGCTGTTTGCCAACACCACTGGTAAAATATGGAACTCTCTCCCAAATAACATCACGCTTGCAACTTCTCTAAGTCAATTCAAAAATAGTCTAAAACTCCACTTCAAGTCACACTGGCTATGTCCTTGCTCAAACCCAGACTAGCTCTGTGCCATTAACTAAAACATAAACAACTAGCTAAGATGATAAGTACTTTGTATACTGTGATAAAGAAATATGTATCCTGTCTAACTCTATGTCATTATACTGCCTACCGTCCTTGCTAATATGTTATTAATGTTACATTTGTAGTAATCTCAGAAATAGTAATGGCAGTCTTGTACTTGTATGTAAATAGCCTATGTTTTTGTTAAGTTCTTTCAGCTCATTTACTGTACCTAATTATCAATGTAACTGTGTTGGAGCTTTTCTCCCCGGGCCTCCGCTGAAAAAGGACATGTATCCAGTCGGACCATCCCGGTTAACAAATGTAAAATAAAATAAATAATAAAATAAATCTCCAGGGGAAGAGCGGCCTTTGGTTCTATGGTTCTCAGGAATGTTTTCCATAAAGGCCATCCAGGTTATTCAAGTAGCTGGGGACTCGGTCCCATCAGTGATGAATAGGAAGAAGATTAACAACTTCAGATGAAGAAGTTATGTCTTACCATAATGTTCCATCTGAGTTGTTGTTCTTCTTCCAGTCATCACACCCTCCCACTGACCTCCTCCTAAGGTTCCTGGCAGATCGTCTGGGTCTTTGTGGTGTATTAGGGTTTCTGCGCATAGATGGCCTCTGACTTATTCTTCTTCTATATGTTGCATGCAAACTCGATCTGAGGTAACTGAGCAAAGGGCATTGTGGGTAGCAGCTTAGCCCAAGAGTTTTTTCGTGCATGCAAGCTTGGTATAAGGCCGACTCTGTTCCGAGGGCTTGGAACCGAACCCATCAGTGATGACTGGAAGAAGATCAACAACTCAGATGGAACGTTATAGTAAGACATAACTTCTTTTTCTTTACATTAGAAAGGACCTGTAACACTTGATCTATGGAGATGTGAGGTACGGGACAAGTATCGGGGATGGTGACAGGGCATTTGGGGGGGACAGGGGTGTGAAGTTTGCACTGAACTTATCTACTAGTAGGTTGACTAGGTCAACAGGATTGACGTAAGTGATAATGTTAAGTATTAATTCGGAACAAACCTGGGCTTTGCCATGGAGGTTCCTGACGTAGCTGAAGAAGACTTTGTGGTTTCCCTTTTTTGTGGAGGCTAGTGTCCATTCACAATTGGCCTTGGAAGTTTTCAGTAGTGATATAATTTGCTTGTTTAGACTAAAGATGGAATTTTCCAGTTTGGAGTTTGTTCCTTTTTACCCTTGATCAGCAGTTTCTTCCTTTTGTTGTAAAGCCTGTTGATAGAGAATGTCCACCAGACAGGTTTGTGTTTCCTTGAGGAGCAGGTTTTACTTCTGTTAGGTATGGCTGAGTCCATGCAGTTGTCCAGGTGATTGTATACTGCAATGGTGTACTGTTCAGCATGTTTGTCTGCAGCCTGTGAGGGAGGCTGTGGTGTGAAGCTACATATACCCTCTTTAGGGAGGTTGTGGTCAGCTTTTGAGAAGTTTTTTAACTTGATTATGGCTGGGACAGGGGGGGGGCTGGGTGAGATAAAAACTTTGAATGAGACAGTCCGATGATCTGATCTCACCATGGAAGAACATACAATGGGAGTGGTGCAGCGGTCACCCGTGTTGATGAGAACCATGTCCAGAATGTTTGCTCCCCTTGTGGGGGATGAGATGAACTGGTCTGGTGTATTAGAATTGATGAAGTCAAGGAATCGTTGAGAGAGTACATTAGTGCAAGAATAGTTTACCCAATCTATGGTGGGGTAGTTGAAGTCACCAAGGAACAGGTGTTAGGGGTTACCTTGGTGGAGTCAAGTAAATCCAGGTAAGAGGAATGGGTGTCCTGAATCATGGAGGGGGTCTATAGCTAGCTATAACTTGAATGGGTGTCTTGCCAACTGTCAGCTGTACCTGCAGTAGCTCCAGTGCGTTATGCTGGCAAACCAGTCTGGAGGGGTGCCTGTCCTTAATGAAGATGTACATTCTACCACCCGTAGTCTTCCTGACCTCATTTTTGGGTCGGAATGTGTGGAATGAGGTGTATAGTTTGGTAAGGCAGGGGCGCTCTCCGCAGCCCTGAAACAAGTTTCTGTGACTGTACAGACAGCATCTTCCAGTACGAGGAGGGCCTCCATTGAGTCCATTTTCAGGTTAAGGCTCCTAGTGTTAAGCAGCATGACCTTCAATTTGAGTTTAGACAGATATTTTATGTTGGAAGGTTTGTCTTTGGGACATTGCCTAAAAAAGGCACAATGGGGGGGAGGCGAGAGCCTTGGCCAGGATCCAGAAATACAGTGGTGACAGGTGAAGGCCATCTCTGGCAAATCTTACTTATCAACAGTCTCATTTATCAACAATGCCCAAGTGAGGTGTTGTGTTAAATGCCTTAGCTAAGTTGTGATATGCACTGTTTTACCGTCATTGCCATTGCCTTGGTGACCTTCTTCAGGAAATTTAACTAGGTTCAGTAGGCATGACCTTCCCTTTAGGAAGCCAAGCTGGAATGGGTCCAATGTCTGTAGATTACCAATGTCCTTGTTAATCATTTCCATGATAATTTGTTTCATGGGTTTTCATATTATACTTGTCAGGCTCATGGGTCTGCAGCATACTTCTCAACCTGTAAACCTCAAAAATGTGGACAAAGGCCCATGAAAAATAGGTACAAATCTGTATGCTGATTAACATAAAATTTGCATACATATTTATGTGACCCTGCTCACTCCGATGGAATTGGGGATACCAGCTTTCAAACCCAAACTGAAAAACAGACCACCAGAATATGGCCCCAGACCCTGTTGTAAATGGCAACCATTTTTTTTAAATGTGTAGCAGTGATGTTGACTGGGAAGGGAGAAGATGATGAGCTTTAGGATTTTGGTTTTGGTGACTTGCAGTATGTGGGTTTTGTGGTAAAAGTAGGGCATTTAATGGCAGGTGCTATTCTAATCTTAGCAAAAGAATATTATAGTTTACTAGGTCCTCCAAAAGTCATTCTCCTTGGTCTACTGGTCAGTGGTATAGCTAGAGTTTGTGCCGCCTAGGGCTGTCTGAGTTTGCCGCCCTTCCCCTTTCACAAAATTATGGTCGAATGCGCCCCCCATACAAAGCACTCCCCCCTGCAGCCATTCCAGTGTCTCATTATTTGGCTATTTTGCCCCATTTAGCATAAACACTGTAATGTGCATACTGCTTTGTTTCTACAATGATTATTTAGATTTCATTTAAAACTTTTATTTTATGTTTTATAGCACAAACACTAAGAGACATCTTCTAAGCAAAGCAATACAGTCTCACAATGAAAACAGAATTAGCATTAAAACTTTTCTGCCCATGAAAGTAAACTCACATTCATTGAAACAGCATTGAAACCCACAGTCAAAGAAAATGCATCTGGCCAGTGGCAGATAAAGATTACCTTTGGGCTGTTTACAAATCATAGACCCCTTGCACACAAAACATACATGTTTTCTTTGATACACCTTCCCGATTGTATTAAATTATATTCCTTGTATAATACAGCACACTTGTTAGAGTGTGTTTTTAAATTTGTTTTGAACATTTTCCAGTAAACAATGAAACAAAATGCATGAACCAATAATGACAAAACTGCTCAATTCAGAACATTTCCATCATAAAAGTCTACTCAAACTTGTACAATCCACCAGTATCTGTAAATATGCACAATCCGTGCAGAAGTAAAAGTCATCTAAATAATTCCAAATTAAAGAGATCTATAACTAATGAAGAGATTGCTGCTAGCAAACAACTTTATATTTCATTGTTTCATCTGCAGATAATGTGCCTGTTGCCCTTGAGGGATAAATTGCCTGTTACATTAAAAAAATGATAAGTTACTAATATTGCAATAGGGAACGGATGGCAAGCTGACATCAGGTTCATAGTTACTAGGTATCTCCACCAAAGAGGAAATTCTCAGGACTGCAGCATCCACCCCTTTAAAAGTACAACACAGTACAGTATCAGCAGTCCATCTACATACTGTGGAAGTAGAACCTACAGCCTTCTGCATCAAAAGCGAGCATTCTACCTGTCATGCTACTAACACAAACATACTTCACATAAGCAGCACTAAACTTCTATCCCCCTGAGAAACTATGCAGCACAAGAAATCTGGAAAAAGCCAAAAAACAGGCACACATTTTAAACATTGCTTTTACAATCTTAGAAAAGTTGCTAGAATAAAACTTTTTCTGTTACCATGCATTTCCTGAAAGATAGCCATTAAAGTCTCAGTCTTCCTATCATCATTTAGTGAATTAGTTTGAGATTGCATTGGTTTGGACACATGCTGTGGAGGGATGCTGGGTAAATTGGGAAAAAGATGCTAAGGATGGAGCTGCCAGGTAAAAGGAAAAGAGGAAGGCCTAAGATAAGGTTTATGGATGTGTTGAGAGAGGACATGCAGGTGGTTGGTGTGACAGAGCAAGATGCAGAGGACAGGAAGAAGTGGAAACAGATGATCCTCTGTGGTGACCCCTAATGAACAGCCGAAAGAAGAAGTTCTCACTAATTTGCTAGAAAAACGCACATTTTAAAAGGAACAGACCCAAGGGCTGGTGTGGGTACGGAATTCAGGCTCTTGCTCCTTGCATGTAATGTATAGGGTTTGAGCCTGTTTAACTCTAATCACCAGGTACCCCACAACTGGGGCATTTTACACACCGCACACACACACACACACACACACACACACACACACACCCATACACCCATGCACACCCACCCCACTTGGCCAGCAGATACTTGGTAATGAGCAGATAGCATAACACTTGGCAAGCAGAATTGAGTTAGCGAGTGATATTCTAATGAGCAGATAAACTGAACGGCAGATGCACAAATGGCAGCCAAGCATCTAAAATAAAGAGATAAATGAGCAAATAAACTGAAATGGCCCGCAGATGCTCAACATTGAATGTACTTTCAAACTAAAATAATGCTTGCAGGTAATTGAGTGAGCAGCATTCTAATGAGCAGATAAACTGAATGGCCAACGGCTGCACTATTGCACACTTGAAGAGAAAGCGTGAGCGGCATCATAAAATAATGCTTGCAGCCAGCAGATCAAAACAACAGTGGCATGATTAAATAATCCTTGCAAGCAACTAAACTAAATACACGCACCTAAGGAGCAGATAAACTGATGCATAGTAACGGTTAATGCCAGCAGATAAACTAAATGCACAAAACAGTGGACTTATAATGCACACATTTCTTGGCCAGACTTACAAATGCACAACAATGAACAGACTTATGATAAAATAAATTAACTGCACACTTGGCCAGCAGATAAAACTTGCACACTTGGCCAGCCCAGCAGATAAAATAGAGAAAACTTACCAGCCTGTTCAATAACAGTTTTCTTACCTGGAGGCCTGGGACATGTGGGAGGACCTTGCAAAACTTCTGCACATATGCTGCCATTGCTGTTATATTCCTTATTTCCCTCCGAGTACAACAGACAGTAGCTGATATCATCACCCCCCATAGGCTGGTGGTGACATCAGCCATAAATTTCAAGTGCTAATAAAAAAAAATAAAAAAAAAAAAAGACAGGGAGATTCAGAAGTTAAGGGGGCCACTCGGGAATTCATGGCCCTCAAAACCAGTAAATAGTGTGGAATTTGGTACGGTTGAGAGGTGTAGTCTGCAGTTCGTTGGCTGATGATATGCTCTTATGTACAGGGATGACAGTTGTGGTTCCCCATTCACTTGGTATGCAACCTGTTTTGAGGCTGTAGATTGAGTGCCTCAAGTGGTCCTTATAGGTCATGTTTTAGACTATTCAGGAGGCAACAAAAGCATGTTGTTGAGGCACATTGAGGCAGTGTTTTTGGCCTTTATGAGTGCCACCAGAACCTGATCCCTGATAATAGTTGGGAGTATGCTATTACGGATTTAACAGGGGTAGCCAGAGAGGAGTGGGGGAGTGAAGTTTGAGCTGAATCGAGCCACTAGATTTGCTGCATCTCCCTGTTCAATGAAGGATTAGTCCAATCTCAGATGTTTTATATAATGAACAGGATGTATGACATCACACATGAAGGGTATACTGAGGCTTCCCTGCCTGCAAAATGAATGTTTTACTTATAGGTTCGTAGGTGTGTATTAGGAGAACAATCACAAGAGCCTTTTTAAGCTTAGCCATGCATCCCAAATCTCTGACAAGTTCTGGTATACTAGATAAGTGTAAGCAGAGGCTTGGGAAATGAAGCATTTACAAGCGGGGATCTGGGAGATGGAACCATTTACAGGTTCCCTGTGTCCATTAGAGATATAGGTGACAAACCAAGGATGAATTTCTTGTTCCTCATCCAGTTGTCTAGGTTACACTTGAATTGGGTTAGGGAGGAAGTCTGCTTCACATGGATTTTGAGCCTGTTCCAGAGAAATGGTAGTCAATGGGAATGTATACCTCTTTGTACGACATGCCCTATTTATATCACAGATATGGTTTAAGTCTTTAGAACAGGTAATTTTGGTGCTGTTTGTTTTGCAGAAATGTAGGAGGTCTATCAGTGTGGAGTCTGACAATGCCTTGTGTGCCAGGCATAGATCTCCCACCTGTAGGAGACAAAATATAGAGATAGGACCTTGAGGTGGTCTGCATAAGACATGGTACTTACACCCTGTATTCTTTTAGGAATGAGCCTGTGTGGATGTTTCAGTTGTTGGATGTACCTGGTTAGGTATATTTTAACAGGATTTGTTAATAAGATTTTATAGTTTTTATGTAAACGACAATGTTATAAGGTATCAGTCAGATTTTCACAACAGACCTGCATTTGTTTATTTATATTTTAACATGCATTTATACACACTAGTATTTTAATAGGCTTGTAGAATTGAGTATGTCATGCATCTGCTTGATCAAACAGCAGGTAGAAGTAATTTGCTATTTATCACAAGTTTACTTACGGTGCACTTTTTGCATCTATGTTTATACATAAAATACACTGTATACATAGTATAAATTATACAATATTATATGTATTTACATTTATTTAAGTGCTACTAAACAATGTTAATTGTTTTTCTATGGAATTAATTGCAAACAATTAATGTAATTGGCAACCTTATTTAAGGTATGAATTGTTTGTTGGCTTGTATTCTGAGGAAGTTGTGGACTAAAATGTACTGTTCAATTCTCCAGCGTGAAAGTTTTATTTTGGTTTGCTGTATTTTAAATAATTTTTTTTTTCGGGTCAATGGCTGTCCAGTGCTCTTATTTTGGTTTTGTGTACTTGTTTGGGCACTTTTCCTTTTCTGCTTTTACTGGTTAGGTATGTACCATAGGGGCATTGTACTCAGTGATAGGTCTGATGAATGCCGAATACAAAGGAACAGTGACCTCCTTGGACCTAGATGACATACTTTTGTTTTTAAGTTGCACAACATAGAATGATTTTCCTCACTACGTGTAGACACATGAAGGTGAAAGGCTAGATTACTGTTTGTGTGCGTCTCTAATTCCATGACTACTGGGTGAACTCTTAGGGGTGTGTTGTCAATATGATGGTTACCAGAAGTGGATAACTTCCCGAAGGATACACCTATGCATTTTTTGTTTTTTAGTTTTAGTTCATGACTTGGACACCAGTTATTTGTTTGAGTCACCCCTTTCTGGAGAACATTTGTGTTGGTGGAGGATTCTATGACTGCTCCAAATTGGTAATTGTCCGCAAATGTATTCACTTTAGTGACTTAATAAAAGTAAATACCAAAAATGAGTGGTCTCAGGACCAATCCCTGAGGGACTCCACTTATGACTGGCCTCTTTGTAGAGGTGGACTCTCCAATCCTAACTTCTTGTGTCCAGCAGGCTATCCACTGGGTGACATAAGGGTTTATACCTATCCTCTTGAGTTTGTCAACAATGCCTGAGTGGAGTATTGTGTAAAATGTCTTGGCCAAGGCAGTGTGGATCATTTTGTACTCTTCCACTGCCTTGATGACCTTCTTAATGAAGTCCACCAGGTTAAGTAGGCATGACCTGCCCCTGATGAAACCAAACTGGGTTGGGTCCATTCTGGAGATTTCCCATGTCATTGTTGTTCATAAATTTTTCCTTGGCTTTGCATACAGCACCAGTGAGACTTATAGGTTTCTAGTTTCCAGGGTCTGTAGATGGTCCACATTTATGCAAAGTGATGACAGTTGCTGTTCTTCACCCCTGAGGCATGGAACTTGTTTGCAGGCTGCAGTTGAATAGCAATTGCAGAGGATCTGATAGGTCATGTCTCATGCTATTTAGAATGCATGCTGGTATATTGTTTGGGCCCATTGATTCAGTGTTCTTAGCCTCAGCATTAAGTACCTTTTCACTAGTGATAGGCCGTGATGGTGTAGCGGTTAGCATTGTCATCTCACAGCAAGAGGTTCTCTGGTTTGATTCTTGGCTGGAGCACCTTCTGTGTGGAGTCTGCATGTCCTCCCTGCGGTCGAGTGAATTTTAAATACATGCAGGTAGGTGTATGTGTGTGCCTTCTGTGAAGGTTGGGCGCTGGTCTGCCAACTCGACACAGTAAAAACACCACTGCCAGTCAGTCTGTGGACCGGCAATCTGCTGTGGTGACCCCTAACTGGGAAAAGCCGAAAGACAAAGTAGGGGGAGTTATATTTGATGGTGTTTCCTGAGAGGAGGTTGAATAGGGAAAGAGGAATAATGTTGGAGCTGAATTTCTCAGCAATTAGGTTTGCTGTATCTTCTGGTCTATCCCTTTTTTAAATTTCTCCACGTCTTTTGGGTTTCTAATACCATGATGGGAATGGACCCCATTCCTATGTCAAAGTACGGTTAAAATTCGTGAAATTAGTATTATTTCAATCTTTGATGTTAGCCGGAAGTGCTGTTCGCAACACTGCAATGTGCCCAGCAGTGACTCCTCCTGCAATTCATATGGAGTTACATGTATTGGTAACATATCTAAGTACGATTGTAAATTC
Organism: Protopterus annectens; assembly: GCF_019279795.1. Lineage (NCBI taxonomy): Eukaryota > Metazoa > Chordata > Ceratodontiformes > Protopteridae > Protopterus > Protopterus annectens. The sequence continues at coordinate 602,810,139 of NC_056741.1, read as the reverse complement.
TTTTATAAGACCTGTTGCTCCTTTTACTACTGGGACTGTGTGGATATCCTGCTTCCACCTTGCCCTCATTTGTGCCTTCAAATCCTGGTATTTTATGACTGTGTCTCTCTGTACGTAGGACATTGTAGTCACTGGGTGTAGCAATTTCAATGATCAATTCTAATATGTCATCTTTTCATGGACTACTATATCTGGGTTTCTCGCATCATTTTTTTGAACTGTTGGTAAGGTGTGAGCCCATGTGATATAAACTTCATAATTTTCTATGATGCTTCGTGGCTTATGTTTCCAGTGTTCTTCAGACACTTCAGTATCATAGTGTTTGTACAATCCCCAATGCAAGAGTCTTGCCACATTGTTATGCCTTTCAGTATAAAGTCATTCTGCCATTCATATGTCACAACCAGCTACAAGACGTGTGACTGTTTCCAATTCTGTTTTACAAAACCTACATTTGTCCGTTTTTCCCACATGTTCAATGGACTTTGTCATCCAATGTGTACGTAGTGTACTATCTTGAGCTGCAAATATTAAACAATAACATGTCCCCTCAGCCCAAAATTACTAGAAAAGGACAATGTAATAAAAAATGATTCCCAACTAAATCACTATACTAATTTACACAAAAATAGTATGAAACCTGACAAGCAAATGGCTGAATTAAAGATAAGGGAATATTATTGCAAAAAAATATACAACAAAAAGAAATCATTAACAATACAACTCAAACTAGAAAGTAGCCTAATTAGGAACTAAAATGAAAGCTTAGAGGACAAAATAATTTCACTTCTTCTCTTTCGGCTGTTCCCGTTAGGGATTACCACAGCTTATCATCCGTTTCCATTTCTTCCTGTCCTCTGCATATTGCTGTGTCACACCAACCACCTGCATGTCCTCTCTCACCACATCCATAAACCTTCTCTTAGTCCTTCCTCTTACCTGACAACTCCATCCTTAGCATCCTTTTCCCAATATACCCAGCATCCCTCCTCAGCACATGTCCAAACCAATGCAATCTCGCCTCTCTGACGTTCTCTAAACCGTCCAACCTGAGCTGACCCTCTAATATACTGATTCCTAATCCTGTCCATCCTTGTCACACCCAGTGCAAATCTTAACATCTTTAACTCTGCCACTTACAGCTCTGACTCCTGCCTTTTTGTCAATGCCACCGTCTTCACCCCATACAGCATAGCTGGTCTCACTACCTTCTTGTAGACCTTCCCTTTCACTCTTACTGGTACCCATCTGCCACAAATCACTCCTGACACTCTTCTCCACCCATTCCACCCTGCCTGTACTCTCTTCTTCACCTCTCTTCCACACTCACCATTTTTGTGAACTTTTGATCCCAAGTACTTAAACTCATCCACCTTCGCCAACTCTACTCCCTGCATCTTCACCATTCCTCTATCCTCCCTCTCATTCATGCACACATATTCTGCCTTAGTCCCGCTGACCTTCATTCTTCTCCTCTCTAGAGCATATCTCCACCTCTCCAGGGTCTCCTCAACCTGGTCCCTACTCTCAATACAGATCACAATCTCATCTGCAGACATCATAGTCCATGGGGCCTCCTGTCTGATCTCGTCTGTCAACCTGTCCATCACCACTGCAAATAAGAAAGGGCTCAGAGCTGATCCTTGATGCCATCTCAAATGTTCATCGTGTTACACTGCTGCAGTCATTACACTTGGGTTATCCTGCCGTCAGGCGGTCCCGCAGTCGGCCAGAGTTCCAAAGTCTTGGTCCAGCGTCGGTTGCTGTCGCTTCTTCCCTGACGTCAGTGCCCCAGGGGTATATAAGATGCATCCGACGCCATTTTCTTCAGTCTTTCTTGCCGCGCGGTGCCCGAAGCAAAAGCAGTTCGCAAGTGCCGGTCGGACGACTCCTGAGATTTTCGAAGTCAAATTTCAGATCCAAAGTCTTCAATAAAGCTAAGTACCCCATTGGGGAAACTTTTTTTCTTGCCTCAGACCGATGTCAGAAAAAGTTAATAATCGTATTTCTTGTGGGAAGCAAATACCTCATAAGGATTTCCACTCTTACTGTATTCCATGCCTAGGCCCTGATCACGACGTCATTAGTTGTCGGTTTTGTGCTAGATTTAACAAATGCACTATAAAACGACGTTTTGAATTTGCTTTGCACTACTTTGGCCGAAGGTTCAATTAAACAATGCCGTCGGAACAACCGGCGACCGCAATTCATAAAAAATGCAAAGACAAGGATAAAGACAGGCATCCGAGGTCCAAAACTGACGACGAAGCCTCTTCTAGGCCAGTCGCCGGTTTGCCGGTTCTCAGTGAGGCACTTTCGCAGCCCCTGACACCCGCTACCTCAGAGCCACAGACTGCCTCTGACTCCCACGTGGAGAAAACTAGGCCTCTGGAAACTCAAGGTATTGGGCCTATGGAAATTAATCCCTCAGATGGGTCCGGAGCCACTGAGCAGGCATCGGCTTCTGAGGGCGTTTTCAGACCTTCACAACTTACCATTAAAGCAACAGCCAAGACAAAAACACCATTAAAGAAAAAGAAGCAAGTACAGCATTCTCCTGGACAGTTCTCCATGCCTAAGAAACAGATGCTCAAAATGGCCAAAGACCTCATTACTCTAATCAGGGGGTTCCCATCCCCCTCCTGAGAAAAGGCCTAGGCAGGATACAGACTATGATTCCTCTGATCAGGTTTCCATTTCCTCTGATTCTTCTTCAGACCAGGGATACTCTCTACCCCCCCCCATGAGGACTCTGATGCTGAAGACTCTATCCCTTCAGCCTCTCCTCCTGAGGATTACTCTTTTAGGGAAACTTTACATACCATGAGGGAGCACTTCCATTGGGAAAGTCAGGATTATTCAGAATCCAAGAAAAGGCTTAGGGACTTCCTTTTATTGCCTCAGCACAGGCCCCTTGCTATTCCGCCTGTGTTAGATATTGTGGCTGATGTGTTCTCTGAATCCAGCTTTTCTCCTGATTCTTTGCCTCCTGCACCAGCCAAGCCAGATAGGTATTATAGAGTCCCTGACTCTCACAAGTTTCTTTATAAAAACCTTTCAGCTGACCCAAAAAACATTTCCCAGGGTCCCAAAGGGGTTAAGGCTGCCATTGCCAAAAATCCAGTCCCCTCTGACAGAGATTCTAGAGCATTGGATAGATGGGGGAAGAAAGTTTACACTTCTGCAACTTTAGCAGTAAGGGCTTTAAATTGCCAGTTTCACATGCTTAAGTACCAACAATATTTAATGGCTCAGTTAAAACAGAAAATCCTTACAAGCTCAGAAGCTCCTGACTATAAAGAAATGCAGGATTTATTGCATGCAGTTGAACAGGTGGGAAAACAAACTCTGCAATGTGGTTTTGATTATTTAGAGGCCTCTTGTAGAGCCGCAGTTACAGGTTCTGTGATTCGAAGACATGCTTGGTTAAAAGAACAGAGTCTACCTGATCATGTTAAGGCAAAATTATTGGATGCTCCTTTACAGCATGATACCTTGTTTGGTGTTAAGGCAGAAGAGGTGTTAAAGAAAATGGAGGATAAAGCTAAATCTATGCAAACAGTCAAAGATTTCTTACAGGTACAGCCACCTCGATTTAGCAGAAATTGGCCTACAAAGAATTGGTCCTTTCCAGTGTCAGACAGGACACGGAGAGGCAGATACAGACGCCCAAGAGGCAGATCTCAACCCCAAGGCTCTTACAGACAATGACAGTGGGGTACCTCAACCCCAAAAGGAGGTGAGGACAAGTTTCAACCTTACAGGAAACAGTCCCAATGACCTCCCCCTTCATATGCCAAGCACTTCCCTTTTTTCTCAAAATTGGCAAGTAATCACCCAAGACAAATGGGTTTGGAATATTGTGTCTCAAGGTTACAGGTTCCACTTTCATACTTTACCAAGGCTAAAAGGAATGCCAAACCTGCCACAAAATCAATGGGCAGAGGCTCAAAAACAAATTTCAGCCCTCATGGACATGAGAGCTATTCAAAACGTACCACAGTAGGAACAAGGACAAGGATTTTACTCAAGACTCTTCCTGGTCCCCAGAAAGGACAAAGCCTGGAGACCCATACTAGACCTTTCAACTCTAAATACTTAACTGTATGTTCCGAAATTCAAAATGTTGACACTACAGCAGCTTCTTCCCATGCTGGGCAAGAAGGCTTGGCTTGTTTACTTTGGACCTCAGAGAGGCATACTTGCATGTCCTTATCAGACAAGATTGCAGAAGATACCTCGGATTCAAAGCTGGTACAATGCACTACCAATTCTCTGCACTGCCCTTTGGCTTATCTACTGTGCCCAGTAATTGCATTTTGCAGACAAAAAGGAATTCAAATATATCCATACCTGGACGACTGCCTCATTCAAGCAGAAAGAAAGGACATTCTTCTAAAGCATCTGGCGTTTGTAAAAAGGTTGCTAATTTCTCTTGGGTGCACAGTAAACGAAAAGAAGTCAAAACTAGTGCCCTCACAACAGATAATATTCCTGGGTGCCAGCTTAAATGCAGCGGCTCAGATGGCTTATCTCACGCCAGACAAACAAGGACAACTGACTCAATATTTTCAATTGCTGACAAAAAAGTCCCATCTCCCTGCAAGAAAAATTCTGCAGGCCCTGGGATTCATGGCATCCTGCATACTTCTAATTCCATATGCCAGACTGCATATGAGGAAATTACAATGGTACCTGAAAAGTGTTTGGACTCAACACTCTCACAGTTTAGAAACAGTAATACCAATAATTCCCTGCCTACAACAGGAGTTTCGATGGTGGGCACAGGCATGTCACCTCAACAAGGGTCAGCCTTTCACTCTACCCACAGCCAGGCAGACTGTAACAACAGATGCTTCGGATTACGCCTGGGGAGCACACATGGCAGGAATATGTATTCAGGGCAAGTGGACCACAGACCAAATGCATCTTCACATCAATCAAAAAGAGATGGCTGTTCAAAATGCCCTAACAGCTTTCAAGGACCTTCTGCATCCAGGACAATTATTACTAAAGACAGACAACACCACAGTAATGTGGTACATAAGCAAGGGGGCACCCATTCTTATCCCCTATGCAGGCAAGCCATGACCTTGTGGAACACAGCTCTAACTTATCAAGTTCATCTGCATGCACAATTCTTGCCAGGAAAGAAAAATACTCTGGCAGACGATCTAAGCAGAAATATCATGGACCCTCACGAATGGAAATTGAATCCACAAATCTTCAGCATGGTAACGCAAAAATGGTGGTGCCCAGACATAGATCTTTTTGCCTCCCCGCTAAATTGCCAACTACAAAAATTCTGCACAAGGACTTACCACACACAAGCATGGAAAGTGGATGCTCTCTCGTTCAGCTGGAAAAGCTTAAAAGCCTATGCCTTCCCACCACTACCTCTACTTTCAAAGGTACTCCTAAAAGCCAGACAAGAAAAAACACAGATGATCCTGATTGCTCCAGATTGGCCACGCCAGCACTGGTACCCAATCTTAAACTTGGCTCAAGGCCCACCATGGATTTTGCCTCAAATTCCACACCTTCTGACTCAACAAAACAATCAGATCCTGCACGGTCAGTTCAAAACCCTAAACCTGGCTGCATGGTAGATTCATTAGTCAAACAGGCAACACCTCTCTCTAAAGCTGTTATGGATGTCATTTTGGAGGCCAGGAGGCCTAGCACCAGGAAATCTTACTCAGAAAAATGGAAGAGATTCTGTGCCTGGAACCAGGCTCAAAGCTTTGACCCTCTTGTCCCAAACATTCCTTAGATTTTACAATACTTAACTGAGATGCTGGACAAAGGCCTATCCTTCTCATCAATTAAGATCCACGCCTCTGCTATTTCAGCTCATTACAACACGGATCCTCCTTTATTCTCTCATCCCTTGCTAAAGCAGTACCTCAGAGGGGCTAAAAACATAAGACCGCCCCGGAGAGCACCAACACTAACTTGGGACCTCAATTTTGTTTTGGAAAAACTGACCTTGCCACCTTTTGAGCCAGCCAATACAGCCGATCTAAAATTTTTATCATGGAAAACGGCTCTGCTCCTGGCAGTAACTTCAGCACGAAGAGTCTCAGAGCTACAGGCATTAATGGCATTAGAACCTTTTATAATATTTCATCAGGACAGGGTTTCTTTAAGGACACACCCTACCTTTATGCCAAAGGTGGTATCTAATGTGGCTCTTAACCAAACCATCCATTTGCCAACTTTTTATCCAAACCCCCAGAATAAAGGGGAGAAACTTCTGCACTCCTTGGACATACACAGGCAGCTACACTTCTACTTAGACAAAACAAAAGCTTTCAGGAAAACTGAGCAACTGTTAGTAGCATATGCGGCAGGATCACAGAGCAAGGCTATCTCAAAGCAGACTATTTCCAAATGGATAGGACACTGTATTTGTTACTGCTACACACAGCATGGAAAAGCAGTCCCTAATAACTTTAGGCCACATCCTACCAGAGTAACAGCCACTTCAACAGCCTTTCTCAGATGAGTACCAACCAAGGAAATTTTGGAGGCGGCAACTTGGAGTTCAGTGCACACCTTTACCAAGCATTACCACTTGCCTCTTTACTCTAAAGCCAGAGCAGGATTTGCCACTGCAGTTCTGCAGGGCCTCATAGCCAATCCTAACTCTTTATAGACCAGCCACCCAACCTTCGCTTTGGGATTCTACCCAAGTGTAATGACTGCAGCAATGTAACATGATGAACATAGTACAGTTTTGTACCTACCATAAATGTAGATGTTCGAGTGTTCACACTGCTGCAGTCCAGGTTACCCTCCCTCCATCCCGTCTAAACTAGCTGGACTTATCTATACCTTTCTATCCTATACAACCTTTGTGATGTATTTGCTTGTAACTGAAGGTATTGTTTTTATTTTTTATATGTTTTATTAGCAATATGTATTGCCTACCTACTTTGGGGGCACCTGACATCTGGGGCAAGAAAAACTGAAGAAAATGGTGTTGGATGCATCTTATATACCCTTGGCGCACTAACGTCAGGGAAGAAGCGACAGCAACCGACGCCGGACCAAGACTTTGGAACTCTGGCCGACTGCGGGACCACCTGACAGCAGGATAACCCAATTGTAATGACTGCAGCAGTGTGAACACTCGAACATCTACATTTATGGTAGGTACAAGACTGTAATCTCCACCTTAAACGCATCTGTCACTCCCACTGCAGACTTCACCACTGTCACACTACCCTTGTACATATCCTGTACCATTCTTACATACTTCTCTGCCACTCTTGACTTCCTCATACAATACCACAGCTCCTCTCTAGGCACCCTATCATATGCTTTTGCCAAGTCCACAAAGACACAATGCAACTCCTTCTGACCTTCTCTATATTTCTCCATCAAAACTCTCAGAGCAAACATCGCATCTGTAGTGCTCCTTCCCGGCATGAAACCATACTGCTGATCACTAATCATCACCTCCCTTCTTAACCTAGCTTCTACCACTCTTTCCCGTAACTTCAAGCTGTGACTGATCAGTTTTATCCCTCTGTAGTTACTACAGCTTTGCACATCACCCTTATTTTTAAAAATAGGTACCAAAACACTTTTTCTCCAATCCTCAGGCATCCTCTGACTTTCCAAGATTTCAGTAAACAATCTGGTTAAAAACTCCACTGCCATTTCTCCTAAGCACCTCCCTGCTTCCACTGGTATGTCATCTGGACCAACAGCCTTTCCATTCTTCATCCTCTTCATAGCTGTCTGTACTTCCTCCTTGCTAATCTGTTTCACTTCCTGATTCACTATCCCCACATCATCCAACCTTCTCTCTCTCATTCTCTTCATTCATCAGCCCCTCAAAATACTCTTTCCATCTACTCAACACACTCTCCTCTCTTGTGAGTACCTTTCCCTCACTATCCTTTATCACTCTTACCTGCTGCACATCTTTCCTAGCTCAGTCCCTCTGTCTAGCTAATCGGTACAGGTCCTTTTATCCCTCTTTAGTGTCCAACCTTTCATACAACTCTCCATATGCCTTATCCTTCGCCACCTCTCTCTTTGCCATGCTGCACATCTCCTTATACTCCTGTCTACTTTCTTCATCTCTTTGACAATCCCACTTCTGCTTCATCAGCCTCTTCCTCTGTACATTCTCCTGTACTTCCTCATTCCACCACCAGGACTCCTTGTTCTCCTTCCTCTGTCCAGATGTCACACCAAGCACCTTTCTAGTGGTCTTCCTTACCATCTCTGCTGTAGTTACTCAGCTATTTGGTAACTCTTCACTGCCCCTCCCCCCCCGTGCCTGTTTTAATTCTTCCCTGAACTCCACCTCACACTCACCCTTTTTCAACTTCCACCATTTGTTCCTTGGCACTGCTCTCACACATGTCCTCCTCTTCTTGATCACCGTCATCCTACAGACCACCATTCTATGCTGCCTAACTATACTTTCCCCTTTCACCACTTTACACTTCAACAAGCTGAATTCTCCAATGCATGGTATGACTTTCACTGTACTTTAGGATAATATTCTGAATGGACATAGACTCCTTACAAATGAATAGCCCACTAATTAAAATACAAAAAGCAACCGCTATAATTTGATAAATTAAATATAACAATAAAACTTATCCTTCAAATGAAGGAATTCACAAATGTATACAATAAGACATCGTCAAAAAGAAGAGGATCTAGATTAACGAAGGTAATCTTTTGAAAGTATTTTAAAAGCAGAACATAAATTAATCCTGAATCAACCAATAACTTTAAGTAACTACATTACTAATTGCATTAAAGCTGGAAAATCACCTGGTTCAGACAGGTTCAGATCTGACCACCACCAAGACAACTTTTGACAACTTATTCTTGACAGTTTAATACCTGCTGTTACAGGATCTATACATTAAAACCAATGAATATTTAGGGTCCACAGAAGAAGCTTTATGCAATGCCTTACAGAGGGCACTTGTGTAAAGATTGCTGTTGCTGCTACCACTGCCATTAAACCCAACTTTGAGGCACAGAGTTGCTGCTACTTGCTGGAACTCACTTGTGACTGAAGTGCCACTATTCTGCAGTGTGGAAGACTGGCTGTGTAAGATGCTGTTTGGGTGGCACCCCTATTAAAGACAGTATTGTGATGGCTCCACAGGGAACTTCTGTGTTCACCAAGATACCCAAGGACTGAAATAGATGGAGAAGACAATTTCTCACCTAAGTAAGCTATTCAAAGAGTGGGGACAGCTAGGAGCCAGTCATCCAAATAAAGGCAAAATTTCTATTCCTGACAGTCTGAGATGAGTTGCCTGTATGGCCATATATTCAGTGCTCCCTCTAGAGAACAAAGTGATGCAAAATGGGAAGACCAAAAAATGAAAATGACTTGCTTCCACCAAGAAGCCCAGAGACCTCTTAGATTCCTTGGTTAGTATGCTGGACAGGCAGGCATTCTTGATGCACACAGCACACTAAACCCCCCTTCAAAAGACATGGGAGAATCCAGGGCTTTGCCTTTGGAATAAACGAAGAACAACCCAGAGGGATCTGAGGTTTTTCATTTTCTTTGAAATCAAAAACAAAGAGCTCTCAACATTATACAGATCTCTTCTAGTCATATGGGACCTCTAGGACTGCTCTTTTTTTTGTTATGTTATTATCCACTGTTTTGGAAATACCCTTCTGACATAGTGTAAAGTCTGGAAGAAGAAAGGACTGCAGCTATGTAATGGACAGAAAAAGAGTGGTGCAGCCTCTGTACTTTGCTTCCTCGACATACGTGTCCTACAGGAAAGTCTGCCACACAAGAAAGTAGAGAGAGAGAGAGACAACCAAACAACTACCTCTAGCACAGGAAAGTCAGGCATGTCCTCAAAGCTTCTACTGCTGAGCTCTGAAGAAAGGTGAGTTGATCCCCTGGTTTTCTTGACCATGCCTGTCTCAACAGCAGTATCCATCCTGGAAGCCAGTGCGAGTGCATTGGCTTTTACCAGAACACTGTCCAAGACCTTGGATGAAAACCCTTCTCAAACCATAACTTCCTGGCATTTTTCTGGTTTGGGTAAATGTCTTCGGAGGAGTGGAAAATTTTATGCCAACAGCTATGAGCACTTTTCCTTCTTGCTCAGTCTTTTAGAACCTGGCTTTCACCTAAGAACTGAAGGATTCAGCCTTCAAATAGGGCACTGATGAATGATGCATTGGCATTTTCTGCAAAATTAATGAACCTGAGCCAGCATTCACCGAAGTAGTTATGCCCGACACAGCTTCTTGGGCTGTTTTATTGACAACATTATGAGCTACTCGTTCAGACAAGTTAGAAACTGTTGCCATGGCTACCACCTCAGATTCTCTAATTTCCTTAACAGATCACCATATGGCACCCTATGCAACATGCCATGTATCTCATATGCTACAGCACACTGAAATCTGATCATAAGAGTCATGTAGTTAAACCCCCATGTTACAAAGATACTAGATGCATAGGTAAACTTATAAAATCAGTCCAAAGCCATAGACATCTTACCTATGAAATAAAGTGAAGTTCTCATCTGAAGATTCCAGTCATCAGGGGGTTCCATTATGGAGTCTGCTAGCAGAATATTAGCCTATAACTCGCAGTTCTTGGAAGGCCAGAAGAATGCATCCTGTCACACAGGTATGGGCAATACCACATTCCACTCCTGAAATGCTCTCTGTACAAGAGCAACTATTCTGCTGATGAGGGAAATCACCCAAGACAAACTGGCACAGTGTACAGCTGCCTGTGGAATTTTCTCTGACAAGGAGATGGGAGTTAGAGGGTCAAGCCCCCTTTTGTTTTATGAATTCAGATATAGTCCCAAAATTGGGAACTTTAGGAGGGGCAATGGGGAATTCTCCTCACCTCCATCTCAGTATAGGGGGTGGAAAATTATGTGGTACGGTCTAGAGGTTTCCTCTTGTATTGTTTTGTCCTCGGACTCCTTGGTGGGAAAATGTCTGAAGAGAAGTAATAACCCTTCATGAATATTACAGTATCATGACGCTGACCAGTTCGACTCTCAGCTAGAGCGTCTTCTGCATGGAGACATGCATGAATGGGCGTACCTTCGTTGAAGGTTGTGCATTAGGGCTGGCAACTCAGCACGTAAAAATCAACTGCCAATCATTAGCGGACCGGGGTTCCGCTGTGGCGACCCCTAACCGAGAAAAGCCGAAAGACACAACAACATTCTGTGTTGCGGCTTCTCACTCTCCTGCATCGCTAGCCAGATGTGCCAATTAAATTCTCAGATTAGTGGGATTTTGGCAGAAAAGCTGATGCCTGTGACTGATCAGTTATCATCTGCAATGATGCTGGTATCATCACTGACAAGCCCAGTTTCAAGTGATCTGGTGACATCGAGAACAATGGAGCTTAAGCTGCCAAGCCTGACACATTGGTTACCATCACCAAAGAAGACACTATAACACAGTGTTGGCAGTCATTGGCTCAGCATCTGAGACTGGAGCTGGCAGCAAATTAAATACTCCAGTGAATGGAGCGAGAGTTAACTTGCATCCTGCATTTTGAAATAGTGAATGGACTACACTGGAAAAGCAGCACACTGAAAAAGCACATAATTTCTTTTAAGCAGGATGCGGAAAAAGTACAGTTGTGTACACTTACCTTAAACGTAGATGTTCAAGTGTATTCCCTGTTGCAGTCATTACATTTGGGTTATCTGCTTGCAGTAGCCCTCAGTCGGCCTGATTAACAAAGTCTTGGGTCGGTTGCTGTCTCTTCTTCCGTGACGTCTGGTCGTCAGGGGTGTAAAACATGCAGATGACGTCATTACATCAGTTTTTCTTGCCCCAGATGTCAGCTGCCCCCCTAATGGGAAGCAATTAAATCTATAAATTTACAAGGTTATACCACAAACAAAAAAGCAAATACACCAAAAAGCTTTTAAGCATTGAAAAAGAGAGAAGAGGTATAACCAGACGAAGTCAGGGGGCTGGAGGGAGGGTAACCAGGACTGCAACAGTGAATACACTCGAACATCTGTATTTATGGTAAGTGTACACAACTGTACTATGTTCTTTATGTTTCACTGTTGCAGTCATTACATTTGGGTAGATTCCCAAAGCTAAGGATGGGAGGAGGAATTTAGATAACATTAGGACCAGCTGTAAGGCCCTGCAAAACTGCAGTGGCAAAGCCAGCTCTGGATTTAGAGAAAAATGGCAAATGGTAATGCTTGGTGAAAATATGTACAGAACTCCAGGTAGCAGCTTCTAGGATGTCCCTGGTAGGTACACCTCTGAGAAAGGCTGTAGGAGTAGATGCAGCCCTGGTTGAGTGGGATCTGATCCCCTGTGGGATAGGTTTTCCATGGTGCTTATAGCAGAAGTGAATGCAATGGTCTATCCATTTAGAGATGGTTCACTTTGAAATAGCCTTCCCCTCTGTCCCTGCAGCAAATGCCACCAGCAGTTGTTCAGATTTCCTTTGAGGTTTAGACCTGTCCAAGTAGAATCTAAGTTGTCTGTGCACATCTAAGAAGTGCAGTATCCGTTCCCCATTGTTCTGTGGATTAGGAAAGAAGGTAGGCAAATTAATTGACTGACTAAAGGCCACACTGGAAACCACCTTTGGCATGAAAGAGGGATTGGTCCTGAGAGACACCCCGTCCGCATGAAAGATGATGAAATGCTTCACTGCCATAAGGGCCTGTAATTCAGATACCCTTCTTACTGAAGTGATGGCTAAAAGGGAAGCTGTTTTCCAAGAAAGGAATTTTAAATCTGCAGTAAAATTTATTAAGCAAATCATCTCAGAGAAACATTCCATTGTAATTGTCTTGCCTTTGTGCAACTACATTATGATAAAACTGGCTCGAAAGGAGGAAGGGTGAGTTTCTCCAATGCAAAGTTTAGGTCCCAGGCTGGAGTTGGAACTCTCCTGGGTGGTCTTAATTTTTTGGCCTCTCTGAGGAACTGCTTGAGCATGGAAGAGAGAAGAGGGGAGGTCCTGTGTTATACTGAGCTGAAATGGCTGAGGCGTGAATTTTTATTGAGGAAAAAGACAGGCCCTTGTGAAACATCTCAATTAAGTATTGTAAATTCTGAGGTAAACTGGGCACTGCTGTCCTCATCCCTTGAGATTGGTTCCAGGCACAGAATCTTTTCCATTTTTCAGCATGAGATTTTCTAATACTAGGCCTACTTGACTATAAAATGACATCCATCACTGGTTTACTGAGGGATGGTAAAGGAGAGCTTAGGTAATTAGCCAGGCTGCTAGGTTCAGTGTTTAAAGCTGAGGGTGCAGAATCTGGATCTCCTGCTGAGACAGCAGGGTAGGAGTCTGAGGCAGGTGCCATGGGGCCAACAGTGACCCACTGCGCAGGAGGGGGTACCAGTGTTGGCATTGCCAGACTGGTCCAATCAAAGTCATGCTTGGTTTGTCTTGTTTGATCTTTAGTAGTACATTGGAGAGCAGAGGCAGAGGAGGAAAAGCATAAACTGATGGTTTTTTTCCAGCTGAAGGACAGAGCATCCATTTTCCAAGCTTGTCTGTGGGGAGACCTTGCACAAAATTTTTCCAATTGATAGTTCTGGGGGGAGGCAAACAGGTCTATATCTGGGCTCCCCCATTTGCTTGTCAAAATGTTGAAAATCCTTGGTTCCAGTTTCCACTCGTGTGGGTCCATGAGGGTTCTGCTTAGTCCATCTGCCAGTGTATTTAGTTTTCCTGGCAGGAATTGAGCTTGTAGATGTACTTGGTAGCTCAAGGCAGTGTTCCACAATGCCATGGCTAGTCTGCAGAGGGGGTCAGAATGTGTACCCCCCTGCTTGTTTATGTACCACATAACAATGGTGTTATCCGTCTTTACCATTAATTGTTCTGGAAGAATGTGGTCCATGAAGGCTGTCAGAGCATTCTGTACAGCTAACATTTCTTTATGATTGATGTGAAGTGGCATTTGAATTGGGTTCCATTTGCCCTGAATGCACTTCCCTGCCAGATGCGCCCCCCCCCCCCATGCATAGTCTGATGCGTCTGTTGTTAGGGTTTGGGCGGCAAGGGGTAGTGTGAATGGTAGTCCTTTGTTTTGTTGGCAGGCCTCTGCCCAAAGAAGCTCTAGGCATAGACAAGTAATGATAAGAATCATTGCTTCTATATCCTGAGAATGTTGACACCATAGGCTTTTCAGATTCCATTGTAGTTTCTTCATTTGCAGTCTTGCATATGGAATTAGAAGAATGCAGGAGGCCATGAACCCCAAGGCTTGTAGTATTTTCCTTGCAGATAGCAGGGTTTTTGTTGTTTGAAGTAGGTTGTCAAGTGAATTTGTTTCTCTGGCGTGAGGAAAGCCATCTGAGAAGTTGTATTCAAGCTTGCTCCCAGGTATATAATTTGTTGACAGGGTACCAGCTGTGATTTCTTTTCGTTTATGGTGTACCCCAGACAAGCTAGCACCCTCTATACAAAAGCCAGATGATTTTAAAGTATGTCCTGGTTTTCTGCATGAATTAGACAATCGTCCAGGTATTGGTATATATGAATATTTCTTTGCTTGCAAAATGCAATGACTGGAGCTAGGTACTTTGTGAATACCCTGGGTAAAGTAGAAAAGCCAAAGGGCAGTGCAGAGAACTGATAGTGCGTGTAGCCTGCTTTGAAGCGTAGGTATCTTCTGCAAGATTCCCTGATTGGGATGTGCAGGTATGTTTCCTTTAAATTTAGTGTTGCCAACCAGGCATCTTTGCTTAGCATAGGAAGCAACTGGTGAAGAGTCAGCATCTTGAATTTTGGAATCACCAAAAAGGTGTTTAGAGTAGGCAGGTCCAGGTAGGATGCCATGAATTATCTTTTCTGGGTACCAGGAAAAATCTCGAGTAGAAACCTTATCCTTTTTTCTCTTCTGGTACTAACTAAATAGCCCCTATGCTTAAGAGAGAGAGTACTTGCTTTTGGGCCTCTGCCCACTGCTTTGGAGGTAGATCCGGCCAACTGCTTGGAGTTGGTGACGTGTGGAAGTGAAATTTGTATCTTTGGGACACTATATTTAAAACCCATTTATCCTGGGTAATCAGAACCCAGTTCTTTGCATGAAGTGTAATCTTTCCCCCCAAAGGGGCAGTCAATTGAGAAGTGCTTGGAAGTTTTAAAAAGAAGTCATTGAGACAGTTTACCATAGGGGGGTGTTTTATTACTCCCAAATTTGGAAGTGGCGGCCTCCCACTGCTTAGTCCTATGCGTCCCCTGGGAGTGGGGACTGAAGTCTGGGTGCTCTGCTCGATCTAGGTTTGGACTGAGAAGGTCTGGAAGAGGCAGGAAAGGACCAATTCTTAGAAGGCTAATGCCAATCTTGGTGGTTGTACTTGTAAAAAGTCTTTAACAGTTTGCATAGATTTAGCTTTTTCCTCTATCTTTTTAAGAAATTCTTCTGCCTTGTTACCAAACAGGTGGCCCTGATTTAAGGGAGCATCCAGTAATTTCACTTTAACATGATCTGGCAAGGATTGCTCCTTAAGTCAAGCATGCCTACTAACTACAGACCCAGTTACCGCAGCCCTGCAAAATGCCTCTAGTGAATCAAAACCACATTGCAATGTATGTTTACCAACTTGTTCAGCAGAATGCATAAAATCCTGTAAATCCTTATTTTCAGCACAATCAGGAATCAACATAATTTTCTGTTTAAGCAATCCAATAATGTGCAGCTGATACGTTATCATATGAAACTGGCAATTCAAGGCTCTAATGGCCAAAGTTGCAGAAGTGTATACCTTCTTACCCCATCTATCCAGTGCCCTGGAATCTCTATCAGAGGGGGTAGGATTTTTGGCAGTAGTAGCTTTAATGCCTTTGGGTCCCTGTGAAATGGTTTCAGGATCCGCAGTAGGATTTTGAAAAGGAACTTGTGAGAGTCAGGAACCCTGTAATATTCATCAGGTTTTCTGGAAGCAGAAGGGTCAGGGGCCATGCTAGATTCCGAAAAGGCATCAACAATGTCTAGTACATGAGGTATAGCTAAAGGCCTGTGCTGGGACAGGAGTAAGAAATCCCTAAGCCTCTTTTTAGAATCAGAGAAATCCTGACTTTCCCAATGAAAAAGCTCCCTGAGAGTATGCAAGGTTTCACCAAAAGAGAAATCCTCTGGGGGGGGGGGGGGAGCAGAGGGAATAGAGTCCTCAGCATCAGAATCCTCATAGGTAGGTAAGGGTAAATCCTGGTCATCAGAGGAAACAGAAATTTCAAAATCCTGGTCAGAAGTATCATAAGCAAACTCAGTCCTAGGTCTCTAAGAGGGGGAAGGTTGGCTTCCCCTGATTAAAGTAATAAGGTCTTCAGTCATTCTTATCATTTGTTCTTTATGCATAGAGGCCTGACCATGTGGTCTGGGCGTCAGTTTAGGCCTTGAAGAAGAAGATGGCGCCGGTTTAATATGCAAGTCAGTAAGCCTGACTACACCGTCAGAAGCCGGTGTCTGCACAACGGCTCCGGACCCATCGAAGGTAGAGACATCCGCAGGTTCCACATTTGAAGCATCTTGTGGCATACTGGACTCCGAATGGGTCTCAGTAGAGGCCTGTGAATCTGAAGTAGTGGGTATCAGGGGCTGTGAAAGCGCCTCACTGAGTACCGGCAAACTGGGCGGCCTGTCTCTTGTCTTTTTCTTTGCGTTTTTTCAGCATGTCGGTAGTCGGATGGCTTACCGAAGACATATCAAGAAAATTGAACCGAGCACCAAAAAAATCAAGTATACAACGACGGATAGTTCGTGGTTTAAATAAGGCACAAAACCGACAGTGAGGTATGTCGTGGTCAGTGCCTAGGCAAGGTATTTGCTTTCCACAAGAAATGCAATTATTTACTTTTACTGACATCGGTTTAGAGCAAGAAAAAGTTTCCCCAACGGGGTACTTAGCTTTTAGCTGAAGACTTCGGTTCTGAAATTCGAAAACCAAAATTTCAGGAGTCGGCCGACCGGCACTTACGAACTGCTTCTGGCACCGCACGGCAAGAAAGACTGATGTAATGACGTCGGCTGCATGTTTTATACCCCTGACGTCACGGAAGGAGAGACAGCAAATGACATAGGACCCAAGACTTTGTTAATCAGGCCGACTGAGGGCTACTGCAAGCAGATAACCCAAATGTAATGACTGCAACAGTGAAACACAAAGAACATCAACCACATTTCCTTTCCAGTACACAAGTGAACACAGACCAGGCAGCATAAAAAACAGACCTGCAAAGCAACACACCTTATTTGTAGAGAAACAGCAGGTAGCGTTAGCATTTGCAGAAAAAGCAGGTAGTTTTAACTGTGTGTGTGTGTGTGTGTGTGTGTGTGTGTGTGTGTGCTCGCGCACGTGTGTCCCTGTAAATTGGCCCAGGTAGAAGGTCTGGTTAGTTAAGTGATTTGCCTAGAATCAAATCCTACAACTTAAAGGGACAATCCCAGGGATTTTTTGTTTTGATTCTGGTCTTTGTTTACTTTTTCAGTCTGACTTTCTGGGCATGTCCCAACTTGAGCTGCAGAGGTTGGGGGAAGGTGCTTACAGGAAGAGTCAGAGGTGTTAGGCAGATTCCTTCTCAAATTCCAGTTGTACTCACAACAGCTCTCACTGAGTCATTCATTAGTTTCAACTGTCCTTTTTATCCTCAGAGAAACTAGCTTTTCAGGAATGTTATGATTTTACTTGCTAATTCCCTGCAGAAAAGCATCTGAGCAGTGCAAAGTAAAACATTGGTAAACAAGATTTTTCAATTAATTTCATTTCATATTTTAATTTTGTGCTGATTTCTAAATGCTAAGTGCAATGATTTTATGACACAAATGCCCTAGCTTCTATAGAAAGCATATGAAAGATGAAAGTTTCAAACAGGCTTATTATCACAGCTTTGGCTGGGTAACATCTACCTGAAATCAGCTGGATGTATAAGTGAATTTAAGTACACTTTTATCTGCTCTTTTGCATATAGTACTGTATTTATTTTTTATTTGTGTTTTTCACTGAATATTAACTCAACTGAAGTTGTGGCTGTCTCTCTACAGAGTACTTTTTAGAATTTCTGTGTAGCCATTGATTGCAGTGGGGGGTAGTTTCTGCTCATCACTGACTTTCTGTCTTGCCTTATATAAGTGGTACATTTTGAGTTATCGCTGCATAATATCAGAGCTTTGGCCGGCTAACGTCTATCTGAAATCAGTTGAACGTGCAAGTGAATTTAAGTACACTTCTCTGCTTTTTTGCATATACTACTGTATTTAATTTATTTGTGTTTTTCCCTGAATATTAACTCATTTGAAGTTGTGGCTGTCTCCCCACAGAGTACTTTCTAGAATTTCTGTGTAGCCATTGATAGCAGTGGGGGGTAGTTTCAGCTCATCACTGACATTCTGTCTTGCCTTATATAAGTGGTACATTTTGAGTTATTTCTGCTTAATATCAAAGCTTTGGCCGGCTAACATAAGTGAATTTAAGTACACTTATGTGCTCTTTTGTATATAGTACTGTATTTAATTTATTTATTTGTGTTTTTCTCTGAATATTAACTCAACTGAAGTTGTGGCTGTCCCTCTACACCCCCCACCCTCCCTGTTCTTGTTTTGGTGTTAATGTTGGTGTCTTTGAAATTGCCCGCCCCTCTTGTAGATTTGTATTTGGATACTCCTGGGCCCATAGGCTCATAGGTTGGTACTAGGCTATCAGCCCTAGGGCCTATATAAGCCTAGCCATAACAATTCCCTGGCTATTTCTTCCCACACTATTTACTTCCCTAGGCCCCTGTCTAGCAGGGCGACTGACGTGATCCCCGGGTTGAATTTCCTTTCTCCCATCCAATCGTGAAGGTTCCTTTCGAAGAGGGCCAAAGAGGCACTCTGCTTTACATGTATGGGCAATCTATTCCAGAGTCTGGGGAGTCTCTGGGTCAGGAACCTATCCCTCCAGCATGTTTTGTTTATTGTGATGACAAGGTTTAGATCCCTGGAGCGTGTGGCTCTGAGGGATTGGGATTTCTTTAAGTGTAGCATGTCTAACAGCTCTGGGTTTGACATGGCCTTGTATGTTAAGCAGAGATCGCCTCTGAGTAGACAGTCTCATTTGCTCACTCAACTGAGTGCAGTGAGATCATATTCTGTTTCCAGGCACTCCTACTGTGTACAAAGAGAGCATTTGGGAAGGACAACCCCTGTAGCCTCTTAATCCTGCTCTGTTCCCTCCCTCAAACAAAACAAAAAAAAAAAAAAAATATATATATATATATATATATATATATATATATATATATATACACACACACACACATATATATATATATATATATATATATATATATATATGCACATATATATATATATATATATGCACATATATATATGCACATATATATATATATATATGCACATATATATATATATATATATATATATATATATATATATATATATATATATTTTTTTTTTTAATTCAGCTGCTCTTTCTGTAACCGTCTTAGTTACTCTTCTGCGTGCTGTTATCTGTTCAGTCGCTCTTACTCTGCCCTTATTACTGCTTGTTAGTAGCCTTCTAATTTACTGCCTTCTGCACTTGTTTTTTAGTCATTTGTTAATTTAATTGCATTTATTTGAACTGTATTTGCCGTAGTATTGCTACACACTCGGGTGTGCTGGCCTGCACTCCAATGTGAATTGTATATACAGCTGTTTTAGTTGCTTTTCTGTAACAAAAAAAATAAATAAATCTAAGCTTGTTTCCTGCCTTTCCTGCAACTAGTCAAGTCCAGATACAGACTTGCTGTATCCAGGACAGTTGGTAAGCTTCCTAGCCTCCCCCAAGCCTTTCTGTGTTGCAGGGAAGCCTTCTAGCTTATCAGTGGGAGTGGTAAGCACTAGGTAGCCTATCTACCACGGGAAGAGTGGGTTTTGGCCCTGAAATTGTAGTTCATTGGTCATTTGGGCAGTTTTTCCATCTCTTTCTACTTTCTGGTTAAAAGTCCATTTTGAGTTTGGTCCCTGCCTTTCCTATAACTAGTGTAGTCCAGGTACAGATTTGCTGTATCCAGGACTGTTGATAAGCTTCTGAGCCCCCCCAAGCCCTTCTGTGTTGGAGAGAAGCCTTCTAGCTTATCAGTGGGAGTGGTAAGCACTGGGTAACCTATCTGGGTAACCTATCTACCACAGGAGGAGTGGTTTCTGGCCCAGAAATTATACTTTATTGGCCGTTTGGGAAGCTTTTCCATCTCTTTCAACCTTCTGATTTAAAGGTCTGTGTTTGTGCTTGTTTCCTGCCTTTCCTGTTACTAGTCTAGTCCAGGTACATATTTGCTGTATCCAGGACTCTTTGTAAGCTTCTGAGCCCCCCAAGCCTTTCCATGTTGGAGGGAAGCCTTCTAGCTTATCAGTGGGAGTGATAAGCATCAGGTAGCCTATCTACCACAAGAGGAGTGGTCGCTGGACCAGAAATTGTAGCTATTGGCTGTTTGAGCAGTTTTTTTTTCCATCTCTTTCAACTTTCTGGTTTGAAAGCCACACTTGTGCCTGTTTCCCGCCTTTCCTATAACTAGCCTAGTCCGGTTACAGAGTTGCTGTATCCAGGATTGTTAGTAAGCTTCTGAGCCCCCCAAGCCTTTCTGTGTTGGAGGGAAGCCTTCTAGCTTATCAGTGGGAGTGGTAAGCACTAGGTAGCCTTTCCTCCACGGGAAGAGTGAGTTTTGGCCCAGAAATTGTAGTTTATTTGGCAGTTTGGGCAGTTTTCCATATCTTTCAGCTTGCTGGTTTAAAAGCCTATGTTTGTATTTGTTCCCCATCTTTCCTGTAACTAGTCCAGTCCAGGTACAGATTTGCTGTATCCAGGACTCTTTGTAAGCTTCTGAGCCCCCCCCCCCAAGCCTTTCTGTGCTGGAGAGAAGCTTTCTAGCTTATCAGTGGGAGTGGTAAGCACTAGGTAAACTATCTACCACAGGAGGAGTGGTTTTTGGTGCAGAAATTATAGTTTATTGGCCGTTTGGGAAGCTTTTCCATCTCTTTCAACCTTCTGATTTAAAAGTCTGTGTTTGCACTTGTTTCCTGCCTTTCCTGTTACTAGTCTAGTCCAGGTACAGATTTGCTGTGTCCAGGACTCTTTGTAAGCTTTTGAGCCCCCCAAGCCTTTATGTGTTGGAGGGAAGACTTCTAGCTTATCAGTGGGAATGGTAAGCATCAGGCAGCCTATCTACCACAAGAGAAGTGGTTCCTGGCCCAGAAATTGTAGCTATTGGCTGTTTGAGCAGTTTTTTTCCATCTCTTTCAACTTTCTGGTTTGAAAGCCGCACTTGTGCTCGTTTCCCGCCTTTCCTATAACTAGCCTAGTCTGGTTACAGAGTTTCTGTTGCCAAGATTGTTAGCAAGCTTCTGAGCCCCCCAAGCCTTTCTGTGTTGGAGGAAAGCCGTCTAGCTTATCAGTAGGAGTGATGAGCACTAGGTAGCCTATCCTCCACGGGAAGAGTGAGTATTGGCCCAGAAATTGTAGTTTATTTGGCAGTTTGGGCAGCTTTCCATCTCATTTAACCTGCTGGCTTAAAAGCCTACGTTTGCACTTGTTACCCGCCTTTCCTGTAACTAGTCTAGTCCAGGTACAGATCTGCTGTATCCAGGACTCTTTGTAAGCTTCTGAGCCCCGCAAGCCTTTCTGTGTTAGAAGAAAGCCTTCTAGCTTATCAGTGGGAGTGGTAAGCACTAGGTAGCCTGTCTACCATGAGAGGAGATGTTCTTAGCCCAGAAATTGTAGTTTATTGACCATTTGGACATTTTGTCAGTCTCTTTCAACTTTCTGGTTTAAAAGACCACATCTGCTCTTGTTTCCCATCTTTCCTGTAACTAACCTACTGGGTAGCACTAGAAAGCCTTAAACTGATACAAGCCTTCTAGCTTAGAAGGTAGACTTTGGAGTGATTATCAGTTTTCTGTACTTTCTTGGTGTACTTAACTATTTTCCACCTAAATGCAGATTTTCCAGCGTTTATTGTGATTTAAAAACTTGTTTTTTTTCACATATTGTACTTATTTGACTGCCTGCACTTTTAAAAAGTTGTTTTTTGTTTAAATAATTTGTTTAACTGTTGTAGGCTACACACTAAAGTACGATAGCCTTTTCTGGTAGTTTGTAGTCGTTTAAAGCTGTTTTAAGTGTATTTTTTTTACTGTTTTTGCCTTATCTTTTCAAAAAAACAACAAAAAAAAATTCCTTTCCCACCTTTCTCAGCAAGTTTAGTCCAGTTTTCAGGCTAGTGTTGAATTCAGGGCTGTGATACTGGTCTCTGAGTTGCCCATACCTTACTTGGATAGAAGGAAGTTTCTCTGTTCACCCTGTGAGACAGGGGAGCTTTGAGCATCCTATCTGTCCCTGGAGGAGTGGTTCCAGCCCAGAACTTAGTACTTTATTGGCTAATTTGGGCTAATCTCTATCTCTTTCATTTCCCTAATATAAAAACCGCTTTTGCACAGTTTTGCGCACCGGGCAGTGCTGGTTAGCTACCTTTAAATTATTCCCGGCTCCAATAAGTCTCCTCTTCAGTTTTTCCCTTGAAGCTAGTCTAACTCTCAACCTAAGCACTCAGACAGCATCTTACAGCCCAGCACTAGCTCAGACCTAATAGCAAGCACTAATATACCCTGACACTGATTTCCCAGCAGGGCAAGGCTCTTACCAAGTGACTAAGCAGCTCACCATACTATTCAGGCATGGCCAAACGGCAAATTCAGGTGCACTCTCCAGTCCAGCTGGTGAATCTGGGTATCCTGAGGCAATGTTACAACTGCCTTATGTACACAGACAAAGTACAGTTGTGTACACTTACCATAAATGTATATGCTCGAGTGTATTCACTGTTGCAGTCATTACATCTGGGTAATCTACTGGCGGGCTGCCCTCATTCGGCCTGAATTCCAAAGTCTTGGGTCCTGCATTGGTTGCTGTCTCCTCTTCCATGACGTCAGGTCATCAGGGGTATAATAGATGCAGCTGACGCCATTTTCTTTAGTTTTTCTTACCCCAGATGTCAGGTGCCCTCAAGAAGGTAGCGCAGATATATATTTAAAATATATATATATATATATATATATATATATATATATATATATATATATATACGTACATGCATCAATGTAAACGTAACCTTCATCTACAAGCAAATACACCACATAGGTTGTAGAAGATAGAGAAGGAAAGATAAACTGCAGAATGACTGGGGGATAGCGGGCAGGTGACCTGGACTGCAACAGTAAATACACTCGAACATCTACATTTATGGTAAGTGTACACAACTGTACTATGTTCTTTGTGTTTCACTGTTGCAGTCATTACATTTGGGTAGATTCCCAAAGCTATGGTTGGGAGGCTGGAACTAAACAGCATTAGGTGCGGCTATAAGGCCCTGTAGAACTGCAGTGGCAAAGCCTGCCCTGGACTTAGAGTAGAGAGGCAAATGTTAATGCTTTGTAAAGGTGTGAACAGAACTCCAAGTAGCAGCCTCTAGAATGTCTTTGGTTGGTACTCTTCTGAGAAAGGCTGCTGAAGTAGCAGCAGCTCTGGTGGAATGAGACCTAATGCCCTTGGGCACAGGTTTACCATATTGTAAGTTGCAGAAACGGATGCAGTGGCTTATCCACTTTGAAATTGTCTGCTTTGAAATAGCCTTTCCTTCTGATTCTGCAACATACGTCACTAGTAATTGCTCAGTTTTTCTTAGAGCTTTAGTCCTGCTCAAGTAGAACCTAAGCTGTCTGTGTCCGTCCAAGGAATGCAGAATTCTCTCCACCTTGTTCTGTGGATTTGGATAAAAGGTTGGCAGACGAATTGTTTGGTTAAGAGCCACACTGGAAACCACCTTGGGCATAAATGTAGGATTTGTCCTCTGAGACACCCTGTCTGGGTAAAATACGATAAAAGGCTCTACAGCCATGAGGGCATGTAGCTCTGAAACTCTTCTTGCTGAAGTAATTGCTAGTAGCAGAGCTGTTTTCCATGATAAGAACTTTATATCAGCGGTAGCAGCTGGTTCAAATAGAGGCAGAGTGAGCTTTTCCAATACACAATTGAGGTCCCATGCAAGCAATGGTGCTCTTCTAGGAGGCCTTAAATTTTTGGCTCCTCTAAGATACTGCTGTAGTAAAGGATGAGAAAAGATTGGTGGCTCTGTATTGTAATGAGCCGAAATGGCAAAGGCATGGATTTTAATTGAAGAGAAAGATAGGCCTTTGTCAAGCATCTCAGTTAAGTATTGTAATATCTGAGGAATGTTTGGTTCTGCTGTATCAGTTCCTTGTGCTTGATTCCAAGCACAGAAACTCTTCCATTTATCAGCATAAGATTTTCTAGTACTAGGCCTTCTGGCTTCCAAAATGACATTGATCACAGCTTTACTGAGAGGAGTTGTTTGTATAACTACATGATCAGCCATGCTGCCAGGTTCAGTGTCTGGAGTTGATTGTGCAGGATCTGATTGTTTTGCTGGGACAGTAGTTGAGGTCTTTGAGGTAAGGTCCAAGCCGGGTATTGAGACAAGTTCCTTAGGACTGAGTACCAGTATTGGCGGGGCCAGTCCGGTGAAATTACGATCATCTTTGGTTTCTCTTGTCTGACTTTGAGGAAGACCTTGGGAAGAAGAGGCAGAGGAGGAACGGCGTAAACTGATAGGTTTTTCCAACTGCAGGATAGGGTGTCCACTTTCCATGCTTGTCTGTGATAAGTCCTTGTGCAGAATCTTTTCAATTGATAATTTTGAGGAGAGGCAAATAGATCTATGTCTGGGCTCCCCCATTTCTCTGTTATCATGCTAAAGACTTGTAGATTTAGTTCCCATTCGTGAGGGTCCATAAGGTTTCTGCTTAAATCGTCTGCCAGAGTATTTTGCTTTCCTGGCAGGAATTGAGCTAGGAGATGTATTTTGTTGGTCAAAGCTGTGTCCCACAGTGCCATGGCTAATCTGCAAAGGGGGTTGAGTGTGTGCCCCCTTGCTTGTTTATATTCCACATGACCATGGTGTTGTCCATCTTTTATCAGTAGTTGTCCTGGATGAAGCAAGTCCTTGAAGGCTGTTAGGGCACTTTGAACAGCTAGCATCTCTTTCTGGTTGATATGTAGATGCATTTGTTTTGGGGTCCATATGCCCTGAATGCATCTTCCTGCCATGTGGGCCCCCCAGGCATAATCTGATGCGTCTGTTGTTAAGGTTTGGCTGGCAGGGGGTAGAGTGAAGGCCCATCCCATGTTTTGGTGACATGCCTTTGCCCACCATAGAAACTCCTGTTGTAGGCAGGGTATGAGAGGAACCATTGTTTCCAGACTGTGAGAATGTCGACTCCATAAACTTTTTAGGTACCCTTGAAGTTTCCTCATATGCAGACTCACCTATGGAATCAGTAGGATGCAGGATGCCATGAAGCCCAAAGCCTGCAGAATTTGTCTTGCAGATAACCTGGTGTTTGTTGCCATCAGTTTGAAGTAAGTAGTCATTTGCCTTTGCTTGTCTGATGTGAGGTAAGCCATCTGGGCAGTTGTATTCAAGCTTGCACCCAGGAATGTTATCTTTTGAGAGGGTACCAGTTGTGATTTCTTTTTGTTTATGGTGTACCCTAGACATGTTAGAAGCCTTTTCACAAACGCCAGGTGTTGAAGAAGAATGTCCTTGCTGTCTGCTTGAATGAGACAGTCGTCCAAGTAAGGGTATATTTGTATACGTTTTTGTCTGCAAAATGCAATTACTGGTGCCAGGCACTTTGTGAAGACCCTGGGCGCAGTAGATAAGCCAAAGGGCAGTGCAGAGAATTGGTAATGCATTAAGCTAGCCTTGAATCTGAGGTATCTTCTGCACGATTGTCTTATTGGGACATGCAGGTATGCCTCATTTAGGTCTAATGTCACCAGCCAAGCATTCTTGCCCAGCATGGGCAGAAGCTGCTGTAAAGTCAGCATTTTGAATTTTGGAATGTCCAGGTATGTGTTCAAAATTGATAAATCCAGTATTGGCCGCCAGGCCTTGTTCTTTCTGGGTACCAAGAACAGTCTTGAGTAAAAACCTTGTCCTTTTTCCTGTTCTGGTACTGGCTGAATGGCCCCCATATCCATGAGGGGCGTAACCTGTTTCTGTGCCTCCGCCCATTGATTTTTGGGCTGATCTGGCCAACCGTTTGCCATTGGCAGAGTGTGGAAATGGAATCTGTATCCCTGTGATACTATGTTTAGTACCCCACCTGTCCTGGGTTATTAACTGCCAATTTTGAGCAAAAAGTGCTAATTTTCCCCCTAAGGGTGCTGCCAAAAGTTAAGTGCTTGGTGTAGGCAGAGGGAAGTCATTGGGACTGTTTTCTGTAGGTTTGCGCTGTATCTCCTCCAGATTTAGAGGTAGAAGCGCCCCATTGTTTTGACCTGTATGAATCTTGCGCCTGGTATCTGGAACCTTTAGGGTGTCTGGATTTGCTCCTTTGAGCTCTGTCTGACACAGGAAAGGACCAATTCTTTGTAGGCCAGTGTCTACTCAATCTTGGTGGCTGCACTTGTAAGAAGTCTTTAACAATTTGCATAGACTTAGCTTTGTCTTCCATTTTCTTTAAAACCTCTTCTGCCTTAATTCCAGAGTATCATGCTGTAAAGGTGCATCTAGCAATTTAGCTTTAACATGATCACGCAAATTTTGTTCCTTTAGCCAGGCATGCCTCCTACTCACAGATCCAGTAACTGCAACCATGCAGGAGGCCTAATAAGGAGTCAAAACTACATTGCAAAATATACTTTCCAACCTGTTCAGCTGCATGCAATAATTCCTGCAATTCTTTATATTCTACACATTCAGAAATCAACATCATTTTCTGTTTCACCAATCCCATAACATGTTGATACTTAAGCATATGAAATTGACAGTTTAAGGCCCTGATTGCCAAGGTTGCAGATGTATAAACCTTTTTCCCCATCTGTCCAGTGCCCTTGAATCTCTGTCAGAGGGGGTGCGATTTTTTGCTGTTGAGGCCTTAACCCCCTTTGGACCCTGTGAAATAGTTTCAGGATCAGAAGCAGGGTTTCTAGATAAACATGTATGTGAGTCAGGGACCATGTAATATCTGTCAGGCTTACTGGGAGCCGGAGGTAAGGAGTCAGGGGTCAAGCTTGATTCCGAAAACACATCATCCACAATGTCTAAAACAGGGAGAATGGCTAAAGGCCTGTGCTGAGGGGGGAGAAGAAGGAAATCCCTGAGCCTTTTTTGATTCTGAGAAGTCTTGACTCTCCCAGTGAAAATGGTCCCTCAAAGTATGCAAGTTTTCTCCAAATTAATAATCCTCAAGAGGAGAAGCAGATGGTATAGACTCCTCTGCATCAGAATCCTCATAGGGAGGTATAGATAATTCCTGATCAGAATTGGAATCAGAAGAAATAGAAACCTGATCTGAAGATTCATAATCAATGTCTTGCCTAGGCCTCTTATCTGGAGGGGGATGGGTACCCCCTGGTCAAGGTAATAAGGTCTTCAGCCATTTTGATCATCTGTTTTTTAGGCATAGAGGCCTGTGCATGTGGCTCATGCATCTGTTTCTTGGTTTTAGAAGTTGCTTTTTTCTTTGGTTTTGCAGCTGTCGTCGATTTGATATACAAATGTTGAGGTCTGAACACACCCTCAGAAGCCGGTGCCTGCTCAGTGGCTCCGGTCCCATCCGAGGGAGATACATCCATCGGTCCAATACCTTGTGTATCTTGTGGCATGCCAGACTCCACATGGGTGTCAGTAGAGGCCTGCGACTCGAAGGTAGTGGGTATCAGGGGCTGCAAAAGCACCTCACTGAGTACTGGCGAACCGGCGACTGGTTTAGGAGAAGCTTCGTCTTCTGTTTTGGATCTCGACTGCCTTTCTCTGTCCGTTTCTTTGTGTTTTTTATGTACTCCAGTAGTCTGATTGCTATCCAACGACATTTCTGGGTAGGTAAATCTGTTTCCAAAATACTTTTGAGGCAAAAATATACCAACGCTTAATAGTGCGTTGGTTAAATCTAGCACAAAACCGACAGCCAGGCACGTTGTGATCAGGGCCTAGGCAAGGAATACAGTATAAATGGAAATCCTTATGGGGTATTTGCTTCCCACAAGTAATAACAATTATTAACTTTTTCTGACATCGATATGGAGCAAGAAAAAAAGTTTTCCCAATGGGGTACTTAGCTTTAGTGAAGACTTTGGTTCTGAAACTCAAACTCGAATATTTCAGTAGTTGGCCGACCGGCACTTGCGAAATGCTTCTGCTTCGGGCACCACACGGCAAGAAAGACTGAAATGGCGTCGGCTGCATGTTTTATCCCCCTTACGACCGGACGTCATGGAAGAGGAGACAGCAACTGACGCAGGACCTAAGACTTTGGAATTCAGGCCGACTGAGGGCAACCTGCCAGCAGATTACCCAAATGTAATGACTGCAACAGTGAAACATGAAGAACATCCCTCTCCTTCTACAACAAACCACTAACATATGCGAGAGATGCAATTACACAGCCAAACTGGAAGCTAAGCTGTCTCCACCCAAGACTGGAACAGACAGTCAGGAGGAGAAGGTTAACACTTGCACCACACCTCCAGCTGCACACAGACCTACTAAAACAGCACTGGCAAAAAATACACATAAATACAGAAAATCATACTCAGAGGATCTAAACAAAAACCTGCAAAAGCATCAGAGACCTCCAGAGCAGACACCCAAACAACTTGCACTTCCCGTCACAAACCAGACAACACATAAAACAAAAAATCAGTGTGCCGCCCAATCACAGCCCTTAAGGCGAAATAACATACCTAACACACTAGTAATATGTGACTCTATACAGGCACACTGACATCCCACTCACTAGGCTGGACAAGCAGAAGTTTACTGTTAGCGGCCTGTCTGGAGCCAGAATCCCCCACATAACACAAGCACTCAGGTCACTCCAGAACAAGTACAAATATGACTCTGTCATTGTTCATGTTGGTGTGAATGACCTGAGATATACCTCCCTGGACTACATGAAAAGAGACATGGAAGAGCTCTCTGATCATGCAGCCCAGGCTGGTATGACCCTGACCCCGAGTAGCATCCTGCCCTCACCAAGAATGATACCTCAGTATAAAGAAAAAATGATCAATTTCAACAATTGGCTAAGCCTCTGGTGTCATTCAAAGGGGATCCAGTGTCTGTCAGCCTGGGACGACATGCTGGACAAGCCACGTTGCTTCGTAAGAGACGGCTTGCACCTGTCACCCCTAGGCTTTTGAATACTGGCCAAGGCTCTTGCTGCCCCCATAGTGCCTTTTTTAGGCAAGGCTCAAAAGTCAAACCCACCTCCGTAAACAACCCAGGTAACAAAAAACTGAGGGTTATGCTACTCAACACCAGGAGTTTAAATCTCAAAATGCGCACGCTTGAAGCACTCCTCAGTATGGAGAACATCGACATCTGTGCAGTAACTAAAACCTGGTTCAAGACTCCAGAGAGCACCCTAGCACTACCAGGCTACAACTCATACCACACGTTTTGGCCACAGAACACGGACCGAAACACAAAAGAAGGGGGTGTATCCATATTCATCAAGGATACCTACACCTCCAGGTTAGTGGCGCAGCATGATACCTCTGAGATCTTCCATGTGCAACTAACACAGGGCAAATCTGCAATGCAAATTGTGGCCTGTTACAGTTCACCCTCCATGACCCAGGACCACCACTTCACTTTTCTGGAGGCACTGGAAAACATGAAGGTCCTAC
The DNA here is from genome assembly GCF_019279795.1 of Protopterus annectens. Classification (NCBI taxonomy): domain Eukaryota; kingdom Metazoa; phylum Chordata; order Ceratodontiformes; family Protopteridae; genus Protopterus; species Protopterus annectens. The sequence continues at coordinate 602,780,406 of NC_056741.1, read as the reverse complement.
CAAACACCCTGATATTGGGTGATTTCAATGACCCTACCATTCACTGGGAAAACTACACGAGTACAAATTCCCAGCCCCAGCGCTTCCTGGAATTCATCAACTCAAACGCCCTGGATCAGCTGGTAAACTCCCCTACCAGAGGTGAAAACATATTGGACCTGCCCTACCAGAGGTGAAAACATATTGGACCTGGTCATCACCAACATGGGTGACAGGTGTTCCACACCGGAGGTCAGCCCATCACTGGTTAAATCAGATCATAAACTAATCACTCTGGATGTCCACACCCCACCACCACCCCACCTAAGGAAACCACAGTAAAAAACTTTTCTAAAGCAAACTTCACCTTACTTAAGACAGAGATGGTAAGTTTCACAGTCCCCGCGCTAAAGGATAATGCTGTCCAAGATGCAGAAACCTTTACAAATGCACTCTATGAGCACCTACAAGGATGCATGGATCGTGCCATCCCTAGCAAAACCAAGACTCACTCCTCTAAGAGAAGGAAACCAGTTTGGTGGACCCCTGCAATAAACAGACAATACAATAGAAGGAGGAATCTAGTTAAGAAAAAAAACAAATCCCAAAAAGGAAAGACATCCCTGATCAGTATCAGTAAGAAACTAAGGTCCCTCATGAAATCATCCAAGGCTAACTTCGAAAGAAAAATAGCCAAGGATTCAAAAGATAACCACAAAGCCTTCTCTAGCTTAAGAATTTAAGTGGCAACTCGCAGATATGCACTGAACTAGTGCAAAATAGCACAAAATATACTAAACCTACTGATACTGCCAACATCATGGCAGATAGATTCAGTGCAAACTTCACCCCCCCCACCTCCAAAAGGGCCCACAATACCAGAAAAGTGTAGTGTCCCAAAAATCACAGGTGCACAGGTGAAAACAGCCCTTTCAAAAGCCAAAAACACAGTGTCAATGGGACCAGAAGGTGTCCCAGGCTGAGTCTTGCACGAACTACAGAACGAAATAACCCTCCACCTAAACACGCTGTTCAACCTCAGCCTCTCCACAGGCTATGTGCCCAGAGAATGGCACACAGCAACAGTTATTCCTCTCCACAAAGGAGGGGCCAGAACTGACCCTGGTAACTATCGCCCCATAAGCCTGACTAGCCTAGTCTGCAAGGCTATGGAGCGCATCATCATGGAACTCATTAACAAAGAAGTTGGAAACCTCCAAACACCTGACCCGACCCAGTTCGGCTTTAAGGGCAGATCATGCCTACTAAACATGGTTGACTTCTTCGAGACAGTCACCAAGGCCATAGACTAGGGAAAGGTAGTTCACGCAGCCTACCTCGACCTCGCCAAGGCTTTCGACACCATTTCTCACTCTGGTATTACAGAAAAACTCACCAGCCTGAACATAAAACCCTATGTCACGAGATGGGTTGCCAGCTGGCTTACAGACAGATCTCACACTATAAGAATAGCGGGCTCCAGGTCCGACTCTAAACCAGTCACAAGTGGTGTCCTGCAAGGTTCGGTCCTGGGACCCCTGCTTCTCAGAAGTACAGGCAAACACAGGAGGACTATGGCTAACCAAGTTCACCAATGACTGCAAACTGGGAGCCATAATTGACTCTCTGGCTGACACGGACAACCTCCAAAAGGGCCTTACTGAGACGGACACCTGGTGTCAAAGTCATGGCCTCAAGCTAAATGCCAAAAAAATGCAGAGTCATCCCATTTGGGAAAAACAAAATACCCACGGATTACCACACAAGTGGCAGCCCCCTTAATACAGAAGAAATAATAAGAGATCTGGGGACCCAAGTAGACAGTAATCTCTCCTTTGACAATTATATTGCCAAAGTAGTTAGGAAATCCTTCTATGTGGCCCATCTAATTACTAAATGGTTTGCATCTAAAAATAAAGAGGTTATAGTGCCCCTCTACTCGTCACTCATCAGACCCATCATAGAGTACAATGCCCCATTTGGGATGTACCTCACAAGACACTTCCAACAGCAAAGACCACAACAGTACCTCACCAAGAGGACTACTGGCCTCAAACATATGTCCTATGCAGCCCGACTGAAAAAACTCCAGCTGTACTCAATGGCATATCACTTACTCAGAGGTGATCTCTGCCTGACTTACAAAGCTATGTCCAACTCAGGATTGATGGACATGCTCCACCTAAAGAAATCCAAGTCACTGCGAGCCATGTGCTTTAGTGAGGTAACCCTCGCCACAACAATAAATAGAACATGTTGGAGTGATAAGATTCCTGTCACAGTCTCCCCATGCTTTGGAACAAAATTCCAAATTACATCAGGCAGAGCCCCTCACCAACACTCTTCAAGAGAAACCTTGACGAGTGGATGGGTAACAGAAAATACACCCTTGGGATCACCTCAATTGCTCTGCTTGACAAAGAATCAGTTAATTAATCAATGGGGCGGCAAAAGCCGACACACTCTGGCTAGGCTTATAAATGCCCGCAGGCATATAGCCTAGTACCTACCTATGAACGGTCTTGTTTCTTTTTTCATGTTCAAATTGATCTCTGAATACTAGCCAAGTGTGATGGTTTTCTTACCTGCTAACAGCTCTGTAAAAAGGCACATGTCTGATACATGGTTCAAACATGAGTAGACCATCTTCAGTTCCTTTTGTTTTGTAGTCTACATTGCTCATATAAACTCTGAAAGCTGCTAGAACAACACAATTTGGGTTATCTTGCATTTTCTGAAGGATAAGAAGCGTGAGCTCAAATATATGTCATTATTTAGTGACTTTCATCTTCACTGATTTGATGGAAAACTGCAAATTTTATGAGCAATAGACCAAAAATATCAGATGAAAGTCCGAGCATTATGCAAAAATCTGGACAGTTGAGAGGTATGGCTGCCAGACACGCTCATCCATTCCTAGGATTACCACCTGTCCCACTTTGGAAGGGACAGTTCCTCTTTGGGCAGTTGTATCCTGCAAAGAAATCGAAAAAAATGGGAAATGTCCTGATATTTTAGGACATATTTCCTATATTTTATGTAATAGTTGCATAAAAAGTACAGTTGTGTACACTTACCATAAATGTAGATGTTAGTGTATTCACTATTGCAGTCATTACATTTGGGTTATCTGCTTGCAGGGAGCCCTCAGTTGGCCTGATTAACAAAGAATTATGTCCTGCGTCGGTTGCTATCCCTTCTTCAATGACGTCAGGTCGTCAGGGGTATAAAACATACAGCCAACGCCATTGCGTCAGTTTTTCTTGCCCCAGATGTCAGATACTCCCCTAATGGGAAGCAATTAAAACAAAAAGTACAAAGATATACCTCCAACAAAAAAGCAAACACACCAAAAAGGCTTTTAAGCATAGTAAAGGAAAGTAGAGGTATAGCCAAAAGAAGTTAGGGGGCTGGAGGGAGGGTAACCAGGACTGCAACAGAGAATCCACTCGAACATCTTCATTTATGGTAAGTGTACACAACTGTACTATGTTCTTCGTGTTTCACTGTTGCAGTCATTACATTTGGGTAGATTCCCAAATCTATGGTTGGGAGGAGGAATTTAGATAACATTAGGGCTAACTATAAGGCCCTGCAAGAATGTAGTGGCAAAGCCAGCTCTGGATTTAGAGAAAAATTGGCAAATGATAATGCTTGGTGAAAGTATGTACAGAACTCCAGGTAGCAGCTTCTAGGATGTTAGGGACACCTCTGAGAAAGGCTGTAGAGGTAGATGCAGCCCTGGTGGAGTGAGGTCTGATCCCGTGGGGGATAGATTTTCCATGGTGCTTATAGCAGAAATGAATGCAATGGCTTATCCATTTAGAAATGGTTTGCTTTGAAATAGCCTTCCCCTCTGCCCCTGCAGCAAATGCCACCAGCAGTTGTTCAGATTTCCTTTGAGGTTTAGTCCTGTCCAAGTAGAATTTAAGTTGTCTGTGCACATCTAAGGAATGCAGTATCCGTTCCCCTTTATTCTGTGGACTGGGAAAGAAGGTTGGTAAATGAATGGACTGATTAAGAGCCACACTGGATACCACCTTGGACATGAAGGATAGATTGGTTCTGAGGGACACCCTGTTCGCATGAAAGATGATGAAAGGCTCCACTGCCATAAGGGCCTGTAATTCGGATACTTTTCTAGCTGAAGAAGTGATTGCTAAAAGGAAAGCTGTTTTCCAAGAAAGAAATTTTACGGCTGCAGTAGCAGCTGGCTCGAAAGGTGGTAGAGTGAGTTTCTCCAAGACAAAGTTAAGGTCCCAGGCTGGAGTTGGAGATCTCCTGGGTGGTCTCAAATTTTTGGTCCCTCTGAGGAACTGCTTGAGCAGTGGATGAGAGAACAGGGGAGGTTTTGTGTTTATAATGAGCTGAAATGGCTGAAGCGTGGATTTTAATGGAGGAAAAAGATAGGACCTTGTGAAGCATCTCAGTTAAGTATTGTAAAATCTGAGGTAAATTGGGTGCTGCTGTGCTCATCCCTTGAGATTGGTTACAGGCACAGAATCTTTTCCATTTTTCAGCATAAGATTTTCTAGTACTAGGCCTCCTTGCCTCTAAAATGATATCCATCACAGGTTTGCTGAAGGGATGGTAAAGTAGAGATTAAGTAATTAGCCAGGCTGCAAGGGTCAGTGTTAGAAGCTGAGGGTGTAGAATCTGGTTCTCCTGCTGAGGAGTCTGATGCAGGTGCCATGGAGATAACCATGACACACTGCGCAGGAGGGGGGGGTACCAGTGTTGGCGGCCAGTCTGGAGCCATCAAAATCATCCTTGGTTTGTCCTGTTTGATTTTTAGTAGCACTTTGGAGAGCAGAGGCAGAGGGGGGAGAAGGCATAGACTGATAGGTTTTTCCTGCTGAAGGACAGAGCATCCACTTTCCACGCTTGTTTGTGGGGAGTCCTGGTGAAAAATTTGCTCAATTAGTAGTTCTGGGGAGAGGCAAACAGGTCTATATCTGGGCTCCCCTATTTGCTTGTCAACATGTTGAAAATCAATGTTTCCAGTTTCCACTCGTGTGGGTCCATGAGGTTTCTGCTTAGTCAGTCTGCCAGTGTATTTAATTTTCATGGCAGGAATTGAGCTTGTAGGTGCACTTGGTAGCTCAAGGTTGTGTTCCACAATGCCGTGGCAAGTCTGCAGAGGGGGTAAGAATGTGTACTCCCCTGCTTGTTTATGCACCACATAACAGTGGTGTTGTCCGTATTTACCATTAGTTGTCATGGAAGAATGTGGTCCTTGAAGGCTGTCAGAGCATTCTGTACAGCTAACATTTCTTTTTGATTGATATGCAGGTGCATTTGACTTGGGTTCCATTTGCCCTGAATGCACTTCCCTGCCAGGTGAGTCCCCCATGCATAGTCTGATGCATCTGATGTTCATCTTGTTACCCTGCTGCAGTCATCACACTTGGGTTATCCTGTCATCGATCCCGCAGTCGGCCGGAATTCCAAAGTCTTGGTCTGGCATCGGTTGTTGTCGCTTCTTCCCTGACGTCAGTGTGCCAGGGGTATATATAATGCATCCGACGCCATTTTCTTCAGTCTTTCTTGCCACGCAGTGCCCGAAGCAGAAGCAGTTCGCAAGTGCTGGTCGGCCGACTCCTTAGATTTTCAAAGTCGAATTTCAGATCCGAAGTCTTCAATACAGCTAAGTACCCCGTTGAAACTTTTCTTGCCTCAGACCGATGTCAGAAAAAGTTAACAATTGTATTTCTTGTGGGAAGCAAATACCTCATAAGGATTTTCATTCTTACTGCATACCTTGCCTAGGCCCAGACCACAACGTCACTGGTTGTCATTTTTGTGCTAGGTTAAATAAGCGTACTATAAAAAGACACTTTGATTTTGCACGACACTACTTCGGTAGAAAATTTAACTACACAATGCTGTCGGAGCAACCGACTACTGGCGTGCACAAAAACGCAAGGATAAGGACAGGCAGCCTAGACCCAAGCCAGACTCAGAGGCCTCGGCTGAACAGGTCTCCAGTTCACCGGTCTTCAGTGGGGCTCCGACGCAGCCCCTGACTACCGCAGATTTGGAACCCGAGACCGCTTCAGAGCCTTTGGTGGAGAGTGCTAGGCCGACACAGCCATTTTGTTTAGCCCCTACTGACGACACTGCAGAAAGAGATGTCGGTGCTGCAGAAACACCTTTGGTTTCTGAAGGCGTCTTCAGACCGACGACGCTCACCATAAAAACGTATCCTAAGCTTAAGAAAAAGACTGCACTTCAGTCTCCAGTTCAAGGCCCCATGCCTAAGAAACAGATGCTTAAAATGGCTGAAGATTTGATCTCTTTAATCAGGGGTTCCCAACCCCCACCCGACAAAAGGCCTAGACAAGAGGAAGATTATGCCTCTTCTGATCAAGTGTCTATTTCCTCAGGCTCCTCTGAGGACCAAGATTACTCCTTTTCCCCTTATGAAGATTCTGATGCTGAGGATTCTATTCCCTCAGCTTCTCCTCCTGAAGACTACTCCTTTGGGGAAACTTTACATACTATGAGGGAACATTTTCACTGGGAAGGTCAGGACTACTGTGACTCAAAGAAAAGGCTCAGAGAGTTTTTTTTACTCCCCCAGCACAGACCACTTGCCATCCCCCAAGTTTTAGACATTGTGGATGATGTTTACTTAGAATCTAGTTTGAACCCAGATTCTCTGCCTCCTGCTCCAGCCAAACCAGACAGATACTATAGAGTGCCTGACTCCCACAAATTCCTTTATAAAAGCCCTGTTGCTGATCCAGAGATTATCTCCCAGGGTCCCAAAGGGGCTAAGGCTTCTATGGCAAAAAATCCTGTACCCTCTGAAAGGGACTCCAGAGCACTAGACAGGTGAGGGAAAAAGGTTTACACCTCAGCCACTCCAGCTATGACAGCACTAAATTGCCAATTTCACATGCTAAAATATCAGCAATTTCTAATGTCTCAGTTGAGACAAAAAAATGAGCACACTCCCTCAACAGTCTGAATTGAAAAAAATGCAGGATCTGTTGCATGCAACTGAACAGGTGGGCAAACATACTTTACAATGTGGGTTTGATTCTTTAGAGACTTCCTGCAGAGCAGCTGTCACTGGGTCTGTTATACGTAGGCATGCTTGGTTAAAGGAACAAACTTAGCCTGATCGTGTTAAAGCAAACCTTCTAGATGCTCCCTTACAGCAGGATGTTCTATTTGGAGTTAAAGCAGAAGAAGTCTTAAAGAAAATGGAGGATAAGGCAAAATCTATGCAGACAGTCAAAGATTTTGTACAGGTACAGCTCCCTCGCTTCAGCATAAATTGGCGACAAAAAATTGGTCCTTTCCAGCTACTGACAGACCACAGAGGGGTAAATACAGACGTCCAAGAGGCAGAGGACAACCACAAGCCCAATACAAACGTCGACAATGGGGCACTGCAACACAGAAGGGAGGAGAAGACAGGCCACAAACTACTAGAAGGCAAACTCAATGACTTACACCTCATCTGGCCAAGCAACACTCTCTTGGCAGCTCCCTTGGGAGGAAAACACGCACATTTTTCAGACAACTGGCACATTGTCACAAAGGACAAATGGGTCCTAGACATAATTTCACGAGGATACAGATTCCATTTCCAGACCTTGCCAATGAAAAGAGGAATGCCAAACCTGCCACAAAATCAATGGGCAGAGGCACAAAAACAAATTACAGCTCTCATGGACATGAGAGCCATTCAACTGGTACCTACTCGAGAGCAAGGTCAAGGATTTTACTCAAGACTCTTTCTAGTGCCCAGAAAGGGCAATGCCTGGATACCAATTCTGGACCTTTCAATTCTAAACACCTTCTTACAAGTACTCAAATTCAAGATGCTAACACTACAGCAGCTTCTTCCCATGTTGGGCAAGAAAGCATGGCTAGTAACGTTGGACCTCAAGGAGGCATGCCTGCATGTCCCTATCAGACAAAGTTGCAGAAGATACCTCCATTTCATTGCAGGTTCAACACATTACCAATTCTCTGCACTGCCCTTTGGCTTATCCACTGCGCCCAGGGTCTTCACAAAATGCCTGACACCAGTAATTGCATACTGCAGACAAAGAGGAATTCAAATATACCCATACCTGGACGACTGCCTCATCCAAGCAGAAAGCAAGGACATCCTCTTACAACATCTGGCTTTTGTAAAACATCATCTAATTTGCCTGGGGTACACAGTAAATGAAAAGAAATCAAAACTAGTACCCTCCACAAAATATGACATTCCTGGGTGCCAGCTTGAATACAACGGCCCAGAAGGCTTATCTGACGCCAGACAAACAACTACAACTGACTTAATATTTCAAAACAATGGCAACAAAGACCCAACTCCCTGCAAGAAAAATTCTGCAGGCCTTGGGCTTCATGGCATCTTGCATACTACTAATACAATTTGCAAAGCTGCATATGAGGAAATTACAGTGGTACCTAAAAAGCGTATGGTCTCAACACAGCCACAGCTTGGACACAATGATATCTCTCATTCCCTGCCTACAACAGGAGTTTCTATGGTGGTCACAGGCATGTCACCTCAACAAGGGTCAGCCTTTCACCTTGACCCCCAGCCAGGCAAACTATGACAACAGATGCATCGGACTACGCCTGGGGGGCACACATGGCAGGACAGTGCGTTCAAGGCATATGGACTGCAGATCAAAGGAGTCTGCACATCAATCAAAAAGAGATGCTAGCTGTACAGAATGCTCTGACAGCCTTCAAGAACCTATTACATCCAGGAAAACTTACAATAAGGACGGACAACACCACAGTAATGTGGTACATAAACAAACAAGGGGGTACACACTCCTACCCTCTATGCAGGCAAGCAATGACCTTGTGGAACACAGCACTGGCTTACCAAGTTCAGTTACAAGCTTAATTCTTGCCAGGAAAAAAGAACACATTGGCAGACGACCTCAGCAGAAACATCATGGATCCCCACGAGTGGAAATTGGATCCACAAGTATTTGCAATGATAACTCAAAAATGGGGCCTTCCAGACATAGACCTGTTTGCCAGCCCCCAAAACTATCAGCTAACAAAATTTTGTACAAGGACACTTCACCATCAAGCTTGGAAAGTGGACGCACTCTCATTCAGTTGGAAAAACCTGACCGTATATGCCTTCCCTCCATTGCCTCTCCTCACAAAAGTGTTTCTGAAAGTCAGAAAGGAGAGACCACGACTGATACTCATAGCCCCAGACTGGCCACGCCTGCACTGGTACCCACTATTAAGGAATATGGCCCAGGGCCCACGTTGGATTTTACCACAAATTGCCCATTTGCTCACACAGCAAAACAATCAAATTCTACACAGCCAGCTCAAAACCTTAAATCTGGTAGCATGGCAAGTCACCTAAGCATCCAGAAAAGCTCCTCTTTCCCAAGCAGTTATGGATGTTATTCTGGAAGCTAGGAGGCCCAGCACCAGAAAGGCCTACTCGGACAAATGGAAAAGGTTTTGCGCCTGGAACCAAGCTAAAGGCCAAAATACACTTCAGCCTCACATGCCTCAGATTCTACAGTATTTAACTGAGATGCTGCACAAAGGACTTTCTTTTTCTTCCATTAAAATCCACGCATCAGCTATTTCAACCCACTACAACACAGATCCACCCTTATTTTCACATCCACGTCTAAGGCAGATCCTCAGAGCGGCAAAAAACATTAGGCCCCCCAGGAGAGTACCTACACCAACATGGGACCTCAATTTTGTTCTGGAAAAACTTGCGCTACCTCCCTTTGAACCAGCTTTCTCTGCAGATCTACAGTTTATATCATGGAAGACTGCCCTGCTGGTAGCAATAACGTCAGCCAGAAGAGTCTCAGAGCTGCAGGCACTAATGGCAGTGGAACCTTTCCTCATTTTCCATCAAGACAGAGTTTCTCTACGAACTAATCCTTCCTTCATGCCTAAGGTGGTTTCCAGTGTGGCTTTAAATCAAACCATCCACTTACCCACCTTCTTCCCAAATCCACAGAACAAAGGCGAAAGACTCCTGCATTTCTTGGACATTCACAGGCAACTTCGTTACTACTTGGATAAAACTAAGGTTTTCAGAAAATCTGACCAGTTCTTTGTATCCTATGCTACAGCTTCACAAGGGAAGGCTATATCAAAACAAACCATTTCCAAATGGATAGGACATTGCATTCGTTTTTGCTATACCCATCATGGAAAACGAGTTCCTGCTACCATTAGGCCCCACTCTACCGGGGCAACAGCTACATCTACAGCCTTCCTCAGGGGGGTTCCAACCAAGGAGATTTTGGAAGCTGCAACTTGGAGTTCAGTACACACCTTTACCAAACACCATCACTTACCACTTTACTCTAAGACTAGAGCTGGCTTCGCCACTGCAGTTCTGCAGGGCCTTCTAGCCTCTACTAACCCTCTATGAGTCCTCCACCCATCCTTAGCTTTGGGATTCTACCCAAGTGTGATGACTGCAGCAGGGTAACACAATGAACATAGTACCGTTTTGTACCTACCATAAATGTAGATGTTCGAGTGTACACCCTGCTGCAGTCCAGGTTACCCTCCCTCCATCCCCTCTGATCTAACTGGCTAAATCTATACAATACCTTCCTGATGTATTTGCTTATAGCTGGAGGGATTTTGTGTTTGTGCTAAAATTTCATAAATTGGTTCTAATTACTGACCACCTTTTTGGGGGCACCTGCCATCTGGGGCAAGAAAAACTGAAGAAAATGGCGTCGGATGCATTATATATACCCCTGGCGCACTGACGTCAGGGAAGAAGCGACAGCAACCGACGCCGGACCAAGACTTTGGAATTCCGGCCGACTGCAGGACCGCCTGACGACAGGGTAACCCAAGTGTGATGACTGCAGCAGGGTGTACACTCGAACATCTACATTTATGGTAGGTACAAAACTGTACTTTGTTAGGGTTTGGGCAGCAGGGGGTGGTGTGAAAGGTAGTCACTTGTTTTGGTGGCAGGCCTCTGCCCACCAAAGGAACTCTAGGCGTAGGCAAGGTATGATAGTAATCATTGTTTCCAGGTCTTGAGAATGTTGACACCATAGGCTTTTTAGATACCACTGTAGTTTCCTCATATGCAGTCTTGCACATGGAATTAGACTAATGCAGGAGGCCATGAACCCCAAGGCTTGCAGTACTTGTGTTGCAGATAGCAGGGTTTTTGTGGCTACTTGTTTGAAGTAGGTTGTCAAATTAATTTGTTTCTCTGGCGTGAGGTAAGCCATCTGGGAAGTTGTATTCATGCTTGCTTCCAGGAATATAGTTTGTTGACAGGGTACCAGGTGTGATTTCTTTTTGTTTACGGTTTACCCCAGACAAGTTAGAACCCTTTGTACAAAGCCAGATCATTCAAAAGTATGTCCTGGCTTTCTGCTTGAATTAGACAATCGTCCAGGTATGGGTATATTTGAATATTTCTTTGCCTGCAAAATGCAATAACTGGAGCTAGGCACTTTGTGAATACACTGAGCGCAGTAGATAAGCCAAAGGATAGTGCAGAGAACTGATGGTGCGTGTAGCCTGCTTTGAAGCGTAGGTATCTACTGCAAGATTCCCTGATTGGGATGTGCAGGTATGCTTCTTTTAAATCTAGTGCTGCCAACCAGGCATCTTTGCCTAGGATAGGAAGTAATTGATGAAGAGTCAACATCTTGAATTTTGGAATCTCCAAAAAGGTGTTTAGAGTCGACAGGTCCAGGATAGGACGCCTTGAATTGTCGTTTCTGTGTACTAGGAAAAGTCTTGAGTAGAAACCTTGTTCCTTTTCCTCTTCTGGTACCAGTTGAATAGCCCCAGTGCTTAAGAGAGAAAGTCCTTGTTTTTGGGCCTCTGCCCACTAATTTGGGGGTAGGTCTGGCCACCCGCTTGGCGTTGGCAATGTGTGGAAGTGAAATCTGTGTCCCTGGGACAATATATTTAAAACCCATTTGTCCTGGGTAATGAGTTCCCAATTCTTTGCATGAAGAGCAATATTTCCCCCCAAAGGGGCAGTCAGTTGATAAGTGCTTGGAAATTTTAAATTGAAGTCATTGAGACAGTTTACCATAGGGGTGAGTCTTATTATTCCCAGATTTGAAAGTGGAGGCCCCCCACTGCTTAGTTCTGTGTGTCCCCTGGGACTGAAACCTGGGGGTTTTGCTGTGTCCTGGTTTGGCTTGAGAAGACCTGGAAGGGGCTGGAAAAGGACCAGTTCTTAGAGGGCCAGTGCCTACTAAATCTAGGAAGCTGAACTTGTAAAAAATCTTTAACAGTTTGCATAGATTTAGCTTTATCTTCCATCTTTTTAAGAACTTCCTCAGCCTTGTTGCCAAACAGGCAGTCCTGATTTAAAGGAGCATCCAACGATTTAGCTTTAACATGATCAGGCAAAGATTGCTCCTTAAGCCAAGCATGCCTTCTGAGCACAGACCCAGTAACAGCTGCCCTGCAAGAGGCCTCTAATGAATCAAAACCACATTGCAAAGTATGTTTTCTAACTTGTTCAGCAGAATGCATTAAATCCTGTAATTCTTAATTTTCCACACAGTCAGGAATCAACATAATTTTCTGTTTAAGCAATCCAGTAACATGTTGCTGATACTTTAACATATGAAACTGGCAGTTTAAAGCCCTAACGGCTAAGATTGCAGATGTGTAAACCTTCTTACCCCATCTATCCAGTGCCCTGGAGTCTCTATCAGTATGGGTAGGATTTCTAGCAGTAGAAGCCTTAATGCCCTTGGGCCCCTATGAAATAGTCTCTGGATTTGCAGTAGGATTTTTAAAAAGGAACTTGTGGGACTCAGGGACCCTGTAGAATCTGTCAGGTTTTCTGGGAGCAGGAGGCAGGGAATCAGGGGCTAAACTAGATTCCTAAAATGCATCATCAACAATGTCTAGTACAGGAGGAATAGCTAAAGGCCTATGCTGAGGTAGGAGAAGGAATTCCCTAAGCCTCTTTTTTGAATTAGAAAAATCCTGGCTTTCCCAGTGGAAATGCTCCCTTAGAGTATGTAAGGTTTCCCCAAAAGAAAAATCCTCAAGAGGGGAAGCAGAGGGAATGGAGTCCTGTGCATCAGAATCTTCATAAGTAGATAATGGCACATCCAGATCATCAGAAGAATCAGAAAAAACATAATCCGGATCAGAAGATTCATAATCAACTTCAGTCCTAGGCCTCTTGACGGGGGGTGGTGGTGGCTATCCCTGATTAGAGTTATTAGATCTTCAGCCATTCTTATCATTTGTTTTTTGGCATAGAGGCCTGTGCGTTGGTTTTTTAGGCATGGATCGAGATTTAGGCCCAAGTAAAGAAGGAGGCATCAGTTTAATATGCAAGTCCGTAGGCCTGAATACACCCTCAGAAGCCGGTGCCTGCACAGTGGCTCCAGACCCATCCAAGGTAGAGGCATCCACGGGTTCCATAGTTGAAGCATCTTGCGGCATACCAGACTCCGAATAGGTCTCAGTAGAGGCCTGCGAATCAGAAGTAGCAGGTATCAGGGGCTGAGAAAGCACCTCACTGAGTACCGGCAAACTGGCGACTGGCTTAGGAGAAGCTTCCGCAGCAGTTTTGGACCTCGGCGGCCTGTCTCTGTCTTTATCTTTGAGTTTTTTCGGAATCCCGGTAGTTGGATGGCTAACCGACGATATTTCTGGATAATTAAACCAAGATCCGAAATATTTAGAGGCAAAAATATACTGACGACGGATAGTGCGCTGATTAAATAAAGCACAAAACCGACAGCAAGGTACATCGTGGTCAGGGCCTAGGCAAGGAATACAGTATGAATTAAAATCTTTGAGGTATTTGCTTTCCACAAGTAATGCAATTAGTAACTTTTACTGACATTGGTAAGGAGCAAGAAAAAGTTTCCCCAATGGGGTGCTTAGCTTTAGTTGAAGACTTCGGTTCTGAAACTCGAAAACAAAAATTTCAGGAGTCGGCCGACCGGCACTTGCAAACTCCTGCTTAGGCCACCGCACAGCAAGAAAGACTGATGTAATGGTGTCGGCTGCATGTTTTATACCCCTGACGACCTGACATCATGGAAGAAGGGACAGCAACCGACGCAGGACCCAAGACTTTGTTAATCAGGCCCACTAAGGGCTACCTAGAAGCAGATAACCCAAATGTAATGACTACAATAGTGAAACACGAAGAACATTGGTTATTCTGTATCTGAAACACCTAAATATGCTAAGAAACAGAATAAGCAACTAAAATGCTACAAGAAAAAGCTTTTATGTAGGCCAAAAAGTGAAGTTCTGTCCTTTGTACTGGCCATGGGTATGTTTTGCCCTGCGAAATCTTAACGTTTGTACCAAAAATGTCCCACTTTGGGCATTTGAAAAGGTGGCAACCCTATCCATTCCTTTAATTTCATATTTTATTTTGTGCTGTTGTCATGCATTTCCTACTATACATACTGCATGCTACATGTTGGTGACTTACTGGTTCCAGTGTATGATATGCCCTTAAGCAATTTTATTCCTCTCTCTACCTTACAACTGTATGCATCTGTACTTGATTCCACTGTTATCTGTAGACAAGTAACTGAATTGATACAGTGTGGGTTTTTTGTCATCATTCTGTCTGTATTGCCTGATGAATGGCTAATTCCCTGTCAGGGAATCCTTAGTCTTACATAACATTTTTCAAACTGTTGTTGCCGTTCCAAGTTGCTCACATGACGGCAGCATCAGAGCAGTGACGCAACTAGAATCCTACCGTCTTCACTACCTCATTCTCGAATACCTCGCCCTTCATGGCAAATCAACACAGAACAGATCATTTTCCTTGTATGTGTGTTGTGTCCTGGCTTCACATATTGCTTTTGCACAATTATATACAGTGTCACTGTAGGGTCTGCCACATCTCCATGAACCCAAAGTGGGATTTTTGTATGAAAATGTGAGATTTTGTAGGACAAACCACACCTACAACCAGTGCAAAGGACTGGACTGCAGTTTACTGCCAAAATAAAAGCTCTTTTTTTAGAATTTGATTTATTTATACTGTTTCATATAATATTTAACTGTTTCAAAGACACAATAATGGATTTGTGTATGCATTGAAAGGAAATGTTGAAGCATTTTTGTCCTAAAATTCTCAGCAATTTCCTGCAGGATCAGTAAAGTATTTCTGATTCTGATATTTGACATTTTTGATGTTTTTTCACAGGACACAATTGCCCAGGCTGTGGCTGTCTTTCATAAAGTGGGACGTGATAACCCTATGTTACGGACATTACTAAAGATATGCAGCACATATTAGAAATCTGTTCTGTAAAATAATGACAGTCGGTATTGCAATATAACCATTCCTTAATACTGTACTACCTGTCATGAAGTCTAAATCATAAATTCTCTTTTGAATACAAGGGTTACATTCTCACTTTGTTATAGGGGATATTAAACACAAGGGTCCATCTGTCTTTTGCCTGTATTACTGACATTATACATTACATTCTTTAATCAAATGTCATTAAATGCATAAGTAAATAATAAATGCACTTGAAACAGTGCAAATACGCTCTAATATGTATACTATTCCTGATCATACTGTGTCATGCTTTTCTTCCTTTTGATTGTCACTCACTACTACAAAAGCATTATCATGTGCTTAGTCAGCTTGTAAGCAATGTCTAGCATGGATATTTTCTAGGCTATGCCTAATAGCTATCTAGACCTCTATTTATAAGTCATCTGTCCTTGTTTTGACGTGATGAAAAGGACACCCTACAAAGTCACATGCCAACCAATAGTTTTCAGACCAAACTGTGTAGCCAGCCAGCATTTCTAGGGTGTCTACCAGAGGGACACCTTTAAGTGATCTGTGAGTGTTACTCCAATAAAGTGCATTACATATTGGGGTGGCATCCTGGGACTCTGCCCCAATCAAATTAAGTCATTCCTGTCAAAGAGAAACAGTTAGCTGTACTTTGAGATCTCTTAAATCTCAAGTTCTACAAGTCTACTATTGTGTCTAGATAGAGTGTCTAGACATGAAGAACATCATGTCAGCCCCTTGTACCCATACCCTCATCCATCAGATTCTTCCTTCTCTGCTGGGAAAAATCCTATACTTTGAAGACATCTCTTAAAGGTATCATCAATTTTACTTTACAACCCTTCTGTATGCTCTCCAGGCACATCCACCATGTAATGGTAGTCTGTTCACTACCCAAGGTACTTGGGCTAATTACCCATTAATAATGCTGCAGTATAGCACAAGAGCTATAAACTCCTGAATCTGTCATCCTTCAGATGATATGTTAAACTGAGGTCCCATTTGCCAAAGAGGTATTAGCTCAGATGGATGCAAGGATCTTGTGTGTTTGTCAAAAAGAGCAGTAGAAATTCACTGCTCAGCTGCAGTAACTACACCGTTTTGAATGTATATAGTTTGAACTATGTTTCGACTTTCTGTAGGAGTGCTGGTGAAATCTATACATTAACATTTTCTGTTTGTAAGACCATGTATTTCTACAACATATACTACACAAATTTGGGTACAGCAGATTTTGCTCAGCTTACAAGTTGCATTTTCATTTAGTTCTGGGTTCAGTTTAATCAAAATTCATAGTATACATCTATGCATGTGAATATTACATAGTGTGGAAGTTTTTTCCATGCATGTGAAATTGTCACTAAATTGAACAGACAAATGTAAATAACACTGATGTAAATAGAGCATTTTGTACATAGTCTAAATAATATTGCTTATTTAAAACAGACCGATATATTTTTGTATCGGATAGAAAGGTTTAGTTAATGAACATTTATTCTATTAAAGGTGTTAGAGAAGCTGGCCTCTTAATGATGTGGAAGTTTGGGCATGAAATAGTGGTTTGTACGATTGTTCTATAAAAAAAGACCTTGTGGAATATCCCAAGGAAGCTTAGATGTCTTCTATTAGGAAGTCAAAAAAGAAAGATGATGAAAAGCACATTTAGATTGTGACAAAACTGGTTTGAGAGACTTTATTTTTGGTGGACTAACAGAAATAGTCCTTTGTGTAGTTCTGTTGCTTGTGTATACAAAGAGTATTCACCAGTATTTTGTCTTCTGTTCAATAAAGATTCATTGATTTATGGCATAGTGGTATCTATTGCAGTATTTTACGCCAGTCTGAGTATGTGCATGCCAGTATTTGTGTGTGGTAACCACCCCACTTCTACTTCTGTGTAACTGTTCTATTTATAGTTTTTGCAATTGTTAGAAGTTATCAAAAAGTAAATTCATGCTAACTCTAATAGGGAAAAATACAGGGATAACTTCCTTCCCCCAACAGTGGTATCCACAATCCTTCATAATGGCCCAACAATTGCAGCAGAACTTATAAGATATAATGAGCTTTTACTTGTGAAAAGTGTAATCTCAGATAAATGTTTCCTACTGAAAACCATCCGCCATCACCAAACAGATCAACCTAAAAATGAAAATTACCACTGAAGTGGTGCAGAAAGATAAATCCTTAACTACAGCCCAGCTGTCCTGCTCAAGTGGCATAAAAGGATAAAGCACTAACCATAGCCCAGCTCTCATGTGTTCGATTAGTGGCTTTGGTGACTGAGAGAGGAGCAGCAGGAAGGGATAGGAATGCCCATCCTGGGAGGGAGGGTGCTCATTGATGATGCTTCCAAAGGTGAGGTTTATTCAATACAGGAGAGCTGTCCTCAAATACAGTCAATGAGCGTGGGGATGGGGAAAGGGAGAGCAGGTATGTCATATAAAAGAATCTCCGCAGGAAGCAAGCATAGATGGCTGAGCTCCCAGGGTACCTTTAGGATCCATAACTGTATCCACAAAATGCCAAATGTCTAATGACTTCTCATCTTCTCTTTGTCGATTTAAAACTATTTAGAGCTCATCAGATGAGGAACTGAAAGCACAGCTGCAGGTTGTCAAAGCTTTTCAGATGATATTGGAATGTCATTTGGTCTTGATAAATGTACAAAAAGCAACCTTTAAAAAAGGAAAACTGCAGCACCAGGAAAACATCAGTTTGGGACAAGAATGTGATATAAAAGAACTTGAGCAAGAGGGAGTGGATAATTACTTGGGAACTGGTGAAGGATCAGCAATAAAACATGAACAAATGCGAATAAAACTCAGGAGTACTGTAGAAGACTTAAATTAATCCTGAAAACAGTACTGACATCTAGAACAAGATTTATTTATTTATTTATTTTATTTATTTGCATTTGTTTAACCAGGATAGTCCATTGGGCTCAAGAACCCGTTTTCAATGGAGTCCTGGGGAGAAAAGCTCCACATACATATTTAACAGAGAATGAGGATATACATAGACATTACATGGGGTTCAACATGAGAAAAGTACCAAATACAGAGGATATACATATACATTTGATGGGGTAAAACATAGTACAATTTACGTAATTAAACATGCAGAGACAGCTGAAACAAGGCAATAAGAGTTACACCAAATTTATAAAAACAAATTTTTTTTACTACTACTCTCGAAAATAATTACCCGCACACTTTAAACTCTGGGAAACCTCCTTATATGTAATATAGAAAAAAAATCAATAAACGATTGAAACATTTGGCAGCGGCACATTTTCACTCATGCATCATTGGTTAAAACAGAAAGAAATTGTCAGAAAATATATAGATCCAAGCTATAAATCAGATGTTCATAGTGTTACCCTGCTGCAGTCATCACACTTGGGTTATCCTGCCGTCAGGCGGTCCCGCAGTCGGCCCGAATTCCAAAGTCTTGGTCCGGTGTCGGTTGCTGTCACTTCTTCCCTGACGTCAGTGCGCCAGGGGTATATGAGAGGCATCTGACGCCATTTTCTTCAGTCTTTCTTGCTGCACGGTGCCCAAAGCAGAAGCAGTTCGCAAGTGCCGGTCGGCCGACTCCTGAGATTTTCGAATCGAGTTTCAGTCCGAAGTCTTCAAAGCTAAGTACCCCGTTGGGGAACCTTTTCTTGCCTCAGTCCGATGTCAGAAAAAGTTAACAATTGCATTTCTTGTGGGAAGCAAATACCTCATAAGGACTTTCATTCTTTTTGTATACCTTGCCTAGGCCCAGACCACAACGTCACTGGTTGTCGGTTTTGTGCTAGGTTCAATAAGCGAACAATAAAGCGACGCTTTGATTTCGCATGTCACTACTTCGGTAGGAAATTTAATTACACTATGCCATCGGAGCAACCGACTACCGGCGTGCATAAAAAACGCAAAGATAAGGATAGGCAGCCTAGATCCAAGCCAGACTCCGAGCCCTCGGCTGGGCCGGTCACCGGTTCTCCGGTTTTCAGTGAGGTGCCTACGCAGCCCCTGGCTGCCGCTGAATTGGATCCCCAGACCGCTTTGGATTCTCCAGCAGAGAGGTCTAGGCCGACGCAGCCATTTTCTTTAGGCCCTACCGACGACATTGCAGTAGGAGAAGCCGGTGCTGTAGAAACACCTTCGGTTTCTGAAGGTGCCTTCAGACTGTCTACTCTCACCATAAAATCTTATGCTAAGCTTAAGACTCCTCTAAAACCAAAAAAGACTACACTTCAGTCTCCGGATCAAGGCCCTATGCCTAAGAAACAGATGCTTAAAATGGCTGAAGATTTAATTTCTTTGATCAGAAGTTCCCAACCCCCCCCCCCGACAAAAGGCCTAGGCAAGAGGAGGATTATGCCTCCTCTGATCAAGTGTCTGTTTCCTCAGGCTCCTCTGAGGAACAGGATTACTCCTTTTCCCCTTATGAAGATTCTGATGCTGAAGACTCCATTCCCTCAGCTTCTCCCCCTGAAGATTATTCCTTTGGGGAAACCTTACATACCATGAGGGAACATTTCCACTGGGAAGGTCAGGACTACTCCGACTCAAGGAAAAGGCTCTGAGAGTTTCTTTTACTCCCCCAGCAGAGACCACTTGCTATCCCCCCAGTTTTAGACATTGTGGATGATGTTTTCTTAGAATCTAGTCTAAATCCAGATTCTCTGCCTCCTGCTCCAGCCAAACCAGATAGATACTATAGAGTGCCTGACTCACACAAATTCCTATACAAAAGCCCTGTTGCTGATCCAGGGACAATCTTCCAGGGTCCCAAAGGGGCTAAGGCTTCTATGGCTAAAAATCCTGTACCCTCTGAAAGGGACTCCAGAGAACTAGATAGGTGGGGGAAGAAGGTTTACACCTCAGCTACTCTAGCTATGAGAGCACTAAATTGTCAATTTCACATGCTTAAATACCAGCAATTCCTAATGTCTCAAATAAAACAAAAGATGGGCACGCACCCTCAACAGTCTGAATTCAAGGAAATGCAGAATCTGTTGCATGCTGCTGAACAGGTGGGCAAACATACTTTACAATGTGGTTATGATGCCTTGGAAGCTTCCTCTAGAGCAGCTGTTACTGGGTCTGTTATACGTAGGCATGCTTGGTTAAAGGAACAATCTCTGCCTGATCATGTTAAAGCAAAGTTACTAGTTGCACCCTTACAGCAGGATGTCATATTTGGGGTTAAAGCAGAGGAGGTTTTAAAGAAAATGGAGGATAAGGCAAAATCTATGCAGACGGTCAAAGATTTCTTAAAGGTACAGCACCCACGCTTCAGCAGAAATTGGCCAACAAAAAATTGGTCCTTTCCAGCTTCTGACAGACCACAGAGGGGTAAATACAGGCGCCCAAGGGGCAGAGGACAAGCACAAATCCCTTACAAACCTCGCCAATGGGGCACTGCAACACAGAAGAGAGGAAAAGACAGGTCCCAAACTACTAGAAGGCAAACACAATGACTTAAACCTCAAACTGCCAAGCCAAACTCTCTTGGCAGCTCCCTTGGGAGGAAAATTAGCACTTTTTGCAGACAACTGGCACATTGTCACAAAGGACAAATGGGTCCTAGACATTATCTCACAAGGATACAGATTCCTTTTCCACACCTTGCCAAGGATAAAAGGAATGCCAAACCTGCCACAAAACCAATGGGCAGAGGCACAAAAACAAATTACAGCTCTCATGGACATGAGAGCCATTCAGCTGGTACTTACACAGGAGCAAGGCCAAGGATTTTACTCAAGGCTCTTTCTAGTCCCCAGAAAGGGCAAAGCTTGGAGACCCATTCTGGACCTTTCAGTTTTAAACACCTTCTTGTAGGTACCCAAATTCAAGATGCTGACACTACAGCAGCTTCTTCCCATGTTGGGCAAGAAAGCTTGGCTAGTAACATTGGACCTCAAGGAGGCATACCTGCATGTCCCTATCAGACAAAATTGCAGAAGATACCTCCGTTTCATTGCAGGTTCAACCCATTACCAATTCTCTGCACTGCCCTTTGGCTTATCTACTGCGCCCAGGGTCTTCACAAAATGCCTGGCACCAGTAATTGCATACTGCAGACAAAGAGGAATTCAAATATACCCATACCTGGACGACTGCCTCATCCAAGCAGAAAGCAAGGACATTCTCTTACAACACCTGGCTTTTGTAAAACATCTTCTAAGTTGCCTAGGGTACACAGTAAACGAAAAGAAATAAAAATAGTGCCCTCACAAAATATGACATTCCTGGGTGCCAGCTTGAATACAATGGCCCAGATGGCTTATCTGACGCCAGACTAACAACTACAATTAACTCAATACTTCAGAGCAGTGGCAACAAAGACCCAACTCCCTGCAAGAAAAATTCTGCAGGCCTTGGGCTACATGGCATCTTGCATACTACTAATACCATTTGCAAAACTGCATATGAGGAAATTACAATGGTACCTAAAAAGCGTATGGACTCAACACAGCCACAGCTTGGAAACGATGATACCTCTCATTCCCTGCCTTCAATAGGAGTTTCTATGGTGGTCACAGGCATGTCACCTCAACAAGGGTCAGCCTTTCACCTTACCCCCAGCCAGGCTAACTATGACAACAGATGCATCGGACTATGCCTGGGGGGCACACATGGCAGGACACTGCATTCAAGGCATATGGACTGCAGATCAAAGGAATCTGCACATCAGTCAAAAAGAAATGCTAGCTGTACAAAATGCTCTAACAGCCTTCAAGGACCTTTTACATCCAGGACAGCTTATCATAAGGACAGACAACACCACAGTAATGTGGTACATAAACAAGCAAGGGGGTACACACTCCTACCCTCTATGCAGGCAAGCAATGACCTTGTGGAACACAGCAGTGGCTTACCAAGTTCAATTACAAGCTCAATTCCTGCCAGGAAAAAAGAACACATTGGCAGACGACCTAAGCAGAAACATCATGGATCCCCACGAGTGGAAACTGGATCCACAAGTATTTGCAATGATAACTCAAAAATGGGGGCTCCCAGACCTAGACCTGTTTGCCAGCCCCCAAAACTATCAACTAACAAAATTTTGCACAAGGACTTTTCATCATCAAGCTTGGAAAGTGGACGCACTGTCATTCAGTTGGAAAATGCTGACAGTATATGCCTTTCCTCCATTACCCCTTCTCACAAAGGTGCTGCTGAAAGTCAGGACGGAGAGACCCCGAATGATACTCATTGCCCCAGACTGGCCACGCCAGCACTGGTACCCACTATTAAAGAATATGGTACAGGGCCCACCATGGATTCTACCACAAGTTACCTATCTGCTCGCACAGCAAGACAATCAGATTCTACACAGCCAGCTCAAAACCTTAAACTTGGCTGCATGGCAAATCACCTAAGCAACCAGCAAGCTCCTCTCTCACAAGCTATTATGGGTGTTATTCTGGAGGCCAGGAGGCCCAGCACCAGGAAAGCCTACTCAGACAAATGGAAAAGGTTTTGCGCCTGGAACCAAGCTAAAGGCCAAAATACCCTTCACCCTGACATACCTCAGATTCTGCAATATTTAACTGAGATGTTACACAAAGGGCTTTCCTTTTCATCTATTAAAATCCATGCCTCAGCTATTTCAGCTCACTACAACATGGATCCTCCCTTATTTTCACATCCACTACTAAGGCAGTTTCTCAGAGGGGCCAAAAACATTAGGCCTCCCAGGAGAGCACCAACACCTACTTGGGACCTCAACTTTGTTTTGGAAAAACTTACGCTACCTCCTTTTGAGACAGCTTTCTCAGCTGACTTAAAGTTTATGTCATGGAAGACTGCCCTACTGCTAGCAATTACTTCAGCGAGAAGAGTTTCAGAGCTTCAGGCACTAATGGCAGTAGAACCCTTCCTCATTTTTCATCAAGACAGAGTTTCTCTGCGAACTAACCCCTCCTTTATGCCTAAGGTGGTATCCAGTGTGGCTCTAAATCAAACCATCCATTTACCCACCTTCTTTCCAAATCCACAGAACAAAGGAGAAAGACTCCTACATTCCTTGGACATTCACAGGCAGCTACGTTACTACTTGGATAAAACTAAGGATGTTAAGTTGTCAAACTCGCCTTCATTCTTGCTGGATGGGTTTGGAGCCGATCCTCGGCTCCGACTCGGCACTTGCTAAGCTCGAGAACTCATTTTACCAGCTCGAGGCAACCCTATATCCCATGGTGCAAGGCGTGACTACCACAGATCTCGTTTGCCGCTTCGCAAAGAGGTCTCTTTTTTTGCCAGCTCAGGTAAAGTTTCAATTATCTGTAAGATTAGTCAGGTTTTTTTCCCCTTTTTCTCCTATTTGTCATTTATTGGGTATATTTTTATACTTTATATAATCTCCTATCCTATATTCCCCTTCCTTTACGTTAGGATTCATTTCCTTTCTTCAGGCCTTAAGCCTCCCTCTCAGTTAATTCCTGTCAGGTTG
This sequence comes from Protopterus annectens, assembly GCF_019279795.1. Classification (NCBI taxonomy): domain Eukaryota; kingdom Metazoa; phylum Chordata; order Ceratodontiformes; family Protopteridae; genus Protopterus; species Protopterus annectens. The sequence continues at coordinate 602,756,693 of NC_056741.1, read as the reverse complement.
TGTGTTGTGTGTTTTTTGGGGGTTAACTGTCTGACTGTTGTGTGTCTGTCTATTTTTGGACATTAATATGTCTAAAGAAGTGAAGGTCTCAGGCTTCAAGAAGTGTGACTCGTGCTGTCAGAAAATGTCTCTGACAGACGGTCACACTTCTTGTGTTTACTGCCTGGGGCCTTTACACCTGCAGGACTCCTGTGCCATTTGTCACTCGTTTAGCCAGAGAGTCCTGCAGGAACGAAGAAACAAACTTGATTCTTCGTAGCTTGTTAAAGCCAGAGGGCTCTCCGACCAAGGCTGGGTCGGTTAAACCCTCTAAGCCATCTAAAGCCCAGGCTGTAATTTCCAAGCCTTCGGCTGTGGCTCCGACTCCTTCGGAGTAGAGATCGGCTCCAGCCGGAGCCGATCTTTCCATTTTGGAGGCTTCTGTGTCTGCTCCGTCTGGCTCCGACACACAAATACACATTACTTTGTCGGCTCCGGCCGGAGCTGACATGCCTTTATCCAGTATTGGAGCCGATAAGTCTTCGGCTCCATGTGGAGCCGAGGGGTCGTCTGCTCCGATGGCTCCATCCAGGAAGAGATCTCGGTCTCCTTCCCTCGAGTCAATTTGTTCAGCTCCGGGATCTCCTCTTTTGTCGGAGCGGAGCCATCGGAGCCGATCTTCAAGATCTTCCAGGCTGTCAGACCACGATTTAGAGAGGGTGGTAAGCAGACTGTTGAAGTCACAGGCACTAGCCCAAATGCTCCATAGCCCGTCTCAACAGACGTCTGCTATTTCTCATCCCCCTGAACTTCCTCCTCTGACTCTCCTTCAGAGTTCGGAGCCGGAGCTTCTCGGAACAGTGACCGTAGCTGCTAATGCCCAAAAAGAACGATATAAACTGATACTTAAAGGTCCAAGGAGTCCAAGCACCCGGGTGTCGGGTATTGCCACAGCAAACTCACTTACAATAATTCCACGCTGTAGAAAAATGAATTAAGTCACAGCAATAATGGATAGTTTATTCTTCAAGTAACACACACAACAGCAGCACAAAAACGAATTAAACCGGGTTTCGTCCGATATGACGAACTTCTTCAGAATACACATTGCAGTTGTTGCCTTGGTTTAAATATACAAGTCACACCCCAATTAACTATTAAAAAATCAATTAAACAATAATGTTAAATTTGATAAGTCCTATGCTAATATTGTATTAAAATAAGTTAAATTAAAATAAAATAAACTTCACAACAAATATATACTTAAAATTAATAAAGTTGTATAAATGATTAATGTAATCTTATAATGTGAATTAATATATCACATTCACATATCTCATTGAATTAATAAATAACACTATTCAAATAAATTTAAAATGTTAAGTACAGTCACATGAAAAAATATATATATGTATATATGAAATATTTGTATATATAATGTAAAACTGTAAAATATTTACAAGATATTATTTTATTTTAGTCACATGTACATCTGTATACAAAGTATATAATTGTTAATGTCTTAATACTAAATCATGGTCTACCCTTAATGTGATTATTATTTAATATAGGTTTTATACTACAATATTCATTCAGGCCAGGCCAGTTGTATGCATTCAATAGTATTTGCCACTTTAATTCATTAACATCTAAATCATATTTAGTGTATTTTCCACGTGCATCATATTCAATATGTTGAATGACACAAAATTTAAAAGTATGGTTTATATTTGATTGTATGTGTCTAGCAAGGGCATTCGTAGTTCTCATGTGTTGAATATCTAGCAGATGTTCTTTAATTCTATTCCTAAAACGTCTGCTAGTTTTACCTATATAAAATGCCTTACAATCCTGACAAAGTGCAACGTATATGACATTTGAGGTATAACAATTAAAGTGCCCTCCAATGTTAATATTGTGGAAGTTTACCATAAGTCTATCACTTGTACATTTTATATGTGTACAAACTGTACATCTCCCACATTTGAAATTACCAACTGACCTGTTTGTTTTGTGCCTTTGTGATTCCATCTTGTTCTCAAAAAATTCCTTAAGGGACAAATCTTTTTTATACACAAACTTAAGTTGACCTTGAAACATGTGTGCCATACTGTTATCATTAATCAAAATCCCCCAATTTCTTTTAATTATATTCCTAATGACTTCATAAGAATCGTCAAATACAGAAATATACAAGGGTAACTGATGGGTATCTACAATGTTATTGTTTATTTTATCACTTCTGTAACCATGACATAATATAGCCTCATAAAATCCTGTAAGTCTCTTATTTTTAACTTCCTGTAATATTTTTTCACAAAAAGTTTTTGGGTAACCCCTATTGATGAACATAGATGCCATAAATTCCAATTCTTTAATAAATTCCCCCTCATCACTGACCATCCTGGCCGCCCTGACCATCTGGCCCTTAACAACAGCCTTTTTCTGATGGTCTGGGTGCCAGCTGTCGTAATGGAGGTAGGAATTTGAAAACGTTGGTTTTCTAAAAATATTGGATTGCAAACAACCATTGTTCTTGTTGTATGTTAGTTTGACATCCAAAAAGGTGATCACTTCATAACTAATATTGTGTGTAAATTTCAAAAATCGGACATTGTTATTTATGTATTCTAAAAAAGTATGTAATGCCCTTTCATCTTGGTCCCAGACGATAAAAATATCGTCTAGGTATCTTGAATACATTTTAATATGTTCCTGAAATATACTTTTGAAAACATAATTATATTCCCAATAGGTCATTATGAGGTTTGCATACATGGGGGCACAAGCTGCCCCCATGGCTACACTATCAGTCTGTTGATAATAATTTCCTTCAAAATATATAAAATTGTTATGTAACACAATATCCATAAGATTAATCAAAGTGTTAATTTTAGTTTGATCATATATTTTGGATTCAAAAAGTTGTTCCTCTAACCATATTAAACCTATGTCATGTGGAATGCATGTAAAAAGATTACACACATCCACAGTAACAAAAATATATCCATCTTCCATCTTAAATTCATTCAACCTTCTCAAAAAATCCCAAGAATCCTTGGTTATATAGGGAAATTTTGTCAAACCCTTTTTAAAGTGATGGTCTAAATATTGACTAATGAAGCAAGTCTTGCTTCTCTTCCCATCGACTATTGGTCTGAATTGTAAGTTATTCAGACCTTTATGTATCTTGGGTATGCCAAAAACTCCACTAATTACAGGATAATCGTTTTTCAAAAAGTCATATTCATCCTCCAAGATCTCACCTTGCATTAACGTATCTTCCAAAAAATTATCAATTCTTTGGTGGGCAATGTTGATTTCATTCAAACTCACTTTAGAATATGAATCACCAAGTAACATTGTAGTCATATAGGAAATATAATCCCCCTTGTCTGTTATAACCACCCCACTGCCTTTATCCGGCCTCATTATTCTAATGTCCGTAAGTCCCAATATATAATCAAGGGTGGTTTGTTGTTCCTTGACCATATTAGTGACCGTAGCTGCACCAGAGCCGATACTTCCCCTTTCGGCTCCGACGACTTCGGCTCCGATCTCCTCCATGAGACCTTCCTTGGAGGGATCCGGTCGTCGAGTCTCCCTTGTCGGCTCCGAGGGGGCGAGTGGCATCGGACCCTTGTCCGACCCTGCTCTCCCTCTTGGAGCTTCGGCATTGGTGAGCTCGGCACCGACATCGGCTTCGGAGCCTTCTCTTTCGGTGGGGCCTGGGATTCCTGTTTCTTCGGAGCGGGATTCTTCTGGCCTCCCTGGGAGAGGAGCCTTCGAGGTGATGAGGAGTGTCCTAGCCCCTGAGCTAGGTCAACTGTCTATTCCTTTAGCTCCTCCATCTTCGGTGCCTGTTGATGTCTCTTGCCAGTCTCTTGCTCCCGGACCCAGAGATCCATCGCCCCAGGTTTCCCCATTGGGAATAACTTCCTCTTCCGAGGTTTCTCCTGATCCTGCAGCAGAACCCCCGCGTAAGAGGACGTGTAAGAGGAAGCACACAGACTCCCCTGAGTCTACTACATCAGATACCGACTTAGATGAGTCGGAGGGTTCCCCACGGTTCCCCTCTGAGGATGTCTCCTTTTCAGACATCCTGGAACTCCTTAAGCAGAGGGGGAACTGGCCTTCCATTGATCCCTCTGAGGATGAGTCGGTATACCTGGAGGCTTTTGGATCTCGACCCTCCACCTCCTGGGTGTCTCCGCCTTTCGACCCACTCATGCAAGTAGTGGCTCGGAAGGCGTGGGCAGCCCCGGATTCTGTGGAACCAGTTCCTAGGAGGCCCTCCAAATTCATTACAGCCCCTGCAGACAAACAGTTTCTTTCTAAGGGCGTCCCTGTTGATGCTATGGTGGTGGCGGCTGCCACCAAGAAGGAACTTGCTGATCCTTCTGTGCCTGTCCATCCTCCTAATAAGGATTCTAGGACCATGGATAGGTACGGCAAGCGGATGTTTTCTTCAGCGACCTTTGCTATGCGTTCGCTGAACTACCTTTGTCACTTTACCAGACTTCAGAGAGACATTCTCAAGGAACTAGGTGAGGTGGTTCAGGATCCTTCGGCGACTGGGGCTCAGGAAAAGATTGCCTCACAGCTAGGAATCCTCAATTCTTTGACTAACTCCTCCATGCGGCTCATTTCTTATGCAGCCGATGGGGCGAGTAGGAACGCAGGCACAGGAGTGGCACTTGGGCGTCAGGCCTGGATGCGGCTTTGTAATTTTGCAGACCCTTTTAAGGCATCCTTCACCAATACCCCCTTTGTTCGGGCCTCAGGTGAAGGATACATTGACCAGGTGTGAACAAGACGGCAAGACCCTTTCTGCCGTAGGAGTCCATTTCTCCACCCCTTCAAGACCCTATCCAAAGGGTCAGAAGGGAGGGAAAATGTGGTTCCGTAAATCTCAAGGAGTCACGCCGGACACACGTGGTCAGTTTACCCCCAGAGGCAGAGGGGGTAATAATAATAGACGCCGCCCTAGGGGCAGAGGGGGTCCGCAGAATCAGGGTAGCAGGGAGACTCTCCCTGATAAACCCTTCCAGCATCCCTGAGGTGTTGCCCGACTGCCCACCCTTGGAGGCAGTCGGGGGAAGATTGTCGCTGTACCCAATAGCCTGGCGTTCCCTCTCTCAAGACAAATGGGTACAGTCGATCATATCCGAGGGCTACAATATCCCTTTCGAGAGGTATCCCGTTCCTCATCAATCCCTTCCAGACGTCTCACCCGGTCTGAGGGAATTGGCAAAGCAGGAGGTATCAAAGCTCCTAGTAAAAAGAGCAGTCCAAATAGTGCCAGCAGACCAAGTAGGATCCGGCATCTACTCAAGATTCTTTTTGGTCCCCAAGAGAACGGGAGATTGGAGACCAATTTTAGACCTCAGCAAACTAAACAAGTTTGTCAAGAAGGCAAGGTTCCGGATGGTCACGCTTCAGTCCATTCTACCCTTTTTGGGCAAGGACAACTGGATGTGTTCAATAGACCTTCAGGATGCGTACTACCATATAAAGATTCACAGGCGCTCCAGAAGGTTTTTCCGCTTTCGGCTGGGGTCCAGTCATTTTCAATTCAGAGCCCTGCCCTTTGGCCTCACTACAGCTCCCAGAGTGTTCACCAAATGTATGGCAGTGGTTACGGCTCATCTGAGACGTCAAGGATTCCAGGTGTTTCCGTATCTAGACGACTGGCTCCTCTCCGCCACCACCAGGCATCAACTCCTCAAGGCCAGGGACTACACTCTGCAAATTTGCAAACAATTGGGGATTTCAATAAACTTCGAAAAATCTTCTCTGTCGCCTTGCCAATCTATTACCTTTATAGGCGCAGAATTCAACACTGTGTCAGCCAGACTCACAAAACAAATAATTCTGGACATTCAGAAGTATGTTCGGATCATATTACTCAGCAAGAAGATCAGAGCCAAATTTGTCCTGAAGGTTCTGGGTCTTATGGCTGCGGCCATTGTTCTACTACCATTAGCCCGCTTCCACATGCGTCTTCTGCAGTGGATGTTGTTCACTCAGTGGTCATTCCAGCAGCTCCCCATGAGTCACGAGATTTTAGTCACGCAGTTGTGCAAGAGTCATCTAACCTGGTGGGTGTCTTCTCCTCTGCTCCATCAGGGCCGACTGTTTGTTCCCTCAATTCCGGTTGCCACAGTCACTTCGGATGCCTCTCTGATCGGGTGGGGGGGCATTATCAGGGCAGGATGGTCCATGGGACTTGGCAACCCATAGAATACCATCTGCACATAAATGTCCTGGAGATGAGAGCAGTGCTTTTAACGTTGCAAGCCCTCAGCGACTTTCTTCCCTTAGGGACTATTGCAGTTCAGACGGACAACATGTCTGTAGTCTGGTATATCAACAAGCAGGGCGGGACCAGGTCCTAACCACTGTGTCGAGAAGCTCTCAGACTGTGGCAATGGGCGATCTCTCATCGGTTTCTGATAGCAATGCATATCCCCGGGAGATCCAACCTTTTAGCGGACAGGCTGAGCAGAGCTATTCTCATGCCACACGAGTGGTCTCTCAAGCAATCGGTAGTGGACGAGATTTTTCAGAAGTGGGGCTTCCCTTCCTGCGACCTTTTTGCTACACCCCAAAACAGCAACTGCCCGAACTTCTTCACCCTCTTTCCTCTACCAGGCCATTCCCCGAGAGACTCTCTAACCCAGGATTGGCCCCGGGGACTTCTGTATGCCTTTCCTCCATTTCCACTGATACCACAACTTATTCAGAAAGCTACCGTATTGAGAGCCAAGTTGATCCTCATTGCCCCTTATTGGCCTCGACAAATTTGGTTTCCGTCCCTGCATCGTCATCTCCTGGCACAGCCTTGGCATCTGGACCCAGTTCCAGACCTTCTGACCCACCAGTCGGGTCAACCGCACCGGGCCATTCGTTCTCTCAACCTCACTGCTTGGTTGCTCCACTTCCTTCCTTAGCCAGGCTTCCTATGATTTCTAACCCAGTTAGGAATATCATAGTAGCTTCTCTGAAGTCCTCCACCAGAAAGATTTATGCTAGTAAGTGGAAACGCTTTTCTTTCTGGGCAAAGTCTAAACACTTAGATCCCTTTACTGCTCCAGTGCATTCAGTTCTGGATTTCTTAGCAGAGATTTTTCAATCAGGATCTTCTGCTTCTACAGTTAAAGTCCAATTGGCAGCAATCTCTAATTTTCATGTTGGTTTAGCAGATCAAAACATAATGTCCCACAAACTTTGCAAAGCCTTTCTCAGAGGTATATTTCTCCTAAAGCCTCCAATCAGGGATCCCCCTCCGCAGTGGGATTTGAACTTAATGCTGGCATCCTTGATTCTACCCCCCTTCGAACCGGCTGCTACATGCTCCTTAAAGTTTCTTTCCTGGAAAACAATTTTCTTGGTGGCTGTTACTTGAGCTAGAAGGGTTTCTGAACTTCAGGCCCTTTGTGTCCGTTCCCCTTACTTGGTTTTTCACAAAGATAGGGTATCTTTAAGACCTAAATCCATCTTTTTTGCCCAAAGTTGCTCCCCAGACAAATCTTAACCAGTCTATTGATTTGCCAGTTTTTTCCCCTAATTATTCAGACAAAGCTGAACAAAAACTTCATTGCTTAGATGTCCATCGTCAACATAGATATTATTTGGACAGAACTAAACAATTCAGAAAATCTGATCAACTATTCCTTTCTTATGCAGAGAACAGAAAAGGTCTCCCAGTCTCTAAAGTGACCTTATCCAGATGGCTGTCTTCTATTATTTCTTTTGTTTATCATCTTAGAGGCAAGCAACTGTCCTCAAAACCAAAAGCACATTCTTCCAGGAGCCTATCCACATCCACAGCCTTTCAGGATAGGTTACCTATTGACACCATTTGTGCAGCAGCCACTTGGGCCACTCCTCACACCTTTGTCTCTCATTACAAATTGGACTTGGCCTCCAGGGACAGGGCTAGGTTTGGTTCCACAGTTCTCAAGAGTCTGTTCCATTGAGCCACCCAGGATAGAGGTGCTAAGGACGCGGTCCCATCCAGCAAGAATGAAGGCGAGTTTGACAACTTAACATTTAGAAGTTATGTACATACCATAACGTTCCATGTTAGTTGTCTTCTCTCGCCTTCTTTCTTGCGTCCCTCCCTCCTTCCCCCTGGCCTGGACTGATCTTGAGGTTGTACCTTCCTTTTGTTGGGGGTGTTGTCACTCTTTCCAAGAGTCCACAGTAGGAAGAGTCATTATTGTTAGTGGCCATCGGCCTAGTTTCTCCTACATTTAGTATCTTCTTCCTTGGGAAGAAGTGTTTTTTGGCAGGGTTTTCTTTTAGCTACCAAACGAGATCTGAGGTAGTCACGCCTTGCACCATGGGATATAGGGTTGCCTCGAGCTGGTAAAATGAGTTCTCGAGCTTAGCAAGTGCCGAGTCGGAGCCGAGGATCGGCTCCGAACGCATCCAGCAAGAAAGAAGGCGAGAGAAGACAACCAACATGGAATGTTATGGTATGTACATAACTTCTAATTTTCAGAACATCTGACCAGCTTTTTGTATCCTATGCTACAGCATTACAAGGAAAGGCGATCTCAAAACAGACCATTTCCAAATGGATAGGACATTGCATGCGTTTTTGCTACACCCACCATGGAAAACCAGTTCCTGCTAGCATAAGGCCCCACTCTACCAGGGCAGCAGCTACATCTACAGCCTTCCTCAGGGGAGTGCCAACCAAGGATTTATTTATTTATTTATTTGCAGTTGTTTTATTTATTTGCAGTTGTTTTACCAGGATAGTCCATTGGGCCTTGAGAACCCGTTTTCAATGGAGTCCTGGGGAGAAAGGCTCCACATTTAGGATATTCTGGAAGCTGCAACTTGGAGTTCAGTACACACCTTCACCAAACATTACCACTTACCACTTTACTCTAAGACTAGAGCTGGCTTCGCCACTGCAGTTTTGCAGGGCCTTCTAGCCTCCTCTAATCCTGTTTGACTCCACCTCCCATCCTTAGCTTTGGGATTCTACCCAAGTGTGATGACTGCAGCAGAGTAACACAATGAACATAGTACAGTTTTGTACCTACCATAAATGTAGATGTTCGAGTGTATACCCTGCTGCAGTCCAGGTTACCCTCCCTCCATCCCCTCTGACCTAACTAAGACCTTTCTATACCTTAAAATCTGTTACAACCTTTGTGGTGTATTTGCTTATAGCTGGAGGGATTTTGTGTTTATGCTACACTTTTTTTGTTATTGGTACTATCTACTGACCACCATTTGGGAGGGGGCACCTGACATCTGGGGCAAGAAAAACTGAAGAAAATGGCGTTGGATGCCTCTCATATACCCCTGGGAACAAAATTATGTTTTTGAAAGTGAATTTGCTACATGTATTCAATATTATACCCGTTTTTTTTGGATGATATTTTTATTGTTTGGAATGGTGATTCCGAGAGTTTACTGGAATTCATTAAATATATTAATAATACTGAAGAATTTTTAAAATTCACTTTTAATTATAGTGATCATGAAATCAATTATTTGGATTTTTTTGCAGTATGATCAAGTTCAAGGCATATTAGCTTCAGGAATTTATAGAAAAGCAACCTTTTCTAATGCATACTTAAATTATTCTAGTTGGCATCCCAACCATCAGAAAAAGGCTATCGTGAAGGGACAGATGGTTAGGGCAGCCAGGATGGTTAATGAACTTGGTGAATTTAAGAATGAGTTGGAAAATATAACGGGTATGTTCATTAAAAGGGGTTACCCTATTGATTTGGTTAATAATATCAAGGATGAAATTTTATTAAAAAGAACTAAAGGATTTTATCATCCATTATTAAAGTTGGAAGTAGGCACAATAAATGCCACTTTGGGTATGAACATCAAGTTAAATTTTGATAGTAAGGATAGGGATGTGACAAAAGACAGTTTATATTTCATCACTACATACACTTGTGATACAGATTATATAATTAGGATCATACAGAATAATTGGGAATTGTTAAAACTGGATAGTAATGTATGTAAAAAATTGAAGAAATTACCTAGTAATGTATTTAGAAAGGCAAGGTCTTTTAAAAATTTATTGGAGAGTGGTACGTACGTGAATAATGTTTTTGTCACACAGACCAGTGGGTAATTTTAAATGTGGTAGATGTAGTCTTTGTTCCTATATTTTAATCATTAAGAGTAAAATTATGGTGAGGAATGAAATAATTTTTATTAAGGGGCATTTTAATTGTTACACTAAAAATGTAGTTTATATGGCCAAATGTAGCGATTGTTTAGCGTTTTTTTATATAGGGAAAACATGTAGAGTCTTTAGGGATAGAATAGGTGAACATATTTTAGACATTAGACATCAAAAGAACACTAATGCCCTATTTAGGCATATCGATCAATATCCCGGACATAGTTTTAAATTTGCTATCATACAACAAATAACAAAGGATTTACAAGGACGAGTCCTAGATGTTCATTTGGACCTTTGTGAAATGAAATGGCAACTGAGACTTGATGCCACTAGATATCCTGGTTTAAATGACAGCATTAGTATTGCCCCTTTATTAAAGCTTAGATATACTAATGGTTAATATATACACTGTCTGTGTGATTAGTGTGCATGATCTCCCAACATCAGTGGATATTTTATATTTCATATTTTACATTTCACATTTTATATTTTGTATGTTCATCTCCCAGGTTTCACATGTACATAAATATAGGAATTTCTTATTAAAGTTTTATCTATTTTTATTATTTTTTATACTTATTCTGTTATTAGTTAGGTTAAAATGTGTGTTTCCCTAATTTTAAGTAGGTTATTTAATCTTTTGTATGGACATCAGTAGGCCTTTTTGTAGTATTATAACTAACTGATATGCTTTTAAAGTTCAGTTTTCGCGTTAAAGATTTATTGCTAATTAAGAATGTAATTGGCAATTAATGGATGTATTTAAACATGAGATCAGCATTATGGAGTTGTTCTGAAGAAGTCTTATGGGTTAAGACGAAACCTAGGTTAACAACTACTGCTTGCTTATGTACTGGTTTGTCGATTCGCAATAAAGTAGATTCTGGCTTTCTGACGTGGATTATTTCTCTTACTTTTCGTCTGAGTGTATGAGTTACCGCAGCCCTTGGTGTTTCTGATTTTGGTTTCCTTAGTTGGTTTGGAGTTTTTTCTATAGTACAGTTTTGTACCTGCCATAAATGTAGATGTTCGAGTGTATACCCTGCTGCAGTCCAGGTTACCCTCCCTCCATCCTCTCTGACCTAACTAAGACCTTTCTATACCTTAAAATCTGTTACAACCTTTGTGGTGTATTTGCGTATAGCTGGAGGGATTTTGTGTTTATGCTTTACTTTTTATTATTGGTACTATCTACAGACCACCATTTGGGAGGGGGCACCTGACATCTGGGGCAAGAAAAACTGAAGAAAATGGTGTCGGATGCCTCTCATATACCCCTGGCACACTGACGTCAGGGAAGAAGCGACAGCAACCGACGCCGGACCAGGACTTTGGAATTCGGGCTGACTTGCGGGACCGCCTGACGGCAGGATAACCCAAGTGTGATGACTGCAGCAGGGTATACACTCGAACATCTACATTTATGGTAGGTACAAAACTGTACTTTTGCTCTTCCTGTCCTAACATAGTTTTGGAGTGATTGACTGGACCCAAAAAGTGTTGGATATATTGGATATTAAAAGAAGAAGGATGCTTCATGCTTACCAAATGATTTATAAAAATCAGTGTACACCAAGATTATATATTCCCCATTCCGAAGGAGGGATGGGCCTCCTTGAAATTGATTACATGTATAGATCTGCAGTCGTGGGACTCAACACATATTTACTGACCTCACAAGATCCAAATGTAGTAAAAGTTTTGAAACATGAGAATAAATCGAAGATGAAGTCTTTGCTTAATTTAGCAGAAGCATAGTGACGTCAAGCAGGAATGGAAATCAAACCAGAAGTGGATAAAAACCAGGCAGCAACTGAATGTGCAAAAAAAAAAAAAAACAAAAGAAAGAATATAAAGTGAAGGATCAGATGAGAAGGCAAGAAAAATGTTGATCAAGAATGAACGCAGGAATGGTTAAGGAGAGGCGAATTCAAACCAAGAAATGAAAGTTTAATACTGGCAGCCTAAGATAGTGGGCTACATACACGTTGGTTTACAAAGTCCACTGAACATGTGGAAGAAAAAGACATATGTAGGTTTTGTAAAACCAAAATGGAAACAGTCACACACCTTGTTGCTGGTTGCGACGCACTAATGGTAGAGGGACTGTTTACTGAGAGGCATAATAATGTGGCGAGACTGTTACACTGGAGATTGTGCAAACATTATGGTATCGAAGTGGCTGAAAAACACTGGAAACATGAGCCACAAAGAATCACAGAAAATGATGGTTTATATCACATGGGATCACCCAATACCAACAGTTCAAAAGACAGATGCTAGAAAACTGGATATAGTGGTCCAAGAAAAGAAGACAAAAGTAGCATTGATCACTGAAATCACCACACCCAGTGACTACAGTGTCTTGCATACAGACAGACACAGAGTCATAAAATACCTGGATCTGCAGGCAGAAACGAGAGCCATGTGGAAGAAATATACCCAGACAGTTCCAATAGTAGTAGGAGCAATGGGTCTTATAAAAAAAGAATTTATAATCGTATTTAGATATGTCACCAATTCATGTAACACCATACGAATTGCAGGAGGAGTCATTACTGAGCACATTGCGGGTGATGCGAAGAGCACTTTTGGCTTTCATCAAAGAGTGAAACAATACTAATTTCATGAACTTTAATCGTACTTTGACTTAGGAATGGGGTCCATTCCCGTCATGGTATTAGAAACCCAAAAGACTTGGAGAAATTAAAATTGACAGAGAATTCTAGGGATAGGAGGATGGCTGGTAGACTTGGCATAGAAGTGGGGCACTGGGGGCTGGGCCGGTACCATGAGGTCTGGGGGACCAAAAAACAATGAAAGCATCACATGGAAAATTATAGCACACTATTGAGACGAAGCTAAATAATTTTTTATATTTTATCAGACAATGTCATACAGTGTAGAAAAGGAACAATATTGTTTGTAAATGAGCTGACAGGCCTGCATACTACCCATTATGAATGATGTAAACTACTTTGCAACACTCAAACTTGACAGTACTCAATTTACAAAGGGCATTGTAACCTGAATTCCACCCTAACTTCAGTTGAAAATATCCTTGTACTGATATTTCAGAATTAGACCCTCTGACAACCTCACGTTTATATTATTTTGTACAGCTTAATACCTTTAAAGAAAGTAGACAAGTGAATCTCACTGATAGGACCCAGGAGGTCAGTATAGACGAGGCCACCTCCACCAAGAGGCCAGTCACTAGTGGAGCCCCCCAGGGCTCTGTACGGAGTTTGCTTCTTTTTTGCATCTACTTCTATGAAAGGGAAGCAAATGCTGAAGATTTATGGTTGCCTAGGTTTGCAGATGGTTGCAAGCTGGGGGTTATTATTGACTCCCCTGTAGATTATAGCATTATTCAAGAAGGTCCATCTCCGACTAATGATGCAGAAGCCATGGTCTTAAACTTGGCGCTAAGAAATGCTTAATTGTACCCACTGGGAAGTCAACCACCCTAGCTAATTATCATGTTGATAATACACCCCTAAGAGTTGTCTCAATGGTCAGAGATCTGGGTACGCACATAGACAGTAGCCTTACCTTTGACCACCATGTGGCTACAGTGGTGAGGAAATCCTTTTATGTTGGGCAACGTATAAGTACGCCATGGCATCTAGAGTCAAAGTGTTTATTATCCCACTGTACTCTACCCTTATCAGACCAATCATAGAGTACAATGCTCCCTCTGGTAGGTACCTGGCCAGGAATATGCAGCATCTACAGTTTCCTCAGAGGTTCCTTACACAAAGAATACAAGGCATGACAAAACTGCCTTATACACCACACCTTAAACCCTTTCCTCTTTCCCTCTACTCAGTCTCCTATAGATTGCTGAGGGGTGATCTATGCTTGACTTACAAGGCATCCACAAACTACACACTTATTAACTTGCTAACATATTTGTAAGTTAGAGAGTACAAGAAATGCAAGGTCTAGGGACCTAAATTTTGTCTGTGACTTAAACAGAACATGCTGGAAAGACAGACGTGTCGCACAGACTGACCCTCCAATGGAACAGGCTTCCCATCCACATGAAGCTGAGTTCATCTGTTACCCAGTTTAAGTGCAACATAGACCAGTGAATGGGGAATAGGAAATTTACACCAGTATTGGCACCCAAGTCCCTTATGGACAAAGGTATCCTATAAATGCCTGGCTCTCAATGTCCTATTAGGATACAGCACATTGTTATTCTTTTGGAACAACTTGGCTAGTCCTAGAAAGGCCCCTTTGGTTATCAGCCTAGTAACAATCTATGAATCTCAAATATGTGCATGCCTCTCAGGGTACATGCTTGTTTTGATATTGCAATTGAAAATTACAGAAATTACTAATTTTTCATAGAAAAGAGCATTTTGGTCCTCATTTCATAAGAACACCTAAGTAAAATGATTCTCATATATCTATATATATATATATATATATATCTATATATCTATATATATATATATATATATATATATCTATATATATATATTTATATATATATATATATATATATATATATATATATATATATATATATATATATATATATATATATATATATATATATATATATATATATATATATATATATATATATATAGATACATATCTATATATATATATATATATATGTATATATACATATATATATATATATATATGTGTGTATGTATGTGTATATATATATATATATATATATATATATATATATATATATATATCTTGACAAATTATTATATCAAATTTCTCAGAAAAATATATCAAGACCCTCAGATATAAATCCAAAAGAAATCTGCTCCACACGACAGTAGGCAATGCACCAATACACAAATAATACCAACTTCTTCTTCCGTAACTGTTTATTCGTATAAAAAATCCACTGGTTAAGCGCTTTCATCTATCGCAAGACTTCATCAGAACACCGTACATTCAACTCAATTTACTTATATACATAATTAAGTCACATGTATATACCTCATTAAACATTTAAAGTGCTGGTGCAAATTTCATCATTCCCTCCATAATAATTGTTAAAAATACTTTTCTGTGCTAAGTATATTCCTTAAATACAATAAAATTCATACTAAAATTCATAATTAAAATCATAATAAAATTACCACTGAATGAATTTCATTTTATTACATTCATAATTATATTGTTCCTATATAAATCTATAATAAAGTGTTGGTTCTATATATTTATTCTATTTCCTATCAACTTCTAAAATGGGTCTAATGGATAGGTACTCATTTATACCTGGTGGGACTGATGCATTTAGCCTTATTTGCCATCTGGCTTCTCTTTCCCCTACTACCTTCCTAATGTCCCCACCTCGAGGGTTATACCTAACCAATTCAAGTATTCCGAACTGGAAACCGGAACATTCTTTATTGTCATTTAAATGTTTCCACAGGGCATTTTTCTCATCCCCTCTTTTAATACTGTATTCATGATCGTATATCCTATTTCTCAAGCACCTGATAGTTTTGCCCACATAAAAACTCGGACATTTACTACACTTAGCTAAATAAACCAGGTGCTTGGATCTACAATTTCCCTTTTGGAACTTCACCTAGGTTGCACTTATATCCTCAAGTGTAATTGAGGGGGAGTTGATAATATAAGGACACTGCTTGCATGTCCCACATTTCTGTGTCCCCTTTTCACAACCACTCTGGTGTCTAATTTTTAATTCTAATAACTTTTTCATATTAATACCATTTCTATAGACGAACACAGGTCTATCCCCCACTATTTTGGAGACATTACTATCAATCTTCATAATATTCCAATGCTTCTGCAAAATATTACTAATCTCCCTGCTATGGGGTGCATACTGCAATACACAGCCTCTGGCATATTTCTCTTTATCAGAACTAATAACATCTCTCCTCACAGGAGCGTCACCTTTACTCATACCTTTATTTCCTAACAGTGGTTTGTATTTCCTCCCCCATTGACCCTTAACATAATTGGTAACGTCAGCTACCATACTAGCCGGATAACCCCTGTTCCTAAAATACATCCCTATCTTTCCTAGTTCACTGTCTACATCATTGCCATCAGATGTCATCCTAGCCGCCCGAATACATTGACCCTTTATTATATTTCTTTTTTGGACCAAGGGATGGCTACTGTTGAACTGTAGGAATTACTAAAAGTGTCCTTCCTATATATATTCGATTTAAATTTCCCATTTTTCAAGGTTATCTTGGTATCCAAATAGGAAATAGAATCTTTTTCTACACAAAAAGTAAACTTAAGGTAATCACTACATGAGTTCAAATATGTTTTAAAACTATCAAATTCCTCCATATTCCCTTTCCAAACAACAAAAATGTCGTCCAAGAAACGCAAATAACATCCCATAAAACTGAACCAATCAGATTTAAAGATAAACTCCTCCTCCCAATCTAAAAGAAATAAGTTGGCAAACATCGGGGCGCATGCCGCACCCATGGCTACCCCCTTACTTTGCTTAAAATATTCCCCCGCAAACATGATATAGTTGTGGGTTAACACTATATCCATGAATTCTAATATTAATAATGTTCTCTCCCATGGTAGAATACCTTTTTTCCTAATACTTTCTTGAAACCTACACATTCCTTCTTGTTTCGGTATGCTGGAAAATAAATCTACCACATCGATCGTTACTAGCCATTCCGCTCCTATAGCTATATCTGGCTGTAGTCTACTCAAAAAATCCCATGAATCAGTTACTATGTGGGGAATGTTCTCGTATATGGGTTTAAGCCACTTATCTATTACCTTGCCAAAGGGGAAGGTTTTCGAATCACTTCCTGAAATGATGGGTCTGAAAGGGGGATTGTGGATATCTTTGTGGACTTTGGGTATCCCTACTATTGTGCTTATTATTGGATATTCCACTTTCAAAAAGTTGTACAAATCACCATCTATTCTATTTTTGACTAGTAAGTCCTCTGAAAAGAGATCAATCTTATGATACCCAGTATATGTATGTGTGTGTGTATATATATATATCTTGACAAATTATTATATCAAATTTCTCAGAAAAATATATCAAGACCCTCAGATACAAAATGCACTTAGCTGGTTGCTCCAGCTGAAAGACACAAGCACACACACACACACACACACACACACACACACACACGCACGCCCACGCGCACACACACACCTTCTTGTAATGTAGTTTACTACCATACACTCAGTGACTAAAAAAAATCTGCATTCAACAGAAATAAAGTATATTTTTGCATCTGATGAAATGAAAAAACAGTAAAATATTATTCAGACCACTGCTGTACTGAAAGTACTGACCCAAACTTCACCATAGCACCCCAATGAAAACAAAATGTAATGTAAAATGTCAGACCTTGCAGCAAAGGCACACAAACTAAAGCCCCAGGAGACCTATACAGTTATACCATTTGACACGCCAAACCCAAAATAATTCAGTGCACTTCACATGAGCAATGAATGCAAAAGCAGTGTCTTTAGTAACTCGGGTGTTGGTGATCGCTGATATGTCACCCAAAATGTCAAGGCGTCTGTCATCTGTGACAAGTGTGTCATAGGTACTCCATCACTGGGCTATACATTTGTCTCTCTTTGAAATTTCATTTTAAATCATTTAGCTACTTCTGACGCACTATGTTGCTGTTTCGCATAATTTGTCCCCACTCAACAAGCAATAACAGTAATCATTCAGAAGTGATCATGTAACTGTCTTAGCTTTTATGCAATACTTGACATAGGTTCATAGGTTCATACTAGGCTATCTGCCCTAGGGCATTTATAAGCCTAGCCAGAGTGTGTTTGTCTTTCACCACCCATTTTAAATTAATTTTGCTATGTCCTTTTTCGAGGTTAGTATACTGTGCCTCTGTCTAACAGTGACACAGAAGTGATACCCGGGGTAAACCTATGATCTCCCATCCACTCATCAAGATTCCTCTTGAAGAGAGTCAATGAGGGACTCTGCCTAACCTGGACTGGGATTTTATTCCAGAGTGAAGGGAGCCTCTGGGTTATGAATTTGTCCCTCCAGCATGTCCTATTTATTTCATTGCTGAGGTTCAAGTCTCTCGAGCGCGTAGCTCGATGGGATTTGGATTTTCTGAGGTGCAGCATGTCCATTAATTCCGGGTTGGACATGGCTTTATACGTCAGGCACAGATCGCCTCTGAGCAGGCAGTATGCCACTGAGTAGAGCTGGAGTTTCTTTAACCGGGCAGCATATGGCATCTGTTTGAGCCCTTTTATCCTCTTGGTGAGGTACTTTTGGGGTCTTTCCAGTTGCTGCAGGTGTCTGGTAAGGTACATCCCAAAGGGGCATTGTACTCAATTATGGGCCTGATGAGGGATAAGTAAAGAGGCACGATGACCTCCCCTGATCTAGATGTGAATCCCTTCATGATTAGGTGGGCTATATAAAATGTTTTTCTAACCACTTTGGCCACGTGGTTGTCAAATGAGAGATTGCTATCAACTTGGGTCCCCAGGTCCCTAATTACTTCTTCTGTATTTAATGGATTACCACCTATGTGGTAATTTGTGGGCACTTTGTTTTTGCCAAAGGGGATGACTATACACTTTTTGGCGTTTAGCTTGAGGCCATGGCTCTGGCACCAGTTGTCTGTTTCTATGAGGCCGTTTTGGAGGATGCTTGTGTCGGGTGGAGAGTCGATTATGGCGCCCAGTTTGCAGTCATCTGCGAACTTGGTCAGCCACAGTCCTTCCGTGTTGGCCTGTACCTCCCAGAAATATATACCGAACAAGAGAGGTCCCAGGACTGAGCCTTGTGGGACGCCACTTGTAACTGGTTTGGAGTCTGACATGGCTCCAGCAATTCTAACCATGTGGGTTCTGTCCTTGAGCCAGTTTGTAACCCATCTAGTGACATAGGGGTTTATATTTAAGCTGGTGAGCTTATCTATAATACCAGAGTGGGGTATTGTATTGAAGGCTTTTGCGAGGTCCAGGTAGGCTGTGTGGACCACCTTCCCCTCATCAATGGCCTTGGTGACTGTTTCAAAGAAATCAACCAGGTTTAAGAGGCAGGATCTGCCCTTAACAAAGCCGAACTGGGTAGGATCCAGTGTCTGTAGGTCCTTAATATCTTTATTTATGAGGTCCGTGATGATCCCTTCCATAGCTTTGCAGACCAAGCTAGTCAGGCTTATGGGGCGATAGTTTCCAGGATACGTTGAGGCACCACCTTTGTGGAGAGGGACCACTGTTGCTGCATGCCACTCTTTGGGTACATATCCTGTAGTAAGGCTGAGATTGAACAGTAGTTTTATGTTTGTGTTTAGCTCTTCTTGGAGTTAAAATATAGAAATATAAGTTGTAGAGTCTTCCACGAAACACACCAAATTCTCGATAAAACACAGGTTTATTAAAGGTAAAAAGATAAGCGCTTTCGTGTGCTGGACTGCACGCTTCATCAGATCTGATGAAGCGTGCAGTCCAGCACGCTATCTTACCTAATAAACCTGTGTTTTATCGAGAATTTGGTGTGTTTCGTGGAAGACTCTACAACTTATATTTCTATATTTTACTCTTCATTTTTTGGTTGCTGAGTCCTTAGGAGGTAAAAGACACTTAACTTCTTGCTGCTCTTCTTGGAGTTCATGTAGGATGCAGACCGGGACACCGTCTGGTCCCATTGATGCTGTGTTTTTTGCTTTGGAGAGGGCAGCTCTTACCTGAGCATCTGAGATGTCAGTGGGGGCAGCACTCTGCTGGGATAGATATTTGCCCTTTTGGTGGGGAGGGGGGGGGAGTTTGCGCTGAACCTGTCAGCTAGGATGTTGGCAGTGTCTGTGGGTTCAGTGTATTTTTTGTCATTTTGGACTAATTCTGAGCATATCTGGGAATTCCCACCCAGGTTCCTAACACAACTAAAGAAATCCTTGTGATTATCCTTAGTGTCCTGTGCAATTTTTCTCTTAAAGCTGGCCTTAGACGATTTTATGAGTGCCCGTAGTTTTTTGCTAATACTGATCAGAGATGCCTTCCCTTTTTGGGATTTTGCTCTATCATGTAGTAGCTTCCTCCTTCTATTGTATAGTTTGTTTATGGCTGGGGTCCACCAAACAGGACGTCTGCCTTTGGAGGATTGGGTCTTGGTTTTATTTGGGATTGCATGATCCATGCATTCCTGAAGGTGTTAATAGAATGCGTTTATAAAGGTTTCTGTGGTCTGGACTGTATTTTCCACAGGCCCGGGGGCTTTCAAGGATTCCACCTCTGTTTTGAGGAGTGTGAAATTTGCTTTAGAGAAGTTTTTCACTGTGGTTTTCAGGGCAGGGGGTGGAGTCGGGATGTGAATATCCAGTGAGATTAGTTTATGGTCTGATCTTACCAGTGAGGGATACACTTCTGTTCTGGAGCATAGAGTCCCCATGTTGGTGATGATCAGGTCCAGTATGTTTTCCCCTCTTGTGGGAGTGGTAACAAGTTGTTCCATATCATTTGAGTGTATAAATTCTAGGAACCTTTGGGCTAGGGTGTTGGAGCTAGAGTAATGCTCCCAGTCTATGTTTGGGTAGTTAAAGTTGCCCAATATAATGGTGTTCAGCAGGCCTGGATCTAGTCTATGCTACAGCAAACAAGGTGTACCAATTTCAGTAAGAAACAGTACAAATATGTAGGCACTATAAGCCTTTAACCAGAAATTCCCAGCTCAGAAGGGCAGAGTCCAGCCTGTCGTCCAACAAGAGTGCAGACCACGAACCTTCTTAATGTAAAATAACTGGCCTGAAGCCCAAGTGCTTAAACCAGAACTAATACACTTTTAGAATAACAGACACTGAGCCCTCAATCAGCAGTTCCCAACTTAGAAGGATGTAAGCTACATGTCCTGCCACCACAGTGCAGGCCACAAACCTTCCTAATGTAAAACAACTGGTCTGAAGGCCAAGTGCTTAAACTAAAAGGCTTAGAATGAGTTACACCAAGCAGTAATAAATACAATTGAGTACTTTTAAGATGACGCAAAAGCAAAATAAAGTAGGAAGAAACACAAATACAGTAAAAGCAGATACATTTTTTTTTTTTTTTTTTTTGAGTGAGCAAATGAGATGGGCCCAGGAGTTACAGGATAGAAACAAGTGCAAATGCAGGCCTTCAAATCAGAAAGTTGAGAGAGATGGAAGACCGCCCAAACGGCCAATAACTACAAATTCTGGGCCAGAACCACTCCTTATGTGGTAGACAGGTTACCTAGTGCTTATCACTCCCACCGATAAGCTAGAAGGCTTCCCTCCAGCACCGAAAGGCTTGGGGGCTCAGAAGCTTGCAAATAGTCCTGGATACAGCAAATCTGTATCTGGAACACTAATTACAGGAAAGGTAGGAAACAAGCTTGCATTTTTTTTTTTTTTTTTTTTTTTTTTTCAGAAAAGTAGCAAAAACAGTAGTAAAATCATTTCATATGCAGTGCAAGCTGGCACACTTGAGTATGTAGCAATATTAGTCAACACACAGTTTGAAAAAATGTAATTAAAGTAAAAAGGACTAAAAGCAAGTACAGAAAGGGTTTATTAGGTAGAATGCGGTAAAGAGATGGGACTGGGGGAGTGTCCTAGATCAAATCTACAGTGGGGCGGGCACTGCAAAAGCCACCAAATTTAAACTACAACCAAGAACAGGGAAGGGTGGGGTGGGGAAGACTGTTTCAACAGATATGTGAGGAATCACAGTGCAAATTATAAAACCAGAAAAATATATACTGATCTCCGTATATTTGCAGAACAGTAAGACAACGGATATCTAAGCAACAATTTAGCTCTATAATACAGAAAAATATACTCAGCTCTATATATTTGCAAATAGTCTTGTAAGGCTGTCTCTCAACACACAGGTTCCACTTTAAATGCAAACTGCTGCTATTAACAGTTCAAATTAAGGGAACCTTGAGTTAACAACACACAAGCAATAGAAACCAAAATGAGGGGTGGGGGGTGGGGAAGACAGTTTCAACAGAGATGTGAGGAATCAGAGTGCAAATTGTAAAACCAAAAAAATATATACTGATCTCTCCATATTTGCAGAACAGTAAGGCAACAGATATCTAAGCAACAATTTAGCTCTATAATACAGAATAATACAGAAAAATATACTCAGCTCTATATATTTGCAGATAGTCTTGTAAGACTGTCTCTCAACACACAGGTTCACTATGGAAGCTATCATCTTGCCCCAATGTTAACTGCCACAGAAATTTAATAAAAATAAATACAAAGTGTATCTGTGCTGTGGATAATGTACATTGTTTCCACTGCCCACAAATAAATCTTGTTTTCTGCTATTAAAAGTGAAACCACACCCATTTACAGCAATGGACTTCAACTTGGATCATTCGTACACTAAGCTTGGTTCACACCTTCCACCAAGCCAAAGGAATGGTCACTTTAATGTGAAAGCCATCTTGCTGCCATTTCCTTTCTTTCACTGTTTGCATCCCATAGTTTTCACTCTTTTAGCTCCATAATATGTGACATCACATTACCTCTAACAATATGGAACATACAAGGAAAATACAGAACATTTTCTAAGTTCATCTAGGAAGCTCACGGTAAATAAAATAGCTATTTTCACATACTTAAAACACGTTATTTTGAACTTATACATTTCAGCATTTGCAGTGGCTATTAGTTCATTCAAATATAGGACAGAGTCTTTCAATGTGTAACACTATGGAAAATGGAAGTTTTAGCACTCAAATTCACATGCTGAAGAACATCACTCTAATTAGGTAAAGCTGAAAGCCATTCTACCTCTTGATCCTCCAACAGGCAGCCATTTCTGGCTACCAGCTGTGATTCCCAAAAGTAGTACAAAAAAAAAAAAATCCAGCAGTATTTTAATGTTACTGCTTCAGTATTGAAGGTGCAGCTACACACAGCCTACCAAAGCACTCAAACTATAAGCTCAACAATCAGGGCAAACCCAAAAACAGTGGCAGACAAAGGCTCAAAGTCAGGAGTAGATTTTAAATATTGGTCTTATATATTTAATTACTACTATAACAGGTAACAGGTTTTGCCTTAGCAAGCATTTCCTAAAGGGTACAAAGTCTGAAACTCGTATGTTTGTCATTTAGTGACTGCAGTGCACCAGCTTTTACCATAAGCCACACATTTTACAAGGAAAATTCCACAAATATGAGAAAATCAAGATCAGTTGAGAACTACATCCTCTGCAAATACACACATAAAGTACAGCTGTGTACACTTACCATAAATGTAGATATTTGAGTGTATTCACTGTTGCAGTCATCACATTTGGGTTATCTGCTTACAGTAGCCCTCAGTCGGCCTGATTAACAAAGTCTTGGGTCCTGCGTCGGCTGCTGTCCCTTCTTCCGTGACGTCAGGGGTATAAAACATGCAGCAGACACCATTACATCAGTTTTTCTTGTCCCAGATGTCAGGAGCCCCCCTAATGGGAAGCAATTAAATCTATAAATATACACCAAAAAGCTTTTGAGCATAGTAAAGTAGAGTGGAGGTATAGCCAAAAGAAGTAAAGGGGCTGGAGGGTAACCAGAACTGCAACAGTGAATACACTCGTACGTCTGCATTTATGGTAAGTGTGCACAACTGTACTATGTTCTTTGTGTTTCACTGTTGCAGTCATCACATTTGGGTAGATTCCCAAAGCTAAGGATGGGAGGAGGAAATCAGATAGCATTACCGAGGTTATGCTATCATTCTGCTGCTGGTTAGTTATGTATGCCATATTTTACAAATTCCTGTTTAGTCACTCTTCTTTTCTGCACCTTCTGCGTCCATCCCCTCTGTGTACATCTGCATATGGCATTTTTAAAATTATCTTCCCTGTACCTTGTTTAGTGCCGCACTGTATGTGATAACTGTTTACCCTACCGTCGATCTGTTGCTCAATCATATTAATTATAGTTTACTGCCATATGTCCTTGTCTCTTTGTAATTCCTAAATTGTATTGTACCTGTATGTTGATGGCTGAAAATCTATTGCATATACCCAGACACACACACAGTTGTTTCTGAATGTTAAATTTTGTACTATGATTATTCTCTGTTGTCTTGTACATTGTATAGTGGAGTTTTATTCCATGGCCTCTGCTGAAAAAGGGCTCCCATGCCAAGTTGGACTGTCCTGTTACCTAACATGTAATAAAATGTGTGTGTGTGTGTGTAAATGTGTGTGTGTGTGTGTGTGTGTGTGTGTGTGTGTGTGTGTGTGTCTATACATATATTGTGTGTATACATATATTGTGTGTGTACATATATTGTGTGTGTGTGTACATATATATATTGTGTGTGTACATATATTGTGTGTATGTACATATATATATTGTGTGTGTGTACATATATATATTGTGTGTGTGTGTGTACATATGTTGTGTGTGTGTACATATGTTGTGTGTGTGTACATATATTGTGTGTGTGTGTACATATATTGTGTGTGTGTACATGTAGTGTGTGTGTGTACATACATATATTGTGGGTGTACATATATTGTGTGTGTGGGTGTACATATATTGTGTGTGTGTGTATACATATATTGTGTGTGTATACATATATTGTGTGTGCGCGCATACATATATTGTGTGTGTGCGCGCGCATACATATATTGTGTGTGTGTGTGCGCACATAAATATATTGTGTGCGCGCATACATATATTGTGTGTGTGCGCGCGCATACATATATTGTGTGTGTGCGCGCATACATATATTGTGTGTGTGCGCGCATACATATATTGTGTGTGTGCGTGCATACATATATTGTGTGCGCGCGCGCATATGCATATATTGTGTGTGCACGCGCACAATCCGCACATATGCATATATTGTGTGTGCGCGTATGCATATATTGTGTGTGTGCATACGCATATATTGTGTGTGCGCGTGCCTACACATATATTGTGTGCGCGTGCCTACACATATATTGAGTGCGCGTGCCTACACAAATATTGTGTGTGCGCATGCGCATACACATGTATTGTGTGTGCGCGCGCGCATACACATGTATTGTGTGTGTGCGCGCGCATACGCATGTATTGTGTATGTGTGCACACGCGCATGCGCATGTATTGTGCATGTGCGCGCGCACGCATGTATTGTGCATGTGCGCGCGCGCATACGCATGTATTGTGCATGTGTGCGCGCGCATACGCATGTATTGTGCATGTGTGCGCACGCATGTATTGTGCATGTGTGTGCGCGCACGCATGTATTGTGCATGTGCGCGCGCACGCATGTATTGTGCGCGCGCGCATACGCATGTATTGTGCGTGTGCGCGCGCGCATACGCATGTATTGTGCGTGCGCGCGCACGCATGTATTGTGCGCGCGCATACGCACGCATGTATTGTGCGCCAAGACACGCATGTATTGTGCGTGTGCGCGCGCATACGCATGTATTGTGCGCCCGCGCATACGCATGTATTGTGCGTGCGTGCGCGCATACGCATGTATTGTGCGTGTGTGCGTGCGCATACGCATGTATTGTGCGCCCGCGCATACGCATGTATTGTGCGTGTGCGCGCATACGCATGTATTGTGCGTGTGCGCGCGCGCATACGCATGTATTGTGCGTGCGCGCATACGCATGTATTGTGCGTGTGCGCGCATACGCATGTACTGTGCGTGTGCGCGCATACGCATGTACTGTGCGTGTGCGCGCATACGCATGTATTGTGCGTGTGCGCGCATACGCATGTATTGTGCGTGTGCGCGCGCATACGCATGTATTGTGCGTGCGCGCATACGCATGTATTGTGCGTGCGCGCATACGCATGGGTGTGCGTGCGCGCATACGCATGGGTGTGCGTGCGCATATGTATATGTTGTGTGTGTATACATGTGTGTGTGTGTATACATGTAATGTGTGTGTATACACATATATATTGTGTGTGTGTGTATACATATATATTGTGTGTGTGTACACACATATATATATATTGTGTGTACACACACATATATATATATATTGTGTGTGTACACACATATATATATATTGTGTGTGTACACACATATATATATATATTGTGTACACACATATATATATATATTGTGTGTGTACACACACATATATATATATTGTGTGTGTACACACACATATATATTGTGTGTACACACATATATATATTGTGTGTGTACACACATATATATATTGTGTGTACACACATATATATATTGTGTGTGTACACACA
The DNA here is from genome assembly GCF_019279795.1 of Protopterus annectens. Classification (NCBI taxonomy): domain Eukaryota; kingdom Metazoa; phylum Chordata; order Ceratodontiformes; family Protopteridae; genus Protopterus; species Protopterus annectens. The sequence goes on along the minus strand of NC_056741.1, from coordinate 602,730,342 downwards.
TATATATATTGTGTGTGTACACACATATATATATTGTGTGTGTACACACATATATATATTGTGTGTGTACACACATATATATATTGTGTGTGTACACACATATATATATTGTGTGTGTACACACACACATATATATATTGTGTGTGTGTACACACACATATATATATATATATTGTGTGTGTACACATATATATATATATATTGTGTGTGTACACATATATATATATATATTGTGTGTGTACACATATATATATATATATTGTGTGTACACATATATATATATATGTGTGTGTACACATATATATATATATATATTGTGTGTGTACACATATATATATATATATTGTGTGTGTACACATATATATATATATATTGTGTGTGTACACATATATATATATATTGTGTGTGTACACATATATATATATTGTGTGTGTGTACACATTTAGTGCGTGTGTGCACACACATATATATGTATATATATATATATATATATATATATATATATATATATATATATAGTGCGTGTGTGTGCACACATATAGTGTGTGTGCACACATATATTGTGTGTGTACACATAGTGTGTGTGTGTGTGTGTGTACATATATATAGTGTGTGTGTACACATATATAGTGTGTGTGTGTACACATATATAGTGTGTGTGTGTGTACACATATATAGTGTGTGTGTGTATGTGTGTGTATGTGTGTGTACACATATATAGTGTGTGTGTACACATATATAGTGTGTGTGTACACATATATAGTGTGTGTACACACACACACATATATATATATATATATATATATATATATATATATATATATATATATATATATAGTGTGTGTGTGTGTACACATATATATATTGTGTGCGTATACATATATTGTATACCCGGGGATCACTTATGTGTCTCTGCTCGACAGTGGCACAGGAAAATAACTTTCTTCTGTGGCGTAAGCCAGGGAACCTTGTTGGCTAGGCTTGCGTAGGCCCTTGGGCTGATAGCCTAGTACCTACCTATGAACCTATATTAGGACCAGCTATAAGGCCCTGCAAGACTGCAGTGGCAAAGCCAGCTCTGGATTTAGAGAAAATTGGCAGGTAATGCTTAGTGAAAGTATGTAAGAACTCCAGGTAGCAGCTTCTAGGATGTCCCTGGTTAGGGATGCCTCTGAGAAAGGCTGTAGAGGTAGATGCAGCTCTGGTTGAGTGGGGTCTGATCCCCTGTGGGATAAGTTTTCCATGGTGCTTGTAGCAGAAATGAATGCAATGGCCTATCCATTTGGAAATGGTTTGCTTTGAAATAGCCTTCGCCTCTGCCCCTGCAGCAAATGCCACCAGCAGTTGGTGAGATTTCCTTTGAGGTTTAGTCCTGTCCAAGTAGAATCTAACTTGTCTGTGCACATCTACAGAGTGCAGTATCCGTTCCCCTTTGTTCTGTGTATTAGGAAAGAAGGTTGGCAAATGAATGGACTGATTAAGAGCCACACTGGATATCACCTTGGGCATGAAGGAGGGATTGGTCCTGAGGGTCACCCTGTCCGCATGAAAGAAGATGAAAGGCTCCACTGCCATGAGGGCCTGTAATTCAGATACCCTTCTTGCTGAAGTGATTGCTAAAAGGAAAGCTGTTTTCCAAGAAAGGAATTTTAAGTCTGCAGTAGCAGCTGGCTCGAAAGGAGGAAGAGTGAGTTTATCTAATACAAAGTTAAGGTCCCAAGCTGGAGTTGGAGCTCTCCTGGGTGGTTGTAAATTTTTGGCCTCTGAGGAACTGCTTGAGCAGTGGATGAGAGAAGAGGGGAGATTCTGTGTTATAATAAGCTGAAATGGCTGAGGCGTGAATTTTGATGGAGGAGAAAGACAGGCCCTTGTGAAGCATCTCAGTTAAGTATTGCAAAATCTGAGGTAAATTGGGCACTGCTGTGCTCATCCCTTGAGATTGGTTCCAGGCACAGAATCTTTTCCATTTTCATTATAAGATTTTCTAGCATTAGGCCTGCTTACCTCTAAAATGATATCCATCACTTTATTGAGGGATGGTAAAGGAGAGCTTAGGTAATTAGCCAGGCTGCTAGGTTCAGTGTTTGAAGCTGAGGGTGCAGGATCTGGTTCTCCTGTTGAGACAATAGGGTAGGAGTCTGAGGCAGGTGCCATGGGGCCAACAGTGACACACTGCGCAAGAGGGGGTACCAGTTTTGACGTGGCCAGTCTGGTGCAATCAAAATCGTCCTTTGTTTGTCTTGTTTGATCTTTAGTAGTACTTTGGAGAGCAAAGGCAGAGGAGGAAAGGCATAAACTGATAGGTTTTTCCAGCTGAAGGACAGAGCATCCACTTTCCAAGCTTGTTTGTGGGGAGTCCTTGTGCAAAATTTGTCCAATTGATAGTTCTGGTGGGAGGCAAACATGTCTATATCTGGGCTCCCCCATTTTTTTGTCAACATGTTGAAAGTCCTTGGTTCCAGTTTCTACTCGTGTGGGTCCATGAGGTTTGTGCTTAGTTCGTCTGCCAGTGTATTTAGTTTTCCTGGCAGGAATTGAGCTTGTAGATGCACTTGGTAGATCAAGGCTGTGTCCCACAATGCCATGGCTTGTCTGCAGAGGGGGTAAAAATGTGTACCCCACTGCTTGTTTATGTACCACATAACAGTGGTGTTGTCCATCTTTATCATTAATTGTCCTGGAAGAATGTGGTCCTTGAAGGCTGCCAGGGCATTCTGTACAGCTAACATTTCTTTTTGATATGCAGGTGCATTTGACTTGGGTTCCATTTGCCCTGAATGCACTTCCCTGCCAGGTGAGCCCTCCGTGCATAGTCTGATGCATCTATTGTTAGGGTTTGGGCAGCAGGAGGTAGTGTGAATGGTAGTCCCTTGTTTTGGTGGCAGGCCTCTGCCCACCAAAGAAACCTAGGCGTAGGCAAGGTATGATAGGAATCATTGCTTCTAGATCCTGAAAATATTGACACCATATGCTTTTTAGATACCATTGTAGTTTCCTCATATGCAGCCTTGCATATGGAATTAGAAGAATGCAGGAGGCCATGAACCCCAAGGCTTGTAGTATTCGCCTTGTAGATAGCAGGGTTTTTGTGACCACTAGTTTGGAAGTAGATTGTCAAATGAATTTGTTTCTCTGGCGTGAGGAAAGCCATCTGGGAGGTTGTATTCAAGCTTTCTCCCAGGAATATAATTTGTTGACAGGGTATCAGTTGTGATTTCATTTAGTTTATGGTGTACCCCAGACAAGTTAGCCCCCTTTGTACAAAGGCCAGATGATTCAAAAGTATGCCCTGGCTTTCTGCCTGAATTAGACAATTGTCCAGGTATGGGTATATTTGAATATTTCTTTGCCTGCAAAATGCAATGACTGGAGCTAGGCACTTTGTGAATACCCTGGGCCCAATAGATAAGCCAAAGGGCAGTCCAGAGAACTGATAGTGCATGTAGCCTGCTTTGAAGCGTAGGTATGTTCTGCAAGATTCCCTGATTGGGATGTGCAGGTATGCTTCCTTTAAATCTAGTGTTGCCAACCAGGCGTCTTTGCCTAGCATAGGGAGCAACTGGTGAAGAGTCAGTATCTTGAATTTTGGAATCACCAAAAGGGTGTTTAGAGTAGGCAGGTCCAGGATAGGATGCCATGAACGGTCTTTTCTGAGTACCAGGAAAAGTCTCGAGTAGAAACCTTGTCCCTTTTCCTCTTCTGGTACCAACTGAATAGCCCCCATGCTTAAGAGAGAAAGTACTTGCTTTTGGGCCACTGCCCACTGATTCAGGGGTAGATCTGGCCATCCGCTTGGTGTTGGTAACTTGTGGAAGTGAAATCTGTATCCCTGGGACACTATATTTAAAACCCATTTGTACTGGGTAATGAGTTCCCAGTTCTTTGCATGAAGTGCAATCTTTCCCCCAAAGGGATAGTCATTTGAGAAGTGCTTGGAAGTTTTAAAAATAAGTCATTGAGACAGTTTACCATAGGGGGGAGTTTTATTATTCCCAGATTTGGAAGTGGAGGCCCCCCACTGTTTAGTCCTGTATGTACCCTGGGACTGAAGCCTGGGAGCTCTGCTGGATCTGAGTTTGGACTGAGAAGGTCTGGAAGAGGCAGGAAAGGACAAATTCTTGGAAGGCCAACACGTACTAAACCTTGGATGTCACGGAAGAAGGGATAGCAACTGACGCAGGACCCAAGACTTTGTTAATCAGGCCGACTGAGGGCTACTGCAAGCCGATAACCCAAATGTGATGACTGCAACAGTGAAACACGAAGAACATCCAGCATTTACAACCATATATATGCCTGTGTACCTGAGACATCATCTTAAGATCAAATGAATGAATAGTTGCATCTCCGCTCACTGCTGTAAGAACCATACAGTGTCACCCACTGCAACACTATCTGCCCTCTCAACGTCTTAGTTCAGGAATCAGAAACTAAAACTTAAAATCATGAACAAATTTTAAGTATTTATCTTGTACAAGTAGAAAGCTTTCAGAATAACAAGCCTTGCATTAGCAAACATTTTATGAAGGATATGAAGTCAATCTCACACGGTTGTCATTATTCTACACAATTCTTCTTTCGGCTTTTCCCGGTTAGGGGTCGCCACAGCGGATCACCTGTCCTTTCATGATTGGCAGTGGAGTTTTATGGTGTTGAGTTGCCAGCCCAGCCCCCAACCTTCCACAGAAGGGGGCCAATTTTAGTGTGTCCAATCCACCTGCAGCATGTCTTTGGGATGTGGGAGGAAACCGGAGCACCCGGAGGAAACCCACATGACCACAGGGAGGACATGCAGACTCCACACAGAAGGCACCCCAGATGAGGATCGAACTGGGGATCCTCTTGCTGTGAGGCGGCAACACTAACCGCTGCACCACCGCACCGCATCCACCCTCTGTCATTATTCTGCACAATAAGAACTGCAAAAACTCTAATGACTGCCATTATTGACTGACTGTAAATCTTTGTCATTTACCAGAAAAGAAAAAAAAAGTAAATGAGGGCATGGGCATAAATCTGAGGCAAAAAACAGTTGAGAAACAGAATACTGTAGTTCGATTAATATTTAAACAGTTGGCAGGCATCACCTCTAACATTCCACTCTACACCATCCAAGTTCTATAAACATTTCTGCAGATGTCAGCTTAGTATCACAAGGGAAGAAAAACAGTGCACAGTTATTATCAGAAAACCAAAGAAAACTACACTAAACGCAGTTAATAACTACAGTGTTGAGGAATCTGGAGGGGTACAGGACCCATTTGTAATACCTCACTAAAATACAGATAATGTAACTAAGCAACATAGAAAAAGGATATGTGAATAACATCTGATAATGTAAGGCATGTATCTTGGGTGGAGATTTGCAATAAAACATTAATTAACTCAAGACGATAGTGAATATATGATTCAGGGAGCTTATACTTCTAACAAAGGATATGAAGTCTGAAACTTAAATATCTGTCATTATTTTCTAACATCAGTCTTTAATGATTTGCCACTAATTTGCCAAAAAAACCCACAATTTTATGAAGGATGGAAAAAATCTGGACTTTTTGCAAAACTTTATCCAGTTGATAGGTATGACTTCCCTCAATATGTTTTGTTGTTTAAAATGTTTCTTACCTTGCTGCTCTTTGATTTTTGTTATGACATTACTACATTGTTTTTTTTTTTAGTTCTTTATTGCCTATGTAGCCTGGGCCATTACTGAAAAGTTCTTTGGGCCAATGTCCCCACTCCATTATCAGATGGTAAATAGCATAAAAATATAAAGGAGCAATGTAATCTTTAACATAGTTGACATAATGGTTAAGGCTTTTGTCTGTCATGCACAAAAGACAAGGCTTGGGCCTGACCACTGGCTAATGCCTTTGCAGAGTTTGCATGTCGTCTCTGTACAGTACTTCCTGCCTCCAACAACATGCTGAATGCTTTCACCTCAAACTCACCATAAAAAATTGCCTGGAGTCATGAGTAGTACAACAAACTGTAGGCAGTGCCTGCTGAGGTAAGAATTGCAGGATTAATTGCTTTGGGCATCAACTGTGATGTGCAGTAACCTCTAGCTAGGAAATCACTGATCACTGACTACACACCATGTCAGAACTAGCCACTCAACAGTGTAAAAATTGGCTGTAGGTGAGCTGGTCATGTTGACTAATGTTGCCAAATGGGTTGCAGAACTGGCCTACTCCAAACTACACTAGGGACCATGACAATGGTCTAAGGGGCCTATATTTCCTATACATCAGCATGTGCCTTCCATAATAGTAGCCCTAGTTCAATAAGCTACTGGATAGTTCGTGTCTGGTTACCTAGCTTGGGTTGGCTAGCATATCACCAATAAGATCTAAAGGGGTTAATGCTCAATGCTACAAGTCTAAACAAAAAAATCCAATCCTTCAAGCTCTTTTTAGAATGCTAACATCTCTTTTTACAATGTTAACATCTGTGCGGTCACTGAGACAATGGTATAAAGCCACAGATAGCACATCGGCAGTGCAAGGCCATAATGCCTTCCACACATTTAGACCAGCTACTACACTGACAGGAACTAAAAGGAGAGGTATTTCGATTTACATCAAAAATACATCCAAAATAAATATACCTCAAGGCCGGTCAAACAGGACAAGGCACTTCAGCTTTTCCATGTTCAAATCGCCACAGACAAAGTCACATACCTCTTCCTTGCAAGCTATAGGTTCCTCTTTATGGCCAAGGAGACCCATAGCATGTGTTTAAACTTAATGAAAATACTCACCATCCAACCCAATACCATATTCATGGGTGATTTAATCACCCCACTATTAACTGGAAATCGTGTACAACAGTAAACGTGCAGGCAAAGAAATTCCTGGACCAGATTGTCAATACATCAAACAGGCATACCGATATACTGGGTCTGGTCCACACTAATATGGGAGAGTGCTGCACACCCCCCTAGTGTAATGTCTTCTCTCATAAGGTAACATAACAAAATGGTCTTCTTTGAAGTAAAAATAAATCCTGCAACTGCAGCTAGCTCAGGAATGTTCAAGAAGTATTCAAAGGCTAACTTTCTACTATTAAGTGATAATCTGTCAACATTTCAAGTCCCCCAAAAACATGGGAAAGCTGCTGCCTATGCAGAACTTTTCACTAAAACTCTATACAAACATGTTAATAGTTGTGTAGAGGCAGCTGTACGTACCAGGAAGAACAGAACTAATTCAAAAAACAAGATTCATGGTGCAATCATATCATCAATTGGCTGTATACCAAAGAAAATTGTGGCAAACATTAGGAAATATAGCACCTAGCAGGATAAAAGAACTCTGATACCATACAAACAACTCAGAGGACAAATAAAGTCTAACAAAGACAAATTTGCAGTAAATTTGTCCTTCCAGGCCAAGGACAACCATAAAGCTTTCTTTAGCTATGTCTGCAACCTCAAAGGTGATGCACAACTGTGAGTGCAGAGCTCACTGTCAATGGAGCCACCTATACTGACCCTACAGGGTCCAAATGAAGAGATGATGTGTCAGCAAGCAAGGCAGAGTAGCATTGCTGAAAATGAATTCATCCTCAAGTCTTGGTGAGTACCTTCACAAAGTGGACCCTGTTATTCACAAAATTTCACCAAGACAGCACTGATGGGTAGACTGAATTTTATATACCATATATCATGGACACAGAAGTAGGTTAAAAATAAAAAAAAAAAAAAAGATTGCTGGGTACACAAGATCAGAGATAAAAAGTGCCCAATCCTGGTAGGTGCACTGGTGCCAGGACTGGAAAAATTAGTGTAGAATCCCCAAGACATTGAAACATTCCTACAATGGGGACAGGCCAGGCCCAGGGGGAAGATGGCCCTCCTAGTGTAGAAAGGAAGTAGTAGTCCACACAAAAATCACAAAAACTGATGGGCCAAAAAGAGCCATATTACATGTATAAATCTGCAATCGTGGGACTGCATACATATCTGCTGACCTCATAAGATCCAAAGTAGTGAAAGTTTTGAAACATGAGGAGACTAAGTCTAAGATGATTTCCCTGCTTAGTTTAGCAGAAGTATATTGGCAACAAGGAGGAATGGAAAACAAACCATAAGTACATAAAGATCAGGCAGCAACTGAATGTGTCAATAATCAAAAGAAAGAATGTAAGTTGAAGGATCAGACGAGAAGGCAAGAAATGTGGAAAGAGCATAAATACAGTTGCAAGTATAGGAAGCTCTTGGAACAAGCTTATATTTATCAGGATCAAATGCATTAATGGTTAAAATAATTAAATTTGAAGGGCTATTAAATGATGCAATGATTACAACCTTTGTGTTTAGAGGTAATGAATTGAGTTTTCTAATTTTATTATTTTTCTGAACGATTGAGGCTAGTAGTAATAGACTGACAAAGAGCTTGAAAGATTTTGTAAGTCTCCACTCCCCCTTCTCTAATTGCCTAAACCTAGCCCTTCTTAACTAGAGAGGAGAAAAGTAAATTAATAGAACATGAAAGAGCAAAAGAGCAAATAACCCACACAGTAGCTGTACTGCATTGTGAATTGTCTCGTATCCACCAGAGGAGTATGATAGCATAAATCCAATGCACAAAAAATAAACCCTGACTAGCACAACTCCCTTTTTATCGCATTCCCTTTTAGACCTGCACATAATTTTTTAAATCTTTTTAAGTATTTTAATAATAAAAGAAAAAGTAATAAAAGAAAGCTGGATATATAACAAATTGCAGTACTGTAAATCATAATGTAACACATACATATGTGTTTTTTGTATATGGTAAATGTAATGCAGTTGCTAAGAACTTAAATATTTAACCTGTCAAAGACTGATATGCAGCGTTCTTCTAATGATCTGTATATTGAAAGCTTTTAGTAGGAATAACCTTAAAAGTCTTAAGGTGAAATTTAATTAAGGTCTCTCTTGTAAGGGAATTATCTGTCAACCACTTAACACACAAGAAAACATAAACTTTCTGCACTATATGCATTAAAACCGTTAAATTGTATTAGTATCCCATTTTTGAGACCCGTTTTAACTAATTTTGGCCTTCCCTTAACTTTTCTTCAAGTCTTAACTTTATTTAAAAACTCTCAATACAGCTCATAATAATACAGAGGGAAAAAATGCCAAAGTGGTGCAGAAGAGGTGATGAACTCCGCTGTAAACATGCTAAGGCGAGGTCCCACTCAACCACAGCCAGTAAGGCAAAACAACGTACCCAACACACTAGTCATAGGCGACTCTATAGTCAGGCGCACTGATGTCCCACTCACCAGGCTAAACAAGGAGAAGGTTACTGTCAGCTGCCTGTCTGGTGCCAGGATCTGCCACATAACCCATGTACTCAGGTCACTCCACAACAAGTACAAATATGACTCTGTCATTGTCCATATTGGTTTGAATGACCTGAGACGTACCTCCCTGGACTACATGAAAAGAGACATGGAAGAGCTCTCCGATCTTGTAACCCAGGGAGGTATGACCCTAGCCCTGAGTAGCATTCTGCCATCACCCAGAATGATGCCACTGTACAAGGACAAAATGATTGACTTCAACAATTAGCTAAGCTTCTGGTGCCATTCTAAAGGGATCCAGTATCTGTCTGCCTGGGTTGACATGGTCGACAGACCACGATGCTTTGCCAGAGATGGCCTGCACCTGTCACCCCTGGGATTCCGGATACTGGCTAAGGTTCTTGCCGCCCCTATAGTGCCTTTTTTAGGCAAGGTTCAAATGACAAATTCACCACCGTAACAGGAACAGGCAAGCAAAAACTGAAGGTGATGCTACTCAATGCTAGAAGTCTAAATTTCAAAATGCACTCACTCGAGGCACTCCTTAAAATGGAGAACATCGATATTTGTACAGTGACTGAGACCTGGTTCAAGGCTCCAGAGAGCACCCCTGCACTACCAGGCTACAACTCATACCACACTTTTCGGCCATGTGACCTGGACCGGAACACCAAAGGCAGAGGTGTGTCCATATTCATTAAGGATATCCACACCTCCAGGCTAGTTGCTCAGCATAATGCAGCTGAGGTTATCCAAGTGCAACTAACTCTGGGCAAAACTGCAATCCAAATTGTCGCTTGCTACAGATCACCCACCATGCCCCAGGATTCCCACTCCTCTTTTCTTGATGTACTGGAAAATATTAGGGTTCAACCAAACACCCTAATAATGGGCGATTTCAACTACCCCATCATTAACTGGGAAAACTACTCATGTGCCAACTCCTTCGCTCAACGCTTTCTGGAATTCATAAACTCCAATGCCCTGGATCAACTTATCCACACCCTCACCAGGGGCAACAATATCCTAGATCTAGTCCTTACCAATATGAGTGACTGGTGTTCCACACCTGAAGTCAACGCCTCATTGGTCCGATCCGACCATAAGCTAATTACCCTAGATATCCACATCCTGGCTCCACCTCCCATTAAGGAAACCATGGTAAAAAATTTCTCCAAAGCCAACTTCATGCTTCTTAAGACAGAAGTGGTGAACTTCATGACACCCATGCAGATGAACAATACAGTTACGACTACTGAATCCTACACAGTTGCACTTTATAAACACTTACATGAGTGCATGGATCGTACTATCCCAAACAGAGCCAAGACTCTATCCTCCAAAAAAGGAAGCCAATCTGGTGGTCCCCTGCCATAAACAAACTGTACAACAGAAGGAAGAAACTTTTGCAAAAGAGAGTAAAATCCCACGAGTGGAGGAGCTCCTTGGTCTGCCTCATTAAGAAGCTGCGATCCCTGATAAAATCTTCCAAAGCTAGTTACGAAAACAAAATCGCCACTGATTCTAAAGGCAACCACAAAGCATTCTATAGCTATGTCAAGAATCTCAATGGCAACACTCAGATCTGCTCTGAGTTGCAGCACAATGGCACTAAATATACAGACCCAACTGATATTGCCAACATCCTGGCAGATAGGTTCAATGCTAACTTTACCCCCCTCTCACCCCCTAAAGAGCCCATCTCTATACCGGAAGAATGCAAAGTTCCTGTAATCACGGCTGCACAGGTAAAAACCACACTCTCCAAAGCCAAGAACACAGCATCCATGGGACCAGACAACATCCCAGGCTGCGTTCTACACAAACTACAGAACGAACTGGCACCCCACCTAAGTACCATGTTCAGTTATAGCCTCACCTCAGGCTTTGTGCCTGCTAATTGGCGCACAGCAATGGTTATCCCACTCCACAATGGGGGAGCCACCACGGACCCTAGGAACTACCGCCCCATTAGTCTGACGAGCCTGGTCAGCAAGGCCATGGAACGTATCATCATGGAACTTATAAACCAAAGACATTGGTAATCTCCAAACTCTGGATCCCACCCAGTTCGGGTTTGTAAAAGGCAGATCAGGTCTCCTAATGCTGATAGACCTCTTTGAAGCAGTCACCAAAGCCGTAGACAGGGGTAAGGTGGTTCACACAGCCTATCTAGATCTTGCCAAGGCTTTCAACACCATCCCTCACTCTGGAATTATAGATAAACTCACTAAACTAGGTATAAATCCCTGTCACAAGATGGGTTGCCAACTGGCTCACTGACAGAACCCACACTGTGAAAGTAGCAGACTCCAAATCTGACTTCAGACCAGTGACAAGTGGAGTACCACAGGGTTCAATCCTGGGACCTCTCCTGTTTGGTATCTACTTCTCTGAAATACAGGCTAACACAGAAGGTCTTTGGCTAACGAAGTTCGCAGATGACTGCAAACTAGGAGCCATAATCGAAACTCCTAACGATGTGGACATCCTGCAAAAGGGCCTCACTGAGACAGATGCCTGGTGTCAAAGCCATGGCCTCAAGCACAATGCCAAAAAGTGCATTGTCATCCACTTTGGTAAAAACTCTGTACCCATGAACTACAACATAGGCGGTAGTATACTTAACACCAAAAGTGTGATGAGGCCTTGGAACACAGGTGGACAGTAGTTTCTCCTTTGATAATCACATCGCCACAGTAGTCAGGAAATCCTTCTACGTGGCACACCTAATCACAAAAGATTTCTCATCCAGAAGAAAAGATGTCATTGTTCCCCTCTACTCATCACTCATTAGACCCATTATAGAGTACATCGCCCCTTTTGGTATGTACCTCACAAGACATCTACAACAACTGGAAAGGCCACAGAAATACCTCACAAAGAGGATTACTGGCCTCAAACAGATGCCCTACGCAGACAGTCTAAAAAAACTCCAGCTTTACTCCGTCGCATATCGCCTACTCAGAGGTGATCTCTACCTAACATATACAAAGCTATGTCAAACCCAGAGCTGTTGGACATGCTCCACTTAAAGAAATCCCAATCCCTCCGAGCTACACGCTCTAGGGACCTAAACCTTGTCACCACAATAAACAGAACATGCCAGAGGGATAGATTCCTTTCCCAGAAACTTCCCATACTCTGGAATAAACTACCTATCTATATCAAACAAAACTCCTCATTAGCGCTCCAAGAAAAATCTTGATTGGATGGGAGATAGGAAATTCACCCCAGGGATCACCTCTGTGGCTCTGCTCGACAGTGGCACAGGAAAGTAATTTTCTTGGGTGGCAAAAGCCAGGGTACTTTTTTGTCTGGGCTTGTGTAGGCCCCAGGGCCGATAGCCTAGTACCTACCTATGAACCATTTGATAACAGTAAGAATGTCTCTGCTGCTCACTGCAAAACTTTTAGAACAGAATTCCATATGTAAAGTAATGATCCTTGTGTTTGTGTATTGCAGTAATAACGTGGGATATTTTTGCCGTGGTAGCCCTTGGCCTGCACGAATACCAGAGATTTAATTCCCTTCTCCTGGGCTGGCGAATGCCTTGCACCTAACATCAGGATATCTGGGTATAAGGGTCATGAGCCAGAACCATCTAACAGCTCCTTCTTGTTGTAAGTGCCTGAAGCATCTACAGCCGTAGCCTGTGTCAGTCAGACTGAAGGCCAGAGTGCATCGTAAAGCTAAGTGCTTCATTGGGGAAAACTTTATTTTTTTCCACATTGTCTGCTCTATTAGATGAGTTCTAGGACTAACACTTGTCTTGATTGTGGAAAACAGATTCCACATCTTGACTTTCATTCCCTTTGTTTATTGTGCTTAAGGAAAGAGCATGGCATTCCTAATTGTCCCCATTGTATATGTTTTAACAAGCACACTATTCATCATTGGGTTGAATAAATTGCACAGTACTTGGAAAAGGGAAAACAGCATCAGAGATCTTAACTCGCTGTGGCATCCGCCAGTCTTCTCTTTCTGAGCCCTACTGTAAGCATAGGAAGAAGCATCCAAAACTTACTAGGGGGCAGACAGCACAGCTGTGCCATCAGCCTGTCCACCCAGGCTTGCCATTGTCAAAGGACAGGAGATGTTTAAGCAGTCCCTTCCAGTGACTGAGGGAGTGTCTGAAACTGCTGTTGAGTACCCTTTGAAGTTGGACTAAAGTTGTTAGTTGGGTCTGATGTCACACTGCAGGCCATGGCTTCCAACTCTTGTGCTAGGTCTTCTGATAAGGAGGGTGGAATCCCCAAAACTTTTGAGGGTTGTCAGACTGTTTGCAGGCCACAGCTGCCCACCAGTGCCTGGTTCCAGTACCTCTGATGCCACACCCAAACCCAAGCCTAAGGCCAAATCTTAAAAGGATTCTTCCTGGCTTAACTCACACCAAGCCTATCAGCAGGTCCCACTTAGACTGGGTGAGGATTTGTTTAAGATTGTATCTTCCAGACAGCACAGTCCTACTAGACTTCCTGCCAGTACAGAATCTGTTTTTGGAAAAGGAGAAGCCCTTCCCCAGGCATCCTCAGATGTTCATCATATTGATCACTACTGCAGTAGCCTTGGCTATATGTGTTATATCCTCTCAAAGATATAACAGCCAGACAGTTTTCAAAGCTTCGGGGCACCTGCTACACACCCAAACTGTTAGTTTGAGCTGAGATGACTAAAAATACAGGTTTGGGCAACAAGTCCTTTATAGCTTTCTTGCCATTGAAGAGAGAGCTCCTCTGCGGGCTTTCAAGGATCAGTGGTCAGCTTGTGCTGTTCCTTTGCTAGGCAAATAGGTTCCTTTTGGGGAACAACCTTTCACATTAAAAATATATATATTTTGTTGTACTTTTCCTGTGTAGGAAAGTTATTTTTAAGAAAGGAGTTTGTGTTTTAATGGAGTGTGCCATAAGACTTAACTGTACTTTTAAATGGGAGCGCATTTTTTCCTGTAATTTTAAAAGTTGCTTAAAGTAATTGTAAACCAATTTTTCTTTGGAGAAGTTGTGTTTATTTTACTTATTAGGCTGGCAAAGTGTTTCAAAGTGCTTTTTACTGTGTTTTTGTGTGTAAAAAGTGATTTTAAGTATTTACCGTCTTCTGCTGCTTTGGCCATGAAAGAAGCACCGGTTTTGGCTTGACCATGGAACAAACTACTGGTTCCATGGTCAGTCCTTGTAGCCACAAAAAGAAAAAGTAAGCAAACAGCTTTTGCCACCACAGCAGGCTAACAGTTTGCCTCAGCCACAGGTGGGTGACTGCTGTGCAATAGCTTATTCCTCTCAGTCCAGTTCTGTTTTTCCCAGATCCCTCTGGTGTAGCACCTACAGCCGGTATGGACTGGGGGCTAGCTACATCCCCTGTGGCTGTTTGGGTCTGCTCAAGTGGGCAAGGGAGCGCCACTCTTGTCAGTCCTTGAAGGCTTCCCTGTTTAGTCTGAATATTGTGCCCATCCCTGGGGAAGCTGCTGCTGCTGCCGCCATTAATAACAGTTAGCCCTATTATTCCTATCAAAAAGGAAACGGAAAATGAAATGTATCTACTCCTTAAATTTCCTTAGAAAGTAGTATACTGGGTTTGGCTAAGGGTTTTAATTCAGCCTACTGATCTTTCATATATGGTGGTTTCTGGTAAATGAAAGAGGGAAAACTACTTTTCCTGAAGAGTTTCAAGATATTGAATCTGGACAGGAAAATGAAGGAACAGGTACAGGGTTTTCTCCTCAATTTTTGATTGACTCTGTGGAGAACTCCGTTTCTGATTCTCCCTGTGGAGGTTTCTCTTTCTCTGACACTATATTTTCAGAAAGTGCTAGTGTTTTCAGAGGGAAAACACGGAGGTTTCTCAGTCCCTAAGAAAATATGAACTGTTACAGAAAGAGAATTTCCAGAACTTTCATCTATTCCCCCATTTCTGTCAGCTCTGGAGGATGGGTATGACACTGTCTGCAGTTTTCCTGATGGCCAGCCTGCTGCCCCTAAAAAAGCAGATAGATTGCATTAAGTTATCAATCTTTTTAATTTTTTATGTATGCTTCCCAAACCTGACCCAGCAACTGTAGCTTTATTTAATCCTACTGCTGCAAAACATTTGGTGAATTCTAATGCTACTCTTTCTGACAAGAATGGGAAGATTATTGATAAGTTTGGGAAAAAAGTGTATGCTTCCCCATCTTTGATTTTTTAAAATAGTCAGGCTCGTATATTAACATTTTATTCTAATTGTGAAAGTGTGAGGAATGTTATGTCTGTAGTTTCTTCTTGCAAGGAAAAAGCTGCTTTAAGTAATTTAGTTTCTTCCACTGTACAAGTCACTACTTATTGTTTACAGTGTGTGTGTGTATGACTCGGTTGATACTTCTTCCAGGGCTATGGCCACTGGTACTGTTTTGTGGAGGTTTGCCTAGCTGTGTTCTCAGAGTCTCCCAGATGTGAAAAATGAGATTTTAAATTCTCCTTTGGATAGAGATTTAGTTTTTGGTTCCAATGCTGCAGAGGTGATCAAAAAGTGTGATGAAATATACAAGTAGATACAGTGAATCTCTCAAGATTTTCATCCCTCCTTTTCCAACATTTCTAAGAGATTCTCTAACCCCCTTGTCCATTTTTGGCAAAAAAACAAAATTATGTCATCATAATGATCAGCAGCAGCAACCCCTTTTTTCTAATTTTCTACATGGGGTTATGGTGTTGTCACTCGTCACTATCTCTGTATTCACTGTCATTCTCCTACCTCCTTTGACACTCAGGTCTTCTCTCTCAGATTTTTTTTTGTTTAAGAAACAAAATAAACTGTATCAAAAAATACAGGTAAAGATACATTTAAGAAGAAATGGCAAGGAGGTTCCAAAAAGAATTAAGGAAACCTCCAAATCCAAGGACAGTACAAAAAGTCAGAGTGACTATTTAAGAGACCTTATCCCTCCCTGCCACTGTGGCAGTCCCTTTTCCCTTTCACAGAGTATGAATATCCACTTTTCTCTTTGGTAACTGGTAGTTTCAGACAAGTGGGTTCTGGAAGTCATTCATCAAGACTACAAATGACAGTGGGAGGAAATCCTACCTTTTCAGGGGGTAATTCCTCATCTACCAGACCTGTCCTTCAAAACATGTTGTCCAAGGCAGTGATAAAACCAGTTTCTCCTTCCCAGGTTGGGAAAGGTTTTTATTCAATGATGTTTTAGTATCAAATACAGGAAATTCATAGAGACCAAGTCTGGATATTTATTTCCTAAACCTGCTTGTGACAGTGCCCGTGTTCAAAATGAAGTCACTTCACAACTTACCTGTTTTTCCTCAGTCAAGTTTCCTGGCAACACTAGATGTCAAAGATGCTTATCACATCCCTATTCATCCGGACTTCAGGTGCTTCTCAAGGTTTTGTGTATCTGGATCACGTTCAGTTCTTTGTCTTACCCTTTGGACTATCCGCTGCACCAAGAATGTTCACAAAGTATCTAATGCCGTTCGTATCTCATTTCAGGCTACTGGGTATTCACATTTTTTTCAGTTCCCAAAGATAAGCAAGTTGTCTGAGTCTTTTTCAAAAAGTCAAGATTCTCTCACTTGGGTTGGGTGAGAGATATCTAACACATGCTATGATTCCAAGAGAACATTTCAAAGTCTTTTTGACCCTTTCACACAGGATTGTGTTCCTGGGGTGTGTGCTAGGCAACTCAGTTCAAAGAGCTTTTCTTCCACAGGAAAAAAAATCGATCTACATCTAAATCTATTTCTAAGGATTTCCACTCAGATTTCAGTTGCTGTGAGGGAATACCTCCGAATTTTTTGACTCATGGCATCTGTGATTCTCATGAGAACCCTGGCAAGATTCCACTGAGAAAGGTACAGTGGTATCTGAAGTCTCTTTGGTCCCAGGACTAACAGCCTTTGTCATTTCAAATCCCAGTGCTGGGGTTTGCCAGACGAGAAATCACTTGATGGACACAGCAAATTTCCATAAACTCAGGTCTCCCCTTTGCCCTCCCTATTCCAAAGCAGTTGGTCACCACAGACGCTTATGTCTTTGCTTGGGGAACAGTTTCAGGTGGGACAAAAATGCAAGGTGTGTGGGACATCAAAGACAGATGCAAGCACATATATAAAATAAATGCTTGCCCTGATCAAGGCATTCAAGACTTTCAACTCTCTGAATCATCTTTGATTCCCCAGACCTCCAAGTTGTTGCAGAAAATACCACAGTCCTGTGGTACATCAATGAGGAAGGAGGAACCACGTTGTACCCCTTTTGCAGACAAGCCATGTTAGCTTGGGATATAGCTTAACAGCACACACTCATTCTACAGGCATCCTACAGTCTGTCGGAACAAAATCATGTGGCAGACAAATTGAGCAGGAAAAGGGCAGAGCCTTACAAATGGAAAATGGATCAGGGGGTCTTTGTGATTTAATCCATCTGTGGGGAGTTCAGGTATAACCTTTTTGCCTCCTCTCTGAACTATCAACTGGCAAGATTCTCCTCCAGGACTCGGTGCTAGAAGGCCAGGAAGATTGATGATTTTTCGTTTCCTTGGACAAGAATGCTCCTGTATTCTTTTTCACCCTTTCCACTGATATACAGGGTACTTCTGAAAATTCGAAAGAAATCCTCCAGGGTCATTCTGCTGTCTGCCTTCTGGCCCAGGCAACAGTGGATGTTCATGTTTCACTGTAGCAGTCATCACTTCTCCCTTCTTTGGGAAAAGGCCAGGGACAGTTACTACAAGCTTCCTCACAGAGTGGATAAGCTTCCTCAGAGAATGGATCTCATCACACAAGATCAAGGGAGTTTGATACACCCCAACCCCAATCAACCTCATCTGACTGCCTGGATTATAGGGTTGTAATTCCCTTTTAGCACCTGAGGATGTGCATCAGTTACTGATGGAGGCAAGAAAGCCTGCTACCAGAACATCACGTATTAGAAAATGGAAACTTTTTTTTAGTTTGTGCCAACAACAAAACCAACACCCATTCAGGGCTTGTGTGAGTTACTATCCAATGGTCTTTCTTACTCTTCTGTCAAGGTTTAGTTGTTTGCCATTTCCTCTGTCAAGGTTTATTTATTAGCTATTTCTGCTTGTCTGTCCATGGATTCTCTTCTTTCAATACACTCTAATATCAAAATGTTTTTGAAAGTGGTTTTGCGTAAGAGGACTCCAAGAAAACCGATGGCCCAACCTTGGAATTTTAATTTTTTGTTAGAAGTGCTTAAATATGCTGTATTTGAACCAGCTAATTAGGCTTGAGGTTCTTAACATGGAAAACTGTTTTACTGATTGCTCTGAAGGCTACATGAAGAATATTTGAGTTGCAAACTCTTACTGTGAGTCAACCCTATCTCATTTTCCACAGAGACAGGGTTTCTTTGAATACTAATCTTTCTTAATGTCTAAATTGGTATCTGAGTTTACTTAAAGCCAAACCGTCCATCTCCTTGTTTTCTTTCCTGAACATTAAAATGAGGACGAAAGGATACCTTAGATAGCCGCAGACAATTCTGACACTATCTTGGGATCCCATTCAGAAGATCGACTCAACAGAAAGTCAAACTTTATATGGTCGAGACCATATGATTGACTTTCTGAAATGTCAAAGCTTTTGAGTAGAGATCATGGTACAGTGGGGAATGGGGAATTTACCCCTTTCCGCACTGTAGTGCGATCTCGGAGTTAGTATATATTATGCATGGGGTGGGGTGGGGGCATAGGGGTCTGGCCTCCATGCAAAAATGTAGATTTTTGTTTTCTCTTATGACTTTTCCGAAAGTTGATCATCTGGTCTCAGCTATATGGAATTAGACTTTCCGTTGAGCCAATCTTTTGAATGGGATCCCTGTCTTTTAGATCTTCGGATCAGTTCATTTCTTGTGAAGGAAAGAAGGGGCAACCTGTGTTAAAATAGACTAATCTGATGTTGTTAAACTTCTTTCCATTCATCACTGATGGGTTCATTTCCGAGCCCTGGGAACCGAGTCGGCCTATTACCAAGCTTGAGCTAGCCAAAAAAACTCTCGAGCCAAGTTTCTACCCAGAATGCCCTTCTCCCTATTACCTCAGATCTCATTTGCCACATAGCTGTAAAGCTGCATTTCAGCCGAGCTCTCAGCTAAGTGAAATCATTTTTGGTATTTGTGTAAACGTTTTTGGATATCTTCATGTTTTACTAAACCATTAGTATTGTTAGTATCTTTTCTTCAGTCTAACCTTATTCTTTCCACTCTACCCATTGTTACTGTTGGTAAACTTCAAGTATCATTGTTAGTATGACATTTTCCCTTATCCTTGTGGTATTTTTTCAGTACCATAGCTGGTATTGTTTTCTTTTGCTTAACCTGTTAGCTTTTATCTTTATGATAAAACAAGAAGAAAGTGGTGGAACCAACAAGCCCAAAAAATATAAATAGTATAAAATAAAAAGGCATGGTGGCTAGAGAGTAAAAAACACACTTATTACCAGTAAAATAATTTAGGTAAGTGCTTTCGAGGTAACCCTCTTCTTCAGACCTTAATTCGCATATGTATCAATATCGGCGCCTGTTTTGGCACACACCCTGCCTCCGGCAGTGATCATATATCTTACTTTGCCTATTTCGACTTCGGCACCTGTAGCTACTTCGGCTCAGGGCACACCTTCGACTACGGCTTCAGTTTCCATTTTGGAACCGACTATTTTGGTTCTTGAGTGCCACTTTGGCACCGAGCATTGTACCCAACCTCACTGAATCCTACCCCTTTGCTTCCGGTCTCAAAGCTAGAGACTTCTGTGCCGGCAGACCTTGCACCACGGACCCGATACTCTCTCTCCGTAACCCGTTTCTTGGCCAAGCGCATAGCCCATTTCTCGAATGTCCTGACTCTCCATCTGGAGTAGCCACTAGATCCACCAGAAGCCTTTCAGAACATGACGTGTTGTGTCTTGTGGACCAGCTGTTTGTAGCCAGGGGGATTCCCTTACTTTCTAAAACCCATTCACCTGCTGGACTTGGGTTGCCTTATCAACAGACTCCATCTTGCACTCTTCCTTCGACCATCTCGGTTCCGATGCCTTCTGCTCCGACATCCCTCTTGGAACCCATCACCTCAGTGCCTACGGTGCAGCTCACTCCAGTTCCGAGTTTGCCCCGTTGATCTTCGGTTCCCGCCAAACCAGTCCTTCTTCAATCCGGGGATTGGGGGATGGATGTGTCGGCCCGAGGTACAGTGCCGACTTTCTCATTGGTTCCCTCCTTGGCGCCGATGGCTGCATGTGCGCTGATCCTGCTTGAGGCTCCTTCCACGGCGGCGGGTCTGTCGGAGCGGGTGTGACCCCGGTCCCGAGGTTGTCTTTCTCGGTTCCGAACTTCCATCCCTCTTAAGGTGGGCCTGCCTTTCACGGGATGGAGAAGGCTCTTGCTTCTGGCAGCACTCCTTTGATGTCACAGACCACTCCCCTGGAACACTGGGCAGAAAAGTGGCAGGACGCCCCTGTTTAGCATACCCACTTTTCCGAGTCCTCCTCCGAGATCCCCACTGAGGAGCCCCCTCGAAAGAAGACATGCAAGAGGAAGCACATGGACTTCCCTGAGGAGTCCTCAACAGAAGACACGGATTACGATGATGGTGAAGGGTCCCTACGGTCCCCTCCTGATGTCTCCTTCGGAGACATCCTGGAGATGTTAAAGCAGAGAGGTGACTGGAAGCCCGCCAACCCTTCATCTGAGAAGTTCTTGTTCCTGCAGGCTTTTCGTGCCCGGCCTTCTACCTTTTGGGTGACCCTGCCTGCCGACGAGCTTGTCCAACTTATCTTGCAGCACACGTGGAAGAACCCCGATTCCATTGAGGCAATCCCCTGGAGACCAGACAAAATTCTTTCCCCTCTTGTGGAGAGTCTGCACTGGTCCAAAGGGTTACCAGTTGATGATATGGTGGTGGCGGTGGCCATGAGGAAGGACTTGACTGAGGAAAGTCCCGCTGTACACCCACCCAACAGGGAGTCCTGGGCAGTGGACAGACTTGGGAAGCGTGTTTTTGTATCAGGGACCTTTGCTATATGCTCCCTGAATTATTGGCACATTTTACGAGGCTCCAGAGGGACTTGATTTCCAAACTCTCTGGGGCACTCACAGGACAGTTGTCTGATAAGGTCAGGGACAAAGTGGCTTTGCGGCTAGCAACCCCGGAATCAGTATCCAACTCCACCATGAGGTTGCTCTCACATGCAAACGAAGGAGCGGCTAGAGCAGTGGGTTCAGGCATAAGGCGTCATGCCTGGATGCGCATCTGTGACTTCGCAGACCCCTTTAAGTCTTCCTTTCTGAATGCTACCATCAAAGGTTCTTCCCTTTTTGGCACCAAAGTGATGAACAAACTAGCCAGGTGCGAACAAGACGGAAAAACCCTGTCTGCTGTAGGCCTACGGTTTTCCAACTTTCAATGTACCATCTCCAGGAGTCAGAGGAGTGGGAAAATGTGGCATAAGAAATCTCAGGGTCCTTTCCATGCCGCATGTGGTGATGATACTCCCAGAGGCAGAGGGGGAAACAATTCTGGAAGACTCCTTTACACAGAGGCAGAGGGGTCCTCGCAACCAAGTCTCCAGGGACTCCTTCTCTGGACAGCCTTATCAGTGCTCCTGAGGGGCGGCCGATTGCTTACCTCTGGAAGCAGTTGGGGGTTGTTTCTCTCTGCACCAAGCTGCCTGGCACTCTATCACCACCGATCATTGGGTGCAGAGTATTATCACCAGAGGTTACACCATTCCACTTTCTTGGCAGCCAAAATAAGAAAACTTCCCGACATTCTACCCATCAAAGGGGAAAAAGCATCTTCAAAGATTATAAAGCTGTCTCAAAAAAGAGTCCATCCAACCAGTCCCACAGACCAGCGTGGATCCGGATTTTACTCAAGATTCTTTTTGGTGCCAAAAAAGACAGGGGACTGGAGACCCATTTTGGATCTCAGTAACTTAAACAAGTCTGTCACCTACACCAAATTTCAAATGGTCACGGTTCAGCCCATCCTTCCCTTTTTAAAAGAAGGTAATTGGATGTGCTCTATAGATCTCTGGGATGAATATTACCACATCAAGACGGACAAACACTCCAGGAGTCTGCTTTGCTTCTGGCTTGGAGCCAGTCATTACCAATTCTGGGCCCTGCCATTCGGTCTCTCTACAGCCCCCAGAGTGTTCACGAAATGCACGGCCATGGTAACACCTCACTTGAGACTAAAAGGATTCAGGTTGTTTCCATATCTAGATGATTGGCTCCTTACTGCCCCCACCAAGCATCTTCTGATAACTGCGCTACAACATACTCTCTCTCTGGCAAAATTGTTGGGAATAACAATACATTGGGAGAAATCGAATCTTATCCCTGCACAACAACTGGAGTTCATTGGAGCAGTGTTCAATACTCGGTCCTGTGTGGGATCACTCCCTCTTCAGACTCCATTGATTGAGGCTTCAAATCAGAGTGATTCTTTCTCAAACATCAGCCTCTGCAAGAGAAGTTCTCCAATCCCTAGGTTCTATGGCTGCGTCAATTCCAATAGTGCCTCTAGCAAAGCTACATATGCGAATTCTTAAATGGCTCCTTCTGTGTCAATGCTTCCCAAACTGTCATCCCCTGGATTACAAGATTCGAACAACCAACTCCTGCAAGCAGGACCTGCTTTGGTGGATGAGGCCAGACGTAGATCTTTCGAGCCGCCTATTTCAACCCTCCCAGCCCACAGCCATTGTGACCACGGATGCTTCCTTGATCAGGTGGGGGGGGCCATTTCCAGGGAAAGACTGTCCAAGGCACATGGTCCACCTCAGAGGCCCGCCTGGATATCAGTGTTCTAGAACTGAGAGCCGTGCTGTTAGCATTGTAGGCATTCCATTTGGCTCTCCCCTCAGGGACACTTGCAATTCATCAGACAATATGTCAATGGTCTGGTACATCAACAAGCAAGGAGGAACCAAGTCCTACCCCCATGTTGAGAAGCCATGAGAATTTGGCAGCGGGCGATAGCTTCCAACTGCTTTCTGATAGCAACGCAGGAGCTACAACGTGATTGCGGACAAACTGAACAGATGCATCCTCATGCCCCACGAGTGGTCTCTCAACCCCAAGGTGGCATCTGTAATCTTCAGCCACTGAGGCCAGCCTTGCTGTGATCTGTTCACCTCCCCATCTAACGCCAAGTGCAGCAGCTACTTCGCCCTACTTCCCCTAGAGGGGGAGTCACCGAGGGACGATCTGATCCACGATTGGCCCATGGGACTTCTTTACACCTATCCTCCCATTACTCTGGTCCCACAATTTCTAAAGAAAGCTCTTCGGTTGAGATGCAAGGTGATCCTCATAGCCCCATTCTGGCCTCAGCAAGTTTGGTTCCCCTTTCTTTGGCCTCACCTAGTATACCCGCCTTGGATTCTGGACCCTCTACCAGCTCTGATCACTCACCCCCAAGGGTTGAGTCATCCGAACCTGTCCAATCTCAAGCGGACAGCATGGTTTCTCCACTTTCACTAGTCGCCAGGCAGGCTCATCTCTCCTCACCTGTTCGAGACATCATTCTGGCCTCTCGTAAACCATCCACCAGAAGACTATATCAGGATAAATGGAAAAGGTTTTCTATTTGGTCCAAGGATAACATTATAGACCCGTATTCGGCTCCAGTTACTGCAGTGCTTCAATACTTGGCTAAGTTTTTTGATAATGGAGCCTCTCCCTATACAGTAAGAGTGCATCTAGCGGCAATTTCTAACTTCCACAATGGTATAGATGGCACCCCTCTTATCTCTTTATGCCTCTGCAAGGCTTTCCTCAAAGGGACCTCTCATCTCAGGCCACCTTTAAGACAGCCCGTAGAATCATGGAACCTCACTTTATTCCTCTAGTATTTGACTCAAAAGCCCTTTGAGCCAATGGCTAAGTGTGACTTAAAGATTTTGTCTTGGAAATCTTTGTTCCGGTAGTCATTACCTCTCCCAGAAGAGTTTGAGCTGTAGGCATTGTGTATCAAGAGGCCCTATCTGTTTTCTCTTAAAGACAGAGTGTCACTTCGGACGAACCCATCCTTTCTTCCTAAAGTTGTTTCTGAATTCTCTGTTAACCAATCCATTGATCTACCAGTGTTTTTGTCTGAATTTTGCCAATAGAGGAAAGTATTGCCTTCACACCGTAGACGTAATAGACAATTAAAATTTTACCTAGACAGGACCAAACCTATCCGTAAATCTGAACTACTTTTCATCTCCTTTTCAGGACCCAAAATGGGAGAAGCTGTTTCCAGGGTTACATTGTCAAGATGGCTAAGCGACTGCATTCATGCCACCTATTCCCTCCATAATGAATCCGTGCCAAAAGTTAAAGCCCACTCCACTAGATGTGTGGCAGCTTCTATAGCTTTCCATTCCAGGGCATCCATGGATGACATCTGGGAAGAGGCTACTTGGGCTAAGCCTCATACCTTTATCATTACAAATTGGACTTGGTCTCCAGGGGAGAGCTGCCTTCGGCTCAGTGGTACTCAGGAATGTTCTTCCTTAAGGGCCACCCATGAACCTCAAGGTAGCTTGGGATTCTTTCCCATCAGTGATGAATGGAAAGAAGATTAACAACATCAGATAAGGAAGTTATGTCTTACCATAATGTTCCATCTGTGTTGTTTATTTTCTTTCATTCATCACTTCCCACCTTCCTTCCCCCTTCAAAGGCTCCTGGGGGATGCTTTGGGTCTAAGTGGTGCACTAGAGTACTTGCGTAGAAGTGGCCTTGGCTTTACTTCCTTTCTTAGCAAACTCGATTTGAGGTAACAGGGAGAAGGGCATTCTGGGTAGAGACAGCTCGAGAGGTTTTTTGGCTGGCGCGAGCTTTGTAATAGGCCGACTTGGTTCTGAGTGCTTGGAGCCGAACCCATCAGTGATGAATGAAAGAACATGAAAAACAAAGATGGAACATTATGGTAAGAACTTAACTTTTGTAAAAAAAAAAAAAAAAAAAAAAAGGTTGTCTCAGGCTATTGTCTTCAATTGTACTCACCACAACAAAACTTTTCCAGGCAAGGTCAAGACCCACTCTGCCAGGGCCTTGGCTTTGTCTATGTCCAGTTTGTATTCTAGAAGCAGCAACTTGGTCCTCAGTACATATGTGTACAAGGTATTAAAAGTTTGATTCCTTCTCTAGGTCTAGATCAGGCTTTGCTAGGATCATTCTCTAGGGGCACCTGGAACCTTCCCCTTTTACCTCCAAAGTGTAGTAAGCTAAGTTAATCTACCCACAGAGGTAAGGTTACTGCAGCAGAGATCAGTATGATGAAGATAGTACAGTTGTGTAAGTAAACGTACCAAGATGGTAGGTGTTCAAGTGATCACTGCTGCAGTAGCCACTCTCTCCCACCATCCCCCTCATTTTTTTTTTTTGGTGTGTTGTTAATCCAGGGTGAGAATAGTTATTCTTTATTCTTCCTATCATTACCCTTTCTCAGGGTTCAGCCTCCCACTCTTTGTTGGCATGAAAGGTCTGAAAGGTTTGATGCCTAAACCTGTCTTTTTAATCAGCTCAGCTCGAGCTAACTGATGGTTTGGACTCATGGAAGGTGCCCTGAAGGTTTAGAATCTGTCTGGCTGTTATATCCTTGGCAGATTTGGGCTCATGGAAGGTGCCCTGAAGCTTTGGAGTCTGTCTAGCTGTTATATCGGTGATCATTTGAATGTCTACTGTTATGATAAGGTTACTTACAGAACTGTCCTATTTTTATGATTTGTATGAGGTTGGATTGGCTTATGTAGACCATTTATCTTTTCATATGCTGATTCTGACTCTGAGGATATCCACAACTGGTGAGACTTTGGCAAGGCTTTCTCATCTGGTGAAATACTCCCTAAAATGAGGGAGTATTTTTTACTGAGAAGCTCAGGATTACTACCCTCAGTCTAAGAGGAGGATTAGAACATTTTTGAAGCTCCCTGAGCATAAACCTTTGGCTATTCCTGCAGTACTAGAGCTATTGGATGGTTAGGGTTGCCACCTTTCATCGTGGCTGAAATCGGAGTAAAGCCACACCCCTTGCGTCATCAATAACCCCGCCCATCCCCTGCCCATAATCCACCCATTTTGTGATGTCACAATGACATCGCTTGACAAGCAACACCCTCTTTTTCCATTCCTGCTTTCGGCTGATTTACTATGCTTTTTTGTAAAAAAAAAAAAAAAAAAAAAAAGGCATAGTAAATCAGCCGATTTAGAAACTCCAATAGTCTGTTTCCTTTTTGAAACAGAATACAGGGGTTTGTACAGTGTTTTCCGGACTACTGGAGAATCAGTTTGATTTCTGGATAGTCCAGGAAAAAAAAAAACGGAGAGGTGGCAATTCTATATTATTTTGGACTCATCCCTGCAGTCTGACTCACAACCATCTGCTTGTAGGAAGCCAGACCATTTTTATAGTGTTCTGGATTTCCACAAACACTTTGTCAGGAATCCAGCTGCAGAGTCCTAAGGGGATAAAGGTAGCACTTCTCGGAATCCCTTGCCAAACGAGAAGGGAGAACTCTTGATCAATTTGGCAGAAAAAGTGTATACTTCTACCACCCCAACTATGAGAGCCTTAATTGCCAGTTCCGTATGGTTAAGTGCCAGGAAACTCTGCTGGACCATATGAAAGAAAAACTACAGGGAATGGAAGGTGAGCTCTCTCCAAAGAAGTACTGGATATCTGCAACTCTCTCTGTCAAGTTGCAGAACATTCTTTGCATTGTGGTTTTGATTCTTTGGAAACATTGTCAGAGCAGCTGCCTCAGGATCTGTTATTCGCAGATATGCCTAGTTATGGGAGCAATCCCTTCCAGACCATGTTAAGTCTGAGATTCTGGATGCTGCTGTAGACAAAGACTTCTTCTTTGGACCTAAGGTTGAAGCTGTATTTTAAAAAGATGGAGGAGAAGGTTAAATCTATGCAGACTGTCAAGATATTTCTGCAGGTTTAGCCACCCAAGTTTAATAGAAACTGTCCTATTAAGCCCTGGTCCTTTCCTCTCTCTCACCACAAAGGGGAAGAAGAGTCAGAAGGGACAGAACACTGAGGGAACATAAAAGATGGCAATCAGTACATATTTCTTGGCCCCTGGAGTCAGGGTCCTCTAGGCCTAGAAGGGAGCAACCATGACTCAGCTGGTCCCCTTCCTCTTTAAACTAGGGGGAAGGCTTTATCTTTTTTTTTAACCACAAATGGACCAAGATAACCAAAGATAAATGAGTGCTAAACATTATTAAAACCGGTTACAGATGGTCTTTTGCCTCTCTTCCAAAGCCTGCAGGTATTCCTTCTCTTAGGGTTGCCACCTTTCCAAATGCCCAAAGTGGGACATTTGTGCTACAAACATCAGATTTTGCAGGGCAAAACATACCCACGGCCAGTACAAAGGACAGAACTTCAGTTGTTTGCCTGAATAAAAGTCTATTCTTGTAGCATTTTAGTTCCTTATTCTGTTTCTTATAACATTTAGGTGTTTCAGATCTAGAATAACTGTTTTATGCAGCTATGACAAAATATAGAAAATAATTTTGTCCTAAACTCTCAGGACATTTGCCACTTTTTTCACATTTTTTGCAGGACACAACTGCCCAAAGAGGGACTGTCCCTCGCAAAGTGGGACAGGTGGTAACCCTACCTTCTCTCTCACCAAATTAAGTATGAGAAACTCTGACCCAAGTAGGTTTGCTTTTACAGCAAGGCTCCATACAAAAGCTACCCCCCCAACAAAGGGGTAGGGGGTATTTTTCCAGACTTTTCCTTGTTCCAAGAAAGGAGGGAATTAGAGACCCAACCTAGACCTTTTTAATATTAAACAAAATGCTAACCCTACAAAATCTCATACCATTGCTTTCTCTTCAGGTCTTCATGCTCACCTTAAATCCAAAAGATGCTTACCTACATATTTTCATTGCAAAGTCCCACAGGAAGCATCTTCATTTCAAAGCAGGTGGAAATTATTATACCCTGCTGGAAAGGAATTAGAGCAGCAGTCTACATTGTTGGTGAGCTAGATTTGATAAGCAGATCTGGAGTCTGAGGACCAGTCAAGAAGGTTTGTAGCTGTTTCATTCCTGGGATGAGACTTTGGTGTACTTTTAATCCTGTGGTAAACAGATGAATGCACAAAAAAGGTGTTTGTTGGAGAATGGCAAAACAGAATCCTTCCCCCCTTTTTTAGGATTACCATTCTCATCTCTTCCTTTCAGAAGGGTAGAAATTAGCATTTTGGATTAGAGCTGTCAGCACTTCATGATCCAGTATTCAAAAATAATTTGTAGTGCCATTCAGCTTCCTGACTGTTTCCTGCAGCTGCAAACTTCTACATTTCCTGCACCTTATCTACTGTTTAGGGGACATTTTGCTGTGTTATCAGGCAGGCATGGAAGTTCAGTTAATCCTAGGTAATCTTGTAAGACGAGCATTTTCCTAGAATGCATCTTTTATGCCAGTTTGAGGGACTTGTAATCTCTAAAACATAAGTTTAATGCTGTTTGGCTGCCCTCAAAAAGCAATTACCAGAAAATGCAAATCAGTTTAAAACTACTGTTATCAAAATACTACATATTTTAAACAGATAAAAGAACTTGACATTGGGAGCTTTAGAAAAAGAAAAAAGTTAATTACATATAAATAAATGGAATTTGTAGGAACAGTACATGCAGAATAATGTTCAGGAGGAGGAGTGAGGTTTAAGGTGAGACAGGGAATGAGCAATTTCTGAACTATTTGAATGAATAATTGTTGGAAAAAATGTATGTGTAATTTTTGACTGAATGTGATACACGTTAATATGTTTTTCTATTAATTAATGTGCATATGTCTTAAGTGCTAATTTAATAAAGAAGTTAAAAGAAAAATAATACTTGCCGGATTTGTGTTGACCTCTTTTGAACCCAACCCTTAATTTTCTGCCTTTTGTTGAAGTATGCAGATGGCTAGTAGTGTCTGCATTTTTAGTGAAATTTTCAAACTACTGTCCCTGTGCAATCTATTTCTTAAATTCAGTTTACTCCTCTAGAATCTTTTGTCTTATGTCGAACCTTTAGGATTTTCATTTTTGTTTCCTCTTTCTCTTCTCTATATGTTGTCTGTGCATTAAATATCTCTTTCAGTCTCGCTAGGCCTTCTTCACCCTCAGCCGCAGGCCTTTACTCTATTATGTAACCTTGTTAAGTCTGCTCTAAATTCATCCCATAAAAATTCCAGTGGTTGGTTCATCCAAGTCCAGATTTATAACTTTGCTGTAAATATAGCAACGTACCACTGACTAAAACCATCGTACTGGAGATATGTACAGATCCTCCAATGTCAGTGCATCAGTAATGACCTATATAAGTTTAAAGGCTACCCTAATGAAGTATAGTCAGAAATTAAAATGGGGTGTGTTTCAGCAATATAAATTAAGTGAACATTGTTTCATACTAATTTATAATACATCTGTTCTCAGTCTTGTATCATATTTCTTAGAATAATGTGTGTAAGGCCTCTTCATGCCCCCCATATTAGCCCTGTTTAATAACATCATTAAACTAATATGTCTTTGGAATTTTTTTTCAAATGTCTGATGCTACAATATTCCTGTGGCCCCATCCACATCAGTAATTGAAGAGCTCATGTTCCAATCCTGCATGCGAATAGATGTCCTCTCCTGAGTGGCTGCATTTGCACCCATCACTTGTGATAGTTCTTCCTGCTGATTGCGGTGGAGCATAAATACTGAACAATGTTGACCTAATCCTTCACTATTATCCTTCCAGCCCAACATGTCTTCCTTTTCTTTCAGTTAAATTCTCAATCGTAATATGGAAAGCAGATGAAAGCATCTGAGCATCAACCCTATCCACCACATCTAGTACAAGTAAATCTTGAAAAAATTCTCTTGGGAACATCATGTTTTTAAGTTGTTTTTATTAAGGTGTGTTCATTGAGCTTCTGTTCCTTGAGCTCATTCTACATAAGAACCTTTTAACAGCAGTGGGATAAGCTATGCATTTCAGTCTTAAGATTCTGTATCTTTATTTTGGAAATAGAATATTAATAATTCTAAATGAAGCCTTCTCCAACTGATTACTAAATAACTTAGAAAATCAATTGACTGACAGGTAAATAGTCTTATTTACAAATTGGAATATACTTACTGTATCGGCATTTTCTCCATCAAAAGTGCATAAATGTTCTTATTCTAGAAAAGTTACATTACCTTAATCACCTAATCCAGTTCAGCCTCCAGGATCTTTTGTCAGGATCAGAGACTCTGTATTGGAACAGACTTCTTTCCATCCTGAGGTCATAACTTTGTTTCTTAAGACTTATCCGCGTTACATGGGAACTGTCTGTTACAGTACATGTTGTGTACATGCTCTGGCTAAAGTTTTCAGCTGAAGTTATCAAAGGGCACAGACATATCAGACATTCAACCTTTCATGAGTAAACCATTTCTGCAGACTGCTACAGTACTACATTTCTTTAAAAGATTACATGGACTGTCAAAATGGACAGAGGTAACCTGTAAATGGTTCATCTGCCAGGCCCATGCTTACACTTACAAGGGTATCAGAACTTGTTAGAGATTTGGGATGCATGGCTAGGCTTAAAAAGGCCCTTGTGGTTGTTAGCCTAGTACACACCTATGAACCTGTAAGCCATGTTTTTTGCTTGCCATTGATTTTCTGATAATTTAAGAAATTTCTACACAGGATACTAAAATAAAATATGTTCTTTATTATTGCAGATTTTCATACCTGAAGAAATACAAGACAAGGTAGTTATAGTCCCAAAATGTATTGATCAATTGTTTTTTCCATTATGTGGAAAGGTGTGTGTGTGTGGTTTAACAAATTGCACTTATGCAACAGTTCTCAGTTCACAACCAAATGACAAATTCACCACCGTAATAGGTACAAGCAAGCAAAATCTGAAGATAATGCTACTCAATGCTAGAAGTCTAAACCTCAAAATGCACTCACTCAAGGCATTCTTTAAAATGGAGAACATCGACATCTGTGCAGTGACAGAGACCTGGTTCAAAGCTCCAGAGAGCACCCCTGCATTACCAGGCTATAATTCATACCACACCTTTCGGCCACCTAACCCGAACTGAAGCACTAATGGCGGAGGCGTGTCCATATTCATTAAGGATATCCACACCTCCAGGCTAGTTGCACAGCATAATGCATCCGAGATTATCCAAGTGCAACTAACTCTGGGCAAGACTGCAATCCAAATTGTAGCTTGCTACAGACCCCCCACCATGCCCCAGGATTCCCACTCCTCATTTCTTGATATACTGGATAATATTAGGGTACAACCCAACACCCTAATAATGGGCGATTTCAACTACCCCACCATTAACTGGGAAAACTACTCGTGTACCAACTCTTTTGCTCAACGTTTTCTGGAATTCATAAATTCCAATGCCTTGGATCAACTTATTCACACCCCCACCAGGGGCATCAGTATCCTAGACCTGGTCATTCCCAACATGGGCGACCGGTGTTCCACCACCACAGGTCAATTCCTCATTGGTCAGATCCGACCACAAGCTGATCACCCTAGACTTCTACATCCCGCCCTCACCCCCCATTAGGGAAACCCCCGTAAAAAACTTCAACAATGCCAACTTCACACTTCTTAAGACAGAAGTGGCAAACTTCATGACACCCATGTAGAAGGACAATAGAGGTACGACTGCTGAATCCTACACAAATGCACTTTATAAGCACTTACACGAGTGCATGGATTGTGCTATCCCTAACAGAACCAAGATGCTATCCTCCAACAAAAAGGAAACCAATCTGGTGGTCCTCTGCCATAAGCAAACTCTACAACAAAAGAAAGAAACTGTTGCAAAAAAGAGTAAAATCCCATGACTGGAGGAGCTCCCTGGTCAGCCTCCGTAAGAAGCTGAGATCCCTCATAAAATCCTCCAAAGCTAATTACGAAAACAAAATTGCCACTGACTCTAAAGACAACCATAAACCATTCTATAGCCATGTCAAGAATCTAAATGGCAACACTCAGATCTGCTCTGAGTTACAGCACAATGGCACTAAATATACAGATCCAACTGATATTGACAACATCCTGGCAGATAGGTTCAGTGCTAACTTTACTCCCCTCTCACCCCCTAGAGGGCCCATCTCTGTACCGGAAGAATGCAAAGTTCCTGTAATCATGGCTGCACAGGTAAAAAACACACTTTCCAAAGCCAAGAGCACAGCATCCATGGGACCTGACAATATCACAGGCTGCGTTCTACACAAACTACAGAATGAACTAGCACCCCACCTAAGTACCATGTTCAGTCACAGCCTCACCTTAGGCTTTGTGCCCACTGAATGGTGCACCGCAATGGTTATCCCACTCCACAAAGGGAGAGCCACGACAGACCCCGGGAACTACCGCCCCATTAGTCTGATGAGCCTGGTCTGCAAGGCCAAGGAACGTATCGTCATGGAACTCCTAAACAAAGACATTGATAATCTCCAAACTCTGGACCCCACCCAGTTCGGGTTTGTAAAAGGCAGATCATGTCTCCTAAACCTGATAGACGTCTTTGAAGCAGTCACCAAAGCCGTAGATGAGGGTAAGGTGGTTCACATAGCCTATCTAGATCTCACCAAGGCTTTAGACACCATTCCTCATTCTGGAATTATAGATAAACTCACTAAACTAGGTATAAATCCCTATGTCACAAGATGGGTTGCCAACTGGCTCATGGACAGAACCCACACTATGAAAGTAGCAGACTCCAAATCTGACTTCAGACCAGTGACAAGTGGAGTACCACAGGGTTCAGTCCTGGGTCCCCTCCTATTTGGTATCTACTTCCCTGAAGTACAGGCTAACACAGTAGGTCTTTGGCTAACGAAGTTTGCAGATGACTGCAAACTGGGAGCCATAATCGAAACTCTTAACGATGTGAACATCCTACAAAAGGGCCTCATTGAGACAGATGCCTGGTGTCAAAGCCATGGCCTGAAGCTCAATGCCAAAAAGTGCATTGTCATTCCCTTTGGTAAAAACTCTGTACCTATGAACTACCACATAGGTGGTAGTCTACTTAACACCGAAAGTCTGATGAGACCTTGGGACACAAGTGGACAGCAGTCTCTCCTTTGATAATCACATTGCCACAGTGGTCAGGAAGCCCTTCTACGTGGCACACCTCATCACAAAAGGTTTCTCATCCAGAAAAAAAGAGGTTATTGTTATTCTCTACTCATCACTCATTAGACCCATTATAGAGTACAACGCCCCTTTGGTATGTACCTCACAAGACATCTACAACAACTGGAGAGGCCACAGAAATACCTCACAAAGAGGATTACTGGCCTCAAATAGATGCCCTACGCAGACAGTCTAAAAAAACTCCAGTTTTACTCCGTCGCATATCGCCTACTCAGAGGTGATTTCTGCCTAACATACAAAGCTATGTCAAACCCAGAGCTGTTGGACATGCTCCACTTAAAGAAATCCCAATCCCTCTGAGCTACATGCTCTAGGGACCTAAACCTTGTCACCACAATGAACAGAACATGCAGGAGGGATAGATTCCTGACCCAAAGACTTCCCATACTCTGGAACAAACTACCTATCTATGTCAAACAGAGCTCCTCATTAGCACTCTTCAAGAAAAATCTTGATGATTGGATGGGAAATAGGAAATTCACCCCAGGGATCACTTCTGTGGCTCTGCTCGACAGGGGCACAGAAAAATCATTTTCTTGGGTGGCGAAAGCCAGGGTACCTTTTTGGCTAGGCTTATGTAGGCACTAGGGCCAATAGCCTAGTACCTGCCTATGAACCAGATCCCACCTGAGGTTATTGCAGCATACTCTTTACATTATTATGCTTAATGGCACAATTAGGTGACAGTAATGTGCCTTAAAAAGTACTTGTACAAGACATGGTCAGGGGAGGAACACAAGCCACCCAGGATCCCTCTTCAGTGTAGTGCCTGAAAGGGGCTTGGAAAACAAATTAAAGAATAATATAGGATGGGGTGGGGTGGAATGACACTAGAAATCAGGGTATCTGTTTAATATTGTGCTTGAAGTGCACTTAAACATGACTTGGGACTGAGAAATAGTAGACACCAGGGATACTCCCTATAGTTTACCTTAATAACACATTTTCTTTTAAAAAGAAAGGTGATGTGGATCAAGGGGAACAAGTAGACACCAGGGTTACTCTGTATAGCATGCTATAAAGGCACTTAAAAAAAATTGTGACGCCAGTGATAGTGTAGTTAATATGTTTTAAAGGCATTAAAAAGATTCAAACCCTGAAACCTCTTATGTCTCACAGAAGATACTGGACCTCAGTGCTACTACTAGATACTAGGGAAAATATAACAGAATATATAAATTTTTTTTAAAAATTGAAAGGAGGGGGAAAGGCTTTGAAACTTGAACTCTTGCACATGAAACAGCATAATTAACCCCCCTATGCTAATTGAGAAGTTAGTGTAGCAAGAGTTTTATAAGCCATGGTGGTGCAGAGGTTAGTGTTCTCGCCTCACAGCAGGAGGTTCTCCCGTTCGAGTTCGATTCTCTACTGGAGCACCTTCTGTGTGGAGTCTGCATGTCCTCCTCGCGGTCAATTGATGTTAAAGACATGCAGGTAGGTGCGAGTGTGAATGGGCATGCCTTCGTTGAAGGTTGGGCGCTGGGCTGGCAACTTGGCACCATAAAAAATCCACTGCCAATCATGAGCAGACTGGAGTTCTGCTGTGGCGACCCCTAACCGGAAAAAAACGAAAGTCAAAGTAATAAGGATGTCGGGCAGTATTCAGTTACTGCAGCAGTTTTTAAGTTACAAGGTAGAAGGGCAGGATACCTATAAGCATACATCCCAACCTCATGGTGACAAGAAGAGGTAACAACAGGCTCTTCCTGTAATATCGAGGGCAGCTGAAAGGGATGGAAGTGTGCCTATGTAGAAGTGGCTTCAGGACAGGTTGGGAGGAAGACTAGAAGAGACAGAGAAATCTGAAATGTGACTCAATCACTTTAAAAAGTTAATAAAGTAACAGGTCTAGCAAGGCAGTGTGGTTTCTACTCGCATTAAAGCTGGAAAAGCACGTGGCACAGACAGGTTGACAACTGAATGTCACTTAGATTTTGAGAGTACTCTCCTGACAGTTTAATACTTGCTGTCATAGGACTGACTAATCATCTGTAATTTCTGTGGAGAGGACGGGCGTGAAAAGAGACATTGGCTACATTTTGACAGTACAGAGGTAGGTATAGGGTATGTGGTGTGTGTAGGGGAGAAAAGAATGGGGGGTTGCCTGTGCCATCATAATGCATCGCTGCCATTTTTAACTTCCACAGGAAGTGCTGATCTGCACTGGTGGTAGTATGCAGTAGTTAAGTATGATTCAGAAGCATGCATTAGCTGGTAAAGATGTCTTTTGTCATTGCAACTAACAAGTCACCTAATCAGAAAAATAATACATCATTAAAACAGGCCCTTTTCACAGCAGCTGTTACCTCAAAGCACTGCGGTTCTTCCCGAATCCTTGACTTAGTGTACTGTAAGAGAGTTGCAATGCTGCAGAAGTTTTTTTTCAACTATCACGTTTTCTCATCTTTTACATTTCCATAGTAATGTACCATTAGCTATTCATATGTACTAAAGTGCAGTTTACAGGTCTCAGAATTTTGTGTTGATGTGTACATTCCTCAGTCTGCAAACTTCAAACCTGTGTATGTCTTGTTAATAAAGACCATAAGCCTGGAATTCAGTAATTTTGTTTTGTTTTGTTTGCTAATATAGTAATGTGGAATTGGGAGCAGTTGTGTTATGAGTTCTCATTTTTGGGACAATGTTTCTATGTACACTAGATTTTTGGATTATGATTTAATCTGTTGGAAAAGAGATAAGACATTGTTGCAAGAATTTTTAATGTATTTTAACCAAATGCTATTTTTTTAATGTTTACCTATCAATTTGATTTTAATTGTGTTAATTATTTAGATATCAGTACTAAGAAAGACCCTGGTGGAATGAAGTACGATTCCAGTCTATACAGGAAGCCAACCTTTTCAAATATTGTTTTTTTTACATTTTAGTAGTTTCTAACCTGTAATAGCAGAAGAACATTTTAGTTAAGAGCTAGTTTGTTAGGACATCAAGGTTAATTTCTGATGATGTTTTTTTTTCTTTGGAAACTGCTTTACTTTCCAACATGTTTATAGAAAAAGGCTATCCTAGCAAACTGATTTATGAGGTATGAGAAATGGTGGCTAACAGCTGTGACCTGATTTATGAGTTATGAGAAATGGTGGCTAACAGCTGTGACCAAAAATATCCCTTGATCTTATGGAAGAAGGATCACCCAAGACAGGAAACCGTTAAAGTGCATTTGCAGTGGTTAGCATTGCCGCCTCACAGCAAGAGGTTCTCCGGTTCGATCCTCGGCTGGGGTGCCTTCTGTGCGGAGTCTGCATGTCCTCCCTGTGGTCGCGTGGGTTTCCTCCGGGTGCTCCGGTTTCCTCCCACATCCCAAAGACATGCTGCAGGTGGATTGGACACTCTAAATTGGCCCTAGGTGTGCATGTGAGTGTGCCTTCTGTGGAAGGTTGGGCGCCGGGCTGGCAACTCGACACCGTAAAACTTCACTGCCATTCAATGTGCGGACAAGGTGATCCACTGTGGCGACCCCTAACCGGGAAAAGCCGAAAGAAGAAGAAGAAGAAGAAGAAAGTAGTTATGAAAAGGCTATGATTATATCCTTCAGGGATCAGAGCAAGAAAGTAAAGGATGTAATTACTAAAAATTAGAAAGTAGTGTTTGATTCTTCTGGAACTATGCGAAGTTTGGAGGGAGCTATCAAGGTTTGTGGGCAAGAAGTATAAAAACATTAAAAACATAACTGAAAGTACCAGGATACGAAATGTTCAATATGGCATGAACAGATGTGGGGCATGTTCCCAATGTAGTGTTATTTACTATGGGACAAGTGTTGATGTTGCATCTTATCTAAGGGTAATGAAAAACAGTGGGAAATGTAATTGCAGCGCTAGTGGAAAGACAGAGTTGCAGCTTAGGTCTAAAATATATGAACATGCTTATGCCATAAAGAGATGCAATACTAGTAATGCATTGTTTTGCCATTCATTGATGTACAATGATTTTAAGAAATTTTTATTTTACATATTGGAAAGGATACATTATCCTGATTG
Organism: Protopterus annectens; assembly: GCF_019279795.1. Classification (NCBI taxonomy): domain Eukaryota; kingdom Metazoa; phylum Chordata; order Ceratodontiformes; family Protopteridae; genus Protopterus; species Protopterus annectens. The sequence continues at coordinate 602,692,851 of NC_056741.1, read as the reverse complement.
GGGGGGGGGGGGGCATTGGGAGGAAAGACTTGAATCCAGGGAACTTTATTGGCAAATTACATTAAATGCTACCCAGACATCAGAACTCAGTGACAAGATGTCTCAAGTGTCTTAGCCTAAAACCCAGTAGTTTTTTAAAATATTTTTTTTAATGTCAGTAAAAAAGTAATATTCAGTCTTTATTCTGTTATGTTTATTTAGTATGAGTATTTAAATTATTTTTATAGTTTGTGTGTATGTACGTGTGTGTGTGCATGTGTGTGTGTATGTATGTGTGTGTGTATATATGTGTATGTATATATATATATATATATATATATATATATATATATATAATTACATATATATATATATATATATATATACATATATATATATATATATATATAGAGAGAGAGAGAGTTTGTGTATACACATACACACACACACACACACACACACACACACACACACACACACACACACACACACACACACACAGGTCCCATCATTCGGATGCTCGATTCTTCAGAAAGTCAAAGCTTTTCAGTGAAGATTATGGCGCAGTGGGGATTGGGGAATTTATCCTTTTTCCTACTGCAATGCGGCCTCTGAGTTGGTATATATAATACAGAGGGGATTGTGGCTGGTGCAGCCCCCTCCCCCAAAGGGGATGCAAAAACATAGATTTTTGTTTTCTGCAGTTCAGCTTTCTGAAAAGGTCTTGACCATATGAAATCTGACTTTTTGAAAAGTTCAGCTTCAATGGCATCCACATATATATATATGTGTGTGTATATGTATATATATATATATATATATATATATATATATATATATGTATATGGGTCTACCTGATAACACCGACTTGCCAAAACACAGACAACGAAATAATAGACACAACACCGAAAGTTCAAAAACATGAAACTTTACATGCCCGACAACCACAATCCTGACGATCAACAAAACAAATACCTTTTCCAAAAAACACACACACAACACAAGCACACCAACAACCTTACAAACTTACACTAAACCTTACATATACAACTATCTGTGCACTAACCTTAACCCAAACCCTAACCCTAAGGTCCGTCACTATCGCACACTTACCTTACCCGTACCCTAACTCACTTAATCCGCCCCTAACCCTTAAGTCCGTCACTGTCACACATTTACCTTACCCACACCCTGACCCTAACGTCCGTCCCTATCGCACACTTACCTTAACATGTCGGTGTTCTCAGCGTCAGGATTTTCAACTTTCGGTCTTCTCCTTTGTCGATATTCCGGTGTCTGTTAACTCGTCGTTCTTCTGAGCTTTTGGCGTTATCAGGTAGACCTATATATATATATATATATATATATATATATATATATATATATATATATATATATATATATATATATATAAACACACACACACACACACACACACACACACACACACACACACTCATGTTTGTTTTATTTGTTATGGTTTCTAGGTAAGTGAAGACTTAATAAAAATGTGAAAAGGTTTTTTCCTTATGTTAGATTTAAAGTTTTTTAATAAAAGAATATTTTGATTGGTTAGATCAGTCAGGTGACTATGATTCTTTAGTGTAAATTGAATTACTTGAATGCTTTCTTTCATTCTGATGAAGTTTGTGATTCATATAACAAAAGTGCTAAACTGTATTATTAAAGTTGGTATTCCTGGTATGTGTAGCCTACTGCATTTTTTTATTCTTTTTGATTTTTATGTTGGTTTGGTGTTTTGTTGTACTTTATTGTAGTTATTAGAACAGAGTTTACTTTATCCTCTCCTGATCCTAAGTGAACTGTTTGGCTTAGGCCTTTTATTTGGATATTGTTGCTGGTGTTAATTTATTAACAGATGGCTTCGGGATTTAAGAAATGTGGCAAGTCTGGCAGAAAGATTTTTTCTTGGAGAGACATGAACTCTGTGTCATGTGTCTGGGAGTGGAGTTAGCCTTGATATCTGTTACAGCTTTGGCTTAAGACCTTACAAGGATGGAGAAAAAGTAATCCTCAAAGGTTTCCTTCCCACTGAATTTTGTCCTTGAAAGACAAATGAAGGGTTGAAAAAGACAAAGCAGTAAGGGACATAAATAGGCACTCACTCATCCCAAGTACATTAAAAAAGACAGATCAGGGATCCAGCCTAGCACTAGAACAGGTGTTGATTTAATTGTCTCATCTAGAGGTCATTGTCCTGTCCAAAAGTGCTATACATACATGGAGTTTAGGGCTTTCTGCTAAATGTCTCCATATGATTGGTTAGGTTTCTCCACAGTCCCTCCAAAACTCTTGACTAGGACATGATGATGAAGGCATTGGTCAAAAGTGCAAATTGAGAAAGGTGTTTTCTTTTCCCACTGTGCATCTAGCTAGATAGGTTCATAGGTTCATACTAGGCTATCTGCCCAAGGGCATTTATAAGCCTAGCCCATAGTTATGTGGCTTTCGCCACCCCTTTAGTTTGAATAAAACTATGCCTATTATTTTGCTGTGTCTCTGTCAAGCAGTGACACTGAAGTAATCCCTGGGGTATATCTGCGATCTCCCATCCATTGGTCAAGATTCCTCTTGAACAAGGCCAGCGAGGTGCTCTGCCTCACATGTACCGGGATTTTGTTCCACAGCATAGGGAGTCTCTGGGTGATGAATCTGTCCCTCCAGCACGTTCTATTAATAACCGTGTCAAGGTTCAAGTCTCCCGCCCTTGTGGTTCTGAGGGATCTAGATTTTTTGAGGTGAAGCATATTCATCAAATCTGACATGGCCTTATATGTCAGGCACAGGTCACCTCTGAGCAAGCGGTATGAGACTGAATAGAGCTGGAGTTCTTTCAGTCGGGCAGCATAAGACATATTTTTGAGACCCTTTATCCTTTTGGTGAGGAACTTTTGGGGCCTTTCCAGCTGCTGCAGGTGTCGGGTCAGATACATTCCGAATGGGGCATTGTACTCAATCATAGGTCTAATGAGTGATGAGTACAGGGGGACGATGACCTCCCTTGATCTAGATGTGAATCCCTTCATGATCAGGTGGGCAATGTAGAAGGTTTTCCTAACTACTTTAGCAACATGAGTGTCAAAGCGAAGGCTACTGTCAACCTGGGACCCCAGACCCCTGATGTCTTCTTCTGTGCTCAGTGGATTGCCACCTATATGGTAGCTATGGGTAACCTTGTTTTTCCCGAAGGGTATGACTATGCATTTCTTGGCGTTTAACTTTAGGCCATGGCTCTGGCACCAGTTATCCGTTTCTGTGAGGCCCTTCTGAAGGATATCTGTGTCAGATGTGTTTTCTACTATGGCGCCCAGTTTGCAGTCATCTGCAAACTTTGTCAGCCATAACCCTCCTGTGTTTGCTTGTACTTCAAAAAAGTAGATGCCGAACAAGAGTGGACCCAGGACTGAGCCCTGTGGGACACCACTTGTGACAGGCTTTGAGTCTGACATGGCTCCAGCAACTCTGACCCTGTGGGTTCTGTCACTTAGCCAGTTTGCAACCCATCTTGTGATGTATGGGTTTACATTCAAGCTGATGAGTTTTTCGATGATACCCAAGTGGGGTATTGTGTCGAAGGCCTTTGCCAGGTCGAGGTAGGCTGTATGGACTGCCTTTCCCTCATCAATGGCCTTGGTGACTGTCTTGAAAAAGTCAACCAAGTTTAAAAGGCATGATCTGCCTTTGACAAAGCCAAAGTGGGTTGGATCCAAAGTCTGCAAGTTCCCTATGTCTTTATTTATGAGTTCCATTATGATCCTCTCCATGGCTTTGCAGATAAGGCTTGTCAAGCTAATGGGACGGTAATTTCCAGGGTCGGTGGAGGCACCACCCTTGTGAAGTGGGACCACAGTCGCCGTGCGCCACTCCTTGGGTACGTATCCTGAGGTGAGGCTAAGATTAAACAGCTGTCCTAACTGCGGGTTTAATTCCTCATTGAGTTCGTGGAGCACACAGCCGGGGACACCATCCGGTCCCATGGATGCTGTGTTTTTTGCCTTGGAGAGCAGTTCTCACCTGGGCGTTGGAGATGTTTGGGGGCTACAATCCTCTGGTATAGATATCTCTCCTTTTGGGGAGGGGAGAAGTTTGCACTGAACCTGTCAGCCAGTATGTTGGCAATGTGTATAGGTTCAGTAATCTTCACATCATTTTGAACTAATTCTGAGCATATCTGGGAGTTTCCTCCTAGGTTTCTAACATAGCTAAAGAAGGCCTTATGATTGTCTTTTGAGTCCTTGGCGATTTTTCTCTCAAAATTTGCCTTGGATGATTTTATGAGAGCTCTTAGTTTTTACTTATAATGATCAAAGGTGTCTTACCTTTCAAGGATTTTGCTCTATCTTGTAGTAGCTTCCTCCTTTTGTTGTAGAGCTTGTTTATGGCTGGGGTCCACCAGACTGGACGCTTGCCTTTGGTACAAAGAGTCTTAGTTTTGTTTGGGATTGCCTGATCCATGCAGTCCTGTAGGTGCTGGTAGAAGGCATTTGTAAGTGATTCAGCGGTTTGAGTAATGTTTACCACTGGCTCAGGGGCCTTAAAGGAGATCACACTAGTTTTTAGAAGTGTGAAGTCGGCTTTGAGAAGTTTTTCACTGTGGTCTTTTTTATTTCAGGTGGGGGCGGGATGAGGACCTCCAGCGAGATTAGTTTATGATCTGATCTCACCAGTGAGGGGTATACTTCAGGTGTTGAACATTGTGATCCCATGTTCGTGATGATGAGATCAAGTATGTTTTCTCCTCTTGTGGGGATGGTGACTAGTTGTTCCATGGCATTTGAGTTTATGAACTCCAGGAACCTTTGGGCTAGAGTGTTTGGGCTTGAGTAGTGTTCCCAGTCTATATTAGGGTAGTTGAAGTCACCTAGTATGATGGTGTTTGGAGATACATTTATCCCCTCCAATGTTTTCAAGAAGGCCATGTGAGGTTCCTGAGTTTGAGAGGGTGGCCTGTAACATGCTACAAATTGCAGAGCAGTCTTGCCTATGGTTAATTGCATCTGGATGGTCTCCGATGCATCGTGCGTTGCCACCAACCTTGAGGTGTGGGTGTCCTTTATGAATATGGACACCCCCCCTCCTTTCTTGGTGTTGTCCGGATTTTGGGGCCGGAACGCATGATATGAGGTGAAACCTGATAGTGCTGGGGTGCTCTCAGGAGCCTTGAACCAGGTTTCTGTCACAGCACAGACATCAATGTTCTCCATACTGAGAAGGGCCTTGAGTGCGTGCATCTTGAGATTGAGACTTCTGGCATTGAGCAGCATTACCCTTAGTTTTTTTCCTTTTTTGTGTTCTAGGGTGGTAGGTTTAGAATTTGAGCCTTGCCTAAAAAGGCACTATGGGGGTGGCAAGAGCCTTTGCCAATATCCGGAAGCCTAGAGGTGACAGGTGCAAGCCGTCCCTTGCGAAGCAGCGTGGCTTGTCCAGCATGTCATCCCAGGCAGACAGAAATTGGATCCCCTTTGAATGACACCAGAATTTAAGCCAATTATTAAAGCTGATCATCTTATCACTGTATTGTGGCATCATTCTAGATGAAGGTAGGATACTGCTCAAGGTCAGGGTCATACCTGCCTGGGCTACATAATCAGAGAGCTCCTCAATGTCTCTTTTCATGTAGTCCAAGGAGGTACGTCTCAGGTCGTTGACACCAGCGTGGACAATGACTGAGTCGTACTTGTACCTGCTGTTGAGAGACCTGAGTGCTTGCGTTATGTGGCGGATTCTAGCGCCCGACAGGCAGCTTACTGTGACCTTCTCCTTACTCAGTCTGGTGAGCGGGACGTCAGTGTGTCTGACTATGGAGTCACCTATGACAAGTATGTTTGGTGTTGTATTTGGCCTTAAGGGCAGTGACTGCTTTGCACACTGATTTTGTTGTTTATGTGTTGTTTGTGTGGTGTATTGAGTTTGCAGTTGCTTGGGTGTCTGCTTTGGAGGCCTCTGCTGTTTAGGTAAATTTTTACTCAGAGCCTCCGAGTATGTCTTAGTGTGTTTATGTGTTTGATTCAGTGGTGTGGTTGAGTTATATGAGGCTGGTATTGTGGTGTGTGTAGTTGCCTTCTCCTCCTGCCTGGTCTTGCCAGTCCTGAGTTGAGAGAGCTCAGCCTCCAGTCTGGCAAAATAGCTGCATCTCTCACAAGAAAAGACGACCATTGACCATTGACATCAATGGCTTGCTGCTTCTTCCTCTGGCCTGGTTTAGGCACTGGGTGGATTGAAGGTGACAGTATTCCAGCAGAATTTGACATTAATGACAATGGGAATTCATCCTTTGGCAACAGTGTCCCCATCTTTACCAATGGTTTATGTGCTGAGCTTGTGAGAAGCAAGGATCACTAAGGCTAAGGTGATCCATGTTAGTAACTTGGCATCAGCCCCTCCCACAGCACTGTTAGTGTCATTCCTGGAATCTGCCACATCTGCTTTCAAGCTATCAGTACCAAATCCTCCCTTGGTGTATATAGTAGGACTTGGGCAATCCAAGTTAGCAGTGATGTCAGTCTGGAGACCAAGGTTTTAGTTCTGATGGTCTCTGCATTGTCTGTTAGGGTCCCGGAAATTGTACTGAGAGAAACCATTATGTTGGTGTATCCCTAGGAGTGTGTGTCTACCTCAGCACCATCTCAGGACACCCGTAAGTGAAATGACTTGGTTCTTTCATTTTTGTCCCCGTGAAACAGATGTTGTCAACTGTCCCAGTTTGGAGCAGTGTCCTCTCCCGAGGCTTTGTGCAAGCCTGATGAGTATACAGAAGAGTGATCTGAGGAAAATGGGATGCTTAAGGAGGCATCTAACTAGACGAAGAGCAGGCTTCCCCATCATCCCCTCCTAATGATCAGAAGTCCTGGGAAATAAAAACGCTCATGTACCAGAAGATGTCATGGCTGACTAAGCCATCCTGTGAGGAAGAAATCTTAGTCGGCTCTTCATTCTACGCTACCTATTAATTAGATGATCTCTTCTGCTGACAGAATGATTGCGGTGGGTGTCTGTAGGACATGGTGAGAGACAAACGTGAAGGAAGCCATCCCTGGGGGACTAGATAAGATCTTCCACCCCACAAGGACAGACGGGCTTGGAGCAAGGCTTTCCTTTTTTTTAAAAAACAAGAAACATTTTTATTAAATTATTGCTTATGACATAAACAGTCATACATTTATATAAATGAAAAACCATATTAACATAATCCCAGCTGCAAGCATTTTATGTCACAAACCATACTGACATAATCCTAGCTGCAGACATTATACAGCACATATAATTTAGTCAGTTCTTGTCAAACATTGCATAGCTCATTCAGGTCATGCCTTCTTTTAAACCACCTTCCTCCCCTGTATGTATTGTTCTCAAAATTCCCATTTTTTTCCTATGAAATTTGCTCCTGCCCTTTTTTAGTTCCCAATTCCAGTTGTTTTATCTCTGTTAATATATTTGCTATTTCTAGTACAGTTGGTTTAGACTTTGATTTCCATTGTCTAGTAATTGCTTTTTTGGCAGCCACTATAATTACTCAGCAAGGCTTTACTATGTCTAGTCAGTTCTGATTCTGTATCGTAGCTCAGAAAAATCATTTTTGTGGTTACACCAATCTCCTCACCCCGCATTTCCAACAGAGTAGTCTGCAGGGAATATTTAAATTCTGCAAACTCCGTACACTCCCAGAAAATATGTTCCCATTTACCTCTTTCTTCTCCATCACACCTCCATTTGCTGTGTACCTGAGGAAAAAATTTCCGGAGTTTACTTGGGGTATAAAAATATATATGGAAACATTTCCAAACAAAAATTTAAAATCTTCTAGATTTTGTTGCATATTTGGAAGACACACATATACTCCCCCTATTGATTTGTGAATTGCTTATCCAGTGTTTCTTCCCAATCCTTTGTAACTTCCTCTAATTCTTATAGTTATGCAGTATTTTATATGTTCTACTAATTATTCCTTTTTTTAATGGCAACTTCTAGATTCTACTGAAAATTCTACCAGTACTTGTCTTTCGTTTAGGACCCCCCATTTCTTTTTCTTTGCCTATACTCCGATATCAATCCTTGATAGGGAAGGAAGTCCAGTTCAAATAAATGATTAGCATCTTCCCATTCTGTTGTCTTTCCCTGTCTAGTTATTTGCTCCCTATACCTTGGTTCCTTTGCCAGTTTTCTCCAATAAAGTGTAGCCCCCTTTTGCCTATTGTCTGTATGCCTAATTGCAGTCATCCCTATTGGCAGAATCTCCTTTCTCCATTCCCGTGTGGTTTAGTTCCTAGAATACTTTCTGCAACTTTATGAATATAATATTCTGTATGATTGTTGTTAGTCTCATTAAAGGTCTGCATCCACAGTCAGTCTTTTCTTGTTTCTTGAGCTTCCCACTGTTTCATCATCATCATCATCCCTTTCCACTTTGAATTATAGGATGTTCATCGTGTTACACTGCTGCAGTCATCACACTTGGGTTATCTGCCGTCAGGCGGTCCCGCAGTCTGCCCGAGTTCCAAAGTCTTGGTCTGGTGTCAGTCGCTGTCGCTTCTTCCCTGACGTCAGTGCGACAGGGGTATAAAAGAGGCAGCCAACGCCATTTTCTTCAGTCTTTCTTGCCACGCGGTGCCCGAAGCAGAAGCAGTTCACAAGTACTGCTCAGCCGACTCCTGAGATTTTCAAATCGAATTTCAGACCGAAGTCTTCAATAAAGCTAAGTACCCCGTTGGGGAACCTTTTCTTGCCTCAGTCTGATGTCAGAAAAAGTTAATAATTGCTTTTTCTGTGGGAAGCAAATACCTCATAAGAATTTTCATTCTTATTGTATCCCTTGCCTAGGCCCAGACCACGACGTCACAGGTTGTCGGTTTTGTGCTAGGTTTAACAAACGAACTATTAAACGTCTTGTTTGATTTCGCCTGACATTATTTTGGTAGAAAATTTAATTATACCATGCCGTTGGAGCAACCGACAACCGGGATGCATAAAAAGTGCAAAAATAAGGACAGGCAGCCGAGACCCAAGCCAGACACCGAGGCCTCTGCTAGGCCAGTCGCCGGTTCTCCGGTTTTCAGTGAGGCGCCTACGCAGCCCCTGACGACCGCTGATTTAGAACCCTAGCCTGCATCCAACTCCCAAGCGGAGATTGCAGGGCCTCCAGAGCCTTTATCTTTAGGCCCTTCCGACTTTATGGCTAATGGGGATTCCGGTGCAGTTGAAAGGCCGTCAGTTGCTGAAGGTGTCTTCAGACCGACTACACTTACTATTAAATCCTTTGCAAAACTGAAAACTCCATTAAAAGTAAGGAAGCCTGTACAGCAGTCTCCAGTGCAAGGCCCCATGCCTAAGAAACAGATGCTTAAGATGGCTGAAGACTTTATTACCCTAATCAGGGGTTCCCATCCCCCACCTGACAAAAGGCCTAGACAGGAGGAGGACTACGCTTCCTCTGACCAGGTTTCCATTACCTCAGATTCTTCTGAGGAACAGGAGTACTCTTTTCCCCTTATGAAGACTCTGATGCTGAAGAGTCTATTCCTTCAGCATCTCCCCCAGAAGACTACTCTTTTGGGGAAACTTTACATACCATGAGGGAACATTTCCACTGGGAAGGCCAGGATTACTCTGATTCTAAGAAAAGGCTCCGAGAGTTCCTCTTACTACCCCAGCACAGACCCCTTGCTATTCCACCTGTGTTAGACATTGTGGATGATGTTTATTCAGAATCTAGCCTTAACCCAGATTCATTACCTCCTACACCAGCCAAACCAGACAGATACTACAGAGTCCTTGACTCACATAAATTCCTATATAAAAGCCCTGTTGCTGACCCAGAAACCATTTCCCAGGGTCCCAAAGGGGTTAAGGCCTCTATTGCTACAAACCCTGTACCGTCTGAAAGGGATTCTAGAGCACTAGACAGATGGGGAAAGAAAGTATATACCTCAGCTACTCTAGCTATGAGGGCCTTAAATTGCCAGTTTCACATGCTGAAATATCAACAATATTTGAGGTCTCAAAACAAAAAATGAGCACACATACAGAGCAGCCTGATTACAAGGAAATGCAAGATTTGTTACATGCAGCAGAACAAGTGGGAAAACATACTTTGCAATGGTGATTTGATTCATTGGAAGCTTCTTGCAGAGCAGCTGTAACAGGGTCTGTCATTTGTAGGCATGCTTGGTTAAAAGAACAAACTTTACCTGATCATGTTAAAGCAAAGTTATTGGATGCACCCTTACAGTAGGATGTTTTATTTGGTGTGAAAGCGGAAGAGGTTTTAAAGAAAATGGAGGATAAGGCAAAATCTATGCAGACGGTGAAGGATTTTTTCAGGTCCAACCCCCTCGTTTCAGCAGAAATTGGCCAACCAAAAACTGGTCCTTTCCAACTTCTGACAGACCACAGTGGGGCAAATACAGACGCCCAAGGGGCAGAGGTCAGCCACAAGGCTCTTACAAGCCACGACAATGGGGTGCCACAACCCAGAAAGGAGGAGAAGACAGGTTTCAAACTATCAGAAGACCATCACAATGACTTACCCCTCAGACTGCCAAGCAAATCACTCTTGGCAGCTCCCTTGGGAGGAAAACTTGCACTTTTTGCAGACAATTGGCACATCATCACAAAAGACAAATGGGTCCGAAATATTGTAACTCAAGGATACAGGTTCCACTTTCACGCTTTACCAAGGATAAAAGGAATGCCAAACCTGCCATCAAATCAACGGGCAGAGGCTCAAAGACCAATTACAGCACTCATGGACATGAGAGCCATTCAGCAAGTTCCTACATAGGAGCAAGGACAAGGATTTTACTCAAGACTCTTTCTGGTTCCCTGAAAGGACAACGTCTGTAGACCCATTCTGGACCTTTCAGTTCTAAATACATACCTGGAAATACCCAAATTCAATATGCTCACACTACAGCAACTTCTTCCCATGCTGGGCAAGAAGGCTTGGCTAGTAATGTTGGACCTCAAGGAGGCATACCTGCATGTCCCTGTCAGACAAAATTGCAGAAGATACCTCTGATTTATAGCAGGTACAACTCGTTACCAATTCTCTGCACTGCCCTTTGGCTTATCTACTGCGCCCAGGGTCTTCACAAAATGCCTGGTACCAGTAATTGCATACTGCAGACAAAGAGGAATCCAAATATATCCATACCTGGACGACTGCCTTATTCAAGCAGACAGCAAGGGCATTCTTTTAAAACATCTGGCATTTGTAAAAAACCTACTAAGTTGCCTAGGGTACACAGTAAACGAAAAGAAGTCAAAACTAGTGCCCTCACAAGACATAATATTCCTGGGTGCCAGCTTAAATACAACGGCCCAGATGGCTTATCCTCACACCAGACAAGCAAGGACAACTGACTCAATGCTTTAAAATGATGGCAACAAAGTCCCAACTCCCTGCAAGAAAAATTCTGCAGGCCTTGGGATTCATGGCATCTTGCATACTACTAATACCATATGCCAAACTGCATATGAGGAAATTACAGTGGTACCTGAAAAACGTGTGGACTCAACACAGCCACAGCTTGGAAACAATAATACCACTAATTCCCTGCTTTCAACAGGAGTTTCTATGGTGGGCTCAGGCATGTCAACTCAACAAGGGTCAGCCTTTCACCTTGCCCACAGCCAGGCAAACAATGACAACAGATGCATCGGATTACACCTGGGGAGCACACATGGCAGGACAGTGTATTCAGGGCAAATGGTCTGCAGATCAAATGCATCTCCACATCAATCAAAAAGAGATGCTAGCTGTACAAAATTCCCTAACAGCTTTCAAGGATCTCCTACATCCAGGACAACTTCTAATAAAGACGGACAACACCACAATGATGTGGTACATAAACAAGGGGGCACACATTCCTACCCCCTCTGCAGGCAAGCAATGACCTTGTAGAACACAGCACTGATCTACCAAGTTCAATTACAAGCAGAATTCCTGCCAGGAAAGAAAAATACATTGGCAGACAAACTAAGCAGAAATATCATGGATCCTCACGAGTGGAAACTAGACCCACAAGTATTCACAATGATTACTCAAAAATGGGGGAGCCCAGACATAGATCTGTTTGCCTCCCCCCAAAACTACCAACTGCGAAAGTTTTGCACAAGGACATACCACACACTAGCTTGGAAAGTGGACGCCCTCTCATTCAGTTGGAAAACACGAACAGTGTATGCCTTAACTCCACTGCCTCTTCTGGCAAAGGTGCTGCTAAAAGCCAGATTAGAGAGGCCACAAATGATGCTCATTGCTCCAGACTGGCCACGCCAACACTGGTATCCAATATTAAGGAACATGGCCCAAGGCCCGCCATGGATTTTACCTCAAATTCTTCACCTGCTGACTCAGCAAAACAATCAGATTCTACACAGCCAGCTCAAGACTTTAAATCTGGCTGCATGGCAGATTATCTAAACAACCAGTCAACACTTCTCTCTAAAGCTGTTATGGATGTCATTCTGGAGGCCAGGAGACCCAGCACCAGGAAAACCTACTCAGATAAATGGAAAAGATTCTGCGCCTGGAACCAGGCTAAAGGCCAAAATCCTCTTGTCCCAAATATTCCTCAGATTCTGCAATATTTAACTGAGATGTTGCACAAAGGCCTTTCCTTTTCATCTATAAAATCCACGCTTCAGCTATTTCAGCTCATTACAACACGGACCCTCCTATTTTTTTCACATCCATTATTAAGGCAGTACCTCAGAGGGGCTAAGAACATAAGACCGCCCCGAAGAGCACCAACACCAACTTGGGACCTCAGTTTTGTTTTGGAAAAACTTACACTACCGCCCTTCGAGCCAGCTTTTTCAGCTGATTTACAATTTTTATCATGGAAAACTGCCCTGCTGCTACAATAACTTCAGCACGAAGAGTCTCAGAGCTACAGGCCCTAATGGCAGTGGAGCCTTTCATAATTTTTCATCAAGACAGAGTCTCTTTACGAACTAACCCTTCCTTTATGCCAAAGGTAGTATCCAGTGTGGCTCTAAACCAAACCATTCATTTACCCACTTTTTATCCAAACCCCCAGAATAAAGGGGAAAGGCTCCTACACTCTTTGGACATTCACAGGCAATTACGTTTCTACTTGGATAAAACAAAGGTTTTCCGAAAATCTGATCAGCTCTTTGTATCCTATGCTGCAGGATCTCAAGGAAAGCCTATATCAAAACAGACCATTTCAAAATGGATAGGACATTGTATCCGATGTTCTTCATCTCACATTGCTGCAGTCCTTACACTTGGGTAGTCCGCTGTCCTCGGTCGGCCCGAATATCAAAGTATAAGGCTGAAGTCGGTCAAGGCGCATTTGACTGACATCAGGACGTCAGGGTACAAATGCGCATGACCGACGTCATATCGTCAGTCTTTTTTGCCGCATGGTCCGATGCAGAAGCAGCATTGCAAGTGCCGGTTGGCGTTCCGAGATTTTTCGATTTTGAAGTTTCAGACCGAGTTCAAAGTTGGCTAAGTACCCCGTTGGGGAATATTTTCGTTTTTTCTTGCCTCTGTGATTTACCGGATGTCAGAAAAAGTCAATAATTGCATTTCTTGTGGGAAACAGATACCGCATAGAGATTATCATACTTTGTGTATTCCTTGCTTAGGGCCTGAGCATGACGTTGTTGGCTGTCGCTCTTGTGCTAGATTTAATAAATGCACTATAAAGAGAAGGTTGGATTGTGCAAGGTTAGTCTTTGGGAAGCGGTGTAATTATAAAATGCCGTCGGATGCTCCGACGCCCGCTTCTTCAAAGAAGCGCAAAGACAAGGCAGTTAAGCCCAGGCTGGAAGAACCGTCTGTACCGGACGCCGGTTCTTTAGAGGTGTCGGTGGAGCCGGTGGCTCCACCGGAGGTTTCTATGTGTTCCCAGGGTGAGACCTTATTATTGCAAGATGTGGCCTCTCAGGAGGCAAGTCAGGCTGAGGGGGCTTCTCAGGTTACTATACTCCCCTCCCTTCCTAAGGTGGCTAGGCCCTCTCCTTCTGTTTCAAAGGCTTCTCCCAGGGGCAGGCCAGGTTTGGCTTCAGTTGGTGTTACCCCTAGCTCTTCAGGTACTGTGCCCAAGAAGCATATGCTTAAAATGGCAGAAGATTTGATTACTTTAATTAGGGGTTCTATGCCCCCTCCTGATAAGAGACCTAGGATGGAGCCTGAGCTGGGGGGTTTTGAGCAGGCTTCAGATGTTTCAGAGGCTTCGGCTGAAGACTTGCAGGAGTATTCTCCTTATTCTGATTCTGATGTGGATGATTCTACTCCTTCTGCTACTCCTCCTGAGGATTTTTCTTTTTCAGAAACTCTTCATTCCATGAGGGAGCATTTTAAGTGGGAAGGTCAGGACTTCTCTGATTCCAGGAAAAGGCTTAGGGAATTTTTGTTTTTACCTCAGCATAGGCCTTTGGCTATACCTCCTGTTTTGGATGTGGTAGAAGATGTGTTTACAGAGGCTTCTCTTAATCCTGATTCTTTGCCTCCTGCTCCTGTTAAGCCGGATAGGTATTACAGGGTGCCTGAAGCTCATAAGTATCTTTTTAAGAGTCCTAGGGCTGACCCAGAAACTGTTAGTCAGGGGCCTAAAGGTGTTAAGGCTTCTGTTGTTAAGAATCCGGTTCCTGCAGACAAAGAGGCTAGGGCCTTGGATAGATGGGGAAAGAAAGTTTATACTTCTTCCACTCTGGCTATGAGGGCTTTGAATTGCCAGTTTCACATGTTGAAATACCAGAACTATCTCCTTTCACAATTAAAGTCTAAGGTTGATGCTCTGGCAGTAGGTATTGATTGTAAAGAGTTGCAAGATTTAGTGCATGTTTCTGAGCAGGTGGGTAAGCATTCTTTGCAATGTGGTTTTGATGCTGTACAGGCCTCGTCTAGGGTGGCTGCCACTGGGTCAGTTCTTCGCAGGCATGCCTGGCTAAGGGATCAGAATTTGTCTGATCATGTTAAAACGAGGATTTTAGATGCTCCTTTACAGTCTGACGTGTTGTTTGGTCCTCCTGTTGAGACAATTTTAAAGAAAATGGAGGACAAGGCTAAGTCTATGCAGACTGTTAAAGATTTTTTGCAGGTCCAGCCTCCAAAGTTTAGTAGAAATTGGCCTACTAAGGGGTGGACGTATCCTTCTTATTATTCCCAGTCTAGGGGTAGATCTAGACGTGGTAGAGGCAGAGCTCAGGGCTCTTTCAGGCCTAGAACAGGGAGTTCTCCTGCACAGTCTTCGGGTGAGGGCAGGGGTCAGTCCTTTCGTAAACAGACCCAATGACCTACCTTTTCAGCTGCCAGAGCCTTCTCGTCTGGCAGCACCTTTGGGAGGAAGATTGGCACTTTTCAAAGAAAATTGGAGTTTAATTACCCAAGACAGATGGGTATTGGATATCATACACCACGACTACAGGTTTTATTTCCATACCTTGCCTCCTTTCAAAGGCATGCCAGACGTTCCTCCTCAACAAAGAATAGAGGCTCACAAGCAGGTTTCTCTGTTGCTCCAAATAGGGGCCATACAGCCGGTCCCTATGCCAGAAGTGGGTCTAGGTTTTTATTCTCGCCTGTTCCTAGTACCAAAGAAGGGGAACACGTGGAGACCAATTTTGGATTTGTCTATCCTCAACACTTATCTGGACATTCCCAAGTTCAAAATGTTGACGTTGCAGCAGCTTTTACCTCTGCTGGGCAAAGATCATTGGATGGTAACTTTGGATCTCAAGGAGGCTTACCTTCATGTTCCTATCAGACTAAGTTGCAGGAAGTATCTGCGTTTCGAGCTGGGACTTCTCACTATCAGTTCTCTGCATTGCCCTTTGGCTTATCTACTGCCCAGAGTGTTCACGAAAGTTCTGGCTCCAGTGATAGCTTTCTTCAGGCTAAAAGGAATACAAATCTATCCTTATTTGGACGACTGCCTGATTCTGGCTCAAGGAAGGGAAGAGCTTCTTCATCATTTGGAATATGTGATAGCAGTGCTAAGATGCCTAGGGTATTCTGTGAACGAAATAAAGTCCAGTCTAGTACCCTCACAGGACATGTGCTTTCTGGGTGTGAGACTGAATACAGCATCCCAGATGGCCTTTTTAACCCCGGACAAACAAAAGTGTCTATCCCTTTACTTCCATCAACTATCTCATCAGTCCGTGCTGACTGCAAGGACAGTCCTTCAAGCATTAGGGTTCATGGCATCTTGTATTCTGGTGCTTCCCAATGCCAAACTGCATATGAGGAAGCTACAATGGTATCTCAAAAATGTATGGACACAGCACTGCCAGGATCTGGACACTGTCATTCAAATAATACCTTGCATTCAAAAGGAATTTTTATGGTGGGCTCAGGAATGTCACCTAAACAAGGGACTCTCTGTGACCCGGCCAGAGGCGAGTCAGCTTTTAACGACAGATGCCTCAGACAAAGCTTGGGGAGCTCATCTAAATGGAAAGTGGTTACAAAACAAGTGGCCTGTCAGACTACAACATCTACATATCAACATGAAGGAGATGTTAGCAGTCCAGTTTGCATTAATTGCTTTCAAGGAATTAATTCTTCCAGGGCAGGTGTTGATTCTAACAGACAACACAACTGTCATGTGGTACATCAACAAGCAAGGGGGAACGCATTCTTATCCTCTATGCAGGCAAGCAATGATTTTGTGGGAGACTGCTCTCAGTTTACAGCTCAATCTTCAGGCAAGGTTTCTGCCAGGAGCACAGAACTCCTTAGCAGATGTGTTGAGCAGACAAATTATGGATCCCCACGAGTGGAAATTGGATCCTCATGTATTTCAGAAATTGACAGTGTCCTGGGGAACTCCAGACATAGATCTGTTCGCTTCTCCACTGAACCATCAGCTGCCACAGTTTTGCACAAAAAGGTTTCATCCCACAGCTTGGAGAGTGGATGCTCTTTCTTTCAGTTGGAGCAATCTTCATGTGTATGCCTTTCCTCCTCTGCCTCTCCTCCCAAAGGTACTTCTAAAGGTCAGACAGGACAAGCCAAGGATGATTTTAATAGCTCCAGATTGGCCTCGACAGCATTGGTACCCATTATTGAGAAGTCTGGTACGGAAGCCTCCATGGCCTTTGCCTTCGATTCCACACCTGTTGTCACAGGAGGACAGCCATTTGCTGAATGTCAAACTTCACTCTCTTCACCTAACAGCTTGGCATATTCTGTTTTGAACCATAGAGGGTCTCCACTTCCGCACCAAGTTTTGAATGTGCTTTTGGAAGCTAGAAGGCCTAGTACAAGGAAAGTGTACGCAGATAAATGGAAGAGATTTTTATTTTGGAGTGCAGCAAAATATTTTGATGTTTCTGAGCCTAATTTGAGTGTGGCTCTTCAATATCTTACTGAGTTATTGGACAAAGGTTTGTCTTTCTCTTCTATTAAGGTTCATGCTGCAGCAATTTCGGCTCACTATGATTGTGACCCACCATTGTTTTCTCATCCTTTGTTCAAGCAATTTCTTAGAGGGGCAAAGAATATTAGACCCCCACGAAGAGCTCCTACTCCTGCTTGGGATCTCAATTTTGTGTTGGAGAAACTCACTCTACAACCTTTTGAGCCTGCAGCTACTTCTGAGTTGAAATATTTATCATGGAAGACTGCTTTTTGTTGGCAATTACCTCTGCAAGAAGGGTTTCTGAATTGCAGGCCCTTATGGCGGTTGAGCCTTTTTGATTTTCCATAAGGATAGGGTATCATTACGCACTAATCCTTCCTTTATGCCTAAGGTGGTTTCTAGTGTGGCTTTAAACCAAACTATTCATTTGCCTACTTTTTATGCAAATCCCCAAAATAAAGGGGAAAAGATTTTGCACACTTTAGATGTACACAGGCAGTTGCATTATTATTTGGACAGAACTAAAGGGTTCAGGCAGTCTCAGCAGTTGTTTGTTTCTTTTGCTTTGAGTTCTCAGGGCAAGCCTGTGTCAAAACAAACTATTTCTAAGTGGATTGGGTTTTGCATTGCTTTCTGTTATTCCCATCATGGCAAGGAAGTTCCAGCTGGGATTAGGCCTCATTCCACTAGGGCTACTGCCACTTCAACAGCTTTTTGAGGGGGGTGGCAACCAAGGATATTTTGGAGGCAGCTACTTGGAGTTCAGTGCATACTTTCTCTAGGCATTATCACCTGCCACTTTACTCTAAATCCAGGGCTGGTTTTGCCACTGCTGTTTTGCAGGGCATTTTGGCAGCTCCTGCTTCCTTGTAGTTAGCCATCCTCCCTTACCTCTGCTTTGGGATTCTACCCAAGTGTAAGGACTGCAGCAATGTGAGATGAAGAACATAGTACAGTTTTGTACCTACCATAAATGTAGATGTTCAAGATCCACATTGCTGCAGTCCATACTCCCTCCTTCCCCTCTGCAGTTAGAGGTGGTTGTGTGGGTTGGGTTGTACATATTGTGTATATTGTATATATTGTACATATGGTTAGTGCAAGGGTGGTTGGTTGGTTGTTTGCTGTCTTTTGGTTTTGACCTTTATTTTTAGGGTCTTCTGACATCTGGGGCAGGAAAAGACTGACGATATGACGTCGGTCATGCGCATTTGTACCCTGATGTCCTGATGTCAGTCAAATGCGCCTTGACCGACTTCAGCCTTATACTTTGATATTCGGGCCGACCGAGGACAGCGGACTACCCAAGTGTAAGGACTGCAACAATGTGGATCTTCGAACATCTACATTTATGGTAGGTACAAAACTGTACTTTTCTGCTACACACACCATGGGAAACCTGTACCTGGTAACATTAGGCCTCATTCCACCAGGGCTACAGCAACATCAGCAGCCTTCCTCAGAGGGATACCAACCAAGGATATTTTGGAAAATGCAACTTGGAGTTCAGTGCACACCTTCACCAAGCACTACCACTTACATCTATACTCAAAAACCAGAGCTGGCTTTGCCACTGCAGTTTTGCAGGGCCTACTAGCTTCTCCAAACCCTGTTTAGTACCAACCTCCCAGCCTTAGCTTTGTGATTCAACCAAAGTGTGATGACTGCAGCAGTGTAACACGATGAACATAGTACAGTTTTGTACCTACCATAAATGTAGATGTTAGAGTGTTCACACTGCTGCAGTCCAGGTTACCCTCCCACCTTCCCCTCTTGTTACCTGGGTTTTATCTATAGCTCCCTGTTTATACAATCTCTAAGATGTATTTCTATATGGTGTATTTGCCTACAGCTGTAGCTATTGTTTTCTACTTATGTAATTTACTTAGGATTATATATTGCCTTCCTATTTGGGGGCACCTGACATCTAGGGCAAGAAAAACTGAAGAAATTGGCGTCGGCTGCCTCTTTTATACCCCTGTTGCACTGACGTCAGGGAAGAAGTGACAGCAACCGACGCTGGACCAAGACTTTGGAACTCGGGCTGACTGCGGGACCGCCTGACGGCAGATAACCCAAGTGTGATGACTGCAGCAGTGTGAACACTCGAACATCTACATTTATGGTAGGTACAAAACTGTACTTTTCTGCTTGTGCCACGTATACGTGCCTTAACTGTGTAGCTCTGAAATAACCCTTCATATTGGACAATCCCAATCCAGCTTGTTTCGTTGAAAGAGTAATCTTATCCCACTTGACTCTTGCCATCTTTCCAGATAAAGTCCTTCAGCTTTTATACTGAGCTGCTTGTTTGTCCTCAGAGGAGTGGTTAGAAGCAGCAACTAGTAATTCGTTGGCCATTTTGGGTCATTTCCTGTTTTTTCCAGCCCCCTGCTGTAAAGCACGCTTTGGCGGGCTTTTCTGGCATTAGAGAACTTGGCATAGCTCCTCGTGGTCCCCTGCAGAGTTCCTAAGCCAGCAGAGAGCAGAAAAAGCAACTTTCTTGATCATAAGTATTTTTTAAACTTTTTTGTTTGCATTTTTCGATCTTTTGAGCTTTTCGACTACTGTTTGTGCCTATATTACTGTTTTATTACCTTATTTTCCTGTTTTTGTGAGCTTATATTGTTGATTGCACTTGTGGGCTAAAGTATTGCTTAAAAGTAACAAACAGGCTAATACACTCAAGTGTACCAGCCTTTGATAGCAATTTAGTCGAAAACAAAGCATTTACTGCATTTTTCCTGTCTGTTTGCAACAAAAAAACCCCCCCAAAAATATTTCTCCTTTCCTAAACTTTCCTAGCTAGTTGTTCCAGTGATCAGATTTTGCTGATCCCTGGGCTTTGTATTTGGTTTCTGTGTTCCTCCATTTTCTTGTGTGGCCGGAGGTAGTTTCTTTACTCACCAGTGGGAGTGGGGAGTACTGAGCTGCTTGTTTGTCCACAGAGGAGTGGTTAGAAGCAGCAACTAGTAATTTTTTGGCCATTTTGGGTCATTTCCTGTTTTTTCCAGCCCCCTGCTGTAAAGCACGCTTTGGCGGGCTTTTCTGGTATTAGAGAACTTGGCATAGCTCCTCGTGGTCCCCTGCAGAGTTCCTAAGCCAGCAGAGAGCAGAAAAAGCAACTTTCTTGATCATAAGTATTTTTTAAACTTTTATGTTTGCATTTTTCGATCTTTTGAGCTTTTCGACTACTGTTTGTGCCTATATTACTGTTTTATTAGCTTATTTTCCTGTTTTTGTGAGCTTATATTGTTGATTGCACTTGTGGGCTAAAGTATTGCTTAAAAGTAACAAACAGGCTAATACACTCAAGTGTACCAGCCTTTGATAGCAATTTAGTCTAAAACAAAGCTTTTACTGCATTTTTTCCTGTCTGTTTGCAAAAAAACAAAAAAACCAAAAAAAATATTTCTCCTTTCCTAAACTTTCCTAGGTAGTTGTTCCAGTGATCAGATTTTGCTGATCCCTGGGCTTTGTATTTGGTTTCTGTGTTCCTCCATTTTCTTGTGTGGCCAGAGGTAGTTTCTTTACTCACCAGTGGGAGTGGGGAGTACTGAGCTGCTTGCTTGTCCTCAGAGGAGTGGTTAGAAGCAGCAACTGGTAATTCGTTGGCCATTTTGGGTCATTTCCTGTTTTTTCCAGCCCCCTGCTATAAAGCACGCGTTAGCTTTAGCGCAATTAGCTGAGCTGCTACCGTTGCACACTAGGGCAGCGCCGGTTAAGCAGATTTAAACTATTAGGGCTACCTAAAGTCCACTCTTCAAATTTTCCCTTAAAACTACCTTCCTCAAAGTATACTACTGTTCTATTTAGTGTATCCTACAACTATAAATTATCTCTACTTGACTCCCAAGTAGACTATTCTCTATCTATATAGCTAAGCACTTGCTCCTACAGTACTTATCACCTTGATACAGCACTCTTGTTATAGAAAGTACCCCAAAAAAGCAAACCCCATTTCTCGGTCACCCACATCCCCCAGAACCTTTTTTTAAAGTGTTTCTGTCTATTCCTTCTAGCATGTCGAGGGATCAGTTGCTGATGTCCTCTCCTGCTCAGCTGGTGAACCTGGGAATATTGAGGCAATGTTACAATTGCCTCATGTACACAGACAACCCTCTCCTCCTCCCACAAAACACAAATACATGCGAGAGATGCAACTATACGGCCAAACTGGAGGCTGAGCTCTCTCAACATAGGACTGGCAAGACCAGACAGGAGGAGAAGGTAACCACACACACCATAGACCCAGTCTCACATGATACCATCACAACCTCAAATCATACACATAAACACACAAAGACATACTTGGAGGCTCTGATCAAAAATCTACCAAAACAGCAGAGGCCACCAAAGCAGACACCCAAACAACTACCACCTCAGAACACAACACCTGCAACACATAGACCACACAGTCAGAGTGTCAAGCAGTCACAGCCCTTAAGGCCAAACACAATGCCAGACACACTAGTCATTGGTGACTCCATAGTCAGACACACTGACGTCCCGCTCACCAGACTGAGTAAGGAGAAGGTCACAGTAAGCTGCCTGTCGGGTGCTAGAATCCGCCACATAATGCATGCACTCGGGTCTCTCAACAGCAGGTACAAGTACGACTCAATCATTGTCCACGCTGGTGTTAACGACCTGAGACGTACCTCCTTGGACTACATGAAAAGAGACATAGAGGAGCTCTCTGATTATGTAGCCCAAGCAGGTATGACCCTGACCTTGAGCAGTATCCTACCTTCACCAAGAATGATGCCACAATACAGAGATAAGATGATCAGCTTTAACAATTGGCTTAAACTCTGGTGTCATTCAAAGGGGATCCAATGTCTGTCTGCCTGGGATGACATGCTGGACAAGCCACGCTGCTTCAAGGGACGGCTTGCACTTGTCACCCTGGGATTCCAGATTTTGGCAAAGGCTCTTCCCACCCCCATAGTGCCTTTTTTAGGCAAGGCTCAAATTCTAAACCTACCACCCTAGAACAAAACAAAGAAAAAAAACTAAGGGTAATGCTGCTCAATGCCAGAAGTCTCAAACTCAAGATGCACGCACTCGAGGCCCTTCTCAGTATGGAGAACATCTATGTCTGTGCTGTGACAGAAACCTGGTTCAAGGCTCCTGAGAGCACCCCAGCACTATCAGGTTTTACCTCATATCATGCGTTCCGGCCCCAAAACCCGGACAATACCAAGAAAGGAGGAGGGGTATCCATATTCATCAAGGACACCCACACCTCAAGATTAGTGGCATCGCACGATGCATCGGAAACCATCCAGGTGCAATTAACCATAGGCAAGACTGCTCTGCAATTTGTAGCATGTTACAGGCCACCTCGCAAACTCTGGAACCTCATATGGCCTTCCTGAAAACACTGGGCGCGATAAATGTATCTCCGAACACCATCATACTAGGTGACTTCAACTACCCTAATATAGACTGGGAACACTACTCAAGCCCAAACACTCTAGCCCAAAAGTTCCTGGAATTCATAAACTCAAATGCCATGGAACAACTAGTCACCATCCCCACAAGAGGAGAGAACATACTTGATCTCATCATCACGAACATGGGAGCACGATGTTCAACGCCAGAAGTATACCCCTCACTGGTGAGATCTGATCACAAACTAATCTCGCTGGAGGTCCTCATCCCGCCCCCACCCGAAATGAAAAGGACCACAGTAAAGAACTTCTCGAACCCGCCTACACACTACTAAAGACTAGTGTGGTCTCCTTTAAGGCCCCTGAGCGGCGGTTAACATTACTCAAACCGCTGAATCACTTACAAATGCCTTCTACCAGCACCTGCAGGGCTGCATGGATCAGGCAATCCCAAGCAAAACAAAGACTCTTTGTACCAAAGGCAAGCGTCCAGTCTGGTGGACCCCAGCCATAAACAAACTCTACAACAAAAGGAGAAAGCTACTACAAGATAGAGCAAAATCCTTAAAAGGTAAGACACCGCTGATCACTATAAGTAAAAAGCTAAGAGCTCTCATAAAATCATCCGAAGCTAATTTTGAGAAAAAAATAGCTAAGGACTCTAAAGACAACCATAAGGCATTCTTCAGCTATGTCAGAAACTTAGGAGGAAACTCCCAGATATGCTCAGAATTAGTTCAAAATGATGTGAAGATTACTGATCCTACAGACATTGCCAACATACTGGCTGACAGGTTCAGTGCAAACTTCTCCCCCCCCCCTAAAGGAGAGATATCTATACCAAATGATTGTAGCCCCCCAAACATCTCTAATGTCCAGGTGAGAACTGCTCTCTCCAAGGCAAAGAACACAGCATCCATGGGACCTGATGGTGTCCCCGGCTGTGTGCTCCATGAACTCAACGAGGAATTAAACCCACAGTTAGGACAGCTGTTTAATCTTAGTCTTTCCTCCGGATACGTACCCAGGGAGTGGCGCACAGCGACTGTGGTCCCACTCCACAAAGGCGGTGCCTCCACCGACCCTGGAAATTACCGTCCCATTAGCTTGACAAGCCTTATCTGCAAAGCCATGGAGAGGATCATAATGGATCTCATAAATAAAGACATAGGGAATTTGCAGACTTTAGATCCAACCCAGTTTGGCTTTGTCAAAGGCAGAATCATGCCTTTTAAACTTGGTTGACTTTTTCGAAACAGTCACCAAGGCCATTGACGAGGGAAAGGCAGTCCATACAGCCTACCTAGACCTGGCGAAGGCTTTCGATACAATACCTCACTCGGGTATCATTGAAAAACTCATCAACTTAAATGTAAACCCATACATTACAAGATGGGTTGCAAACTGGCTGAGTGACAGAACCCACAGGGTCAGAGTTGCTGGCGCCATGTCAGACTCGAAGCCTGTCACAAGTGGTGTCTCACAGGGCTCAGTCCTGGGCCCACTCTTGTTTAGCATCTACTTTTCTGAAGTACAAGCAAACACAGGAGGGTTATGGCTGACAAAGTTTGCAGATGACTGCAAACTGGGCGCCGTAGTTGAAAACACATCCGACACAGATATCCTTCAGAAGGGTCTCACAGAAACGGATAACTGGTGCCAGAGCCATGGCCTTAAGTTAAATGCCAAGAAATGCATAGTCATACCCTTCGGGAAAAATAAGGTTACCCCTAGCTACCATATAGGTGGCAATCCCCTGAACACAGAAGAAGTTATTAGGGACCTGGGAACCCAGGTTGACAGAAGCCTTTCATTCGACACTCATATTGCTAAAGTAGTTAGGAAGACCTTCTACATTGCCCACCTTATCATGAAGGGATTCACATCTAGATCAAGGGAAGTCATAGTCTCCCTATACTCATCACTCATCAGACCAATGATCGAGTACAATGCCCCATTCGGAATGTATCTGACCCGACACTTGCAGCAGCTGGAGAGGCCACAAAGTTCCTCACCAAAAGGATAAAGGGTCTCAAAAATCTGTCTTATGCTGCCCGACTGAAAGAACTCCAGTTATATTCAGTTGCTTACCGCTTGCTCAGAGGTGACCTATGCCTGACATACAAGGCCATGTCAAACCCAGATTTGATGAACATGCTTCATCTCAAAAATCTAGATCCCTCAGAGCCACAAGGCGGGAGACTTAAACCTCGACACGGTTATTAATAGGACGTGCTGGAGGGATAGATTCATCACCCAAAGACTCCCTATGCTGTGGAACAAAATCCCGGTTTATGTGAGGCAGAGCACCTCGCTGGCCTTGTTCAAGAGGAATCTTGACCAATGGATGGGAGATCGCAGATACACCCCAGGGGTTACCTCAGTGTCACTGCTCGACAGAGGCACAGCTAAATAATGGGCATAGTTTCTCCAAACTAAAGGGGTGGCGTAAGCCACAAAACTATGGACTAGGCTTATAAATGCCCTCGGGCAGATAGCCTAGTATGAACCTATGAACCTATTAATTTCTAGCCACAACTTCTCTTCTGGTAGATAAAAATATTCCTGACCTGTGTATAAGACTAAAGAGACTACAGACATTTTAACTGCTTGTATCTTTATCTATATCCCTATAACAGAGCTTCCAGTGTCTCAGCTTTTGTATTATTTGTTGTTTAGTCTCTTCCCACATATCCTTAGCTGCACACCGGAATAATTTTTAATCCATGCATCTAAATACTTCATTTTATCATGTCCCCATAAATATGGATATTGCTGAACCAGTACATGTGTGGGTGCATAATTTACTGCTGTTGCCTTTGTTTTAGCTTTATAAGTTTTGTATCCCAAAAAACTTTGAAACTGTCTCCAAATGTTCCACAACACTGTAATGTCATTTTCTGGTTTTGTCAGGTATAAAAATATGTCTGCAATTCGAGCCAGCTTTTCTTGACTACCGTACCAATTATATCCTTGCATGTCTGAATCCCTTATTTCCTTTGCCAGTGGGTGTATGTATAATGTAAATAATAAAAGGGAAGGAGGGCACCCCTGCCTGGTTCCCCTGCTGAAGCAGAAATTATCAGAAAGGCCCCACCCACTTAAATTGTTTGCCTCAGATCCCTCATATATCCTTCTTATCAACCTTATAATTTTATCAGGGAATGCAAATGCTTCCATTGCCCTTTTCATAAAGTCCCAGCTTACGCTGTCAAATGTTTTCTCTGCATCAGGGCCCACAAACAACTGTAGTATTTTCTTACATTCTGCTTCCCTCTGGATCATCAGTGTTCTGTTAATGTTGTCAAGTGTTTGCTTCCCTCCACAAAACCACATTGATCCATATCTGTCAATTTTGGCATCACTTTTGCCATTTTTTTAGCCATTCTAGACATAAACACTTTAAAGAATGTGTATGTACCTGCACCAAAACGTGGCACTTTGTTGGAATTGAAAATGCCGCAACAGGAGCAAAAATAGAAATAAAATTCACTGTGGTCTGATGAAGCTAGTGTAACTAGTGAAGGTGTTTACCTATTTGTTGCTTACATCTGGATTATTCATTAGTGAACAAATGCCTGGATTTTATTTCTATTTTTGCTCCTGTTGTATCATTCTCAAGTCCAACAAAATGACATGTTTCGGTGCAGGTGCATACACATTAGTTACTGGATTTTTTTGCTGTTCTGCACCATTAATTATTTTGGTATCTGTTCTCTTCAGGTTGATTCCAGATCTGATGGATCTTTACCCTCTTTAGATATTACAGCTACAACCTCTTTCTTCCTGGATGATGGTACTTCTCCTCCTGTTAAAATACTGTTAAAACCTTCCAAATCTTTATCAGTTTTTTTCCCTCCTAGCTTCCAAAATTCCATAGGAATACCATCTATTCCTGGGGACTTTCCTTTGGATTGGTTATGCACTACCATTTTTCTCATCTCTTCCTATCCTAACTGTTAGTAATTGAGCCTCATTTACCTCTAACCTTGGCATATTTAATACGTCCATAAACATTTCCATTTGTACCATTTCTTGATTTCCATATTTCTCTGCTTTGTATAGACTTTCCTAGGATTTCTGTAGTATTTCTAATATCTCTCCAGGATCTCTTGTTACCTTCATTGTTTTATCCTAGCATCATAGGAGGCTACCAGGCTATTGTCCCTGAGGCCCGTATAAGCCTAGCCAAGAGTTTAACTCATGTTTAGACAAGTCATCACCCAGAGCCCCTGTCCAGCAGGGACTGTTTCCCATCCAGTTATCCAGGTTGCGCTTAAAAAGGGATAATGAGGTACTCTGCTTGACGTGGAGAGGGAGTCAATTCCACAGATGGGGGAGTCTCTGGGACAGAAATCTGTCCCGCCAACAAGTCTTATTGATGTCACAGACCAGGTTGAGGTCATGCGTATGGGTTGCTTGAGTGGAGCTTGACTTGTGGATATGCAGCAGTCCCATCAAGGCGGGGTCTGAGATTGCTTTGTAGGTCAGACAGAGATTACCTCTGAGGAGTGTGTATGAAACTCAGTAGAGGGACAAGACTTTTCGCCTATCTGTGTAGGGTAGGTGTTTGAGGCCCTTCATTCTCCTGGTGAGGAACCTCTGTGATCTCTCCAGCTGCTGCATATGCTTTGCAAGGTACATGCCAAAGGGGGCGTTGTACTCAATAATTGGCCTTATAAGGGAAGAATACAGGGATGTTATGACCTCTTTGTCCCTGGATGAGATGCCCTTACTAATGAGGTAGGCCATGTAGATAGCTTTCCGTACATCGGAAACAACTTGGTGGTCAAAAGTCAGGTTGCTATCAACCTGGGTGCCCTAATCCCTCACTACTAATTGTGTACTTAGGATGTTGTTATTAATGTGATAATATGTGAGGACGTCACTCTCCCCAAAGGGGATGATGATGCATTTTTTTGGCATTCAGCTTGAGGCCATGTTTCTGGCACCAGTCATTTGTTTGGGTGACACCCTCTTGGAGGACGTCCACATCACTTGAGGAACTGATGACTGCACCCAGCTTGCAGTTGTCTGCAAACTTTGTCAGCCATAGCCCACTAGTTTTGGCCTGCACCTCAGAGAAGTTTATCCCGAATAACAGAGCCCCAAGACCAGTCCCTGGGGTACGCCACTCGTTACAGGTCTACTGCGTGACGTGGCTTCCCCTGTTTTGATTAGGTGGACTCTATCAGTGATAAATAGAAATTAAAAAGGTCCAGCACAATGGGTCGAAAACTTGAAATAATTTATTCAGATAGCATCAAAAAACAAATGGCATATTGGCTTCGGCAACAGCCTTATTCAGTGCATTAACGCAACTAAAAATGTATGATCCTTAAATAGATAACATCATTAGCATTCACAAATGTTGTTGGTTGGATTGAACATTATGACAACTCATTCAGACCAGGTTTGAACAAACCCCCTAGCCTGATAATCCAACCTGATTCCTTATTGTTTAATATAGTGTGCCAACCAACTTTAGAAAAATTACAACCCTGAACTCTATCAATGACAGTAAATGTAAATCTGGCTGTTTTATGAGCCAAGGTGTGCTTAAACAAAGCATTGGTGGCTCTCCTGTTCCTGATCTCACTGAGGTGTTCGGATATCCGAAGCCTCAATGTCCTAGACGTTTGTCCAACATAAAATGCCGAACAGGAACAGGTAGCCAAATAAACAGTCTATTCTGAACTGCAATTTCCAAAACACAAAATGTCATAGACCTTGGGAGTGTTAGAGCTGGTGAAAGTACTAGTTTTAAATATATGGGGACATGTGGAACAATGTAAGGTACACATCCCTTGATCTTATTCCCAAATATGGTAGACTGTTGGAATGATGTTATCTATTTAAGAATCAGACATTTTTAGTTGTGTTAATGCACTGAAGAAGGCTGTTGCCGAAACCAGGATGCCATTTGTTTTTTGATGCTACCTTTATAAATTATTTCAAGTTTTCTACCCATTGTGCTGGACCTTTTTAGTTTCTATTTATTGCCTTGGTTGGTTTGGATCGTGCACATCCGTACATGCGGGTGCTTGTGTTTGGTGCTACTTGGTCTCTCCCGCTGTTGGAATCAGGGGTTGAACTTGACTTGGTGGCTGAAGAACATTTTCATCTTTGCATTCACATGTATGTGCCAGCATTTATGCATGGTTGCTGTCTACATTCTGGACATTCATTTTGGAATGGCTGAGGTTTGGTGTGCTTCATTTCACTTTGCTTTTTATCTAAGCAACGTGTTTTTTTGGTGAACTGGTGCTGAGTGTTTTAACCTTAAACCGCACCATAACTTTAGCGGTAACATGGGGGTGAGCCGATCGGTGGATTTAAATACATTTGGGGCCATTGCTCAACATCTTTTCGCCCTATCCAGTAAAGGAAAAGATTATCAGCTACACTGGTTGTGTGTTTAATTGCACTTTCAATTCAATATAGGATACGGACGCTTTTGGCATAACTGGGGCTGAGTTGCTTGTCCTTATATGACACCATTTTTCTGTGTGGTGATATGGAGACGAGCCGAATGGCGGATTGCAATTTAACTTGTGTCTCTCATTCATTGGGGGCCTGTGTTTTGTTTATCCACTAAAGGAACGGATTTACTTGGGGTATTGAGCTGTAGCGCGGTACGTGAAACTTTTCAGTTAAGAATACGGAGGCGAGCCGAATGGTGGATTCGTATTGAGTTCTGCTCCTTTGTGGATTTAAGGTCATCAATTACCAGATCTTTTACATTACTACAAGGAATAGGGACAATAAATGACTTTTATAGTTAATTTTGGTTGGTCTGTGCTTATTCGCAGGTGTGGCTGCCTGGATCTGTGGTTACTTGTTTTTCCGGTGTTTGAACTCTGGGTTAAATGCAATCTTGGTGGGCGAGGTTGGTTCATAACATCATCTTTACTTATTTAAGTGTGGACAATGATTTCATATGCTTGCGAGAGGTGGATATATGGCATGTGTTATTGTTTTCTCACCATTGATGTCAAGTTTATGAATGCACTCGACACAGTTGGGCAGAATTGTGTGATTTCAACATGGTGTTACAATTTCAGTTCCTCAATCTAAGGAAGAGACTTTGAGTTATTGGGCGAGTGTTTGGGAGAATAAGGTGTCGCTCTCTATTCTGACATACGGAAACAAATTGAACTGTGGATTCATATTTGCTCCTGTTCTTTGGGTATTCTGGATCAGTTCCATCATTAGCTGAAGTTTGTTTAAGTGTATCCTTTTGTGGAACCCTATGCTTAGAAATGGGTGTGACAAAGCATCTTTTTGGGTCTAAGATGTTTTGAATTTGATTCGAACCACATCAAAGGCATAGACTGAGGGTGACTATATTGTCTTGCATGTGTAATTAATATATTTGGATGTGGTTGTTGTGTGAACTGTTCCGGGGTTTGATAATTATACATATGGAGGTGAGCTTAATGATGGCATGGCTCATACATATGTTTCCTCTGGTCTGAGGTTTATTAATATTTAGTGACTATCATTCCAAGACATCTGTTGAATTTTGGACTGGGACTTTCTTTAAGAGATCTACATTTTTTGGACACCCTTGGATTGTTCATTGATTGCAGCTTGGGGTCGCATTGGCCTCTTTTCTTGTTAAATAATTTTTGGGGGGGTCTTTTTCTGACATTTTTCTAATATATTTGGCTTTATTTCACAAGTATTTGCATGCCTTGTTTTAATAATACATATGTTTTTGCTAATACTATTCACATATATATAAATATATATATATATATATAAATATATATATATATATATATATATATATATATGTGTGTGTGTGTGTGTGTTTGCATACATCTTTATGCCAATCAGTTGTTGGATATTTTGACTTTTCTTAGATATAGGCTTCCTCTATACTAGGGTTATTATTTGAACGGAATTGCATGTTATATTGATGTCAATTGTTCATATTCAGCTGTGAATGTTCAGTGGTCCATAAATTAATATATATTTGTGCCTTTTTGTATATTCAGGCACATTTATTTTGTGGGGGCGAACGTCATAGTTTGTAAACTGATAATTTGGACTTATACAATTTTTATAGCGTTTGGTAACTATTAATACTTAGTATGGATTTTTACAAACTTCTGCAAGGTATATCAGCAGACCGTGATGATTTATTAGCCTTTGGGCTTGGGCCTAACAGCAAGCAAGGAAACACTTCAGGTTCTTTGAATCCCGAAGATATTTGTGCTAGTATTTTTGTGAAATTGACCAAGAGCATGAAATCTTTGAGGACTAACGTGTGGCATCTTAAGTTATTTCAGGCCTATAAGGTTCGAGGGATTTCTCCTCGTAGGCTCCGGGTCAGAATACAACCATGGGTCAGTATGATGGATGATATATTGTTGGATGATTGGGCTCAGGCCCAACATAGGGCCTCAGTGATGTTTGTGGATACTCTCATTCCAGACTATGAAAGGACCATTGATAAATTTTGTACCGAAGTACATTCTAGTTATGAGGAGGTGAAACAGTTTGAGGATGAGCCTTTTTTCACCAAATATTTCAGTTAGCCAAGGACTTGTTGGTTCTTGAACAACAACTGAAAAATAGGAAGTTATATAAGTTTAACAGAGATGTGATGGATTATGAAAGGGGCAAACCCTTTGGGGTTCAACAGAAAAATGTCAGATTTGCTGATTCTGATAGGAAGAAATCAGGGCCAAATAGAAAAAGACCACGATCAATATTAAAAAAGGGCTGTAATGGACCTAGTGGCACCTCAGGGGATGAGTCTTCTTCAGCCACCGGCATTGATTTCACCCCTCTTTCTGGGTCTCCCATTGCCAAAAGACGCCCTAGCAATGACCGTTTGGGGGGAGCAGACACAAGGGTGGGAGGAAACATAGGGCAAATAAACAATTTGCAACAGTTGTTTGATCTAATAATACCTCAGTAAGTCTAGAGAACAATGTACATAACATTTCCAGCTATGTTCTTTCAGAAAGTGAATTAAAATTACTCAACAGAGGTTTGAATTTTGTGCCCGTTTGTTTTTTTGTTTATGAAAATTCATTGGTTAATGATGTTTTTAATTTCTGTCAGCTTTTGAATCTTAAGACTGTTTTTTTGGGATAACGCTAATACCCAAAGATCTACTGATTTTCAGTTTCATAGATCTAATTTTATTCCTCTGGTGGATAAATATGTGTGTTAAAAGATTTACATTTCAACAAATCCCTTATGCCAAATATCAATTATAATCTAACCATGTCAGAACAACAAGCAATGCACCAGTTGATGGCTCAGCAAGAATTGGTAATCTTATCAGTGGACAAAGGAGGGGCATTAGTGATTATGGACTGGGATAAATATTTGGCTGAGGCAGAGAGACAGTTGGGAGATGGACAATTCTATATGGGTATGCCATTAGATCCTATACTACAGTTCAAAAAAGAAATTGACAATTTTCTCAATTTGCCTTTGGAGGAGGGTATTATCAACATGAAAACTTCTATCATTTAACAGTTTCCAACCCTAAATCACAATATTTGTATATCTTACCCAGAATTCACAAGAATTTGTCCAACTCCCCCCAGGTAGACCTATAGTCTCCGGACGTGGATCATTGACTGAACCACTGTCGGCCTTTCTGACAAAATATCTACAGCCCCTGTTGCCCCTTGTTCGTGCTAGAATTCAGGACACTACGAATTTTTTTACAAGTTATTGACAACATGCAATTAGAGCCTGAATGGCTAATGTGTATTTTGGATGTGTCCTCATTATATACCAGTATTCCACACTGGGCTGGGCTTGAGGCCTTGCAGGTTTGGTTGGATCAGCCTAATATTTATCCCCCTGGATTCAGTACGTTTTTGGTGTGTTTAAGTGAACACTTGTTGGCCAAAAATGTTTTTTACTTTTTTGGCAAATGTTTTTGGCAAGTTAAGGGTACAGCCATGGGGGCATCTTTTGCCCCCATTTATGCAAATCTGTTCATGGGCTATATTGAACATCAGCTCATTTATGATGATTCACACAATTTATTTCTTGGAGAAATTGACATCTGGCGACGCTACTTGGATGATTGTTGGATGGTGTGGAGGGGGATATGTTTTTTTTTTTTTACAGGAATTTGTGGAATACCTCAACCAGAATAAATGGGGCATATAATTTACCTTGAATGCCAATAAAGATACCATCACTTTTTTTAGATGTGACTGTTGTTAGGGATCTAGATCATACCATAAAAACTGAAGTTTTTCGCAAATATCCTCAGTACAATACATTACTACATGCTGGTAGTCATCACACCGCCCCCCCCCCAGTCATCTGCAAAATAACCAAGTCACAATTTTTGAGAAAGCATCACATTTGTTCTACACAGGACACATATGCCCAGTATGAACAAGATCTACATAACCGTTTCATCCAGAGGGGATACAAAGATGGCAATATCTGTCAGGCCAGGGACCATGTTAGACAACAATCCAGAGCAAATTTATTACAGTACAAAAAGTATAATGTCGACAGAGATGGACAACAGCCCATTCGATTGGTAACTACCTTTGGCAGGAACTTTCAGACCTTTAAGCGGGTTATTAACCAACATTGGGATATCTTAAAAGCTAATGTAAAGCTTAATGAAATTCTTTTTTCCACATGTTCATTTTCTTTTCGTAGGGGGCACACTTTAGGGTCCCATTTTAGTCATTATAAACACAAGGTTAAGCCTTCATTCCCAGCAGTCTACCATATTTGGGAATAAGGTCAAGGGATGTGTACCTTGTGGACATTGTTCCGCATGTCCCTATATATTTAAAACTAGAACATTCACCAACTCTAACACTCCCAAGGTCTATGACTTTTTGTGTTTTGGAAATTGCAGTTCAGAATGGATTGTTTATTTGGCTACCTGTTCCTGTTCGGCATTTTATGTTGGATAAACGTCTAGGACACTGAGGCTTCAGATATCCGAACACCTCAGTGAGATCAGGAACAAGAGAGCCACCAGTGCTTTGTTTAAGCACACCTTGGCTCCTAAAACAGCCAGATTTACATTTACTGTCATTGATAAGAGTTCAGGGTCATAATTTTTCTAAAGTTGGTTGGCACACTATATTAAACAATAAGGAATCAGGTTGGATTATCAGGCTAAAGGGTTTGTTCAAACCTGGTCTGAATAAGTTGTCATAATGTTCAATCCAACCAATAACATTTATGAATGCCAATGATGTTATTTATTTAAGGATCAGACATTTTTAGTTGTGTTAATGGACTGAAGAAGGCTGTTGCCGAAACCGGTATGCCATTTGTTTTTTGATGCTACCTGAATAAATTATTTCAAGTTTTCTATCCACTGTGCTGGACCTTTTTGGTTTCTGTTTATTGCCTTGGTTGGTTTGGTCCGTGCACATCCGTACATGCGGGTGCTTGTGTTTGGTGCTCTATCACTGAGCCAGTTTACTACCCATCTGGTAACATATGGATTGATACCTAGTCAAGAGGGTTTATCTACTATGCCCTAGTGGGGAATAGTGTCAAACGCTTTGGCCAGGTCAAGGTAGGCGGTGTGCACAGTCTTCCCCTTGTCCATGGCTTTGGTGACTGTCTCAAAGACATCAAACCAGATTTAACAGACATGACCTCGTGGAGGTTGCCAATGTCCCTATTAATGAGGTCCATGATAATCCTTTCCATGGCCTTGCAGATCAGGATAGTTAGGCTGATGGGTCTATACTTTCCTGGATTGGTAGATGCTCCACCTTTGTGTAAATGGATGACAGTGGCTGTCCTCCATTTGGCTGGGACAAAGCTGGTACTCAGGCTTTGGTTGAATAGGGCGCCTAATGGTGTTGCAAGTTCATGCCTGAGTTCATGTAGGATGCAGCCTGGGATGTTTTGGGGTCCTATGGAAGCTGCATTGTTTTGCCTTTGAGAGGGCAGTGATGACCTGTTCCCTAGATATAAGGGGTGGGGGGGCAGGTACTGGGGATGTTCCTAATTTACTGATGGGGGGATAGAGGGGAAAAGTTTTCGCTGAATCTGTCAGCCAGTAGATTGGTTATATCTACAGCATTTGTGTATGTGGTGTCTTTGACCACGAGTTCTGAACAGATCTGCGTGCTTCCTTTGAGATTGCGGACATGTGTGAAGAAGGCCTTATGATTGTCTCTAGTAGATGTGGCCAATTTGGACTCAAAGTTGGCTTTAGAGGATTTCACTAATGCTCTGCTTTGCTTGTTCAGGCTAAGGAGAGAGTGCTTCCACCTGGACACCTGCTCCTCCTTGGTCCTGGACAGCATTTTTTTCCTTTTGTTATATAGTTTATTTATTGCAGATGTTCACCAGACAGGTTTACTGTTCCGTGCGGAGGATGATATTGTCCTGTCAGGTATTCCTGATTCTATGCATCTATATTAAATGCTGGTATAGTACTTAAGTAGATTTGGACATTGGTGCCAGTTCCTAAGTGGGGGAGGGGGCTGTGAAGCTGTTTATACCATCCCTCAGGAGGTTGTAATCCGCTTTGGAGAAGTTTTTGTTTGACCCTAGCTGGGCTGGGGGGGGGGGGTCATGGGAGATGGTGACTGAAAGTGACCATTTTATGGTCTGATCTTACCAGGGAGGATGATACTGTAGAGATGCTGCAGTGGTTACTCATGTTGGTTAATACCAAGTCCAAGATATTATCACCTCTTGTAGGGATGTATACTAGCTGTTCCAAGGCATTTTGGGCATTTGTGTTCTGGCATGGGTAGTTTTTCCAGTCTATGGTTGGGTAATTAAAGTCACCCAGGATCAGGGTAAAGGGTTAAATCTTGATAGATTTGAAGAGGTCCAGATAGGTGGAGTGGGCATCTTGAGTAAAATTTGGGGGCCTGTAGCTAGCTATAATTTGAATAGGGGTCTTGTCAACGGTTAACTGCACCTGGAGTGTCTCCTATGCATCATACTGTTTGACCGGCCTGTGGAGGTGTGTGTGTCTTTAATATAGATTGAAATTCCTCCACCTTTGGCTTTGCTGCCCACATTTTGGGGTCTGAATGTAAGATAGGATGCATAACCATGCAAGGCTGGGGTGCTGTCCGCAGCTTTCAACCAGGTTTCTGTGACTGCACAAATGTCAGCATCTTCCAGGGTTAAGAATGCTCGCAATGAGTGCAGTTTCATGCTTAGATTCCTAGCATTTAGCAGCATGACCTTTAATTTGCGTTTTGTTGAGATTTTTATGTTGGTAGTATCGACCTAATGACTTATCCTAAAAAAGGCACTATGGGGAAGACAAGGGCCTTTGCCAGAAGCCTGAAGCCCAAGTGAGACAGATGCAGGGCTTCTCTAGCAAAGCATAGTGGTCTCTCGATCATATCTTCCCAGGCTGTCAGGCACTGGATCCCACTGGAATGACACCAGAAACTAAGCCAATTGTTAGTCAGTCATTTTCTGCCTGTATTGAGTCATCATTCTGGGTGACGATAGGATGCTGCTTAAGTCTAGGGGCATACCTGCCTTAGACACACATTCAGCAAGCTCAGTCCAGGGAGGTACGTCTCAAGTCATTCACACATACATGGACTATGACAGAGTCATAACAGTACCTGTTGTTGAGAGACTCGAGTGCGTGTGTGATATGGCAGATTCTGGCACCTGACAAACAAATAACTGTGACTTTCTCCTTATCCAGCCTGGTGAGAGGCACATCTGTGTGTCTCACAATGGAGTCTCCTATGACTAATATGTTGGGTTTATGGTTAGGCCTTAGTAGTTGGGAAACAATGTTCTGCGGGCTATGCATGGTATGTGGTGTGGAGGGTTGTAGAGTTCTCATTTGGTTTTGCCTTCAAGGTCTCTTCTGTTTGGGTGTGTTTTTGTTGAGAACCTCCACATATGTGGGTGTGTGTTGTGTAGTTGTGGGTGGTGTTTGAGGTGTAGTGATTGTATTGACAGCCTTCTCAGTGCCAGATATACTGGCTTGTGAGGGAGAGAGCCTAGACACTAGCTTCTTTACGCAACTGCATCTCTCACAAATTGTGTTCTTAGGTGGTTGTAGTAGATGGTTGTCCATGTACATGGGGCAGTTGCTACACTGTCTCAGGATGCTCGTATCAGCAAGGCTGGCAGGAGAAAGCATAGGAAATTGTTAATCCATATTTGTCAGAATCTGAGGGAGAGAGGCCAGGGAGAGCTAAGGGGTAGGCCTAAAGCCCAAGTGTTTAAACCAAAACTAAGAGGCTTAGAATAACACTTAAAATTTAAACAGGCTAAAAACAAGCTGTAATAAATGCAGCAGAGAGAAGATGCAATTGAACACTTTAGAGAACTAGTAGCAGAAAAACGAGATGAAGTGATAGAGTAGAAGGAGGAAACACAAATAACCCGAAGCTTGGCAACAGCCTGTTCCATTTTCTGTTGCCTAAGTTGTTGTACTAAAAGTTTTTGTGCTCTAAGAGTTATTTTCAAAAAGAGTTGCTTAACAACAATCTTTCTAAACTACCTCAAATAGTATGCATTCATTTGTTTAACATTTTGCAGTTGCTTCTCTTCTTGTTCTGTGAGATTTCCCCTAAATTTGCAATACTTTAACATTTGTCATTACCTTTAAATAATTCTTGTTACTTCTTAACCATATCTCCCTTTCGTTTCCACTCCTTAGCTGTATTTTCAGAAGGAATCTCTATCTTGTCTTATAGCTCCTGAATAATTTCCACTGCCCATTCCTTAAATTCCTCTCTTTTCAGCAGATGGGTGAGTGTGTCAGTGTCTCATTTTTATTTCATTATCCTGTGTTTTTATATTAGTTATTAGTTGTGCATGATCTGAAATAGTTATTGGGTGTATATCAAGATCTTCAGTTAAATGCACATGTTCCTTTGAAATGTAAATTCTGTCTAGCCTAGCCAAGTTTTTATATCTTGGGAAATAGTATGTAAATTCACTCCAAACTGCTGGTACTGATTTCACATCTCCCATGCCAAATATTTTCATGGGTTTCTTCAAAGGTCTACCCTCCTGTGTTATACTTTCCCTTCTGGGCCACCAGACACGCCTTCACTGCTGCAAATGAAATTTCAGTCTCCATATGTAAGTAATATTCCTTGCTGAAAGCTGATTATTTCTCCCAGAATTTTCTTAAGCTCAATTATAGCAGTTTTAAGTGGAATGTGGATACATGCTAATGTAATCATCCTCCCTTGCCAGTAACACCTTAGTACTACAAATCGACCATTATTATCTTTTTTATCCTCTGTCACCATTGGAGCACCTCTTGCAATTAATGTAAGTACTCCTCTTTTCCTTTGTCTCAGGTATTTCGCTGAATAATCATCCTGTAAACCTTTCTTTAACAAATTCACATGTTCAGTTCTTTTCAAGTGCGTCTCCAGTAGCATATTTATCTGCACTCTACTTTTGTAATATAGTTCACTGCTGTTTCTTTTTTGTATTTGTCTGTGAGACTATTGACATTTAAAGACACTCCATAACGAATCATTGTATTAAAAAAGTTATTACCACCTTTTATGTGTAACAACTTTTTTGTTTGTCTAGTTCTAGCTTTTGTTGCATGCAGACACTATTTGTCAAGTTGAACTTTTATACAACATTTTGTTTAATTGAAAGTCCTCAAACAAAAAACACCCCCATTACCCCCCAAAAAATCTATTAACTTAATAGTAAGACACAAATCTATGTACATTTTTCAGATATGGAGACATGAGGACCAGATACAAAATTGCTATCAAGCATACATTTATTTACTAGAAAAAAGCCTTATAATATTCAATATTCTTTTTCATTTATTTCTTTTTCTTAAAACTTGTTACTAGATCAACTAAGAGCCTTAATCCAGTTATTCTCCCATGCAAGAATGCTAGTTATTCTCCCATGCGCATTATTTTTTTTTTCTTTTTTCATGCTTTTTTAACCAGATATATATATATATATATATATATATATATCTGCTTTTTAATCCCAAAATATCATAATTCAGAAACCCACAATACCGAGACCAAAATAACAAAAAAATTGAAACAACTAAAATAAACAACAATGAACCTCATAACATCGAACCTCACAGCATCGAAAAAACCTTGCACAAATCACTCCACACAACCAACACTTAAAACACTACTAAAACAAAAAAATACAAAACCATGCCACAACATATCTAAACAACTAAAATTATATCTACTTCCCCACTGATGAGCTCAATGTTAGAAACACTTTTGTATCAAACAGAATAAATTAATCCACCCAAAAAAAGTTTTCACCTTACCTTACAAACTTCCATAGTAAACCAGGAAATACTGACACTACAGCTAACATAACACATAAGCAACTCTCCTTAACTAAAATTACCGTACTACAAAATCTTAGAGACAGATTCATTTTACATAAAAAAGTAGATGCAGAACAGATAGTTATATAAAATTAAATTAATTGCTTATACAAAAAAACAATGTTTATGCAGGGGGCTGTGCCCCCCAGACCTCCTGCTAATTATATATACCAACTCTGAGATTGAACTACAGTGAGGGAAAGGGTAGCCTTCCTGATCTGTACTACACTGATATAGTCATATAAAAACATAGCGGTACTTCACTCTTCTAAGGTAAGATCTTTTAAACTTTCGTTGTAGTGAATTTTTGATTTTCTGGTCTTGGTATTGCTTGTTTTGGCATTGTGGTATTTCCAGATTAAAAAGTATATATATATATATATATATATATATATATATATATATATATATATATATATATATATATATATATATACAGTGCAGTTTCTACAGTTCTTAAAACTGAACAAGGTGAAAGAGAAAGAAAAAAAAGAAAAAAAACAGGGATGACTGTTTACAATAGTATCTCTTTTACACTTAAAAACAACTGAGAGAACTTTAATTTATAGCATGCAAAGAAGATCATACACTTTTAAAATAGTACTGTTAAGAAAAAATTGTTTTACTTAGTTAACTCTCTGTCTCCTCTTCCCCTCCCTAAAGTATTTTTCTGAACATTAATGACATGAAGTAGGGCACATACTTAGTCCCCAACAAAGTCCAAAAAAAGTCCAATATTTCCAGATGTTCTTGTTCAGTCATATTTCACAAATATAAGTATTGCTTTATATTCTCACATTTGTCAATTTCCAAGTTACTGGTTTTATTCCTGTTCATGTGCATCTCCCAGATCCTGTCTTTGCTTCATTTCCAACATACTCTTGATTCTTCTAGTCAATTCTAGTGCTCTCTTCCTTCTCTCCAACATTTTCCATTGAAACATTGGAAAAGGGTTCACTTGCACATTCTCTCTGTGGTGTTTATTACCAAAAGAAAAAGAAGCAGTTTCTCCTTCTGTTGCACAGCTAACTTTTTTGTTGGTCACTTTTGTATTTCCTCCTTAGCACGTACTTCATCAAAAAATAATTTTGTCCTGTCCAGGAAGAATATTTTGAAGATAGCTGGGTACAGCAGTTTGAATCTCGCATCTGATTCTCGACATTCCCTGAATAGTGGTGTGATGTTATGAGGTAATGCCATCTGTGCCAGGGAGAGTAGGGCAGTACATGCATACATATGCCAGTATAGCTAGCTGGAGTTTTGTGAAGAAGGGAAATTGTGCTTGGTGCAGGGAGGTGTATCTGAAAATACTGTGTGAATACATCTTTGCTCTTAGTGACCATCCCTCACCAGAGTCAGTAGTGAGGATGGAGTCTCCTTGATTGCTGGCCCGGAGTAGAGACCTGTCATTAGTGGAATAAATTTACTCCTCTTCTGCCTGGTATACATTGAGTAATTATTCTGCACAAACACTCTGCTGTCTCCCACTTGTATTACTTTGTCCTTCTGCCACAGTTTTGTAAGAATCAACTCCTTCTGCTGGTAGGATTTCATCTTGCTATTAAAGGTGTAAGTTGCTTTCTCAAAAGCCAAGTTTGGGGCATACACATAATGTACCCTTTCAATTAACAACTGTTGCTGTGGAATACCAGTCCATTTGCTTATTTGTGCTTTCATAAAATTAATACAGTCTGTTCCTTCCAGCTTCTCTGGTACAGCTGAAAATTCCAGGTTCTCCCTATGTGCTCTGTCCTCTAATTCTATTATTTTTTGAAATATGTTTTCTTAAAGTGTCATATTCAGTCAGCCTTTTTCTTCATTTCAACCTCTGATTGATTTTTGCAGTTTTATCACCTCATATGAATATTTGTTTATAGCTTTTTCCATTTTTTCCAGCCTTTAGATCTGAAGTAGGGAGTTCATTTGTCTGCAAGCT
This sequence comes from Protopterus annectens, assembly GCF_019279795.1. Lineage (NCBI taxonomy): Eukaryota > Metazoa > Chordata > Ceratodontiformes > Protopteridae > Protopterus > Protopterus annectens. The sequence goes on along the minus strand of NC_056741.1, from coordinate 602,651,868 downwards.
GTGGGGTCTTGGATCCGATATCGGATCCGAGCCGGCAACTTGTTTCAAGCTAATGGATCCAAGCTCCTAGCTCCTCCCTTCACCCATAATGCCCTGTTAACCCTCCATGACCTCAGATCTAGTTTGCCGCGCTTGTGGATAGCTGGATCCCCTTGAGCTCAGCAAGTGAATTGTCAGATAAGTTCATATTTTCTGTCAAACTTTTCTTTTTTCTTTCAAATTTTAAGTTTGTAAGTGTTAGGTACCCTTTAGTATAAAAATATTTTTCTTTAATTAGTTCCCTCCCTTCGTTTGGCCGTTAGTGAGTGTGTGTGTGTGTTGTGTTTTTGGGGCCTGTGTGTTTGTGTAGTTTTACCTTTTACTTTTAAGTATGGCTGAGGCCCCAAAAGCCATTTTCTCGAAATGTACCGAGTGTGGCCATAAGCTCTCCCCGGCTGATGGCCACACTCGGTGCGTTCGGTGCCTTGGGGTTGAACACCTCTCCTCAGGCTGTACCATTTGTGCAGCGTTCAACCCCAGGGCACTGAAAGAGCAGAGGTCGAAGCTGGTCTTGGCGGGACTTTTACCCCCGGACTCAGCTCCGGCCTCCGCTGCTCCCGTGGCTCCACCACAGCCTGTGGTTGCTGCCATTCCTGCCCCCCTTCCTCCATCCGGGACTCAAACTCCCGCTAAAGCATCGGAGGACAGGGAGGCCAGGAGGGAGAAACGGAGGGAGAAGCCCCATAAGTGGCGGGCCGAGGCCTCCGTTTCGGCCCCGCCAGCTAAGCGGGCTTCTCCCTCCACTGCTAGGTCTCCTCCTCCTCGGCTCCGATCTCCCTGTTTCTCCCCGGGACCCGAGGAGGAGGAAGCTCGATCCCCATCGAGGTCATCGAGGCGGCATTCCAGGCCTGCCTCGGTGACCTCTTCAAGATCTACCTTTAGTTTATCCGATGCTGACTTGGACCGGATGATGCGAAGGTTCATCCAGGCCCAGCTGCAGATGGGAGTGCTCTTGCCCCCCCCCCTTTGGGGGGGAGCTCGACACCTTTTTTCCACCCTATTGCTCCTTCTCCGACCCATTATCCGGGTTCGGAGCGTTCGGAGCCGAGCAGCGTTGGAGCCGGGGGTGGGTCAGCGCCAACAGTACTCGGTACTTCGGATCCGACCCTGCCCCTCGAGCCTGTCGGATCCGACCTCTCGGAGCCGTGGCCCGAGCTTCGGATCAGAGGGATTCAGTGTGCCTTTGGCTCCGTCCAGGTCGGAGCGCACTGGTCCTTCGGATCCGATGGTCTCGGCGCCGGTTCTGATCCCTTCATCGGATCCGAGTGGGAGCCAACTTTCAGATACAAGAGAGAGTGGTTCTCCCTCGGCCTTCGATGTTCTGGAGAGGGCTCTGTTGAGAGCATCCGGACCCCCAGTCCTTGTTTCGGCTCCTCCCTGCACTCGCTCTCTGCTGGGCCAGGCTTCCATCACCCGGCCAAAGGGACAGCCTGCTTCAGTGTCACAGATGGTTCCATTGGAACAAGATGTTGCTGGCGAGGCCTCCTCGGACAGCCCCCCCGAGGAAGTGCCCCGCAAGCATAAGTGCAAGAGGAGGCACGTGGACTCCCCTGAGTCCTTAACCGAGGACACAGACTTGGAAGAAGGGGAAGGCTCCCCAAGATCGCCCCCTGAGGATGTCTCCTTTGGAGGCATCATGGAGATGCTGAGAATCAAAGGTGGGTGGTCTGCCCCCAAGTCTTCCGACGAGTCCGTGTTTCTGGAGGCATTCGAAGCAGGCCCGTCTACCTCTTGGGTGTCCCCTCCGGCAGACCCCATGGTGGACCTCATCACCACCAGGGCGTTGAAGGATCCGGACACCGTGGAGCCAATACCAAAACGCCCGAACAAAATACTTAGCCCCCCCCTCAGACCGATCACACTGGAGTAAGGGCCCCCCCGTAGATGCCATGTTGACGGTGGCAGCCACGAAGAGGGAATTGGCTCAGGAGAGCCCCTCAGTCCATCCACCGAGCAAGGAGTCCCGCTCGATGGACCGATTAGGGAAGCAAGTTTTTAGTTCAGCGACCTTCTCGGTAAGGTCTCTGAACTATATGGCACATGTCATCGGGATGCAGCGGGATCTTATCAAAGAATACACTGCCTCCCCCCCCTGAGTCCATGTCGGCGGATGACAAGCAATTGTACTCCACCCAAATGGCCACTCTGAGATCAATTTCTAATACCTCTATGCGGCTATTGTCCCACGCCACAGAGGGAGCCGCTAGGGCTAGCGGAGCAGGCCTAGTCATGAGACGTCAGGCCTGGCTCCGTCATTGTGACTTTGCGGAGCCTTTTAAAGCATCCTTTGCGAACGCCCCCTTCGATGGTTCTTCCCTGTTTGGCAAAATGGTTCGCGAGACACTTGTCCAGAGCGAAAAGGGCGGGAAAACGTTGTCTGCCGTCGGAGTCCATTTCTCTGCTCCCCAGTGGTCCTTCTCGAAGAACCAAAAGGGTCAGAAGAAGATGTGGTTCCGGAAATCGCAACATTCCCAACCTGCTCCGGACAACCAGTCCTACCATGGCAGAGGAGGACAGGGAGGACGCCGCCCCAGGGGCAGAGGGGCTCCGAGAAGCTTTGGGTCCAGAGAACCTTTCTCTGAGTGGCCCACGCAGCAGCCCTGAAGGGTTGCCCAGCTGCTTCTCGGAGCACCTAGCGGCATGGGAGTCCATCACTACAGACCACTGGGTGCTTCGCATTATATCCAGAGGGTACAAAATACCATTATTCCGTGTTCCCAAACTCAAAAACCTCTCCGATGTACCACCCGATCAGAGGGAGGCCGCAGCTGCAGAAATTCAGCAGCTGCTAAGAAAAAGAGCCATCCAGCCGTCCCCCAAGACCAGCTCTGATTAGGGTTCTACTCCAGGTTCTTTTTGGTGCCAAAAAAGACGGGGAACTTGAGACCGATTCTAGACCTTTCCCGCTTGAACCTGTCAGTAACCAAGGAAAAATTCCGAATGGTCACTCTTCAATCTATTCTTCCCCTTTTAAGGGAAAACCATTGGATGTGCTCTATAGACCTCAAGGATGTGTACTACCACATTCTAATGGACAGACGATCCAGGAGATTCCTACGCTTCCGGCTGGGAGCCAGTCACTATCAGTTCAGGGTCCTTCCCTTTGGCCTCACCACAGCCCCCAGGGTGTTCACCAAGGTATTAGCAGTGGTTGCGGCCCACCTGAGACTCCAGGGAATTACAGGTCTTTCCGTACCTGGACGACTGGCTCCTGACCGCCTCAACAAGGCATCTACTTTGCTCAGCCAGAGACTTCTTTCTCCGCCTAGCTCCACAATTAGGCATTACCATCAATGTCGACAAATCTCTTCTGGCCCCAACACAAGTCATAGAATTCATAGGTGCCAGAATAAACACCAGAGAGCTACGAGCCTTCCTAACCTCCGAGAGAATCCGGAATTTGCAACTCCATGTGCAGGCCATCCTCCAATCAGAGACTTCTCCAGCGGAATTGGTCTTGAAGGCACTAGGCTCCATGGCGGCAGCGATTACGCTTCTTCCATACGCCCGTCTGAACATGCGGGTACTGCAATGGACACTTCTAGTGCAATGGTCCTTTCTATCCCTACCTCTTCACCACCCCATTGCTATCAGCAAGGTTTGCAGGAGGGCTCTATTATGGTGGCTCCAAGCCTCGGACCTCCATACGGCCGTCCCTTCTGCACCTCTCCCCCTCTCGCCACGGTGACCACGGACGCCTCCTGCCTCGGGTGTGGGGGGGGCATTATTCAGGCAGGACAGTCCAAGGCACGTGGAACAACACAGAGACCTCCCTGCATATCAAAGTTCTGGAGATGAGAGCGGTGCTGTTCGCGTTGCAAGCACTTCAGGATCTCCTCCCCATAGGAACGAATGCGATTCAGTCGGACAACATGTCGGTTGTCTGGTACATCAACAAACAGGGGGGAACCAGATCTTACCCCCTATGCCGCGAAGCCATGAGAGTATGGGAATGGGTGATCTCCACCAACCGCTTTCTCATTGCAACGCACATTCCGGGATGGATCAACATCCTAGCGGACAAGCTCAGTCGCACCCTTACCCCGTACGAGTGGTCTCTCAGTCCACTAGTAGCGAATCAGATATTCACAAAATGGAGGCAACCCTGCTGCGATCTTTTTGCATCTCCATCAAACACCAAATGCGACAATTTCTTCGCTCTAACCCCCCCTCCAGGGGAAACACCAAGAGACGCTCTGGTGCATGCTTGGCCACCCGGTCTACTTTATGCCTATCCTCCGCTACCCCTGATGCTGCAACTCCTACAGAAAGCCTCACGGTTGGGGAGCAGGATGATCCTCATTGCCCCATTCTGGCCTCGGCAAATTTGGTTCCCTTACCTGTGGTCTCACCTAGTGAATCCTCCTTGGATTCTAGATCCCACTCCGGATCTCATCTCCCATCCATCGAACTTACCGACCCCAAACCTGGGCAATCTCAAACTAACAGCTTGGTTGCTCCAGTTCCACTCCTAGTTAGGACTCCCAGTATCTCTTCCCCAGTCAAAGCCATCCTTGTGACAGCGCATAAGCCTTCCACCAGGAAAGTGTACCGCAGTAAATGGAAACGTTTTTCCATCTGGGCGGAGCATCATGATCTAGATCCCTTTACGGCTCCTCTTCCATCTATATTAGACTTCCTAACCGAACTCTTTCAGGAAGGCGCTAGTTGTTCAACTGTCAAAGTGCAATTGGCAGCCATATCACATTACCATGTGGGACATGATACAGGGCTTTTGATGTCGGCCAAGTTGTGTAAAATCTTTCTCAAGGGTACCTTCTTACTTAGACCCCCTATAAAGGAAGCCGTGCTACCATGGGATCTTGCATTAGCTCTTCAAGCCCTGACTGTTCCACCTTTTGAACCCGCTGCTTCAGTAGATCTCAAATTCCTGTCTTGGAAAACAGCATTCCTTGTAGCCATCACTTCAGCAAAGAGAGTTTCGGAGCTTCAAGCTCTTTCTGTGAAGCCTCCTTATTTGATCTTTCACCCAGACAGAGTGTACCTCAAGATCAATCCCTCTTTTCTCCCCAAGATAGCATCAGAAACCAACATAAATCAATCCATAAATTTACCAGTTTTCTTCCTTAAATATCAGAATAAGGGAGAGTACAAGCTGCATTCATTAGATGTTCATAGGCAGCTTTGTTTTTATACTCGTAGAACAGCTGGCCATAGGCAATCCGACCAGCTGTTCGTTTCCTTTGCCAAATTTAATTTGGGGAAAGCAATTTCAAAAGTATCTTTATCACACTGGATTTCTCAATGTATCCTATTGGCGTATCAAGTCTCTGGGAGACCCGCACCAGAAGGAGTTCATGCTCATTCCACCCGCTCCATTTCTACTTCTGCGGCCTTCAAGTCTAGAGTCCCATTGGATGATATTTGTTCAGCAGCCACTTGGGCTTCATCTCATACCTTTATTAACCACTACAAACTGGACGTGATTTCTAGAGTGAGAGCATCCTTTGGCTCTGCGGTGCTTCGCAATATCCTTCCATGATGGCCACCCAAAGTGCAGGTAGCTGGGGACTCTGTCCCACAGGTTGCAGACAAATGAACTCCCTACTTCAGATTTAGAAGTTATGTACTCACCATAACATTCCATCTGAGTAGGTAGCTTCATTTGTCTGCAACCATCCCCCCCTCCTTCCCCCTGGCCTTCTTCGGATCTATTGGTAGTTGGATACCCATTTTTTGGGTATATATTGAGGGGCAAACTCGATCTGAGGTCATGGAGGGTTAGCAGGGCATTATGGGTGAAGGGAGGAGCTAGGAGCTCGGATCCATTAGCTTGAAACAAGTTGCCGGCTCGGATCCGATATCGGATCCAAGATCCCACAGGTTGCAGACAAATGAAGCTACCTACTCAGATGGAACGTTATGGTGAGTACATAACTTCTAATTTGAGTTGATGTACTGCATTACTGTTTCATATATTTTAACCTGGTCTGTGTGCAGTTGTATTATTTCGTCTGGGCTACTGGAAGTCATGTCTGGAAGTTGTACTGCTTTCTACTGAACAGTCGCAGTACTTTCCCAGTTGTTTTTTTCTCACCTTTTTTAGCTGATTTTCCTTCAGGTCCTCTATATTTCTTTCTTCCTGGCATCCAGGGAGTGCCTTTACTAGCCACTTACTGAAATTTACCCAGAAACACAAGTCCATTGACCTTCTCTGCTGAGTTTCTGTTTCTGTTTTCACACTGAGAGAACTAGAATTAAGCTGTTACTCAGTCTGCAGCCATCTTGGAAGTCTGGAGCAAGGCTTCCTTGGCTGATTACATTCTTCTGGTAGTAGTGATCAGGAAGGAGTCCTTGGAAAAGATGCTAGGATTCACCCTCTAGATAAAGATTTACAGACCATGGAACATTGAGGGAAGTGCATTTACTCCTCAGGTACATTCTCCATCAGGACATTGAATTATATAATTCACATGGCAATTTTCACTGTTGTCTAGCAAAATGTACCCTAGACATGCTGAAAAAGTTGTCATACAGTAATCACTGAAGAAAACTGGAGTTACGAGTGGCAACAATGGTCAGTGTTACTTCTCTGTCCATGATATTGGTTCACAGTGTGGCAGATGGAGCAACTTGAACATAGAGATCATGAACAAAGGCGGCTCCTGAATGTATGCAGAGGGTTTACAGTACCAGCAATTATATAGCATTCCCCCTGGGAGTTGGACACAAAGTCCTTAAGGAGTTTCCCGACTGTCCCACTTCAGAGGCATCTATGGTTAAAATTTCCCTCCATCTCCAAGCTTGTTAGGGCATCACACGGGGCAGGTATATTAGTGAGATCTTATCTGGACTTTAGAAAATGCCCGATGTTCTTCATGTTTCACTGTTGCAGTCATCGCATTTGAGTTATCTGCTTGCAGGTAGCTCTCAGCCGGCCTGAATACCAGAGTCTTCAGATTTCTGTGTCAGATGCTGTCTCTTCTTCCATGACGTCAGGTCGTCAGAGGTATAAAACATGCAGCCGACGGCATTACATCAGTCTTTCTTGCTGTTTGGTGGCCGAAGCAGAAGCAGTTCACAAGAGCCGGTCGGCCGTCTCCTGAAATTTTTGTTTTCAAGTTTTAGACCCGAAGTCTTCAAAAAAGATAAGTACCCCATTGGGGATCCTTTTTCTTGCTCTAACCGATGTCAGTAAAAGTTAACAATTGTCTTACCTGTGGAAAGCAAATACCTCCTAAAGATTTTCATTCGTACTGCATCCCTTGTTTGGGCCCAGAACACCACATCCCCCGCGGTCGGTTTTTGGCTTGTTCAACGCAGAAACTATTCGTCGTCGGGCTATTTTTGCAGCCAATTACTTTTGTACTCTATCTGCGTATTCCGAAATGGCTTCGTTAAGCCATCCGACTACCTATCTTCCGAATAAACGTAAGGATAAAGGCAAAGACAGACTGCATAGGTCCAAAACTGCTGACGACACTCCATTAGGCTAGTTGCCAGTCCACCGGTACTCAGTGAGGCACTTTCGCAGCCCCTGATACCCGCTACTTCAGATTCGCAGGCCTCTACTGAGACCTATTTGGAGTTCGGTATGCAACGAGATGCTTCTTCGACAATGGAACCTGCGGATGTCTCTACCTTGGATGGGTCCGGAGCCGCTGTGCAAGCACCGGCTTCTGAGGGTGTATTCAGGCCTACAGACATTCATATTAAACAGACGCCATTGTTTTCATCCAGGCCAAAAACTCGCACTACACCTAGAAAACTGACGGCTAAACCGCAGGCCCAGGCTCATATGCCTCAAAAACAAATGCTTAGAATGTCTGAAGACCTTATTACCTTAATTAGGGGAAGCCACACTTCTCCCTCTAAGAGACCTAGAACTGATTTTCATTCTGATTCTTCTGATCAGGAATCTGATATTTCTACTCCTTCTGTTTACCAGGATTTGCCCTTATCTACTTACGAGGATTCTGATGCAGAGGATTCCATTCCCTCTGCTTCCCCTCCAGAAGATCTTTCTTTCGGTGAAACCTTGCATACTCTTAGGGAGCATTTCTGCTGGGAAAGCCAGGATTACTCCGAGTCCAAAAAGAGACTTAGGGAAGTTTTACACCTGCCTCAACACAGGTTTTTACCTATCCCTCCTGTTCTGGACATTGTAGATGATGCTTTCTAGGAATCTAGCCTTACCCCAGATACTGTACCACCAGCTCCCAGAAAACCTGACAGGTATTACAGAGTACCTGACTCTCACAAGTTCCTCTTCAAGAATCCTTCTGCAGATCCAGAGACAATTTCCCAAGGACCAAAAGATATTAAGGCTACTGCTGCCAAAAATCCTACCTCTTCTGATAGAGATTCTAGAACCTTAGACAGATGGGGGAAGAAGGTATACACTTCTGCTACTTTGGCCATTAGGGCTTTAAATTTGCCAGTTTCGTATGTTAAAGTATAAGCAGCATATTATGGGACTACTTTAACAGAAAATGATGATGATTCCTGACGGTACTGAACACAAAGAATTGCAAGATTTAATGCATTCTGCAGAACAAGTTGGTAAACATACTTTGCAATGTGGTTTTGACACTTTAGAAGCATTTTGCAGGGCTGCTGTCACTGGGTCTGTACTTAGAAGGCATGTTTGGCTTAAGGAACAAATCTTGCCAAATCACGTTAAAGCTAAATTACTGGATGCACCCTTAAACCAAGACCACCTTTTTGGCAACAAAGCTGAAGTCCTCAAAAGGATGGAGGAAAAAGCTAAAGCTGCTATGCAAACTGTTAAAGATTTCCTGCAAGTACAGCCTCCCAGATTCAGTAGGCATTGGCCTTCAAAGAACTGGTCCTTTCCAGTCCCTTCCAGGCTTTCTCAGTCCAAACCCAGGAACGGCAGGCCACCTAGGCTACAGTCTCGGGCTACGCAAAGACCTAAGCAGTGGGGGGCTGCCACTTCCAAAGCAGGGAGTAGTAAGCCACCCCCCTATGGAAAAATGGCACAATGACTTAACCTTAACCCTATCAAGCCCTGCTCAACTACCTGATCCCTTAGGAGGAAAGCTCGCCTTGCATGCAAAAAACTGGAAACTCATTACCCAGCACAAATGGGTTTTGAACATAATCTCCCAAGGATACAGACTGCACTTCCGCACACTACCAACCCCAAATGATTGGCCAGACCTACCCCCCAAATCAATGGGCAGAGGCCCAACAGCAGGTTCTCTCTCTTCTCAGTATCAGGGCTATTCAGCCTGTCCCAGCAGAACAAAGGGGACAAGGTTTTTATTCAAGACTTTTTCTGGTACTCAGAAAGGACAACTCATGGCCTCGTATCCTGGACCTGTCTATTCTCAACACCTTTCTGGTAATTCCAAAATTAAAAATGCTTACTCTTCAACAGCTTTTTTCTATGTTAACCAAGGATGTCTGGCTACCCTAGACTTAAAGGAAGCTTACCTGCACATCCCAATAAGGGAATCTTGCAGGAAATACCTACGCTTCAGGTCAGGCTCCATGCACTATCAGTTTTCAGTACTTCCCTTTGGATTATCTACTGCACACAGGGTATTCACAAAGTGTCTAGCTCTAGCCATTGTATTCTGCAGGCAGAGAAATATTCAGATTTGCCCATACTTGGACGATTGTCTGATTCAGGCATAAAGCCAGGGCTTGTTATTACAACACCTGGCATTCGTAAAGAAACATCTAACCTCACTGGGGTACACCATCAACGAAAAGAAATCTCACCTAGTACCCTGCCCAACAGATTGTATTCCTGGGAGCAAGTTTGAACACAACTTCCCAGATGGCATTCCTCACTCTGGAGAAACAAGTTTGACAACCTACTTCAAACTGTTGGCCACAAAACCCCAGCTATCTGCAAGGAAAATACTGCAAGCCCTGGGGTTCATAACCTCTTGCATTCTACTAATTCCATATGCAAGACTGCATATGAGGAAACTCCAATGGTATCTAAAAAGCCTATGGTGTCGACATTCTCAGGACCTGGAAACAATGATTTTTGTCATTCCTTGTATGAAGACAGAGTTCCTCTGGTGGGCAGAGGCCTGCTATCACAACAAGGGACTCCCTTTCACTCTACCCCTGCTGCCCAAACCCTAACAACAGACACATCAGACTATGCCTAGGGGGCTCACAAGGCAGGACAGTGCATTCAGGGCAAATGGAACCCGAGACAGATGCACCTGCATATCAATCAAAAAGAAATGTTAGCTGTACAGAATGCTCTGACAGCCTTCAAAGACTGTATTCTTCCAGGATAACTATTGGTAAAGACAGACAACACCACAGTTATGTGGTATATAAACAAGCCGGGGGGGAACCCACTCGTACCCTCTCTGCAGACTAGCCATGGCTCTGTGAAACACAGCCTTGAGCTACCAAGTACACCTACAAGCTTAATTCCTGCCAGGCAAACTAAATTCACTGGCAGACGACTTAAGCAGAAATGTCATGGACCCACACAAATGGAAACTAGAACCCAAAATATTCAACCTCTTGAGGGACAAATGGGGGACTCCAGAGGTAGACATGTTTGCCTCCCCTCAGAACTACCAATTGAACAAATTCTGCACAAGAACTCCCCACAGTCAAGCTTGGAAAGTGGATGCTTTGTCCTTTACCTGGGAAAGCCTCTCGGTTTATGCCTTTCCCCCTCTGCCTCTCCTCTTGAAGGTTCTACTAAAGACCAAACAGGACAAGCCAAGGACAATACTGTAAATAAATAAGGTAACCCGGTCACCAACATGATAAACAACCTTGAAATTAGACAGTATGATGACCCAGAAGGTAAAACAATAAAGCATAGAACCGAAGCTGCCACAGGAAACAGAAGTTTAATCCACAAGCCACAAACAGTTCACATAAACGCCTCTAAATACACAGTACATTTTCGTTTCTCCTACTTCATCAGATGTGGGCTGCTTCCAAAGCTAACACCTTTTTATAGAGCACTTTGTTTCAATTAACAAATCAGCTTTGCTAAGCAATCAACTTGTAATTGAGAAAAAGTGAAAAAAGTGCTTTTGTGCTTTTAACCTGATAACATTTTATGTTTTATATGATAAAAATTTAAAGGTGTGTGTCAATACATTACTAAATCACATACTGTTATTATAGTAACCATTCACTTTTAAAACTGTGTTCAATTTTGGTAAAATGCATGAATGAATTAAAAAATACTAAATAAGTAAAAAATGAAATGAAACTTTCCTTTGATGAAAGAAATACTTCTGCAAAAACTAATCCATTTAGCACCATCTAGTGGCCATACAAAGATTTTGCAAGGAACAACAAAATAACAACCCATTCCCTTTTCCTTAAAACATAACTTACATAAAGTGAGTTCTAAAAATGCCTACTTTAATATATGCTTGGTCTATAAATACATACATATGTTAAAAATTAATTTATTACTGCGTGATTAAAAAAACTTATTAAAAAAACGTGTTATTAAAATTGCATTCAAATGAACATTAAAAAAATTACTTAACAAAAAAGATGTTTAGTAAAAAGTATGTAGAGAGTTTATAAAGCATTTAGGACTCTCTATAAGTAAGGTTTGAGCAACTTTCTTGAAATTCCTATTAGACACATATTACAATTTGGCTGATCTTATTTTCAAAAGGGGGGCTATGGAAATATTTTCGTTAAGACCAGGGGCTTTGTTTGCCTCTAGTAATAGTTGCCAGTACAGCTCCCTATATTCTATTCTTTCTTCCCACAGCCCTCCCCTTTTATCTAAGTCTACTCTCTCAATAACATAAAATGTAAATTGTGCCTCCGGGCATTCCTTAGTATGCTTATACAGTGCATTTGTTTCCTTGTTTACCTGTATGTCATATATATGTTCGTATAGTCTCCTTTTTAGTTTCCTTTCTGTTTTTCCAACATAAAAACCGTGGCATGTCTTACACAATGCCAGGTATACCAAGCCCCTAGAATCACAATTATTAAAGTCCCTACTTTCTAGCTTTATGTTTCTACTTTCTATAAAAACTTCTTCTTTGTTTATAACATAGGTACATTGCGAACAATGACCACATTTAAATGTTCCCTTCTTTATTCTCCTATTAGAATATTGGGTATTTGTATTACCTTCCAATAGTTTTTTGAGGTTATTGGAATTTTTGTATACTACTTTTAAATTACTTTTTGAAATGTTGTCCAAATCAGTGAAAGCTATGAATCTATTCCATTCATTTTCAACTATTTCTCTCACTATCCTTGAACTGGCATTGTATTCTAATACCAATGCATTACTAAAATTCTCATCCAAATTTTTTTATTTACTTCCTTCTCAGTAGCATCTATACCCAATATAGGTTTAAATTTACTCTTCCTACCTTCCATCTCCTCTATCTCCGTCTTTTCTATTAACCAGTCAGGATAACTTCTATTCTTAAACATTTTTCTAAGAACATTCATTTATTCCATAAAATCATCATCATTTGAAGTCATCCTACATGACCTAATATACTGGCCTTTTACTATATTTCTTTTATAATGCATAGGATGAGCACTCTTATAGAGTAGGTAAGAGTTTGAATAGGTCTTTTTCTTATAAACCTTGGACTGAAATGTATTGTCTTTTTTATATATTTCTATGTCCAAGAATTCTAGGGTATCTTCACTCAAGGAATAAGTGAATTCTAAAAAATCTGTACTTGTATTTAAAAAATCTATAAATACTGGTACCTGTTCACTCGGTGCCACCCAAAGAATACAAATGTCATCCAAAAATCTCTTATATTGTATCCAACACCTCTTATATTGTGATTGTAAAACAAATTTCTCTTCCCATTTAGCCAATACCAGATTCGCATATGTAGGGGCACAGGCTGCCCCCATTGCTAATCCCTTTATCTGGTGAAAGTATTCTCCCTTAAAATAAATGAAGTTATACTTTAGAACCAGATCAATCAACTGCATAATTACTGTACATTCATTATGACTTAAAGTGTTATCTTCAGACACTATTTCTTCCAGTAATTTTAATCCTTGTTCGTGGGGTATGCTTGAAAACAAGTCTACTACAGCTACAGTCAAAAATCTTAGATGCTCTTTCCATAAATCCTGTTTTAAACCTCTTAAAAAATCCCAAGAGTCTTTTAATATATTACACCTTTTTACCCATATTGCCTTCAATTTCCCATCTATAAACTTAGCAAGTGGTAAGGTTTTAGATCCTTCAGCAAACTATTGGTGCAAGGGTGGATTCATTTCATCCTTATGTATTTTGAATCCGAACATGGTGGGTATTCTTGGCTTCTCCACTTTTAAGTAACCATATGTCTTACTGTCTATTAAACCATCTACCAATAATTCCTCTAGTACCATATCTATATGTCTGTACGCTATATTGATTTCATTTATAGACACGTTGGAATATTTATCAGGATCCCTCAAAATTTCATTCATTTTCCCCTCATAAGTCATATTGTCCATAAGAACCATTCCGCCACCCTTGTCTGGTTTCATAATTCTTAGATTTTTGTCACCCATAATTTCTTTTAAGGTCTTGCTTTCAAGTGGGTTCAGGTTATTTTTGTATTTTACCTTATTAAAACTATCCCTAACCCCTCTTTCTATTATATTTTCCAAGTTTTTTTATCTGGGGATGTGGGGGGGATTAAATACACTTCTCCTAGTCATTCTTGTTGGTTCATATTTAATATTCTGACTAAAAATGGTTTGAAAATTAATTTTTCTAGTAAATTCCTTTACATCCATTAATGTTCTAGCAAGATCTCCTCTGTTCCAAGGAATACATTTGATACCCTTACTTAGTAAACTACAGTGTTCATTTGTTAAAATTATGTGACTAAAATTATAAATACTAAAATCACACTTAATAAATTTAAAAGGGTTAATTTCATCTTGAACAATGTCTGAAATTTCTAAGTCAGGGTGGTTGGTACTAACCATATTCATTACCTCATCCTTCCCCCTTCTTGCTTCCCCTCGAAAATTCGAGTCCTGTCTTTCATTTTGGTATCCATCCCTATTCTTTAACCTTTCAGATCTTCTTAAAGGTTGTTCCTCACAAAAATCATCTCTAAAATCATCCAAATCTATAACACGTTCACTGACCCTCACATTTTCATTTCCTTTTCCTACCTCACTGTTCTTATATTCCCAATGCCTCCCTCCTACCTTAGGTTTAGGGTATGCACTATCATTTTTATACTCATTTAAGTCTCTCTCAAGTTTTTTTACTTTACGTTTAATTAATTCATTGCACTGTCCATCTATGTCCCTCCTAATGTTGTCATACTTCACTCTTTCCTCAGGAATGGTGTGAATCAAATCATCTTTTATACATTCATTTAACATTTCTACTTCCTTTAACAATTCATCTTTCACTCTATTGTTTTCTACTACCATACATCTTGATACATCAAGCCCACATCTGTTGTAAATTTCTACAAGCTCTTTATACATATTGCTACCAAACACAACATTATTGAGAAATTTAAAAATTCTTAGTCCCTTGGGGACTCTATTTTCAGAAATGCATTCAGTTAAATAGGCATTTTCACTGTCCAATGATTTATATTTGTAGAGCAGTTTTTCAAACCTGACCAGTTTCGCTCTGTAGCTTTCAGAAACTGGTTCAGATCTGGCTGTTTTGTTTTTAAAATCTGCCAAAAAACTAGCCTTCAGCCAGTTATGGAAGTCCATTGCAGATTCACTTTGTCCATTGCCAGCTGGCGAACTGGCCGATTTTGATGCATCCACTTGTTCACTTCTTCCACTACTATTAGTTTCCCCTCTTCCTGCCAAAATCCTTGGTGTGTTGTAAAAATTAGTGTTATTTGAAGCAGAACTACAAGAATTAGATGCACCACCATTGCGCCAGTCTTCTCGCCGTTTTTGCCGGCCGTTTACTTCCTGGTTCCTCCCCTCAAATGCCCTGTTAACACAGTCAACCATTGATTGGCTCAGTGGAGTCAAAAGATCTATCAATTGGGATAACTGCCCAATCAATTTCCTGGTTTGACCAACCTCTTCCTTGCTGGTCCTGTCATCACCTTCCATGCTCGTTTCACCTTCCATAAGGCTAGCAACAAAAACTATAAATAAATAAGGTAACCCAGTCACCAACACGATAAACAATCTTGAAATTAGACAGTATGATGACCCAGAAGGTAAAACAATAAAGCATAGAACCGAAGCTGCCACAGGAAACAGAAGTTTAATCCACAAGCCACAAACAGTTCACATAAACGCCTCATTGTTCGCAATGTACCTATGTTATAAATAAAGAAGAAGTTTTTATAGAAAGTAGAAACATAAAGCTAGAAAGTAGGGACTTAGTTGTGATTCTAAGGGCTTGGTATACCTGGCATTGTGTAAGACATGCCAAGGTTTTTATGTTGGAAAAACAGAAAGGAAACTAAAAAGGAGACTATACGAACATATATATGACATACAGGTAAACAAGGAAACAAATGCACTGTATAAGCATACTAAGGAATGCCCGGAGGCACAATTTACATTTTATGTTATTGAGAGAGTAGACTTAGATAAAAGGGGAGGGCTGTTGGAAGAAAGAATAGAATATAGGGAGCTGTACTGGCAACTATTACTAGAGGCAAACAAAGCCCCTGGTCTTAACGAAAATATTTCCATAGCCCCCCTTTTGAAAATAAGATCAGCCAAATTGTAATATGTGTCTAATAGGAATTTCAAGAAAGTTGCTCAAACCTTACTTATAGAGAGTCCTAAATGCTTTATAAACTCTCTACATACTTTTTACTAAACATCTTTTTTGTTAAGTATTTTTTTAATGTTCATTTGAATGCAGTTTTAATAACATGTTTTTTTAATAAGTTTTTTTAATCAAACAGTAATAAATTAATTTTAACATATGTATGTATTTATAGACCAAGCATATATTAAAGTAGGCATTTTTAGAACTCACTTTATGTAAGTTATGTTTTAAGGAAAAGGGAATGGTTTGTTATTTTATTGTTCCTTGCAAAATCTTTGTATGGCCACTAGATGGTGCTAAATGGATTAGTTTTTACAGAAGTATTTCTTTCATCAAAGGAAAGTTTCATTTCATTTTTTACTTATTTAGTATTTTTTAATTCATTCATGCATTTTACCAAAATTGAACACAGTTTTAAAAGTGAATGGTTATTTATAATAAGAGTATGTGATTTAGTAATGTATTGACACACACCTTTAAATTTTTATCATATAAAACATAAAATGTTAACATCAGGTTAAAAGCACAAAAGCACTTATTTCACTTTTTCTCAATTACAAGTTGATTGCTTAGCAAAGCTGATTTGTTAATTGAAACAATGTGCTCTATAAAAGGTGTTAGCTTTGGAAGCAGCCCACATCTGATGAAGTAGGAGAAACGAAAACGTACTGTGTATTTGGAGGCGTTTATGTGAACTGTTTGTGGCTTGTGGATTAAACTTCTGTTTCCTGTGGCAGCTTTGGTTCTATGCTTTATTGTTTTACCTTCTGGGTCATCATACTGTCTAATTTCAAGGACAATACTGACTGCACCAGACTGGCCACGCCAGCACAGGTACCCCCTCTTGCACAGTATGACACTACTGCAACCATGGCACCTGCCTCAGACCCCTTCCCTGCTGTCTCAGCCGGCGGGCCAGATTCTGCACCCTCCGCTTCAAACCCTGAACCTTGCAGCCTGGCCAATTCCTTGAGCTCTCCTCTAGCATCCCTCAATAAGCAGGTGCTGGATGTCATTCTGGAGGCAAGGAGGCCTAGTACTAGAAAATCCTATGCTGAAAAGTGGAAAAGATACTATTCCTGGAGCTAGGCTCAGGGGATGGGCACAACGGTGCCCAGCTTACTTCATATTGTATAGTACTCAACAGAAATGCTCCACAAGGGCCTATCCTTTTCGTCAATTAAAAATCATGCCTCTGTAATTTCAGCACATTATAATACTGAGCCACCCCTCTTCTCCCACCCCTTGCTAAAACAATTCCTTAGAGGGGCCAAACATTTAAGACCCCCCAGGAGAGCTCCCACTCCAGCCTGGGACCTTAACTTTGTATTGGAAAAGCTCACTCTTCCCCCCCTTGAGCCATCTGCAACAGCAGAGTTGAAATTCCTTTCTTGGAAAACAGCCTTCCTTCTAGCCATCACTTCAGCAAGAAGAGTGTCTGAATTACAGGCCCTCATGGCAGTGGAACCCTTCATTATCTTCCATGCAGACAGGGTTTCCGACAGGACTAATCCTTCCTTTATGCCCAAAGTGGTGTCTAGTGTGGCCCTAAATTAGTCCATTAATTTGCCTACTTTTTTTCCCCCTAATCCACAAACCAAAGGGGAACGAATACTGCATTCTCTGGACGTGCACAGACAACTTAGATTTTATTTGGACAGGACTAAGCCTCTCAGAAATTCTGAACAGCTGATAGTTGGCTTTGCTGCAGGGGCAGAGGGGAAGGCCATTTCAAAGCCAACCATTTCCAAATGGTTATCCCATTGCATTAATTTCTGCTACAAGCACCATGGAAAACCTACCCCACAGGGAATAAGATCACATTCCACCAGGACTGCATCTACCTCTGCGGCTTTTCTCAGAGGCGTACCTGCCAGGGACATCCTAGAAGCTGCTTCCTGGAGTTCTGTACATACCTTCACCAAGCATTACCACATGCCTATCTTTTCTAAATCCAGAGCTGGATTTGCCACTGCTGTCTTGCAAGACTTAATAGCTAGCCCTGATGCTCTTTAACTTCCTCCTCCCTTCCTTAGCTTTGGGAATCAACCCAAATGTGATGACTGCAACAGTGAAACATGAAGAACATAGTACAGTTGTGTACACTTACCATAAATGTAGATGTTCGAGTGTATTCACTGTTGCAGTCCTGGTTACCCACCGTCCAGCCCCCTGACTTCTCTTGGCTCTACCTTTCCTTCTTGCTTGGTATATTTAATTTTTTCTGGTGTGTTTGCTTTTTGGTGGGGGGGTGTACCATACCATATAATTGCTTCCTATTGTGGGGGCACCTGACATCTGGGGCAAGAAAAACTGGTGTAATGGCGTCGGCTGCATGTTTTATACCTCTGACGACCTGACGTCATGGAAGAAGAGACAGCATCTGACGCAGAAATCCAAAGACTCTGGTATTCAGGCCGGCTGAGGGCTGCCTGCAGGCAGATAACCCAAATGTGATGACTGCAACAGTGAATACACTCGAACATCTACATTTATGGTAAGTGTACACAACTGTACTTTATTTCTCCCCTAAGTCTGATTTTTCTTCCCCTTCTCATGTCCTGCTCCATCAGCAGACCATGGCCAAACTCAAGTTTGTAAATCTGCATGAAGGAGCTACCCAAAAAGTTCCATCAGACCAAAAAGGAGATATATGGGACCTCACACCTGTCCTTCCTTGTCTGTAGGAAGATGACCGACTATGCTCTTTGGATTTCTGGTATACCTGTCTACACATCAAATTAGATTGTCCTGGAAGTTTCTGGGCTTCTCTGTTGGACACAGTCACTATTAGTTTAGAGCCCTTCACCAAATCCATGGAGGTGGTGGCAGCACACATGAGACTGTAGGGGGATCTACCTATATTTGAGGGACCATGTCCTAGCTGCCCCCACCAGGGAGACACTGATTCATGCACAGGACTACTTGCTGTAATTTTCCTATTTCAAACCTCTTTATTGATATCACATAGTGCATGGTGACGTGAGTACACATCACTACAGTGTAAATCACAAAAAAATGCAAAATCTGTTAATGTCTTCATTTAATGTTAGGCAGGAAGCACTTTCTTATGGGAAAAATCAGTTAACAGTGAGCATGCATGTTAATTTTTACATCTGGGCTGGAAATTGAGATGGGACTAGAATGGATGGTGGATGCAGATGCAGCACAGGTTCTGACCTGCATTTTCAGCATGTTTAAACCTAACTCTAGAATGGGTAAAGTCTTTGGATGTAGCTGTCTGTTTGGGGCATCTGCTTGTATATGATGGGGACACTTTTCCTTTTTTATAAAGTGTATACAGTTGTATGAGTTTTCTGAGAGTTTAAAGGGTTAGGAGAGTTAAAATCAAAATGCATGTAGTTTTTGTTTAAGTGCTTTTATTGAAATGAAAAGTGTGGGATAATTTGATGTGTTCAAGTGGTGACAAGAAGCTGTAATTGCATACAAGATCAGCTTGCCAAACGGTAATGTGTGTGTGTAAGTTGCAAGTTGGAAACATATATTCAAACAAAAACTGTCTTGCAAAATATGTAAAACTGCATCTTATCAGAATGGCTCCCTTAGAAATTATTTCTTGGAATTTGAATGGCATTGTAGGTATGGGTAAGAAACAGAGTATGGGCATGTGAAGTTGTCAAAGGAAGGATTTCAGAATGGTTATTCAGCAGTGTATGAAGGACATTGAAAAATGGGGGTAATAATACTGATTATGAGATGGGTTTAAAGTAATGATGTAAGAGCTGATGAAAGACAACCATGGCAGATTAGTGATAAGGAGTAATTGGCAGGGAAGGGGGATTACAGTGGCATGTATTTATATTGTACCTAAACCTACCATTAAGCAGTTTGAGTGTTATGGAAGAGGTATGTAGCTTCCAGCAGATTGTTATTCATGGGTGAATAACAAAAAACACTAAGGCAGGCTCAGAAAACCAGAAACTTTATTTAACATCATATCTTGTAAAGTACAAATTAAATAAATAATGTCACTGTCGAACTGCTCAATCTTCATCAAATAATTTATCACGTAATCTAGTCCTTTCTCATGTGGAATGCAGGTAAAAAGGGAGCAGACATCAACTGTAGAAATCAGGTTGCAGGTATCGTTAAAACAATGTAAATTACCAGAAATTCTAAACTTATCAAGAGAATCCCATGAATCAACAATATAAGAATTAAATTACAAAAGAACATGTTTCTGGAGCATTTCTCCCTGAGGCCTCCTCTGAAAATTGGCTTCGTTCCAAGTCGGACTTTCCCAGTAAATAAATGTTTAATAAAATAAATACATTTCTGAACCACTGGATTTAATGTGATCAAGAAACAAAGAAATACCCTCTGTGATGTAATTAGTTGCCGAAACAATTCGCTGAAATGGTGGACTGATAGAATTTTTATGCATTTTGGGTATCCCAAATAGGCTCCCCAATAATGGACTATTTTCATAAAGTTATATAATTCAATGTTAATATATTCTTCCATTAAAAGTTCATATAATATCCAGTTAATTTGTCTAAAACTTGTTTTTAACCTCTAAGGAAGAGGCTGACATTTTGTTTTTTGTATTCATGGGTGGATTTGTAATTTGATATGCAGTAGTGAAGATGTACCTGGGGGCTTAGAAGGGAAATATATAAAAAAGAGGGTGGGTAGATTTCTTAAAAAATATGTGAAAATATTTGGAATGGAAGATGGGGACACTACTAACTGGAACCCAGACAGAATTTGCATACAACTTAAAGTGGGTGGGGTCCTCTCTCATAATTTCTGCTTGAGCAGAGGAACCAGGTAGAAGTGTCCTCTTTCCCCTTTGTTATTTGCATTATATTTAAAACCTTTAGCAAGGAAAGTAAAGGACTCAGAAATTCAACTATATAATTGGCTGTTTGCAGATGATATTCTTTTATACCTGAGAAACCAGAAAGAGACATTACAGTGTTGTGGAACATTTTGAGACAGTTTCAAATCTTTTTGGGTACAGAATTAATGAAGCGAAAATAAAATCAATAGCGGTATATTATGTTCCCATATATGAATTCTTTCAGCAATGTCCATATTTATGGACATGATAAAATGAAGTATTTAGGAGTATGGATTAAAAATAATTCTGGCATGGCGGTTAAGGATATGTGGGAAGAGACTAAACAAAAGATAATACAAAAACAGAACATTTTAGCTTTGTTCTATGGATATGGATAATGAGATACAAGCAGTTAAAATGTTTTTAGTCCCATTAGTCTTATACACAGGCCAGGCATGTTTTTATCAACTAGAGGAGAAGTTGTGGAAGGCAGTTAATAAAGAGCTAAAGGAGTTTATCTGGAAGGGGAAGACTGCAAGTGTCTAAAGGAGTTTATCTGGAAGGGGAAGACAGCAAGAGTCAAGTGAGGTAAGATGATTTTTCCAGTAGAACAGGGCAGATTGGGATTATCTGATTTGAAGGGGTATTTCAGAGCTACACACACTTAAGGCTGCTATACATAGCACAAGCAGAAAACTATACTTAGGTTCATAGGTAAGTACTAGGCTATCTGCCCAAGGGCATCTATAAGCCTAGGCGGAATGTGTTGGCTTTCGCCGCCCCCTTAGAGTAGTTCCCTGTGCCTCTGTCCAGCAGAGCCACTGCAATGATCCCCGGGGTAAATTTTCTGTTTCCCATCCACTTGTCAAGGTTTCTCTTGAAGAGTTTTAGTGAGGGGCTCTGCCTAAAGTAGATTGGAATCCTGTTCCAAATCATGGGGAGTCTCTCGGACAGGAATCTATCCCTCCAGCACATCCTATTTATCGTTGTGGTGAGGTTTAGATCCCCTAGAGCATGTGGCTCTCGAGGATTTGTTTTTTTTTTTTTGTTTTGTTTTTTTTTTAGGTGGAGCATGTCCATCAATTCTGGGTTGGACATGGCCTTGTATGTCAGGCAGAGATTACCTCTGAGTAAGCAGTATGCAACCGAGTACAGTTGGAGTTTCTTCAGTCGGGCTGCATAGGTACTTCTGTGGTCTTTCCAGCTGTTTCAGGTGTCTTGTAAGGTACATCCCAAATGGGGCATTGTACTCTATGATGGTTCTGATGAGTGATGAGAGTAGAGGGGCACAATAACCTCTTTTGTTATAGATGCAAACCGTTTTGTGATTAGGTGGGCCACATAGAAGAATTTTCTAACCACCTTGGCAATATGATTATCAAAGGAGAGATTACTATCTACTTGGGTCCCCAGATCCCTTATTACATTTTTTGTATTTAGGGGACTACCACGTATGTGGTAGTTCGCCGGTGCTTTGTTTTTTCCAAAGGGGATGACTGTGCACTTTTTGGCATTTAGCTTGAGGCCATGATTTTGACACCAGGTATCCGTCTCAGTGAAACCCTTCTGGAGGATGTCTGTATTAGCTGGAGAGTCAATTGTGGTCCCCAGTTTGCAGTAGTCTGCGAACTTGGTCAGCCATAGTCGTCCTGTGCTTGCCTGTACCTCTGAGAAGTATATACCGAACAGGACAGGTCCCAGGACTGAGCCCTGGGGGACGCCACTTGTAATTGGTTTAGAGTTGGACCTAGAGCCTGCAACTCTCACCATGTGGGTTCTGTCTGTGAGCCAATTGGCTACCCATCTCGTGACGTAGGGGTTTATGTTCAGGCCGGTGAGCTTGTCTATAATACCAGAATGGGGAATGGTGTTGACAGCCTTTGCGAGGTCTAGGTAGGCTGTGTTGGACCTCCTTTCCCTCATCTAAAGCCTTGGTTACTGTCTCAAAGAAGTTCACCAGGTTTAGGAGGCATGATCTGCCCTTAACAAAGCCAAACTGGGTAGGGTCCAATTTTTGAAGGTTCCCAGTGTCTGTTAATGAATTCCATATGATGATGCGCTCCATTGCCTTGCAGACCAAGCTAGTCAGGCTTATAGGGCAATAGTTCCCGGAGTGCGTTGTGGCTCCACCTTTGTGGAGCGGGATAACTGTTGCTGTGCGCCACTCTATGGGTATGTAGCCTGTAGAGAGTCTGAGTTTGAACAGTGTGTTTAGGTGAGGGGTTAGTTCATTTTGGAGCTCGTGTACGACACAGCTTGGGACACCGTCTGGTCCCATTGAAGCTGTATTTTTGGCTTTGGAGAGAGCTGTTTTAACCCATGTGTCAGTTTTTGCCAGGGCACTACATTCTTCTGGTATGAGCCCTTTAGGGGGTGAGAGGGGAGTGAAGTTTGCACTAAACCTGTTTGCCAGAATGATGGCAGTATCAGTCAGTTCAGTGTATTTTGTGCCATTCTGCACTAACTCTGAGCAGATCTGAGAGTATCCCCTTAGGTTCTTGACATAGCTAAAGAACGCTTTGTGGTTATCTTTGGAGTCCTTGGCAATTTCTCTTTCGAAGCTAGCCTTGGATGATTTTATGAGGGATCGTAGTTTCTTGCTGATACTAATCAGGGATGTCTTTCCTTCTTGGAATTTTACTCTTTTATGCACTAGTTTTCTCCTTCTATTGTATAGCTTGTTTATGGCAGGGGTCCACCAGACTGGTTTCCTTTTCTTGGAGAAGTGAGTCTTGGTTTTGCTTGGGATAGCACAATCCATGCATTCTTGCAGGTGCTCATAGAGTGCCTTTGTAAGGGATTCAGCAGCTTGGACAGCATTGTCCTTTAGCATGGGGGCTGTGAACCTTTCCACCTCAGTCTTAAGTAACGTGAAGTTTGCTTTTGAAAAGTTTTTCACGGTGGTTTCCTTGATTGGGGTGGGGGCGGAATGTGGATATCCAGAGTGATTAGTCTGTGGTCTGATCTAACCAGCAAGGGTTTGACCTCCGGTGTAGAACACCGGTCGCCCATGTTGGTGATGACCAGGTCCAATATGTTGTCACCTCTGGTGGGGGTGTTGACCAGTTGATCCAGAGCATTCAAGTTTATAAATTCTAGGAAGTGTTGGGGAAGGGAGTTAGTACTTGAGTAGTTCTCCCAGTTAATGTTTGGGTAATTGAAATCGCCCAATATTAGGGCGTTTGGTAGGACCGTCATATTTTCCAGTGTCTCCAGAAATGCGGAATTGGGGTCCTGGGTCATGGTGGGTGATCTGTAGCAAGCTACAATTTGAATTGCAGTTTTGCCCATTGTTAGTTGCACATGGATGATCTCTGAGGCATTGTGCTGTGCTACTAACCTGGAGGTGTGGGTATCCATGATGAATATGGATACACCCCACCTTTTGTGTTTAGGTCTGGATTCTGTGGCCGAAAAGTGTGGTATGAGTTATAGCCTGGTAGTGCTGGGGTGCTCTCTGGAGCCTTAAACCAGGTTTCTGTTGTTGCACAGATATCGCTGTTCTCCATACTGAGGAGTGCCTCGAGTGCATGCATTTTCAGGTTTAGACTTCTGGCGTTGAGTAGCATTACCCTCAGTTTTTGGTTACTTGTGCTGTTTACGGTGGTGGATTTGTCTCTTGAGCCTTGTCTAAAAAAAGGCACTATGGGGGCAGCAAAAACCTTGGCCAGTATTCGAAAGCCTAAGGGTGACATGTGCAAGCCATCTCTTGTGAAGCAACGTGGCTTATTGAGCATGTCATCCCAGGTGGACAGATACTGGATCCCCTTTGAATGACACCAGAAACTTAGTCAATTGTTGAAATTGATCATTTTTTTCTTTATACTGTGGCATCATTCTTGGTGAGGGCAGGATGCTACTCAGGGTCATTCCGGCCTGGGCTACGTGATCAGAGAGATTTTCCATGTCTTCTTTCATGTAGTCTAGGGAGGTACGTTTCAGGTCATTCACACCAACATGGACAATGACAGAGTTGTATTTGTACTTGTTCTGGAGTGGCCTGAGTGCTTGTGTTATGTGGCAGATCCTGGCGGCCGACAGGCAGCTAACTGTAACCTTCTCCTTGTCCAGCCTAGTTAGTGGGGACATCAGTGTGCCTGACTATAGAGTCGCCTATTACTAGTGTGTTGGGTATGTTATTTTGCCTTCAGGTCTGTGATTGCGTGGCACACTGATTATGTGAAGTATGTGTTTCATGGTTTGTGATGGTGTGTGGAGGTTGCTTGGATGTCTGCTTTGGAGGTTTCTGTTGCTTTTGCAGATTCTTATTTAGAGCCTCTGAGTATGTTTTTGTGTATCTGTGTGTGTTATTTGCCGGTGTTGGTTTAGTAGGTCTATGTGAGACTGGTGGTGTCTTCCAAGTATTTTCCTTCTCCTCTTGACTGTCAGTTCTAGTCTTGG
The DNA here is from genome assembly GCF_019279795.1 of Protopterus annectens. Taxonomy (NCBI): domain Eukaryota; kingdom Metazoa; phylum Chordata; order Ceratodontiformes; family Protopteridae; genus Protopterus; species Protopterus annectens. Next base: position 602,626,924 of record NC_056741.1, on the reverse strand, counting down.
GTTGAGATAGCTTTGCCTCCAGTTTGGCTGTATAATTGCATCTCTCGCATATATTAGTGTTTGGTGGTAGGAGGAGAGGGTTGTCTGTGTACATGAGGCAGTTGTAACATTGCCTCAAAATGCCCAGATTCACCAGTTAGACTGGAGAGTACACCTGAAACTGCCCTTTGGACATTCCTGAATAGGTAAAGTGAGCCGTTTTACTGATTAGCTGGTAGGGACGAATAGAGAGCCTTGTCCTTCTGGACAGTATAGGGGGTCTAGTGCTAGGGTTAGTTAGTGCTTGCTATGTGTTTTGAGCAAGTGCTGGGCTGTGAAATGAATGGTTTGAGCGCTTCAGTTAAAAGTTTGTCTAGTTCAAGGGAAAAATTGAAGAGCAGACTTAGTGGGGCTGGGAATAGTTTAACCGTAGCTAACCGGCACTGCCTGGCGTGCAAAACTGCACAAATTTGTTTTTTATAGCAGGGAAATGAAAGAGGTAGAAATTAGCCCATAATGGCCAATAAACTACTAACTTCTGGGCTACAGCAAACAAGGCGCACACATTTCAACAAGAAACAGATCAAATAAGCAGGCACAATAAGCCTTTAACCAGAAATTCCCAGCTCAGAAGGGCAAAATCTAGCCTCTCCTCCCACAAGAGTGCAGACAACAAACCTTCTTAATGTAAAGTAACTGGCCTGAAGTCAAAGTGCTTAAACCAGAACTAATGTGCTTTTAGAATAACAGACACTAAGCCTTCAATCAGCAGTTCCCAACTTAGAAGGATGTAAGCTACCTGTCCTGCCACAACAATGCAGTCCACAAACCTTCTTAATGTAAAACAACTGGTTTGAAGCCCAAGTGCTTAAACCAAAAGGCTTAGAATAACAGTTACAATTTAATCAGGCCACTACCAAGCAGTAATAACTGCAGCAGAATAATACAATTGAGTACTTTTAAGAAGAAGCACAAGCAAAATAAGGTAATAAAGTGGGAAGAAACACAATTACAGTAAAAGCAGATGAATAAAGTGCATTTTTTTATGTGTGTGTGTGTGTATATATATATATATATATATATATATATATATATAAACTATAGAAAACGAGTAAACTGATTTAAACAAATTACCCAATTAACCAGTAAAAAAACTCAAAACTGAGCCCTGTTCTGGCAGTCTTCAAACTGACAAGTTCTAACCGAACACTCCTGCCACGAGGGTGCAGGGGAACCTTCTCCAAAAAAGATGGCCTGGATTAGTGCTCAAGTTATACAAACAAAGCTAGATTCAGCAGGCCTGAATCTAGTCTATCCTACAGCAGACAAGGTGAACCAGTATCAGAAAAAACAGTTCAAATGAGCAGACACAGTAAGCCTTTAACCAGAAATTCCCAGCTCAAAAGGGTAGAATCTAGCCTGTCCTCCCACAAGAGTGCAGACCACAAACCTTCTTAATGTAAAATAACTGACCTGGAGCCCAGGTGCTTAAACCAGAACTAATACACTTTTAGAATAACAGACACTGAGCCTTCAGTCAGCATTTCCCAACTTAGAAGGATGTAAGCTACCTGTCCTGCCACAGCAGTGCAGACCACAAACCTTCTTAATGTAAAACAGCTGGCCTGAAGCCCAAGTGCAATAACCAAAATACTTAGAATAACAGTTGCACTTTAATCAGGCTACTACAAAGCAGTAATAAATGCAGCAGAATAAACACAATTGAGTACTTTTAAGAAGAGGCAAAAGCAAAATAAGGTAGTAAAGTAGGAAGAAACACAAATACAGTAAAAACAGATAAATTGTTTTATTTTATTTATTTTATATATATTTATATATATATATATATATATATATATATATATATATATATATATATATATATATATTTATATATATATATATATATATATATATATATATAAAAAACAATAGAAAACAAGCAAACTGATTTGAACAAATTACCCAATTAACCGGTAACAAACCTCAGAAATGAGCCCTTAATTACCCAATTAACCGGTAAAAAACCTCAGAACTGAGCCCTGTTCCAGCAGTCTTCAATCAGACAAGTTCAGGGCCTAAGTGTGTGGTATGCCTACTCAAATGTTCTCTCTGTATTAGGCAGGATGAGCTAATGAGACTAGACTAGGATAGAGCTGGGATAGTGCTGAACAGATGGGAATGGTAGGAGTGTCTGAAATAAAAATATGATCTCACTGTACTCGGTTGAGCGAGCAAATGAGATGGGCCCAGGAGGAGTGTTCAAACACAAATTTACAGGAGGGGCGGTCAGTTACAAAGCCACCAAGATGAATACCACAGCAAGAACAGGGAGAAGAGATGATGATGAAACAGGGTAGAACTCAATAAACAAGGAGATACTAGGATTTTGGATGCAGGCCTTTAAGGAGAATAACAATAAGCACACCGAATATTATGTCTATAAACGTAGCAGAAAGTATCCTATGAACTAAGGCAACAGAGGAATGGAGAAAGAAGATTTGCCGATAGGGAAGACTGCAATTATGGATACAAACAATAGGCAGGAGGGGGCTGAAATTTATTGGAAAAAACTGGCAAAGGAACCAAGATATTGGTAGCAAATACCTAGACAGGGAAAGATGATAAAATGAAAAGATGCCAAGAATTTATTTGGACTGCAGGTAAGACATTGCCTTTCCTATCAAGGATTGATATCAGAGTATAGGCAAAGAGAAAGAAATAGGGGAGTCCTAAATGAAAGACCTGCAGTGGTAGAGTTTTTTTAATAGAATCTAGAACAGAAGATGCCATTTAAAAAAGGAATAATTAGTAGACCATATTATATATTGCATGATAACTGTAAGAATCAATCAGAAGTGGTTAGAAAGCATTGACAAGAGAGATCAGATAAGCGATTCACAAATAAATAATGGGAGGGTATATGTACATCTCCCAAATATGCAAGAAAATCTAGAAGATTTAGGATTTCTGCTTGGGAATGTTTACATAGTTATTTTTATACCCAAAGTAGAATCCAGAGAATTTTTCCTCAGGTAGACAGCAAATGTTGGAGGTCTGACAGTTAAGAAAGAGGTAACTGGGAACATATTTTCTGGGAGTGTGGTGAGTTGGCAGATTTAAGGATTCCCTGTGGGATGCACCGTCAGAGATGCTGGGTGGGCAAGATTGGTGTGATGAGGGAGATGATTTTTTCTGACGTTTGATACAGAATCGGAATTGCCTAGACATGGTAATGCCTTGTAGTGTCTAATTATGGTGGCTGCAAAAAGGCAATTAATAGAAAATGGAAATCAGAATATAAACCAAATATACTAGAAGTAGTGAATATGGTAACAGATATAAAATAAATTAAATACAGATCTTTATAAAAGGGTAGTAGGAGCACACTACATAGGAAAAATTGGGAATTGAGGTAACAGAGTACATACAGGGGGAGGAATGAGTTTTAAAAAAGGCAGGACTTAAATGAGCTGTGCAATGTTTGACTGAAAATGATTGGGTAGATTTATAAGTGTATAATGTTTGCAACTGGGAGTGTGTCAGTATGATTTGTGATGTAAAATGCTTGCAACTGGGATTGTGTCAGTGTGGTTTGTTTTCATATATATAAATGTATGATTCCTTATGTCGTAAGTGATGGATGTTCTTCGTGTTTCACTGTTGCAGTCATCACATTTGGGTTATCTGCCTGCAGGTAGCCCTCAGCCGGCCTGAATACCAGAGTCTTTGGATTTCTGCATCGGATGCTGTCGCTTCTTCCATGACGTCAGGTCGTCAGGAGAATAAAACGTACAGACAACGCCATTACATCAGTCTTTCTTGCCGTGCGGTGCCCGAAGCAGAAGCAGTTCGCAAGTGCCGGTCAACCGTCTCCTGAAATTTTCGTTTTCGAGTTTCAGACCCGAAGTCTTCAAAAAAGATAAGTACCCCGTTGGGGATCCTTTTTCTTGCTCTAACCGATGTCAGTAAAAGTCAACAATTGTCTTGCCTGTGGAAAGCAAATACCTCATAGAGATTTTCATTCTTACTACATCCCCTGTTTTAGGCCCAGCCCACGAAGTCCCTCACTGTTGGTTTTGTGCCTTGTTCAACGCCCAAACTATTTGTCGTCGGGCTATTTTTGCAGCCAATTACTTTCGTACTCGATCGTCGTACTCCAAAACAGCTTAGTTAATCCATCCGACTACCGATCATCTGAAAAAGCGTAAGGATAAAGACAGAGACAGACCGCATAAGTCCAAAACTGCCGACGATCCTTCCGTTAAGCTAGTCGTCAGTGTGCCGCTACTCAGTGAGGGGCTTTCGCAGCCCCTGATACCCACTACTTCAGATTCGCAGGCCTCTACCGAGACCCATTCGGAGTCCGGTATGCTGCGAGATGCTTTTTCGACTATGGAACCTACAGATGTCTCTAACTTGGATGGGTCCGGAGCAGCTGTGCAGGCACCAGCTTCTGAGGATGTATTCAGGTCTACAGACATTCATATTAAACCGACGCCATCGTTTCCATCCAGAAGTTCCGAATTCCTCAGGCCAAAAACTCACACTACGCCTAGAAAACAGACTACCAAACCACAGGCTCAGACCCATGTGCCTCAAAAACAAATGTTTAGAATGGCTGAAGACCTTATTACCTTAATTAGGGGAAGCCAGCCTTCCCCGTCTAAGAGACCTAGAACTGATTTTCTTTCTAATTCTTCTGATCAGGAATCTGATATTTCTGCTCTTTCTGATTACCAGAATTTGCCCTTATCTACTTATGAGGATTCTGATGCAGAGGATTCCATTCCCTCTGCTTCCCATCCAGAAGGTTTTTCTTTCGGTGAAACCTTGCATACTCTTAGGGAGCATTTCCGCTGGGAAAGCCAGGATTACTCTGAGTCCAAAAAGAGACTTGGGGAATTCTTACTCCTGCCTCAACAACAGGTCTTTAGCTATTCCTCCTGTTCTGGACATTGTAGATGATGCTTTCTCGGAATCTAGCCTTACTCCAGACACTTTACCGCCAGCTCCCAGAAAACCTGACAGGTACTACAGAGTACCTGACTCTCACAAGTTTCTCTTCAAGAATCCTTCTGCTGATCCAGAGACCATTTCCCAAGTACCAAAAGGCGTTAAGGCTACTGCTGCCAAAAATCCTATCCCTTCTGATAGAGATTCTAGAGCCTTAGACAGATGGGGAAAGAAGTTATACACTTCTTCTCCTTTGTCCATTAGGGCTTTAAATTGCCAGTTTCATATGTTAAAGTATCAGCAGCATATTATGGGACTACTTAAACAGAAAATGATGTTGATTCCTGACTGTGCTGAACACAAAGAATTGCAAGATTTAATGCATTCTGCAGAACAAGTTGGTAAACATACTTTGCAATGTGGTTTTGATGCTTTAGAAGCATCTTGCAGGGCTGCTGTCAGTGGGTCTGTACTTAGAAGGCATGCTTGGCTTAAGGAACAAAACTTGCCAGATCATTTTAAAGCTAAATTACTGGATGCCCCCTTAAACCATGACCGCCTTTTTGCCAACAAAGCAGAAGTCCTCAAAAGGATGGAGGAAAAAGCTAAATCAATGCAAACTGTGCAAACTGTTAACAATTTCCTACAAGTACAGCCTTCCATATTCAGTAGGCATTGGCCTTCAAAGAACTGGTCCTTTCCAGTCCCTTCCAGGCCTTCTCAGTCCAAACCCAGGAACAGCAGACCACCTAGGCTACAGTCTCAGGCTACACACAGATCTAAGGAGTGGGGGGCTCCCACTTCCAAAGCAGGGAGTAGTAAGCCACCCCCTATGGAAAAATGGCACAATGACTTAACCTTAACCCTTCCAAACCCTGGTCAACTACCTGCTCCCTTTGGAGGAAAGCTCGCCCTGCATGCAAAAAATGGGAACTCATTACCCAGGATAAATGGGTTTTGAGCATAGTTTCCCAAGGATACAGATTCCACTTCCACACACTACCAACCCCAAATGGTTGGCCAGACCTACCCCCCAAATCAGTTGGAGGAGGCTCAACAGCAGGTTCTCTCTTCTCAGTATCAGGGCTATTCAACCTGTCCCAGCAGAATAAAGGGGACAAGGTTTTTATTCAAGACTTTTTCTGGTACCCAGAAAAACGACTCCTGGCATCCTATCCTGGACCTCTCTATTCTCAACACCTTTCTGGTGTTCCAAAATTCAAAATGCTAACTCTTCAACAGCTTCTTCCTATGCTAGCCAAGGATTCCTGGCTGGCAACCCTAGACTTAAGGGAAGCATACCTGCACTTCCCAGTAAGAGGATCCTGCAGACAATACCTACTTTTCAGGGCGGGCTCTGTGCATTTTCAGTTCTCTGCACTTCCCTTTGGCTTATCTACTGTGCCCAGGGTGTTCACAAAGTGTCTAGCTCCAGCCATTGCATTTTGCAGGCAGAGAAATATGCATATTTTGCCCATACTTTGACGATTGTCTGATTCAGGTATAAAAGCCAGGACTTGCTATTACAACACCTGGCATTCGTAAAGAAACTTCTAATCTCACTGGGGTACACCATCAACGAAAAGAAATCTCACCTAGTACCCTGCCAACAGGTTGTATTCCTGGGAGCAGGCTTGAACACAACTTCCCAGATGGCATTCCTCACTCCGGAGAAACAAGTTTATTTAACAATCTACATCAAACTATTGGCCACAAAACCCCAGCTATCTGCAAGGAAAATACTGAAAGCTCTGGGGTTCATGGCCTCTTGCATTCTACTAATTCCATATGCAAGACTGCATATGAGGAAACTCCAATGGTATCTAAAAAGCCTATGGTGTCAACATTTTCCCGACCTAGAAACAGTGATTTCTATCTTTCCTTGTATGAAGACTGAGTTTCTTTGGTGGGCAGAGGCCTGCTACCACAACAAGGGACTTTCTTTCACTCTACCCCCTGCTGCCCAAACCCTAACAGATGCATCAGACTATGCATGGGGGGCTCACATGGCAGGGCAGTGCATTCAGGGCAAATGGAACCAGAGACATATGCACCTGCATATCAATCAAAAAGAAATGTTAGCTGTACAGAATGCTCTGACAGCCTTCAAAGACCGTATTCTTCCAGGACAACTACTGGTAAAGACAGACAGCACCACAGTTATGTGGTACATAAACAAGCCGGGGGAACCCACTCGTACCCTTTCTGCAGGCTAGCCATGGCTCTGTGGAACACAGCCTTGAGCTACCAAGTACTCCTACAAGCACAATTCCTGCCAGGCAAACTAAATTCACTGGCAGACGACTTGAGCAGAAATCTCATGGACCCACACGAATAGAAACTAGAACCCAAAATATTCGGCTTCTTGAGAAACAAATGGGGGACTCCAGAGGTAGAGCTGTTTGCCTCCCCTCAGAACTACCAGTTGAACAAATTCTGCACAAGAACTCCCCACAGTCGAGCTTGGAAAGTAAATACCCTGTACTTTATCTGGGAAAGTCTCTCTGTTTATGCCTTTCCCCCTCTGCCTCTCCTCTCGATGGCTCTAATAAAGATCAATCAGGACAAGCCAAGGACAATACTGATTGCACCAGACTGGCCACACCAGCACTGGTACCCCCTCTTGCACAGTATGACACTGCTACAACCATGGCACATGCCTCAGACCCTTTCCCTGCTGTCCCAGCAGGCGGGCCAGATTCTGCACCCTCAGCTTCAAACCCTGAACCTTGCAGCTTGGCTAATTAATTGAGCTCTTCTCTATATCCCTCTGTAAGAAAAGGTGCTAGATACCATTCTGGAGGCAAGGAGGCTTAGTACTAGAAAATCCTATGCTGAAAAGTGGAAAAGATACTGTTCCTGGAGCCAGGCTCAGGGGATGGGCACAATGGTTCCTAGCTTATCTCATATTTTAGAGTACTTAACAGAAATGCTTCACAAGGGCCTATCCTTCTCGTCAATTAAAATTCATGCCTCTGCCATTTCAGCATATTATAATACTGAGCCACCCCTCTTCTCTCACCCCGTGCTAAAACAATTCCTTAGAGGGGCCAACAATTTAAGACCCCCCCCCCAGGAGAGCTCCCACTCCAGCCTGGGACCTTAACTTTATATTGGAAAAGCTCACTCCCCCCCCCCCCCTTTGAGCCAGCTGCAACAGCAGAGTTGAAATTCCTTTCTTGGAAAACAGCCTTCCTTCTAGCCATCACTTCAGCAAGAAGAGTGTCTGCATTACAGGCCCTCATGGCAGTGGAACCCTTCATTATCTTCCATGCGGACAGGGTTTCTGTCAGGACTAATCCTTCCTTTATGCCCAAGGTGGTGTCTAATGTGGCCCTAAATCAGTCCCTTCATTTGCCTACTTTTTTTCCCTAATCCACAAAACAAAGGAGAATGAGTACTGCACTCTCTGGATGTGCACATACAACTTAGATTCTATTTGGAAAAAACAAAGCCTCTCAGAAAGTCTGAACAGCTGCTAGTTGGCTTTGCTGCTGGGGCTGAGGGGAAGGCCATTTCAAAGCAAACCATTTCCAAATGGATAGCCCATTGCATTAATTTCTGCTACAAGCACCATGGAAAACCTACCCCACAGGGGATAAGATCACATTCCACCAGGGCTGCATCTACCTCTGCGGCATTTCTCTGAGGAGTCCCTACCAGGGACATCCTAGAAGCTGCTACCTGGAGCTCTGTACATACCTTCACCAAGCATTACCACATGCCTATCTTTTCTAAATCCAGAGCTGGATTTGCCACTGCAGTCTTGCAGGACTTAATAGCTAGCCCTAATGCTCTTTAACTTCCTCCTCCCTTCCTTTCCTTTGGGAATCAACCCAAATGTGATGACTGCAACAGTGAAACACGAAGAACATAGTACAGTTGTGTACACTTACCATAAATGTAGATGTTCGAGTGTATTCACTGTTGCAGTCCTGGTTACCCTCCCTCCAGCCCCCTGACTTCTCTTGGCTCTACCTTTCCTTCTTGTTGGTATATTTATTTTTTCTTGTGTATTTGCTTTTTGATGTGGGTGTACCATACCATATAATTGCTTCCTATTGCGGGGGCACCTGACATCTCGGGCAAGAAAAACTGATGTAATGGCGTCGGCTGCATGTTTTATACCCCTGACCTGACGTCATGGAAGAAGCGACAGCATCCGATGCAGAAATCCGGTATTCAGGCCGGCTGAGGGCTACCTGCAGGCAGATAACCCAAATATGATGACTGCAACAGTGATACACTCGAGCATCTACATTTATGGTAAGTGTACACAATCGTACTTTTAAAGATGTCTCTTTGAGAAAAAAAAAAGAGGTAAGAATTGAATTTATGTAACGTTGCCTAGGTTATATGATATATAGCAATATATGTAAAGTAGAATGTTTGTAAACGTGAACTTAATACATTTTCATTACTTTTATATAAATGTAAATTTGCCTGTGTCACAAGTAATAATTCAGTAAAGGTGTTTAAAAAAAAAAAATAAATAAATTCCTACTTTCCTACCATCACTTTCGCCACCTTGCCAAAAAATGAATCCGGCATGTCAAAAAAACTATACAACAATACAATTAAAGCACCAAAATAATCAAAAGCAGAAATTTTGGGGAGTCATTCAACAAATACTTAAGCCTGGACAATCATAACCCCCACTCTAACCACAAGAAACTCCACTGATAATATAGCATCTCAATTTAATTCACACTTTCAGTTCCATACTATCCCTAGTAAAAAAAAAATAAATAAATAAAAAAAGGCCCCTCCTAACGATTCCCATTGCATTGCACACTACCATTAACTCCTTCTCAATCATGCCAGTTCAAACCAATTTTGTCAGAAAACACCTTGCCAAACTCAAGCCTCCTCCCTCGCAGCTGACCAACTCCCCAGTGAATTTCTGAAAATTGCAGCAGCTGTCATTGCTTACCCAGTCTGTCTCTCCTAATGAAACCGTTCCATTGCAAAGCATTACATCCCCAAACTCTGTAAAATCTCCTGTGTCTTCCTTCTTCACAAAGGTGGCACCTCTACTGATTTCATTAACTACAGGCCAGTTGCCACCCCCCCAGCCAAGTTTCTAGAAAAATGCATTCACAGACAACTCCTCAACTACTTACTAAGCAATAATCTCCTGTCTGCATCTCAACATGGATTTAGACCCAAACACGGTACAACCACTGCTCTAGTCAGTTTCACTAATGCAGTCACCTCCTCGTTTCAGTAATCTTCCTGGATATGTCCAAAGCCATTCAAACCATCTCTCACCAAAAACTATTAAATGAACTAGTTTCTTAAATCTAACACAGCCAGCCTGCTACTGGTTTCTCTCTCACCAACAGACTCAGCACAGCCAACCAGCATGCTACCATAGTACAAATGTGCAGATGACTCCTTCATATGTTCAGCTCCCTCCCTACCACAGCTTCTGCAAACTACCCAGCAAGCTTTCCAGGACATTGAAAAATGCTTCTCTGACTCTTAGCTCATTCTCAATCCAAATAAAAGAAAGTTCATGCTGTTCATCACTAGCAAGGCATGTGGCAGCTCTCCCTCCTTCACCATCTACTCAGCCAGTAAAACAAAAATAGATAAAGTCCAAAACACCAAACTCCTTGGTGTATCAATCGACAGCAACTTAAAATCTGAAAAACATTGTGTATTAACCATCAAAAAAGTACACATCAAGCTAGGCTCATTATATAGAGCTAAGCCATACCTAACCAATGCCACCAGACATTCCATAGCCAGGACCCATCTACTACATCCCTAAGATTCCACCCGTGTCTCTGCTGGACAGGAGCATCGGGTGCTGATTTGTCTATACATGGGCTAAACTCTAGGCTAGGCTTATAAGGGCCTCAAGGCCACTAGCCTAGTAACTTCCTATGATCTACACTTCTGTATGCCTCACCAATATTCAAAACAGTGTAAGAAACTTTTCTGTGTGGAAGATTTTGAGTCCATATATCTGTAGTTAATCACTGTATATTAATCAGATCAGACAATAGTAGTAGAAGTAGCGAACTTAAAACTCATTTTAAGAAATAAATAAATAAATAATAAAAAATATATAATTGTACAGAATTGCTAAGTATTCAAAAGTAATCCAAGCAAGGCAGGCAGTCTGCTTCCAGTCAAAAATCCTTTATTAAGTACACAGACAGGCGATCCAAGTAAAACAAAAATATTGGCAGTAGATTTTTACGAAACACCGAGGTGCCAGCTTGACGCCCAACCTTCAACGAAGGCACACCCATTTACGCACGCATGTCTTTTGAACGCTACCCAACCGCGGGGAGGACATGCAGACTCCACACAGAGGGCACTCCCAAGCCCAGCCGAGAATCAAATGGGAGAACCTCTTGCTGTGAGGTAACGCTACCACCGTGACATCCCTGTAAAACAGTAAAACAGTGTTATTGGTACACATGTTAAATTCATATCACTTCCCCCCATCAGTGTGACATTCGAGCTGGTCCTGCCCTACTTAGTAGCTGTCATAATAATATAACCCTTATGTACTTTAAATAAAATTTATAATGATGTGGTACCTCTTATTTAATCAGATTATTAAGTAGATTATTAAGTCTGTGATTTTATCCAAGACAATATACTACATAGCTGGAAATATATCAACCTTAGTCCAGTTGGCAATCAAAATAAATATATGTAAATATATACATATACACTTTGCATGTAAAAAAATCAGTTGTAAAAATCATATTCTATTTTCATAACCTATTGTTAACGAAGATCGCTTTCGTCCTTCTAGACTTCTTCAGGTCTGTGTACAAGAACCGTAAAAACAGTCTATAAAAATATTATTGTATAATTAGTTAGTATTGTTATTGCACATCATTTTGAATAAAGTGGAAAAAAGAGAACCAGAAAAAGAAAAAATAATAAGAAAAAAATGTATGATGATGGAAACAAAATATACACTTAAATTACAACTGATTTAAAATGGTATTTAAAACCAAGTGGTAGAATAAAATAAAATTAGTCATGTAAACAATGTGGTAATTTTCTAAGTTCCCAATACACTTTTAATTGAACAGTAGTAGTTTAGTCCAGGCTTCCTAAAAGAGTTCAGCTTTAATTGCCACATGAGTTCATGTTTCTCCAGAATATTCGGCATGTCTCCTACAAGATCACCCATGTCTATGCAATCCAGGATCTGGAACTTAAAACATGTGTCTTTTATGAAGAGAAAGGTGTTTGGCTAGTGCATTATTTTTACATACAGAGCGGATTTCTGACAGATGACATGAAATCCTACGTTTGAGTTTATTTACAGTCTTGCCCACGTAAAATGCATCACATTCATTGCACTGTGCCCTGTAAATTACTTTTGTAGTGTTACAGTCTCCCCCTGCACCGGTCTTAATGATTTTCTTTAAATAAGGGCAATAAAAACTATCACCTTGCAGAATCACCGCTGATCTATTAGAAGGAATATATAGAAGGAATGTGGATCCATTATGAGGCCTCCTTTTTCTTGATGTGTCAAATATTGCAGCCAGCACTATAATAAGAGATCTTAATATATATTAGATCAGAAGGAAAACTAAATGGAGAGAGATGTTCATTACCTACTGCCTCCCTTTGCTCAGGAATAGACTTCCCTTGCATGTCAAACAATGTGATTCTTTGTTGGTTTTCATGATCATGGGATTTTATAAAGGTTAATTTGTTGGTAGATAATTTTGCCAAACTGAAAGCAAATTCAATGCACAGAAGATTAGTAACGGATTATATAAAAGCAAACCAGTCACCATGTAAAACTAATTGGAGTAATGCATTCAGTGGAAAAACTTCAGAAGGAATGTGGAAAGTTTTGAGAGAAAAATTGTTTGAATGCAAAAAAAAAAAAAAAAAAAAAAAAAGTTTGTCAGGATTTAGGCACACAGCAGCAGGAGAATATATTCCCATAAGAACAAGGTATTTGGTTAAGGTGAGAGACAAAAAGTATAAGAAATGGAAAAAAGGCCGAACAACTTTGAAAACTGAAATAAACAAGCTGGACAGGCAAATTAAACATAGTGTGAAACAATATCAAGAAAATGTATATAAGATATTGAGCATGACAGGAAACCATTTGTTAGATGCCTAAGACAGAGAAGTAGTAAAGACATATACATTGTGTGCATTTTCTAAAGATGTTCTTCGTGTTTCATAGGTTCATAGGTTGATACTAGGCTATCTCCCTAGGGCATTTATAAGCCTAGCCAGAGTGTGTTTGGCTTTCGCCACCCTTTTAGATTAGTTGACTGTGCCTCTGTATAGTAAGTCACAGAAGGTAGCCCTTTTAAGGTTAGTTTACTGTACCTGTGTCAAGCAGGGACACAGAAGAGATCCCAGGGGTAAACTTACGATCTCCCATCCACTCGTCAAGATCCCTCTTGAAGAGGGTCAGTGAGGGGCTTTGCCTAACATGGATTGGGATTTTGTTCCAGAGTGAGGGGAGCGTCTGAGATATGAATCTGTCCCTCCAGCATGTCCTATTTATTTCTCTGCTGAGGTGCAAGTCCTTGGAGCATGTAGCTCTAAGGGATTTGGATTTCCTGAGGTGAAGCATGTCCATTAATTCTGGGTTGAACATGGTTTTATACGTCAGACACAGATCGCCTCTGAGTAGGCGGTACGCAACTGAGTAGAGCTGGAGTTTCTTTAGTCGAACTGCATAGGGCATCTGTTTGAGCCCCTTGATCCTCTTGGTGAGATACTTTTGGGGTCTTTCCAGTTGCTGAAGGTGTCGGGTAAGGTACATCCCAAACGGGGCATTGTACTCAATTATGGGCCTGATAAGTGATGAGTAGAGGGGCACAATGACCTCTCTTGATCTAGATGTGAACCCTTTCATGATAAGGTGGGCTATATAGAAGGTCTTTGTAACCATTTTGGCAATGTGATTGTCAAAGGAGAGATTGCTATCTACTTGGGTCCCCAAGTCCCTAATTACTTCTTCCGTACTTAATGGATTACCACCTATGTGGTAATTTGTGGGCACTTTGTTTTTCCCAAAGGGGATGACTATGCACTTTTTGGCATTTAGCTTTAGGCCATGGCTCTGGCACCAGTTATCCGTTTCTGTGAGACCCTTTTGGAGGATGCTTGTGTCAGCCGGAGAGTCGATTACAGCACCCAGTTTGCAGTCATCTGCGAACTTGGTCAGCCATAGTCCACCCGTGTTGGCCTGTACCTCGGAAAAATATATACCGAACAAGAGAGGTCCCAGGACTGAGCCTTGTGGGACACCACTTGTAACTGGTTTAGAGTCTGACATGGCACCTGCTATTCTGACCATGTGGGTTCTATCCCTGAGCCAGTTTGCAACCCATCTTGTGACATAGGGGTTGATATTTAAGCTGGAGAGCTTATTTATGATGCCCAAGTGGGGTATTGTGTCGAAGGCTTTTGCGAGGTCCAGGTAGACTGTGTGGACTACCTTCTCTTCATCTATGGCTTTGGTAACGGTTTCAAAGAAGTTGACCAGGTTCAAGAGGCAAGATATGCCCTTAACGAAGCCGAATTGGGTAGGATCCAGTGTCTGGACGTTCCCAATGTCTTTATGATTTCCATGATGATACGCTCCATAGCTTTGCAGACCAGGCTAGTCAGGCTTATAGGGCGATAGTTTGCAGGGTCTGTTGTGGCACCACCTTTGTGGAGTGGGACCACTGTTGCTGTATGCCATTCCTTGGGTACATATCCTGTAGTAAGGCTGAGATTGAACAGTGACTTTATATGAGGGTTTAGTTCTTCTTGGAGCTCGTGTAAGACGCAGCCCGGGACACCGTCTGGTCCCATTGATGCTGTGTTTTTTGCTTTGGAGAGGGCAGCTCGCACCTGTGCATCTGTGATCTCAGGAAGGCTACACTCTGTTGGGATAGACATTTGCTCTTTTGGGGGGGAAGGGGGGGGAGTTTGCACTGAACCTTTCTGCCAGGATGCTGGCAATATCTGTGGGTTCAGTGTATTTTTTGTCATTTTGCACTAACTCAGAGCATATCTGGGAGTTGCCTCCCAGGTTTCTGACATAACTAAAGAAGGCCTTGTGATTATCTTTAGTGTCTTGTGCAATTTTTCTTTCAAAGCTGGCCTTAAATGATTTTATGAGGGATCGTAGTTTCTTGCTAGTACTGATCAGTGACGCCTTCCCTTTTTGGGATTTTTGCTGTGTCATGTAGTAGCTTTCTCCTTCTGTTGTATAGCTTTTTTATGGCCGGGGTCCACCAGACAGGTCTCCTGCCTTTGGAGGAGTGAGTCTTGGTTTTATTTGGGATAGCATGCTCCATGCATTCCTGTAGGTGTTCATAGAATGCTTTTGTAAAGGATTCTGCATTTTGGGCTGTATTTTCCACTGGCCCGGGGGCTTTGAAGGATTCCACCTCAGTTTTGAGAAGTGTGAAGTTTGCTTTTGAGAAGTTCTTCACCGTGGTTTCCTTGACTAGGGGTGGGGATGGACGGAATATGGATGTCCAGTGAGATTTGTTTATGGTCTGATCTTACCAATGAGGGGTATACCTCTGGTGTGGAACATAGAGTCCCCATGTTGGTGATGACCAGATCCAATATGTTTTCCCCTCTTGTGGGAGTGGTGACCAGTTGTTCCATAGCATTTGAGTTTATAAATTCTAGGAACCATTGGGCGAGGGTGTTTGGGCTTGAGTAGTTTTCCCAATCGATGTTTGGGTAGTTGAAGTCACCCAATATAATAGTGTTTGGAGAGACCCTCATATTCTCCAGTGTTCTTAGGAAAGCCGAGTGAGGTTCCTGTGTTTGGGAGGGTGGTCTGTAGTAGGCTACAAACTGAAAGGCAGTTTTGCCCACTGTTAGTTGCACATGGATGGTCTCCGATGCTTCGTGCAGTGCCACTAACCTGGAGCTGTGGGTATCTTTGATAAATATGGATACTCCCCCTCCTTTTGTGGTTCGGTCCAAGTTTTGGGGCCTGAAAGCATGGTATGAAGTATAACCTGTTAGTGCTGGGGTGCTCTCAGGAGCCTTGAACCAGGTTTCTGTTACTGCACAGATATCGATATTCTCCATACTGAGGAGAGTCTCGAGTGCGTGCACCTTGAGGTTTAGACTTCTGGTGTTGAGCAGAATTACCTTAGTTTTTTTTTCTTTGTGTTGTCTATGGGGGTGGGTTTGTCTTTTGAGCCTTGCCTAAAAAAGGCACTATGGGGGAGGCAAGAGCCTTTGCCAGTATTCGAAAACCCAGGAATGACAGGTGCAACCCGTCCCTAGCGAAGCAACGTGGCTTGTCAAGCATGTCATCCCAGGCTGACAGACACTGGATCCCCTTTGAATGACACCAATACTTTAGCCAATTAAAATTGATAATTTTGTCTTTATACTGTGGCATCATTCTTGGTGAGGGTAAGATGCTACTCAAGGTCAGGGTCATACCGGCCTGGGCTACATGATCAAAGAGCTCCTGTACATCTTTTTTCATGTAGTCCAGGGAGGTACGTCTCGGGTCATTCACACCAGCATGGACAATGACGGAGTCATATTTGTACTTGCTTTGGAGTGACCTGAGTGCTTGTGTTATGTGGCGGATCCTGGCACCCGTCAGGCAGCTTACAGTGACCTTCTCCTTGTTCAGCCTGGTGAGTGGGACGTCAGTGTGTCTGACAATAGAGTCACCTATTACAAGTGTATTAGGTGTGTTGTTTAGCCTTAAGGGCTGTGACTGTGTGGCACACTGACTTTGTGAGCTATGTGCTACGTGGATATTGTTTCATGGTAGGTGTTGCTTGGATGTCTGCTTTAGAGGTCTCTGCTGCTTAGGCAGATTTTTATTTAGAGCCTCCGAGTATGTTTTTGTGTGTTTGTGTTTGGTTTGCTGATGCGATAGGTCTAGGTGAGACTGGATTTGTGGTATGTGTGGTTACATTCTCCTCCTGACAGGCTGTGCCAGTACTGGGTTGAGAGAGCTTAGCCTCCAGTTTGGCTATATAGTTGCATCTCTCACATATATTTGAGCTTGTTGGGAGGAGGAGAGGGTGGCCTGTATACATAAGACAGTTGTAACATTGCCTCACGATTCCCACATTCACCAGCTGGACTGGAGAGTAAACTCGAAACTGACCTTTGGACATGCCTGAATAATATAGGGAACTACTTATTGACTGATCCGAAAGAACCATTAGGGAGCAAGTGCTTAGAAGGAGTATAAGAGGATGTAGTGCTTTAGTTTGTGTTTACCTATGAGATTACTTATACAAGCAAGTGCAGGGCTTTAGAATGAAAATAGTGCTTAATTAGAGATTTAGAGTAGTTCTAAGGGAAAAAGTGAAAAGCAGACTTTGTGGAGCCGGGAATAGTTTAAACCTGGAGCCGGGAATAGTTTAAACCTGTTTAAGCGGCGTTGCCCGACGCTGCTCTGTGCGCAAGACCGCGTAAAAAGAGAGTTGCAGGGTTTTAAGAGAGAGAGATCAAGGAGTTTAGAATTGACCCAAAATGGCCAATAAAACTACAGCTTCTAGGCAGTAACCGCTCCTACAGGGACAGGGAGGCTGCTCAGTGTTAACCACTGCCACTGGTGAACACAGAGATTTCCCTTTAGCCCAAGCAAGCACTGGCCTCCAAGAAACTTACAAACAGTTCAGAACAGTAAATCTGTAACTGAACTTTCTTAAATTTCAGAAAGTGGGGAAAAAAGCAAGATGTTTTTGTTTTTTCTTTTTTTTGTTTTAGTTTAAAGGTAGCAGAGATACACAAGTAGCAAAATATTCACAGCAGTGCAATAAATGACCCCACACTTGAGTGCTAGGCCAAAGTCAGGTAAAATGCAATTTTAAGAGAAAAAAATGATTTTAAATTAAGTGCAACACAGGAAATGCAGTAAACAGGCTCTAGATGTGTTCTAAATATTGTTTCTAATACAGATATAAACTGTAGCAAGCTGGAAAACGCCGAAAAGTAGGCGGCAAAGCAGTAATTGTAAACAAAAAATCAGAAGAAAATACTTAAAATCTTAAAAGTGGCTCCTTGCTTTTCTCAGTGACCCCCCCCCCCCTTGGTAGGTGCTTCAGCAACAACTAACAAACCTGGAAACATGCCAAAACCACGAGGCAGCAGAGTTTTAAGAGAGAGAGAGATCAAGGAGTTTAGAATTGACCCAAAATGGCCAATAAAACTACAGCTTATAGGCAGTAACCACTCCTACAGGGACAGGCAAGGCTGCTCAGTGTTAACCACTGCCACTGGTGAACACAGAGACTTCCCTTTAGCCCAAGCAAGCACTGGCCTCCAAGAAACTTACAAACAGTTCAGAACAGCAAATCTGTAACTGAACTTTCTTAAATTTCAGAAAGTGGGAAAAAAGCAAGATTTTTTTGTTTTTTCTTTTTTTTGTTTTAGTTTAAAGGTAGCAGAGATACACAAGTAGCAAAATATTCACAACAGTGCAATAAATGACCCCACACTTGAGTGCTAGGCCAAAGTCAGTTAAAATGCAATTTTAACAGAAAAAAAAAACGATTTTAAATTAAGTGCAACACAGGAAATGCAGTAAACAGGCTCTAGAGGTGTTTTAAGTACTTTTTCTAATACAGATATAAACTTTAGCAAGCCGGAAAACCCCAAAAAGTAGGCGGCAAAGCAGTAATTCTAAACAAAAAATCAGAAGAAAATACTTAAAATCTCAAAAGTGGCTCCTTTCTTCTTTCAGTGTTTTCTCCCCTTGGTAGGTGCTTCAGCAACAACTAACAAGCCTGGAAAGACTGTCATTACATTTGGGTAATACTGCTGGCAGGTTGCCCTCAGTCGGCCTGAATTCCAAAGTCCTGGGTCCAGCATTGGCTGCTGTCGCCCCTTCCCTGACGTCAGGTAGTCAGGGGTATAAAAGATGCGTCCGACGCCATTTTCTTTAGTCTTTCTTGCCGTGTAGTGCCAGAAGCAGTTCACAAGTGACGGTCGGCCGACTCCTGAGATTTTCGTGTTCGAGTTTCAGATCCGATGTCTTCAATAAAGCTAAGTACCCCGTTGGGGAAACATTTTTCTTGCTCCAGACCGATGTCAGAAAAAGGAAATAATTGTATTTCTTGTGGAAAGCAAATGCCTCATAAGGACTTTCATTCTTACTGTATTCCTTGCCTAGGCCCTGATCACAATGTTTCTGGTTGTCGGTTTTGTGCTAGATTTAACCAACGCACTATTAATCATCGGTATGATTTTGCTTTAAACTATTTTGGACGCCGGTTTAATTATCCAGAAATGTCATCGGATAGCCATCCGACTACCAGAGTTCACAAAAAACGCAAAGAAAAGGAGAGAGCTAGACAACCGAGGCTCAAAACCGACGACGAAGCTTCTCCTAAGCCATTCGCCAGTTCTCAGTGAGGTGCTTTCGCAGCCCCTGACGCCCGCTACTTTAGAGTCGCAGGCCGCTACCGACTCCCATGTGGAGTCGGCCATGCCGCTGGAAACTCAAGGTATTGGCGCCTCGGATACTATTCCTTCAGATGGGTCTGGAGCCGCTGAGCAGGCACCGGCTTCTGAGGGTATATTCAGACCTAAACATCTTTACATTAAACCAACTTCAGTTTCAAAGGCAAAGACTAAAGCAAAGAAACAAACTCAAGAGCCACGTGAACAGGCCTCTATGCCCATAAAACAGATGCTCAAAATGGCCGAAGACTTGATTATCTTGATCAGGGGTTCCCATCCCCCTCCTTTTAAGAGGCCTAGGCAAGAGACTGACTACGAATCTTCAGATCAGGTTTCTATTTCTTCTGATTCCTCTTCTGATCAGGAATACTCTCTTCCCCCCTATGAGGATTCTGATGCTGAAGAATCTATACCTTCAGCTTCTCCTTCAGAGGACTATTCTTTTGGGGAATCCTTGCATACCATGAGGGAGCATTTCCACTGGGAGAGCCAAGATTTTTCAGAATCTAAAAAGAGGCTCAGGGATTTCATTTTACTACCTCAACACAGGCCACTAGCCATTCCACGTGTGTTAGACATTGTAGATGATGTGTTTCGGAGTCTAGTCTTTCCCCTGACTCCTTACCTCCATCTCCTGTTAAGCCTGACCGATATTACAGGGTTTCTGATTCTCATAAATTCCTTTTTAAAAACCCTGCGGCCTCCATCTCCTGTTAAGCCTGACCGATATTACAGGGTTTCTGATTCTCATAAATTCCTTTTTAAAAACCCTGCGGCAGACCCAGAAACTATTTCACAGGGTCCCAAAGGAGTTAAGGCCTCCACTGCAAAAAACCCTACCCCCTCTGACAGATTGTAGGGCACTGGATAGATGGGGAAAAAAGGTGTACACATCTGCTACCTTGGCTATAAGGGCATTAAACTGTCAGTTTCATATGCTCAAATATCAGCAACATGTCATGGCATTGCTTAAACAGAAAATGTTGTTAAACTCTGAATGTGCAGAAAACAAGGAAATGCAGGATTTATTGCCTGCAGCTGAACAAGTTGGAAAGCATACTTTGCAATGTGGTTTTGATTCTTTGGAGGCCTCCTGCAGGGCCGCTGTCACGGGTCCTGTCATTAGGAGGCATGCTTGGTTAAAGGAACAAAATCTACCAGATCATGTTAAAGCCAAATTATTAGATGCTCCATTACAGCATGATACTTTGCTTGGTGTTAAAGCAGAAGAGGTGTTAAAGAAAATGGAGGACAAAGCTAAATCTATGCAAACAGTCAAGGATTTCTTACAGGTACAGCTTCCAAGATTTAGCAGACACTGGCCTACAAAGAATTGGTCCTTTCCAGTGTCAGACAGACCACAAAGGGGCAGATACAGATCCCAGCCCCAAGGATCATACAGGTCAAAACAATGGGGTGCTTCTACCTCCAAAAGTGGAGAAGACAAATCACAGCCTTACAGGAAACAGTCCCAATGACTTCCCCCTGCCTGCGCCAAGCACTTGTCTTCTGGCAGCACCTTTAGGGGGAAGATAGCACTTTTTTCTCAAAATTGGCACATAATAACCCAGGACAAATGGGTCTTAGACATAGTGTCACAGGGCTACAAGTTTCACTTTCATACCCTGCCAAGGGCAAACGGTTGGCCAGACCTACCAAAAAAACAATGGGCAGAGGCACAAAAACAAGTCTCATCCCTCATGGACATGAGGGCCATTCAACAAGTACCAGAACAAGAGCAGGGACAAGGATTTTATTCAAGACTGTTCTTGGTACCCAGAAAGGACAAAGCCTGGAGACCAATACTGGACCTATCTATTCTAAACACATATCTGGATATACCAAAATTCAAAATGTTGACCTTACAGCAGCTTCTGCCCATGCTGGGCAAGAAGGCTTGGCTTGTGACTTTAGCCTAAAAGAGGCATATCTGCATGTCCCAATCAGACAAACATGTAGAAGATACCTCAGATTCAAAGCTGGCTCAATGCACTACCAATTCTCTGCACTGCTCTTTGGCTTATCTACTGCGCCCAGGGTCTTCACAAAGTGCCTGGCACTAGTAATTGCATTCTGCAGACAGAGGAATACAAATATATCCTTACTTGGACGACTGCCTCATACAAGCAGAGAACAAGGACATTCTACTACAGCATCTGGCGTTTGTAAAGAGATTACTACCATGCCTAGGGTACACAGTCAACGAACAGAAATCAAAACTAGTACCCTCTCAAGAGAATAATATTCCTGGGTGCAAGCTTAAATACAACTGCCCAGATGGCTTATCTCACGCCAGACAAACAAAGGCAACTGACTACCTATTTCAAACTGTTGGCAACAAAGGCCCAGTTATCTGCAAGAAAAATTC
This sequence comes from Protopterus annectens, assembly GCF_019279795.1. Lineage (NCBI taxonomy): Eukaryota > Metazoa > Chordata > Ceratodontiformes > Protopteridae > Protopterus > Protopterus annectens. The sequence goes on along the minus strand of NC_056741.1, from coordinate 602,605,212 downwards.
TGCAGGCTTTGGGCTTCATGGCATCCTGCATTCTTCTAATTCCATATGCAAGACTGCATATGAGGAAACTTCAATGGTACCTAAAAAGTGTTTGGACTCAGCATTGCCACAGCCTGGAAACAATAATTACTCTCATTCCCTGCCTGCAACAGGAGTTTCGATGGTGGGCGAAGGCCTATCACCAGAACAAGGGACAGCCATTCACCTTACCCCCCAGCCAGGCAGACATTGACAACTGATGCATCAGATTATGCCTGGGGGGCACACATGGCAGGAAGATGTATTCAAGGCACATGGTCCGCCAACCAAAGGCATCTACATATCAATCTAAAGATGCTAGCTGTTCAGAATGCCCTGACAGCCATCAAGGACCTACTTCATCTGGGACAACTACTGATAAAGACAGACAATACCACGGTCATGTGGTACATAAACAAGCAGGGAGGCACTCATTCTTACCCCCTCTGCAGACTAGCCATGACTTTGTGGGACACAGCACTGACTTACCAAGTACATCTGCAGGCATAATTCCTGCCAGGAAAGATAAATACTCTGGCAAATGAACTAAGCAGAAACCTCATGGATCCCCACAAGTGGAAATTGGATCCACAAGTTTTCAACATGATAAGGAAATGGGGATGCCCGGACATAGACCTATTTGCCTCTCCTCACAACTGCCAACTAAAGAGATTCTGCACAAGGACTTATCACAAACAAGCATGGAATGTGGATGCCCTATCTTTTAGCTGGAAAAACTTAACATTATATGCCTTTCCTCCACTGCCTCTCCTCCCCAAGGTACTCCTAAAGGTCAGACAAGAAAAGCCAAAAATGATACTGATTGCCCCAGACTGGCCCCGCCAGTACTAATATCCAGTCCTAAGGAACTTGTCTCGATGCCCAGCCCGGACCTTACCTCAAATACCTCACCTACTTTCCCAACAAAACAATCAGATCCTGCATAGCCAACTCAAGACCTTAAATCTGGCAGCATGGCGGATAAAGTAGTCATACAAAACGCACCTCTCACTAAAGCTGTGGTGGATGTCATTTTGGGAGCCAGGAGGCCTAGTACTAGAAAATCTTATGCTGGAAAATGGAAGAGATTCTGTGCCTGGAACCAGGCAGAAGGAATTGACACAGCAGTACCAAATATTCTTCAGATTTTGCAATACTTAACTGAGATGCTGGACAAAGAACTATCCTTTTCATCAATTAAAATTCATGCCTCTGCCATTTCGGCTCATTACAATACAGAGCCACCAATCTTTTCTCAACCTTTGTTAAGGCAATACCTCAGAGGAGCCAAAAACTTGAGGCCTCCAAGGAGATCACCAATACCTGCATGGGACCTCAGTTATGTTTTGGAAAAACTCACTCTGCCCCCTTTTGAGCCAGCCGCTACAGCTGATATAAAGTTTTTATCTTGGAAAATAGCTCTGCTCCTAGCAATAACCTCTGCAAGACTAGTCTCAGAGCTACAGGCACTCATGGCTGTGGAACCTTTTATTATTTTTTTATCCAGACAGGGTTTCTCTGAGGACAAACCCGACATTTATGCCTATGGTAGTGTCCAGTGTGGCCCTTAACCAAACTATTCATCTGCTTACTTTTTATCCAAACCCACAAAATAAGGGGGAGAGAATTCTGCATTCGTTGGACATACACAGACAGCTACGCTTCTACTTGAACAGAACCAAAGCTTTCAGAAAGACTGAGCAACTACTAGTGGCATATGCTGCAGGATCACAACTACTAGTAGCATATGCTGCAGGATCACAAGGAAAGGCTATCTCAAAGCAGACTATTTCAAAGTGGATAGGCCACTGCATTCGTTTCTGCTATTCACAACATGGCAAGCCAGTGCCTAAGGGCATTAGGCCACATTCAACCAGAGCAGCAGCCACTTCAGCAGCCTTCCTTAGGGGAGTACCAACCAAAGACATCTTAGAGGCTGCTACCTGGAGTTCAGTGCACATCTTTACAAAGCACTATCGTTTACCACTGTACTCTCAATCCAGGGCAGGCTTTGCCACTGCAGTTCTGCAGGGCCTCATAGCCGCTCCTAATGCTATTTAGCTCCAGCCTCCCAACCATAGCTTTGGGATTCAACCCAAGTGTAATGACTGCAACAGTGAAACATGAACATAGTACAGTTGTGTACACTTACCATAAATGTAGATGTTCGAGTGTATTCACTGTTGCAGTCCAGGTTACCCACCCACCATCCCCCATCTATTTTTGCTGAAACTTAGCTGCACTTCTCTAATCTATGCAACCTATGTGGTGTATTTGCTTGTAGATGAAGGTATAATATATTTTGGTGCATACATGTTTTATTGGCATATTTTTAGCCTTCCCTTTTGGGGGCACCTGACATCTGGGGCAAGAAAAACTGAAGAAAATGGCGTTGGCTGCATCTTTTATACCCCTGGCGCACTGATGTCAGGGAAGAGGCGACAGCAACCGACGCCGGACTTAGACTTTGGAATTCAGGCAGACTGAGGGTAGCCTGCCAGCAGGATAACCCAAGTATAATGACTGCAACAGTGAATACACTTGAACATCTACATTTATGGTAAGTGTACACAACTGTACTTTTCTTTACGCACTAAACCCTCATTTCTTCCAAAGGTTGTGTCAGGAAGTAACCAAAATCAGTCTATTGAGCTGCCAGTGTTCTTCCCCAGCTACCAGAACAAAGGTGAGTACTCGTTGTGTCTTCTAGATGTACATAGATGTCTATGGTTTTACTTGCACAGAACTTCGGAGTTTAGAAAATCAAACTAACTTTTCGTGTCCTACTCCAAGACCAGAAAAGGTCAGCCAGTGTCAAAGATTACCTTATCTAGATGGCTCACTCTTTGTATATCCTACATATATGCCTCTAAAGACAGGTCTCTTCCCTTTCCTGTTAAAGTACACTTCACTAGATCGGTAGCTACATCTCCAGCCTATAAAGCAAGATTACTCTGGTAAGATATCTGTGCTGCAGCCACATGGGCAAAATCACATACCTTTATTACTCATTACAAAGTGGATTTGGCTTCCAGGAGCAGAGCTTCCTTTCATTCTGTTGTTTTGAGGGATATTCTCGCATGAGCCACCCAAGAAATGTTCTTTGTGTTTCACTGTTGCAGTCAACACACTTGGTTTATCTGTCTTGGGATTTCTGCATCGGATGCTATTGCCTCATCCATGATGTCAGGGGTGTAAAATATGCAGCCGACGCCATTTCATCAGCTTTTCTTGTATTACGTACACAACCAAATGTTGGACATGTTAACACGGATAGATATACCAGTGTGTCTCACAATGAAATTATTGTCGCATATAGGAAAATTGACTTCATGTTAAAAGAAATGGTTAAGGACGACATGATTAGTCAAGAAGTATATCAATACCTAGTTATGGACAAACCTAAAGTTTCTTCAATTTTTGGTATACCCAAGGTCCATAAGGATGTTGACAACCCACCTCTCAGACCAATTGCGGCAGCTACAGGATCTAAAACCTATCCACTGGCCAAATATTTGGACTTGAGGCTAAAAAAGGTTTGGTCTGAGAAGGTGGGCATCCTTAAGGACTCATGGGATTTTTGAGAAGTATTGGTGGAAATTTATATCAGGATGATTTAATATTTGTTACATAGGACATCCAGGATTTGTTTAATGTTATACCCCATAAGACAGGACTAGAATGGTTTGAGGAAGCATTCAGAATAAAGTGTAGTATAGATAGTGATACCATAGTGGTTCTTATAGAACTTATGGATATAGTGCTTAGACACAATTTCCTGTTTTTTGAAGGTGAGTTCTTCAAGCAAGTACGTGGGGTAGCTGTGGCGGCATGTTGTGCCACTATGTACACCAACCTAGTCTTGTCCACATGGGAGGAGAAATATTTATTTCATTCAGAATACTCACAGTATTGGAGCTATTATAGACATTACCTAGATGACATCTGCATCTTTTGGGTGGACCCAAAGTGATACTATATGAATTTGAGTATATGAATAACACTACAGAATTTTTAAAGTTCACTCATGTTATTTCTCATGAGAGATTATAGTATTTAGATGTAGTAGTAGAAAAGGTTCCAGAGGAGAAAATATTTAAATCAAATGTGTATAGAAAAGAGACATTCTCAAACTCCTATATGTTTTTTACTAGTGCCCACCCTTTTAGTCAAAAGAGGGGAATTGTAAAAGAGCAATTCATTAGGAGTTGCAGAATGACTTCTTTAGACAAGGATTATAATGTAGAAAGTAAAAAACTGAGAAAGATGTTTTTAGAAAGGAAGTATCCTTTGGGTTTAGTGGAAGAAACGGAGAATGAAATTAAGAAGGAGAGGTAGATTTAGCCCTATTTTAGGGGTTCCCGGGTTGGTAGTGGGCCAGGAAGCTAACAACGTCCCTACTGAAATTAATTGGAGCAGTAATTTTGTCTTGAATTTTAGTAGTAATGTTCATTATATTAGGGACATTGTTTCCAAGAATTGGGAGATGTTTGGTAACAATTCAGACTTAGAGCAACTATTTAAGGACCCCCTGAAATTCGCTTACAGGAAGGGCAAGAATATTAAGGAAATTTTAGAAAGTCATAAAACAAAACAGGGCAGGCAAAGGAAGGGCACATACAAGTGTGGATGTCCTTCAAGGATGCATCTGCAGTCATAACATATGGGTTGTCCTGCCTCAGGCAGCCCTTCGGTCGGCCGGATTCCAAAGTCTGGGTCTGGCCTCGGTTGATGTCGCATCTTCCCCGACGTCATAGCTGCTGGGGTATAAAGGCATCAGCCGACGCCATTTTCCTCAGTCTTTCTTGCCGCGCGGTGCCCGAAGCAGAAGCTGTTCGCAAGTGCCGGTCGGTCATATCCAGAGATTCAGCTACCGAAAACTTCTAAAAAGCTAAGTACCCCGTTGGGGACTCTTTCTTGCCTCAGCCGATGTCAGACAAAGTAAATAATTGTTTAACTTGTGGGAAACAAATACCTCATAAGGATTTCCATTCCTACTGCCTTCCTTGCTTAGGCCCAGACCACGACGTATCAGCTTGTTTAGCCTGTGCCTCCTTCAACCGACGGACTCTTAGACGTCGGTCAGAGTTTGCGGAAGAGTTTTTTGGCTCCGCTTTTGCATATAAAATGCCGTCGGAGACTCCGACTACGCATTTAGCCAAAAAACGCAAGGAAAAGGACCGACACTCGCGGCCTGCAGTTTCGGCTGAAACCGCGGTTAGGCCTACCGCGAGTGTCTCGGTTTCGGCTGAAACCGAGACCTCGGTTCTTCCTTCCACCGAAAACATACCTCCGACAACCGTGGCCAGCGAGGCCCCGGCCGAGTCGGCTACAGAAATCCCTACCGAAGAAGCAAGTGCACAAGATTTGTCCGACACTATTCCTTTGGACATATCCACTCCTGCACGTGGGGCAGCTAAGCCCCCTGCTTCTATGTCTATTAAGGCTTTCTCCAGGGCTAAAGCAGCTAAAATTGCTAAAGCATTGCCTGCAAAATCTACCTCTCAGAGGCCTTCCTCAAGTTCCCAGATGCTCAGTCTTGCTGAGGACCTTATTTCTCTGATTAGAGGTTCCCAACCACACCCAGACAGGGCCTCCCATCCTCCTCCTGACAAAAGGCCCAGGACTGACCCCTCTGAACCTCTCTCCTCTGACTACTCCTCCGATGGATCTGATTTGTCAGACCATCAGGAAGGGCCATACTCACCTTATGAGGATTCTGATGCAGAAGACTCTATCCCTTCTGCTTCCCCTCCAGAGGAATTTTCATTTGGGGAAATTTTACACTCTGTGAGGGAACACTTTCAATGACAGGGTCAAGATTTCTCTGATTCTAGAAAAAGACTAAGGACTTTCTTACACTTGCCACAGCATAGGCCTTTAGCCATACCACCTGTGCTAACTGTAGTTGATGATGCATATAATGATGTCAGCTCTGCTCCTGACTCACTTCCCCCGGCCCCTGCCAAACCTGACAGATACTACAGGGTTCCTGATTCCCATTTCCACTTGTATAAAGCCCATGCTGCAGACCCAGAAACTATTTCTCAGGGCCCGAAAGGTGTTGCAGCTGCCACTGCTAAAAACCCACTACCCTCTGAAAGGGAGTCAAGAGCATTAGAGAGATGGGGAAAAAAGGTTTACACCTCTGCTACTCTTTCTGCCAGGGCTTTGAACTGTCAATTCCATATGATACAGTACCAGGAATATTTGCTAGATCAGCTGAATAAAAAGCTTTCTTCTCCTGAACCGTTAGACCGTAAGGCCCTTCAAGATTTGGTACACAATTCTCAGCAGGTCAGTAACCACTTCTTAAAATGTGGCTATGATGCACTGGAAGCTTCATTTAGATCAGCTATGACTGGGGCAGTACTTCGTAGACATGCCTGGCTAAAAGAGCAATCCTTGCCGGACCATGTCAAGGCTAAACTCCTAGATGCTCCAATGGAGAAACAAAGTTTATTTGGCTCCCCTGCACAGGAGATTCTAAAGAAAGTGGAAGAAAAAGCAAAATCTGTGCAAACAGTTAAGGAATTTCTCCAGGTCCAACCTCCGAGGTTCAGCAGAAACTGGCCTTCAAAGAATTGGTCCTTTCCAGACACCTCCAAGGCACAGAGGGGCAGAAATAGACGCCCAAGAGGCAGAGGTCAATCAAAGGGTGCCTACAGGGGTCGCCAGTGGCAACCTGCCAACCAAAGGAGTACTGCCACAGCTGCAACTACAACCACTTCCACAGGACAAACACAATGACTTGACTCTGATTCCGCCTACAAGAGAACAGCTGGAAGCACCCTTGGGCGGAAAATTGCCTTTATTCTCAAAAAACTGGCATTGCATTACAAAAGACAAATGGATATTGCAAACAATAGACAAAGGCTACAGGTTTCATTTCCACACTTTACCAAGAATGAGCGGAATGCCAAACCTACCACCAAACCAGAAGCCAGAGGCTTTAAGACAAATCAACCATTTACTTCAGATGAAAGCAATAGAAAAGGTACCATCTCGGGAACAAGGTAAAGGCTTTTACTCCAGACTATTCCTTGTACCAAGAAAAGAAACCCAATGGAGGCCTATTCTCGACTTGTCCGCACTAAACACATATCTCATTGTGCCAAAATTCAAAATGCTGACCCTACAGCAGCTTCTTCCCATGCTGGGCAAGGAGTCTTGGCTGGTGACTCTAGATCTCAAGGAGGCATACCTGCACGTCCCTATACGACCAGATTGTAGAAGACACCTCAGATTTCTTGCAGGAACAGAGCATTATCAATTCTCAGCATTGCCCTTTGACTTATCTACTGCGCCCAGAGTATTCACGAAATGCCTGGCATCAGTAATTGCACATTGCAGGCTTCAGGGAATTCAAATTTACCCTTACCTGGACGACTGCCTAATACAAGCGGAGAACAGGACAAGACTTATAAAGGATTTAGCCTATGTCATACACCTGTTACAGGCCTTGGGATACACAGTCAACATCCAGAAGTCAAGACTAGTGCATCCCAAAGGATAACCTTTTTGGGTGCGGATTTGGACACAGTAACTCAGATGGCTTTTCTCACAGAAGAAAAACAAAAGCAACTACCAATCTACTTCATGGCTTTGACAAGACAAACTCAGCTCACTGCAAGGAAAGTCCTGCAGGCCCTGGGTTACATGGCATCTTGCATAATCTTGATCCCACATGCCAGGCTGCATATGAGGAAATTACAATGGTTCCTAAGGAATGTATGGTCTCAACACAGGCACAGTCTAGAAACCATGATTCCAATCATTCCATGCTTGAAAAAGGAATTCTTGTGGTGGGCTCAGGCCTGCCAAGCCAACAGAGGGTTGCCTTTCAACAAACCACAACCAAGGCAAACCATCACCACGGATGCCTCAGACCTAGGATGGGGAGCACACATAGAAGACAAGTGCATCCAAGGCCTATGGACTCCAGACCAGCTAAATTTGCACATAAACCTAAAGGAGATGCTGGCAGTGAAGCATGCAATCGAGGCATTCAAATCATTCCTACAGCAAGGTCATCTGCTGATAAGGACAGACAATACCACAGTCATGTGGTACATAAACAAACAGGGAGGCACGCATTCATGTCCTCTATGCCGGATGGCAATGGATCTGTGGAACCTAGCCCTGAATCTCAACATTCAACTGCAGGCCAAATTCGTTCCAGGAAAAGAGAATTCACTAGCAGACAGCTTAAGCAGAACTACCACGGATGCTCACGAATGGATGCTGCATCCAGACATGTTCAAAATCATAACAAACAAATGGGGAATGCCAGAGATAGACCTGTTCGCCTCCCCAGTCAACAATCAACTGAAGAAATTCTGCTCAAGAGTATACCACCCACAAGCCTGGAAGGTGGACTCCCTCTCTTTCAACTGGAATGCCCTAGCACTGTATGCTTTTCCACCACTCCCATTGATGTACAGAGTACTACTGAAGATCAGAGAGGAGCAGCCAAAGGTGATACTGATAGCTCCGGACTGGCCAAGGCAACACTGGTATCCGCTACTGAGAAGCATGTCTCGGACGAAGCCATGGCCTCTACCCCTATGGCCTCTACGTCTAACGCAGAACAACTTCAAGACACTGCATCCAAACTTGAAAACACTGCAGCTGACAGCCTGGAAAATTGCCTAAAACAAAACCAAACTGTCTTATCTCAGAGGGACAAGGACATAATCCTGGAGGCCCGTAGACCCTCCACAAGAAAGACATATTCAGCCAAATGGAAGAGATTCCTCATTTGGAGCGCTTCAAAGGGTACAAATGTCACACTGGCAAACCTAGCACACATCCTAGAATACTTAGCAGAACTGTACCACAATGGCCTGTCCTACTCCTCCATTAAGATTCATGCTTCAGCAATTTCAGCAGAATACAACATGGATCCTCCTATCTTCTCTCACCCTCTCCTCAGACAATTTTTAAGAGGGATCAAAAATGTAAAACCTCCAAGAAAACCCCCTCTTCCTGCATGGGATCTCAACTTTGTGCTGGAAAAATTAACACTACCTCCTTTTGAACCAGCAGCATCAGCAGACTTACAGTTTTTATCTTGGAAAACTGCTTTCCTTCTAGCAATCACTTCAGCAAGAAGAGTATCCGAGTTACAGGCACTGATGGCAGTGCAGCCTTTCTTTATTTTTCACCAGGACAGAGTGTCTCTGAGAACCAATCCTACTTTCATGCCAAAGGTGGTATCCAGGGTATCCTTGAACCAAGCTATTCATTTGCCTACGTTCTTCCCTAACCCACAGAACAGGGGGGAAAAACTACTGCACACCTTGGATGTACACAGACAACTGTGCTACTATCTGGACAGAACTAAGACCAGCAGAAAAACTGACCAACTTCTAGTAGCATATGCAACTGGAGTGCAAGGAAAAGCAATTTCCAAAGAGACAATCTCTAAATGGATAGGAAATTGCATTCGATTCTGCTATTCCTTTCATGGAAAGACAGCTCCTGAAAATATCAGGCCTCACTCCACAAGAGCCACAGCCACCACTACAGCTTTCTTACGAGGGGTGGCTACCAAGGACATGTTAGAAGCTGCTACTTGGAGCTCCGTGCATACATTTGCCAAGCATTACAATCTACCTTTATACTCCAGATCCCGAGCAGGTTTTGCAACTGCAGTTTTACAGGGGATCATAACTACACCATCCTTATCTTAGTACCTCCTCCCCCAGTTTGGCTATGGTATTCTACCCATATGTTATGACTGCAGATGCATCCTTGAAGGACATAGTACAGTTTTGTACGTACCATAAATGTAGATGTCCGATAGGTATGCATCTGCAGTCAGGATTACCCTCCCGCCTTCCCCTCTGTGGTATTCCTAGGTTGCTTACCCCTCTTTCAGCTAGCTGGGGGAATCTATAATGGTGTATTTGTTTGCATGTATACATATATATATATATATATATATATATATATATATATATATATTATTCTGTTTGGAATTTGCAACTTTTATCCAAATTTAGCCTTCCTAGAGGGCACCTGGCATCTGGGGCAAGAAACACTGAGGAAAATGGCGTTGGCTGATGCCTTTATACCCCAGCAGCTATGACGTCGGGGAAGATGCGACATCAGCCGAGGCCAGACCCAGACTTTGGAATCTGGCCGACCGAAGGGCTGCCTGAGGCAGGACAACCCATATGTTATGACTGCAGATGCATACCTATCGGACATCTACATTTATGGTAGGTACAAAACTGTACTTTCTTGCACACAATGTCCTTATGTACTTCAGAGAAATGGTGAGAGTTTTAAGGATAGGAATGAGAAGGTAGAGACCAGCACACACTGTAATTGTGATACTATTGGGGTCGTATACATTGCTATTTGTATAATATGTGGGTGTTTCTATATAGGAAAGACAAATAGGAAATTTAAGAGGCGTATATATGAACACCTTAATGATATTAAGAAGCAGTCTATTAGTAATGCCCTCTACAAACATAGTACGTATTGCACTGAAGAAGGTTTTTTTTTTTTTTTATCATTGAAAAAGGGGATTTGGACCCTAAGGGGGGTCCCTGGGAGACAACTATCGAGTTTAGGGAGCTATTTTGGCAACTCAGATTAGAAGCCAGTATGATCATGTCTCATTGGTCCCAGTTCTTAAACTCAGGTCTGCTAAACTTTAACTATGTCCTTTTTTAAAAAAAAATGTTGGCTTCTGCTGAGACAAGATTTGGTTGAAATTTGTTTAGTTGTATTGTGCTTACAAAACCAGGAGATGGCAGTATTGTTTAGTTTTGTATACCATATCCATTATATTTACAACATTTTAAATGTTTTACTTTTAACTTATTGTATGTATATAGTTAGAATGTTAACATTGTTTTGCACACTAGTGTGTTTTTAAATGGGTTGAAAATGCATTCCTTTTTGACATTTTGTTTGTAGTATTGTGAATTTACATCTAGTTTTTGTACTAACATTCATTACTATAGTTTGCTTGTAACTTGAATTTTAGATAATTGTGGTTGCTTAGTTACTAATTAGTTAATGTATATTAAAGGGTTTTCAAGTGATTAAATGTTATAGGAAGTAGTATAAAGGGAGAGAACTTGGTTTTTATTGTATTTCTGATGAAGTCCTATATGTAGGTGGACGAAAACGCAGTTGTTCGAAGCGTTAAAACAAGATTAAATTTTGCTGCCTTATTCACTTCGTGGAGCTGTGGTTACTGGATTCCTGTGTGCTTGGGTGTTTTTTGGTTATTGTGACTTTCAAGGCACTATTTCCTCCTTGATTTTGAGGTTACGGTATATACCTTTGCAACTCTTGCCATCAGGGCTTTAAATTGCCAGTTTAACATGTTGAAGTACCAGCAACATGTTATTGATCTAATTAAACAAAAAATCTTGTTGATTCCTGATTGTGCAGAAAATAAGGACTTGCAAGACAATGCATTCTGCAAACCAAATTGGTAAACATACTTTGCAGTGTGGTTTTGATGCCTTAGAAGCATCTTGCAGGGCTGCAGTCACTGGGTCTGTTCTGAGAAGGCATGCTTGGCTGAAGGAGCAAATCTTGCCAGACCATGTATCAAGGCAAAATTATTTGATGCTCCATTAAACCAAGAATGTTTATTTGGCTGTAAAGCAGAAGAAGTTCTTAAAAAGATGGAGGAAAAAGCTAAATCCATGCAAACTGTTAAAGATTTCTTACAGGTACAGCCACCTAGATTCAGTAGGCATTGACCTTCAAAAAACTGGTCCTTTCCAGTCCCTTCCAAACATTCTCAGCCCAAACACGGGGCAACAGACCACAAAGACTACAGTCTCAGAGTTTGCACAGATCTAAACAATGGAGTGCTCCCCCCTCAAAAACTCGGAGTGGCAAGCCACCCCCTGTGGAAAAGGTTCACAATGACTTGTCCTTAATCCTTCTCAGCCATGCCCAAGTACTTGCACCCCTAGGAGGAAAACTCGCCCTGCATGCAAAAAACTTGGGAATATATTACCCAGGACCGATGGGTCTTAAACATTGTATCCCAGGGATACAGATTCTGTTTCCACTCTCTGCCAACCCCAAGCAGATTGCCAGATCTTCCTCCAAACCAATGGTCAGGGGGCCCAAAAGCAAGTACTTTCTCTTCTTAGTATCAGGGCTGTTCAGCCTGTGCCAATAGAGCAAAGGGGACAGGGTTTCTACTCCAGCTGTTCCTGGTGCCCAGGAAAGAGAACTCTTGGTGCCCTATTCTGGATCTGACAACCCTAAACACCTTCCTGGTGGTACCAAAATTCAAAATGCTTACACTCCACCAGCTCCTTCCTATGTTAGCCAAGGACTCCTGGCTAGTCACCCTGGACTTAAAAGAAGCGTATCTGCACATCCCCATAAGGGAATCTTGCAGGAAATATCTACGTTTCAGGGCAGGCTTTATGCACTATCAGTTTTCTGCACTTCCCCTTGGCTTATCTACTGCGCCCAGGGTATTCACAAAGTGCTTGGCTCCAGCCATTGCTTACTGCAAGCAGAGAAATATTCAAATTTACCCATACTTGGATGATTGCCTGATTCAGCGGACAGTCAGGAATTGCTTCTTCGGCACCTGACGTTTGTAAAAAGACATCTAGCTTCTTTGGGGTATATCATCAATGAAAAGAAATCACATCTGGTACCCAGCCAAAAGATTGTATTCCTGGGAGCAAGCTTGAACACAACTTCCCAGATGGCATTCCTCACTCCAGAAAAGCAGGTTTATTTGACAACTTATTTCAAACTACTGGACACCCAAACCCAGCTGTCTGCAAGAAAAATACTCCGAGCCTAGGATTCATGGCCTCATGTATTCTACTGATTCCATATGCAAGACTGCATATGAGGAAACTTCAGTGGTACTTAAAAAGTCTCTGGTGTCAACATTCCCAGGACCTGGAAACAGTGATGCCTATCATTACTTGCCTAAGGACCGAGTTCCTTTGGTTGGCAGAGGCTTGCAACCACAAGGGACTCACTTTTTCACAACCCCCACCATCCAAACTCTGACAACAGACGCATCAGACTATGCATGGGGGGCTCAAATGGCAGGCAAATGCATTCAAGGCAAATGGAGCCCAGGCCAATTTCAGCTGCATATCAACCAAAAAGAAATGTTAGCTGTACATAATGCATTGACAGCCTTCAAATACCTTATCCTGCCAGGACAACTCCTGATAAAGACAGACAACACCACAGTTATGTGGTACATAAACAAGCAGGGGGGGGGCACTCACTCCTACCCACACTGCAGGTTAGCCATGGCTCTGTGGAACACAGCCTTAAGCAACCAAGTGCATCTGCAAGCTGAATTCCTGCCAGGCAAAAAAAAATTCACTGGCAGACGACTTAAGCAGAAATCTAATGGACCCACATGAGTGGAAACTAGAACCAAACTCATTCAAACTTCTAATATATAGGTGGGGGACACCAGAGGTGGACCTCTTTGCATCCCCACAAAACCATCAACTAAACAGAATTCCCCACAGCCAAGCTTGGAAAGTGGATACCCTATCCTTCACATGGGAAAACCTCTCAATCTATGCCTTTTCTCCTCTGCCCCTCCTTCCAAAAGTACTCCTCCTTCCAAAAGTACTCCTCAAGATCAAACAGGACAGGCCAAGGACAATCCTTATTGCACCGGACTGGCCACGCCAACACTGGTACCCACTCCTACACAGTCTGACAGCAGTGCCACCCTGGCACCTACATCAAATGCCCCTCTCTGCTGTCCCAGCAGGAGGGACAGATTTTGCATCCTTAGCTGCAAACCCTGAACCTGGCAGCCTGGCTTATTCCCTGAATACATCACCAGCAGCCCTCAGCAAACAGGTGCTGGATGTTATCCTTGAGGCCAGGAGGCCCAGTACTAGGAAATTACTGTTCTTGGAGCCAGTATTAAGGGAAGGATACAGCTGTGCCCTCCTTGCCCCAAATCCTAGATTACCTAGCAGAGCTGCTCCACAAAGGCCTCTCCTTCTCATCACTTAAGATTCATGCCTCTGCCATCTCAGCTCATTACAATACCGAGCCGCCCTTCTTATCTCACCCTCTGATCAAACAGTTCCTGAGAGGAGCTAACAATTTAAGACCCCCAAGGAGAGCTGCCACTCCTGCCTGGGACCTTCTCTTTGTACTAGAGAAGCTCACGCTTCCCCCTTTGAACCTGCTGCTACAGCAGAGTTAAAATTCCTCTCTTGGAAAACAGCCTTACTGCTAGCCATCACTTCAGCAAGAAGAGTGTCTGAGTTACAGGCCCTTATGGCTGTGGAACCCTTCAATATCTTCCATGCGGACAGGGTTTCCCTCAGGACTAACCCATCTTTTATGCCCAAGGTTGTATCCAGTGTGACTTTAAACCAATCCATCCATTTGCCAACCTTTTTTACTAAACCTCAGAATAAAGGGGAAAGGATCCTGCACTCCTTGGATGTGCACAGACAGCTCAGGTTCTACCTTGACAGGACTAAACCTTTCAGAAAATCTGACTAGCTGCTAGTCAGCTTTGCTACAGGGGCAGAGGGCAAGGCCATTTCGAAACCAACCATTTCTAAATGGATAGCACACTGCATCCATTTCTGCTACAAACACCATGGAAAACCTAACTGTTAAACCAAAGGAAGAACCACCGGCTGCGACCCGATATCTGGAACCACAAGCTGCACCAACCACAAAAGAAATGTGATGACAGTTTACCTAAGTTTCGTCTTTAATGAACAGACTTCTTCAGAACAAATAATCCCTGAACACACCTTTACCAATATATACTCTTTCACAAATTACATTCACTTAACATGTTTATGAAACCCGATAAGGGTAGTGGTACGGTGATAATGGATAGGAATGATTATATAGATTATATGTTAAGTATGTTGGGTGATGACACATATGAAGAGAGTAGTCTGAATCAAGTGGATATAGCTTATTCAAAAATAGATTTATTAATTGAAGACTTGCTAATGCAGGGCCAAATTGATGAGACCGAGTATTATTGTTTGAAAAATGATTTTCCGATGGTTAGCAACATTTTTGGTATACCAAAATTGCATAAAGGATTAAGTAACATTAAATTTAGGCTCACTGTTGATGGGAAGAGAAGCAAGACATGTTTTATAAGTAGATTTTTGGATTTTTATTTACAGAAAGGGTTAAAGCAATTTGATTATATAATAAAGATTTGTGGCATTTTTCTTAACACCATGGAAAACCTACTCCACAGGGGATCAGGCCTCATTCCACTAGGGCTACCTCAATCTCTACAGCTTTTCTCAGGGGAGTCCGTACCAGGGACATCCTGGATGCTGCAACCTGAAGTTCTGTACACACTTTCACCAAGCATTACCTCTTGCCTATCTTTTCTAAATCCAGAGCTAGATTTGCCACAACAGTCATAGAAGGCCTGCTAGTCAGCCCTACTACTTCTTGACTGCCAACACCCTTCCTCAGCTTTGGGAATCTACCCAAATGTAATGACTGCAACAGTGAAACATGAACATAGTACAGTTGTGTACTCTTACCATAAATGTAGATGTTCGAGTGTATTCACTGTTGCAGTCCTGGTTACCCACCCTCCAACCCCCTGTCTTTCTATACTTTCTACCTGTCCTCTTTTTTGGCCATATCTTATGGAAATGGTATTTACTTTTTACTGGAGGTGTTTCACATAATTTGATTGATTCCTATTTTGGGGGCTCCTGACATCTGGGGCAAGAAAAACTGATGTAATGGCGTCGGCTGCATGTTTTATACCCCTGATGACCTGACGCCATGGATGAGGCGACAGCATCCGACCCAGAAATCCCAAGACTCTGGTATTTGGGCCGACTGAGGGCTACCTGAAGGCAGATAACCCAAGTGTGATGACAGCAACAGTGAATACACTCGAACATCTACGTTTATGCTAAGTGTACACAACTGTACTTTAGGTTGCTTGGGAAGTAGTCCCATCAGTGAGAATAAAGGTGAGATTGACAACAACACATAAAGAAGTTATGTACGTACCATAATGTTCCATGTATGTTATCCATCTCTTCCTTTACTCTCAAAACCCACCCTCCATAGCCCCCTTCCAGATCTCCTGGGAGACTGAGTGGACATTGGATATTGGATCTACATAGCCTCAGAGATGCTAACCTTAACCCTCTATAGCAGTTACTACTGCATATTCTTTTCTGATAGTATAGATTTATTGCTCTCCATATAATTCCTGGAAGAACAGTCAAGTTCTGATGAAGGTAGGGAGCTCCATTATGGGTAGGGATGGAGGCCCATGAGCTTTGCTGAAGTCCTCGAGCTTTTGTAATGGCCGAGACGAATCCGACCCATCAGTAAGAATAAAGGTCCGGATGGACAACATGCATGGAACGTTATGGTAAGTACATAACTTCTTTTTTACTAGGTTGTATAAATATGGAGAGATTCCTCAAAATTGGAGACATGCACTTGTTAAACCGGTCTTTATGGGACAGGGGAGTAAGACAAACCCAGGATCATGCAGACCTTTAAGTTTACTTTCATGCTGTGGAAAAATAATGCAGAAGGTAATACTGGATTAAGTTATTGGCAGAACTGGAAAGGTTGGGACTTGAAGCCATATATCCACAAGTATATATTGAAAATAAATTTCTTACGACCTGGGTAGCAACACTCAGACCCTCAGGAGAAGCAAGTCAAGATTTTTATTGCATGTCAAAAATGACTGCTGTGGTGCTTTCAGCTGGGCAGTTGTCTTCATGGCAGCCCCTTAATCAGTCATGGATCCTCAGCTATGGTCACAATGGATACATCTGATGTTGTGTAGGGGGCAGTCCAATGGCTGGACAGTGAAAGGGATGGTGTCTCTAGAAGTTCTTTGCACATTAAAATTCTAGAGTTTGAGCAGTCTTGCCAGTTATGCAGGTTATATAGATCCTTCTGTCTCTATGTGTACTGGCATTTCACTCAGACAGTATGGTGGTAGTCTGATATGTCCACAAAGAGGGTGGAATAAAGTCCTACTCCTTATGCTGGAAAGCACTGTGAGTATGGCAGAGAGCAGTATCCATTTGCCCCCTAACAAATGCCATACTCTAGGTAACCTCTTGATACTGCATAACTGGTATATAATGTGACCATTGCCAGACTGTTTCTTAAGTGGGTTTCCTGATTTACAGACTATGCTCTTTGATCATTGTCAAGTGCTTGTAATTTTCTTGCTAATCCTTCTTTGCAGTGGGCAGATCAGGAATTTGGTAGTCCAGGAATGGACTTGGATATTGCTGTTTGCTTTTCCCTATTTGCTTTGAAGAATTTCAGCCAGAAGCCCAAACTACATAAGACCAAGATGATTTTATTATCTCCATTTTTATCCAAACAGTTGTGGTTTCCACTGCTGAAGATGTTTTAGGTGGAATCTTCTCTCAGATTGCCCAGGAAGAGATGGTTCTTTTATCTCATCCCTCAAGCAAGGTACGTCTGAACTTTGGGTCTCTGAAGTTAACAGCCTTGGCTGATGTCCTTCTATTCCAGTGTTGCAGTATTCTACATGTGGGTTTTCCCTTCTTCCTCTCCAGTTCTACCGGCCTGGTTTCCAAAGATTTTCAGTCCCTCTAGGTGCGTCGGACGTCTGACATGGCAGCTGGAATGTGGGCCATAAAAGTGACGTCTGTATGCACCAGCTCCTGCTTCTTGCGGACATCGGATGAAAAAAGACTCAGTCAAGTACCCCGTTTGGATTCTTTCAGTCATACTTGTTGTTTATTATAGTCTGTTAATGTCATCCGGTAAGGGCAAGTGCGGTCGGCAGATTCCCCACAAAGACATGCATGACCAGTGTCTCTTTGTCTAGGCAGGAAACATGACGACGAGAACTGCGCCATTTGCTGTTCAATTGTCCCAAAGACCTTACGTCGCTGTTTGCTACCCCTAAACCTGTACTTAGAGAATCAACGCTTGAAACAGTTAGTGCTAGGAATGGAGGCCGTGCCCGACACCCCCCCCCCATCCAAACTGCCTAGGAAGAAGGCCAAGTCCTTGCGGCATACTTATTCTGCTGTCCCTCTGTCTGCCGTACCTAACTCTGTAGCTGACATTAGCTTGCCAGAGGATCCAGCATCTGCCGATACAGATCTAGTGGGTACCTCTGAGGAAGCCGCAAAATCTCGAGCAGACGACACATCCACAGAGAACTTACCGGTGCCTTCTCTTGACGCTGTGGGAGCCGGCTTTCAGTCAAAGCTCACCGGACGCTGCCTCTGGTCTCCCGATTAGTGACCCTAGGCCTATTCCTAGCCAGATTTCGGCTAGGCCTTTGAGTAAAAAACAAAACACAAGACACCTTATTCTTACCTCTGAAAGCATGTTAGTTTGGTAGACCTTCAGTCAGAGCTTATTCAATGCCTTTATGACCCTTAGGCCTTCAGCAGAACCCTCTGCCACTGCTCCTCCCCTCCTTAGTCCCAGACCTCCATCCCAGGAAAGGAGGGTAGAGCAGCTCGAGGAAGAGGAATTGTCTGACTCCTCTGAGGATTCTCTTTCCTACTCCTCCCAGATCTCATCCCCCTTGGGATATGGCTCTCCTGAGCAGGGCTCTGTTGAACCTGACTCCCCTGTAGAGGATCTTACATTTGTTGAAACTATTAATAAAATGAAAGACCACTTTAAGTGGCAATCCTCAGGTATGTCTGATGTTCAGAAAAGGTTTTATGACCTTATCCAAGTGGACACTCCCAGTCCTTCCTTTCATATCTACTTTTCTGGATGCTTTTGCCTCAGCCTCTACTAGCCCGAACTCCCAACCTCCGGCACCTCAGAGAACAGACAGGCTGTATAAGGTCCCTGAGATGGAGAAATTTCTCTTTAAGTGCCCCCCTGCTGACCCAGCCACTATTTCCATCTGTAAGGACAGGGCCTTCAAACTGCTGCCTACCACTACTATCCTCCCAGCTGATAAAGACAGCAAGACCATGAAGAAGTTGGGAAAGAAAATTTGTACTTCGGCCACCCTCTCATTTAGAGCCACAAACTACCAAACACATATGACTGTACTCTTTAGCTCTCCTGGACAAAGCCTCTAAAGAGTTAGAAGATATCCCTGACTGTGCAGCCAAAGCCTCCCTGTCTTCCCTTATGGCTGTCATCTCTCAAGTGAAAAGGCACTCCCTGAAGTGTAGCTATGATGCAGGTGAATCCTCAGCCAGGTCAGCTGCATCAGCTTCAGTATTAAGGAGATACTCATGGCTACGACTACAACTTCTCCCAGATGATTTCAGGGACAAACTCCTGGATGTACCTTTGGACCACTCAGCACTTTTTGGTGAAAAAGTGGCTGACCTTTTCAAATCTTTACAACAGAAAGGTAAAGAATTACAGGACTTGAAACATATCTTCGTCTTGCCTGTTCTCAAGTTCCAGAGGAACTAACCATCCAAGCCCCAATTTATCAGGAAATCCTCCCTCCAGGCTTGCTGCTCCCAGGTCTAGAAGACCCGCTAGAAGACAGCCTCCTCAGTCTAGGCCATCTCAGTCTTCCAGCCAAAGGCCTCCCTTTCCTGATAGGGCAGGCCCCCCACCCCCTTATCCACCCCCCTTTCTACCCATCCCTCTTACTGTTTCCCTGCATGGTCACTCATTACCACAGACAAACGGGTCTTATCCATCCTGCAGGACGGCTACTTCATTCCTGGATCGCGCCCCCATCAAGGATGGGCATCCCACTGCCTCCACCCAGTCAACTACCCTTCTTTCATCAGGTTCTACAAACCCTACTTCATCAAGGCACCATACAGATAGTTCCGGCACAAGCAAAAAGAAAATTATTCTATTCCAGAATTGTTTTGGTACCCAGAATGGAAAGGCCCATGGAGGCCAATTCTAGACCTCTCTCACCTCAACCTCTTCCTAAAGGTCTCTACTTTCAGGATGATCTCTCTACCCACTCTCTTTCCACTCGTCCTTCCACAAGAGTGCATGGTAACCCTGGACATAAAGGATGCTTACCTTCACATACCTGTAAAGCCCACTTTCAGGAAATACTTGAGGTTCCTGGCTGGCCCATATCACTTTCAGTTCTGTGCCTTGCACTTTGGGCTTTCAACTGTCCCTAGGATGTTCACAGAATGCCTCACTCCGGTCATCGCCTTCTGCAGGGAAAAGGGAATTCAGATATTCCTTTGTCTAGTCTACCTCTTAGACCAGGCAAAAGACAGGGAAACTCTTCTAAGCCATTCCCAGGACCTTCTGGTTATCCTCCAGTCTCTAGGGTTCTTGATCAATTTCCCAAAGTCCCACCTCAACCCCACACAGGATATTGTCTTCCCTGGTGGCAGAATTAGAACAGACCTCATGAAGGCCTTTCCTCCAACAGAAAAGGTGGTATCACTTCAGAACCACCTCAATTATGCTATACAATCAACAGAACTGACTGCATTGCAATTTCTCAGACTTCTAGGCTACATGGCAGCTACCATCCCCATGTTGCCCCTAGCAAGGATGTACATGAGGAAAATTCAGTGGTACCTCCAATCGGTGTGGACCTAACACTCCCACCCACTGGAGTTCAGGATCCCGTTGCTCCCCTGCCTACATCAGGAGCTGAGCTGGTGGGTGGCTCAGATAGTCCAAAACCAGGTCTGCCTCTGCAGCCACCCTCTCCCTCCCAAACCATCTACACAGATGCCTTAGACCTGGGCTGGGGAGCGACTCTGGGGACAAGGAAAAGGTAAAAGGTTTGTGGACAAACAGATTCTGACAAGACCTGACTCTGCAGGCCTTCCAGCCATACCTAGAGCAGGGCCCTCTAAAGATATTCATAGATGACACCACAGTCCTGTGGTATCTCAACAAGAAGGGAGGGACCAAATCCTACCTTGTATGCAGACTAGCTCTACAGGTGTGGGAACTGGCTACCACACAGGGGATCACCCTCCAGGCAGCCTACATCCCATCCCTGCACAACAACCAGGCAGATTACCTAAACAGAACCACCTCAAACAACCATGAATGGATGCTGCAAAGAGATGTTTTCCTGACTATGGTCCACAAGTGGGGCATTCCAGAGGTAGACCTGTTTGCCTCCTCCATAAACGGGCAGCTTACTGACCAGGGTACCAGACCCCAAGGCATTAGCAACGGATGCCTTCTCCATGACCTGGAAGGAGAAATTCCTGTATACAGTTCCCCCCTTCCCACTGATATAAAGGGTCCTGCTGAGAATTCAGCAGGACTCACCCAAAATCTTGTTGGTGACCCCCTATTGGCCAAGACGGTGCCGAGCAATCACTACAAGTTTACCCTCTTCAGTGGACCTGCTCACACAGAACATGGGAACTCTGATACACCCACAATGGAAATCCTTGCACCTCACCTTGTGCCTGATAGGATTCTGATCTCATTCAGATACCTATACAATGAGGACGTGCTCACTGTCCTGCAGGAGGCCAGGAAACCTAACACAAGGAAATCCTATCTCTCTAAATGGAAAAGGTTTTGCATTTGGTGTCACAAAAGACAGTTGGACCCGCTGGAAAGCGATATTCCTCTCATTCTGTCTTACCCATGTGACCTTATGCAGACAGGGCTGTCATACTCATCTGTGAAAGCACATTTGTCCGATATCTTTGCCTGCCTTCCTCTGAAGCCTCCCTTTGCATCCAGACTCCCCGCTAAACTGTTCCTAAAAGGGGTACTGCACTTGAGACCACGCAGGAAACCCTCCCCTCCCTCCTGGGACCTTAACTATGTATTAGAAAAACTCACTCTAGCCCCCTTTGAGCCAGAAGATAGAGCTCCCATAAAATTTTGCACATGGAAAACTGTTTTACTGGTAGCCCTGACCTCAGCCAAAAGGGTCTCAGAATTGCAAGCTCTTATGGCTACACCACCTTTTCTAATCTTCCATCTGGACAGGGTGACTCTCAGGACTTAACCCATCATTCACTCTTAAAGTAGTGAATGGCCTATCTTTGAACCAGGCCATCCAGTTGCCTACCTTCTTCCCTAGTTCGCAGGGGGGATAGTGAGAGAGTACTTCATTCCCTAGACATCCACAGACAACTAAGGTTTTATCTTCATAAAACCAAACCTTTTAGGAAATCTGACAAACTGTTTGTCTCCTTCCACCCCAGAGCCCTGGGAAAAGCTGTGAGCAAACAGACCATCTCTGCCTGGATTTCCAGGGCCATTTCCTTCTGCTACTTACACCATGGAAAGACCTTACAGGGCAATGTCAAATCCCACTCCACCAGAGCAAATGGCCTCTTCTGGAGCATTTTTCAAGGGGCTAGACACTAATGCCATTCTTGAGGCAGCCACTTGGTCTTCAGTGCACACCTTTACCAAACACTACAAATTAGACCATATGTACAGGGCTCGGGCAGGGTTTGCCAGGGCTATCCTGCACGGATTCCTGGAAACATCATCCAGGCCACCCCCCAATCCTCAGTGAGCTTTGGCACTCACCCACATGTAGAATACTGCAACACTGGAATAGAAGGACATAGGAAAGTTGTGTAAAATCTTACCATAACCATAGATGTCCTTCTCTTCCCTGTTGCAGTATTCCTTCCCTCCCACATTCCCCTCTTGTCAGACTGCACTAGCTCTCCTGGGTGACAATGGACAGGCTATGCCCTTACAGGACTGGCTTCGACTGGAGCCTCTTTTAGGTTCTGAGGGCTGGTGTGTGCAGACGTCACTTTTATGGCCCACATTCCAGCTGCCACGTCAGACGTCCGACGCTCCTAAAGGGACTGAAAATCTTTGGAAACCTGGCTGGTAGAGCTGGAGAGGAAGAAGGGTAAACCCACATATATGCAACATGGAAGAGAAGGACATCTATGGATATGGTAAAATTTTATACAACTTTTCTTTCCCCTTATGTCCCCAGCTAAGGATCATGGTTTCTGTTGTAGAGTGGTGGGAGTAGTCTATCGCAACAAAACCCCTCCACCTTAAAGTCATATGTAGACTAGTGGATAGGGTTCTTTGTGTGGGTGGCATGTAACAACCTAGATCCTTTTTCAACCCCATTTCTGTGACTCATCAATATTTGTTGGACATTTATGTTTTTATTCAGGGTTGCACTGTTCATCATTTAAAGCACAGCTGGCTGTGATATTCAACATTTATGAAGGGCATAATTTGATAACTTCAGTGTCACTCAAGGTATGCAAAGCTTTTCTTAGGGACACCTTTCTTTTACATTCATTTCTTAGTAAACTTGTTCCCCTTGTCACATACTTTGTACTGGAAAAGCTGAGTGTTCTGCTGTTCAAACCAACTGTATGTGAACAATTTAAGTTTTTAGCATGAAATACTGCTTTTTAGGGCCATTACACCAGCCAGAAGAATCTCTAATTTGCAGACCTTGTACACCAGCTTCATTACCTGATATAGGCAGATAAAAAGTTTCTTTGAACACCATTTCTTCCTTCATGCCAGAAGTAGCAATAGAGTCTACCCCTTTTTAAACATCTCGAGTAAGTTGTCACTTAAAACATAGGTAAACATACATTTTAACACCTTTATTGAAGTATCACTTAAGACATAACCAAACATACATTTATATAAAAGGGAAAACTTAACATGTTCCCAGTTACAAAAGTTCTACATCACATGTATTCTTTAATGTAATAATTACAATTATACAAATCAGTTAGTTCCTGCCTTCCTTTAAACCTCCCTTCTCTTCCAGAAATATTATTCTGCATGTATTGTTCCCACAGTTTCCATTTTTTTCTATGTAATTAGGTCCTGTCCTTTTCTAAATATCCCACTTCCAGTTATTGTTTCTCTGTTACAGTATTCAAAACTTAAAACACAGTTGGCTTGCTGTTAGATTTCCATTTTCTAATAATTGCTTTTTTTGGCAGCCACCAGAATTAAACCTAACGACTTTACAGTGACTAGGCATTTCAGATCCTGAATCCAAACTAAAAAAAAAAAAAAATAGTTTCCTTAATTAAACCCAGTTGCTTACCCAGTATTTCTGACAGAGTACTCTATAGGGGAATTTTTAAAGTCTGCCAACTCATTACACTCCCAAAACATATGTTCCCCGTTACCTCTTTCTTCCTCATCACACCTCCAACCCTTGCCATCTAACTTAGGAAAAATTATTTGGAGTCTGCTTGTGATATAAAATACCTATGCAAACACTTCCAAGCTATAATCCAAACTCTTCTGGACTTTGTTCCATATTTGAGAGTTATACATATGTCTTTCCTTTGTTTCTCCATTAATTGCTTATCCAGTCTCTCTTCCCAGTCTTTTCTAACCTCCTCTGATTCATTCCTATAGATATTTTGCAACATTTTGTATGCCCTACTTATTATCCCCTTTTTTAACAGCAGATTATGTTCTAGATTCAACTAAAAACTATACTAGAGCAGGTCTTTTGCTTAGGATTCCATTATCCCTTTCCCTTTGCCTATACTCTGGTATCAATCCTTGATAGTGAAAGCATTTTCTAGCCTGCAGTCCAAATATTTTCTTGGCCTCTTCCCATTCTACTACATTTCCCTCTGTATTTATTTACTGCTAATACCTTGGTTCCTTTGCCATTTTTTCCAGTAAATTCCACCCCCTCTTGCCTTTTTTCTTCACCCCTAATTGTAGTCATCCCTATCGGCAAATTCTCCTTTCTCCATTAACATGTTGGCTTACTTCTTGCTATACTTTCTGCTACCTTATGAATATAATATTGTGTATGGCTGTTATTCTCCATAAGGATCTACACCCAAAGTGCCACTCTCTCCTTATTTCTTGAATTACCCCCACTTCACTATCATCCCTTCCCACTTTGAATTATAGCTTTATGCTTGTGTTATATATGAGACTTAACTGTGTAGCTCTAAAATACCCCTTCAGATCAGGTAATCGTAAACCACCTTGTTCTGTTGGAAGGAACTACTTATCCCACTTGCCCTCTTACCCTCCCATATCCATCCATCCATGCTCAACCCTTTTCCTATTTTTGTACATGGGGTCAGGGTGGCACTTCAACAGTAACAATCATCTAGAGCTACGGTTTACACTGCCAGGTGGCTAGCCCTGCAGCAGAAATTCATCTGTACCCCCCCCACACACACACACACACAATCTAGAGCCATTTCAGAGTGTCCAATCTACCTATAAAATCCTTCAATTCTTTGATTACTGTCCACAACCACTCCTCTGGTTGATAAAGCATATGTTTAACCTGTGTATAAAACTAAATGGACTAAAAACATTTACACTGTTTTTATCTTTATATTCGTATCCATAAACAGGAGCTTCCACTTTCTCGATTTTTGTATTCTCTTTTGTTTAGCCTCTTCCCATAATTCCTCAGCGGCACACGAGTTCTTTTTAATCCATATTCCTAAGTACTTAATGTTATCTTGTCCCCAATAAATATGAGTATTGCTGAAACATTTCATGCATAGGCACATAATTTATAGCTGTAGCCTTTGTTTTATCTTCATTAATTTTATATCCCAAAAAGACTTGAAACTGTCTGAAAATATTTCACAGGACTGAAATGTACGTTTCTGGTTTTATTAGGTACAGTATAATATTGTTTGCAAATAGAGCCAACTTTTCTTGATTACCATACCAGTTATATCTTTGAATATTCGAGTCTCTTATTTTCTTTGCCAATCACTCTAAATGTAATACAAAAAACAAAAGGGGAAAGAGGAGATACTTACCTTGTTCCTCTGTTCAGACGCAACTTACCAGAGAGAGAAACCCTTCCACTTCAGTTTTTGCCTCTGGGCCCTCCTATAACCTCCTAAGTAACCTTATTGTTGTATCACGGAATTCAAATGCTTCGAGCTGGCGTCTCGGCGTTCGTGAAAATTTACTGCCAATCATTAGCAGACCAGAGTTCCGCTGTGGCGACCCCTAACCGGGAAAAGCCAAAAGACAACAACAATTGAATTCAAATGCTTCTATTGCTATACTCTTAAAATTCCACTTTATACTATTAAATATTTTATGTACATCAAGACCCACCAATAGCAGCAGTATTTTCTTACATTCTTCTTCCCCATGGATCACCATATTTGTATTAATGTGAAATATTTGCTTCCCCACCACAAAACCACATTGATCCATATTTATCAATTTTGGCAACACCTGTGCCATTCCTTTAGCTATTATAGACATAAACACTTTATAATCATGGTTTCAAGTTGAAATGAGCTTGCATGAAGCTGGGTCTGATTGGTCTTTACTGTCTTTAGGTATTAGTCACCATAGCTTTCTTCCAGGATATTGGTGCTTCCCCTCCTTTTAAAATACTGTTAAAACCTTCCAGATCTTTATTACTTTCTTCCCTCCTAATTTCTAGACTTCCACAGGAATACCATCTCTTCCTGGAGACTTTCCTGCAGATTGATTATATGTCACTGTTTAGCTCAATTCATCCTGTTGTAACTGTTAATTGTTGAGCTCTCTACATCTAACTTTAGCATATGTAAGTCTTCCATAAATATTTCCATTTGTGCTCTTTATTGATTTCCACATTTCTCTGCTTTTTACAGATTTTCATAAAATTTCCAAATATCTCTACAGGATCTGTGGTTATTTTTTTTTTTATAGTCTCCTACTTTTGGCAACAACCCTTTATACTCTCTGTTGCTTAAGTTGTTGTGCTAAATGCTTTTTTATGCTTTGGAGTTATTACTGAAAAAAAAAAAAACAGTTGCTTAACAGCAGTCTTTCTAAATGTGTTCATATTATCCAGATACTCCTTTCTGTTCAGCACTCAGCAGTTACACCTCTTCTTGATGTCCTTCAAGGATGCATCTGCAGTCCTTACAAATGGGTTGTCCTGTCATCAGGCAGCCCTTCGGTCGGCCGGATTCCAAAGTCTGGGTCTGGCCTCGGCTGGTGTCGCACTTCACCCGACGTCATAGCGGCAGTTATTCGGGTATAAAGGCATCAGCTGACGCCATTTTCCTCAGTCTTTCTTGCCGCGTGGCGCCCGAAGCAGAAGCTGTTCGCAAGTGCCGGTCGGTCAGAACCAGAGATTACTACTACAAGTACCGAAGACTTCTAAAAAGCTAAGTACCCCGTTGGGGACTCTTTCTTGCCTCAGCCGATGTCAGAAAAAGTGAATAACTATTTAACTTGTGGGAAACAAATACCTCATAAAGATTTCCACTCTTACTGCTTACCTTGCTTAGGCCCAGACCACGACGTAGCAGCTTGTCTAGCCTGTGCTTCTTTCAACCGACGGACACTTAAACGTCGGTCGGAATTTGCTGAAGAGTTTTTCGGCTCCGATTTCGCTTACATTATGCCGTCGGATACTCCGACTACGCAAATTTCTAAAAAACGCAAGGAAAAGGACCGACTCTCGCGGTCCGCGGTTTCGGCCGAAACCGCGGTTAAATAACCGAGTGTCTCAGTTTCGGCTGAAACAGAGTCCACGGTTCTTCCTTCGGCCGAAAGCTTGCCACTTACCGAGGCCTCTTCCAGCCTGGCTGAATCTGCTACTGAAATCACACCTGCTCTTGCAGGTTCGCAGGATTTATCTGATACTATCCCTTTGGATATTTCTACCCCTGCACGTGGAGCTGCTAGGCCTCCTGCATCCATGTCGATTAAGGCATTTGCCAGGGCTAAAGCAGCTAAAACTACCAAAACTGTGCCTGCTAAGACCCCCTCTCACAGGCCTAGCTCTAGTTCACAAATGCTTAGTCTAGCAGAGGATCTCATTTCTTTGATCCGGGGATCCCAACCACATCCAGACAGGGCCTCTCTCCCACCTCCAGAGAAGAGGATTAGAGTAGAGCCCCCTGAGCCAGTTTCTTCAGATGGCTCCTCTGATGAATCAGATAATTCAAACCCCCCAGAAGGCCCCTTTTCTCCTTATGAGGACTCTGATGCAGAAGACTCCATTCCTTCTGCCTCTCCGCCTGAGGAATTTTCTTTTGGGGAAACCTTGCATGCTATGAGGGAACAATTTCAATGGCAGGGCCAGGATTTTTCAGACCCTAGGAAAAGGCTTAGAACCTTTTTGCATTTGCCACAGCATAGGCCTTTAGCCATTCCTCCAGTACTTTACTGTTGTGGATGGTGCTTTTAATGATGCTTGTACTGCTCCTGATTCTCTTCCTCCGGCCCCTGCTAAGCCCGATAGGTACTACAGGGTTCCGGACACACATTATCATTTGTATAAGGCCCCTTTTGCAGATCCCGAAACTATCTCCCAGGGACCCAAGGCTGTAGCAGCTTCTTCTACCAAAACCCTCCCTCTGAAAGGGAATCTAGAGCCTTAGAGATGGGGTAAAAGTTTACACTTCTGCTACTCTTTCAGCTAGGGCCTTGAACTGTCAATTCCACATGATTCAGTATCAGGAATTTATGTTAGACCAATTAACTAAAAACTGTCCTCGGATGAACCATTAGAAAAAATCTGTACAGGAAATGGTACATAACATTCAGCAGGTCAGTAATCATTCCTTAAAATGCGGCTATGATGCACTGGAGGCTTCCTTTAGATCAGCCATGACTGGCACAGTGATCAGAAGACATGCATGGTTAAAAGAGCAGTCCTTACCAGACCATGTTAAATCAAAGCTCCTAGATGCTCCCATGGATAAGCTCAATTTGTTTGGCTCCCCTGCGCAGCAGGTGCTGAAGAAGGTGGAAGAGAAAGCAAAATCTGTCCAGACAGTCAAGGATTTCTTGCAGGTCCAGCCTCCAAGGTTTAGCAGGAACTGGCCTTCCAAGAATTGGTCCTTTCCAGACACCGCCAGAGCTCAGAGAGGCAGGAATAGGCGCTCAAGAGGCAGGGGTCAATCCAGAGGTGCCTACAGGGGACGTCAGTGGCAGGCTAACAACCAACGAGGTACAGCCACAGATCCAGCCACCACCACTTCCACAGGACAATCACAGTAACTTGACTCTAGCACCGCCTACCAGGGAACAACTAGAGGCACCCTTAGGCGGGAAGCTAGCCTTATCTTCAGTAAACTGGCATTACATCACAGGAGACAAATGGATTTTACAGACAATAGACCAAGGTTACAGGTTTCACTTCCATACTTTACCAAGGAAGAGAGGAATGCCAAACCTGCCTCCAAATCAGAAGACAGAAGCTCTAGAACAAATAACTCACTTACTAAGGATGAGAGCAGTAGAAAGGGTACCATCTATGGAACAAGGGCAAGGATTTTACTCCAGACTCTTCCTGGTACCAAGAAAAGAAAACCAATGGAGACCTATTCTCGGCCTGTCCGCTTTAAACACATTCCTCATTGTTCCAAAATTCAAAATGCTGACCCTACTGCAGCTTCTTCCCATGCTGGGCAAGGAGTCTTGGCTGGTAACTCTAGATCTCAAGGAGGCATACCTGCACGTCCCCATACGACCAAATTGCAGAAGATACCTCAGATTTCTTGCAGGATCAGAGCATTATCAATTCTCAGCATTGCCCTTTGGCTTATCTACTGCGCCCAGAGTATTCACAAAATGCCTGGCATCAGTAATTGCTCATTGCAGGCTTCAGGGAATTCAAATTTACCCTTACCTGGACGACTGCCTGTTACAAGCGGACAACAAAATCAAATTAACAAAAGATTTGGAAAGGGTCATTCATCTACTACAAGCCCTGGGTTACACAGTCAATATAAAAAAGTCAAGGCTGATACCATCCCAAAGGATAACCTTCTTGGGTGCAGATTTGGACACAACAAAACAAATGGCATTCCTGACAGTAGAAAGACAGGAGCAACTCCCTTTCTACTTCATGGCATTAACAAAGCAGAACCAGCTAACAGCAAGAAAAGTCCTGCAAGCTCTCGGTTACATGGCATCCTGCATAATATTAATTCCACATGCCAGACTACATATGAGAAAGTTACAGTGGTACCTAAGGAATTTATGGTCTCAGCACAAGCACAGCCTAGAAACCCAAATTCCAATAATTCCATGCCTGAAACAAGAATTCCAATGGTGGGCCCAGGCCTGTCAATCAAACAAGGGACTGCCCTTCCACAGCGCTCAACCAAGCCAGACCATCACAACAGACGCCTCAGACCTCGGTTGGGGGGCACACATGCTGGACAAGTGCATACAAGGCTTATGGACTCAAGACCAGCTGCACCTACACAAATCAAAAGGAAATGCTGGCAGTAAAACTGGCAATTCAGGCATTCAGACCATTTCTTCAACAGGGTCAACTGCTGATAAGGACGGACAACACCACAGTTATGTGGTACATCAACTAACAGGGAGGCACACATTCATACCCTCTATGCCGGATGGCAATGGACCTCTGGAATGTGGCACTGAGCTTCAACATTCAACTACAAGCAATTTTTGTGCCAGGAAAAGAAAATATACTAGCAGACATCCTAAGCAGGACTACCACGGATGCCCACGAATGGATGCTGCATCTGGACATCTTCAAAACCATTACAGGGAAATGGGGACTGCCAGAAATAGACTTATTTGCATCCCCACACAATCACCAACTGAAAAAATTCTGCACAAGGACGTACCACCCACTTGCTTGGAAAGTGGACTCCCTATCTTTCAGTTGGACAAACCTGACAGCATATGCATTCCCACCTCTTCCTTTGATGCACAAGGTGCTACTGAAGATCAAAGAAGACCGTCCAAGGATCAATCCTGATAGCTCCAGACTGGCCAAGGCAACATTGGTACCCATTACTGAGGAGTATGTCTCGGGAACAAATATGGCCTCTGCCCCTAGTTCCCTTGCTGTTAACACAGAACAACTTCAAAACCCTGCATCCAAACCTGATAAGATTGCATAAGACCAAATAACCCAGATTTATCTCAAAGGGTTAAAGACATTATCTTGGAGGCTCGCAGACCCTCAACAAGAAAAAATTATTCAGCAAAATGGAAAAGATATCTCATTTGGAGTACTGCAAAAGGAGAGAATGTGTCACTGGTAAACATAGCTAACATCCTGGAATACTTGGCAGAGCTCTTCCACAACGGCCTGTCCTATTCTTCCATTAAGATTCATGCATCAGCTATTTCAGCAGAATACAACTTGGATCCTCCAGTATTCTCACATCCTCTGCTCAGGCAGTTTCTGAGAGGGATTAAAAATGTAAAGCCACCCAGGAAGCCGCCATTGCCAGCATGGGACTTGAACTTTGTGCTAGAAAAGTTGACACTCCCTCCTTTCGAGCCAGCAGCAACAGCAGAATTACAGTACTTATCATGGAAAACTGCTTTCCTGCTTGCAATCACTTCAGCAAGAAGGGTATATGAGCTACAGGCATTAATGGCAGTACAGCCCTTCCTGATCTTCCATCAAGATAGAGTGTCCATGAGAACTAATCCTACTTTTATGCCAAAGGTGGTCTCCAGGGTATCTTTAAATCAAGCTATCCACCTACCTACATTCTTCCCCAACCCACAAAACGGGAGAAAGACTGCTGCATACCTTGGATGTACATAGACAATTACGTTACTACCTGGACAGGACCAAGAGCAATAGAAAAACTGACCAGCTACTGGTAGCATATGCAACAGGAATGGAAGGAAAAGCAATTTCAAAACAGACAATCTCTAAGTGGATAGGAAATTGCATTAGATTTTGTTACTCCTACCATGGAAAGAAAACTCCAGAAAACATCAGGCCTCACTCTACAAGGGCTACAGCCACTACCACAGCTTTTTTACGAGGAGTGGCTACCAAAGACATTTTAGAGGCTGCTACTTGGAGCTCCGTGCATACATTTGCCAAGCATTATAATTTACCTTTATACTCCAGATCCCGAGCAGGTTTTGCCACTGCTGTTTTGCAAGGGATCTTAACTACACCATAATCTATTTCTCCTCCTCCCCCAGTTTGGCTATGGTATTCTACCCATTTGTAAGGACTGCAGATGCATCCTTGAAGGACATAGTACAGTTTTGTACCTACCATAAATGTAGATGTCCGATAGGCATGCATCTGCAGTCAGGATTACCCACCCTCCTTCCCCTCTGTGGTACTCCTAGGGTATTTGCCCATCTTGTAGCTAGCTGGGGGAATCTATTATGGTGTATTTGTTTGTATATATGTACATACATGCTTATTTTTGTTTGCTCTCTACTATTTGGAACCATTTGCATTCATCCAAATTTAGCCTTCCAGAGGGCACCTGGCATCTGGGGCAAGAAACACTGAGGAAAATGGCGTCGGCTGATGCCTTTATACCCGAATAACTGCCGCTATGACGTCGGGTGAAGTGCGACACCAGCCGAGGCCAGACCCAGACTTTGGAATCCGGCCGACCGAAGGGCTGCCTGACGACAGGACAACCCATTTGTAAGGACTGCAGATGCATGCCTATCGGACATCTACATTTATGGTAGGTACAAAACTGTACTTTCTGTGAAATTCCCCTTGTTTTGCAATACTTAAACTTTTTTCAGTCCCTCTAAATTATTGTTACTTTTTAACCACATCTGTTTTTCTTTTATTTCTTCCCTGTTTTTAAACTCCACTTTCATTTTATCCCACTCACTAACTGTAACTTCGGGAGAATTTTATATCTCCCCTAATAACTCTCAAATAATATCAAGTACCCATTCCATAAATGTCTGTCTTCTTATCAGGTAGGTGAGAAAACACCATTGTCTCATTTTTACTTCATTACTCTGTATTTTTATCTTAGTTGTTAGTGGCATGTGATTGATGTGAGTGTTGAAGCCTTCTGTTAAATGCGTGTGTTCATGTGAAATATAATTTCTGTATAGTTTAGAACAGTTGTTGTGCCTTGGGAATGATATGCACTTTTTGAGTTCCTACTACTGGATTTACATCTTCCATGCAAAATATTTTCATAAATTTCTTCAGAAATCTACCCTATTTTTTATATTTTTCTTTCTAGATACATCCTCAGTTTTGCAAATCAAGTTCCAGTCCCCATCTATAAGTAATATTCTCTGTTGAAAACTGATTTTCCCCTAAAGTGTTCTTAATCTTGATAGTATTAGTTTTAGGTGGAATATAAATGTGCCAGCATAATCCTCTTCCTTTGCCAGTAGCCCCTTACTACCACAAGTCTACCATAATTATCTTTTTTCCTCTTTTCTCACATTGGGGTTCCACTAACAATTTGTATAAGTACTCCCCTCTTTCCTTTTTCCTTGATATTCTGCTGAACATCCGTCCTGAAATCCTCCCTTTATTAAATTCACATGCTCACTTTTTTCCATATGTGTTTCCTGTAGCATTGCTATTTCCACTCTGCATTTCTTAATGTAATTCAGTACTCTTAACTTTTTCACTGTACCTGTGTGGCCATTCACATTCCAAAGTAATATGGATGGTGTAGCCATTGTGATAAGAAGTTATTATTCCCACTTATTATGTTTGACAGCTTTTTGAAATGTCTGTTTCCAGCTTTTGTGTTACATGCACCCACTAATGTCTGGAAAGTATATCTTTATATAGTTTCTTGTCATCTCCATTTGAACCTAAGCTACATTTTAGAAGACTTTTTGTTTTAATGAAACCCTCAAAAAAGAAAAAAAAAACACCCACATACTCGAAACATCTCCATAACCTATTAACTTGAAAGAAACATGCAAATAACTATGTACATTTTCCAAAAAGAAGTTCATCTCTCTCAATAGGAACAATGGTCACAAATTGAGAGCTGCACCCACAGGCATTACCTAACCTAAAATTAAAGTTATCCATGCTAAGGTCATGTTATAGACTGTGCTCCTACATACACTAATTTTGGTGTGTTCTTCTCTTATTTCTGTCCCAGATATGAAAAACAGCTTGTATGCTTTGAGAACATTAACTTTTAACATTAGTAAAAGTGCTCTGGCTATCTTTTCTAGTACATGCACTGAAGTGTTCAGGTGTAGGAAGGAAGCTGCTTGATCTCTCTTGTTCACTTCCAGTAATTTTGAACTTTTATTTTTTACTAAGCTGCTTGCCCTTGTACCTTTTAATTTTACATTTCTGTCAGTAAACAATGTCCAGAACTATCAAAATTTATTGCCTGGACCTGTAGTCAACTTGTCTCCATGGAAACATAAGAATAGAATGTATAGCTGCCCTCAGCTGCAGACTTCTCAACTCACATTGAGCTTTTATTTATTAAAGGAAAAATTTTCACTACATTACATTTGCAGTGTTCTGTTATTTTTAAAACCCCCCACGCTTATACAATAAGCTTGTTATTAGATTAAGTCAAGGACATTAATCTAGACATTAACTCAAGCAAAAGAGAAAACATCTGAGCTCTACAAATATTATAATCAGTGCACTTTTCCACCCCACCCTCACCCAACAGCACAAGATTATAGCCTGTTATCTTAAGCATGCTGTTATGCATCCTTTTTTCTTTTTTTTTTTTTTATATCGCAATGCCTACATTTCTTAAGACTAAAAGTATGTGTTTACTTTATCATATACCTCGATCACTGAAAATGCTTTACTGTATAGCATGCAGTTTATATCAGGAAATGTTTTTTTTTTAAACAAGAAACATCTTTATTAAATGATCACATATGACATAAACAGACTATCCTGATACAATTCCATTTGCAAACATTGTACATTACAAGCCACGTTGACACAATTGTAGTTGCAATTATTGTATATCACTTATAATTTCTCCAGTCGTTGTCAGTCAAACATTACATAGCTCATTCAGATCCTGCCCTGTTTTAAACCTTGTTCCTTCTCTGCATGTATTGTTCCTACAATTCAGATTTTTTTTCCTATGTAATTTGCTCCTGCCCTTTTCTAAAGATCCTAATTCCAGTTGTTTTATCTCTGTTACTATATTCACTGCTTCTAGTATAGTTGGTTTAGACTTTGATTTCTGTTTTCTACTAATTGCTTGTTTGGCAGCCACCATAATTACACTCAGCAAGGCCTTACTTAAGCCTAGGCAATTCCAATTGTATATCATAGCTCAAAAAATTGTTTCCTTAGCTATACCAATTTGCTTACCCAGTATCTCTGAGGTAGCAGTCTGCAGGGAATCTTTTAAAGTCTGCCAACTCATTACAGTCCCAGAAAATATATTCCCAGTTACCTCTTTTTTCCCCATTACACCTCAAACATTTGCTGTCTACCTGAGGAAAAATTCTTTGGAGTCTACTTGGGGTATAAAAATACATGTGTTACAGTTCCAAGCAAAGATCTTAAATCTTCTAGACTTATTGCATATTTGGAAGACATATATCCCCCATTGTTTCTTTGTGAATTGCTAATCCAATCTCTCTTCCCATTTCTTTTGTAACCTTTTCTGCTAATATTTTATATGCTCTACTAATTATTCATTTTTAATGTCAGGTTCTGTTCTAGATTCTACTAAAAACTCATATCATGAAATGTTTTGTACAGATATTGCTAAGAACAAAAATTGTTTTACGCACTGTTACTTTTTTTCTTTTAGTGTCCTTACAAACATTAATGACATGAAATGAGCTGTATGCCTTTCACTCCCTCCACAAGTTTAACAAAGTCAACAAAAGTACAGTCTTTCTTAGCCAGGTTTTTCCTGTACAGCCATACTTCACAAATGTGATTGATGCTTTATAGTGTCACATTTATTCATTAATTTCAGTGTTGCTGGTCTTTTTCCTGTTCATCTGCATCTCCCAACACCAGACTTTGGTTCATGTCTAAAGTACCTCTGGTTTTTATAGTCAACTCCTGTGCCTTTTTCTGTCTCTCAAGCAATTTCCTTTGAAACATTGGAAAAGGGCTCACTGGCAAAGTCTCCCTATGAGCTTTATTATCAGAAGATTAAGGAACAGAGTCTCCTTCTGTTTGATGAGGCACTTTTTGTTGGACAAACCTTTGTATTTCTCGTTGAGATGTTCTGCATCAGAAAATTACTTTGATTCTCCAGAAAAAAAATCTTCTGAAGACAGCTGGATACAGCAGCTTGACTCTCGCAACTACCTCTCGACATTCCCTGGTTGCTGAGATAAATTTGCTTCTCTTCTGCCTGGTGTACTGTGAATAATGATTTTCCACAAATACTGTATGTCTCCAATTTTTAATACTTTGCCCTTTTGTCAGGATCTACTCTTTCTGTTGGTATGAGCACATCTTTGCTAATACAGGTCTTGGCTGCTTTCTCATGGCCAGGTTTGGAGCATACACATATTGTGCCCTTTCATTTAACAGATCCTGTGAAATACCAGTCCATTTGCTTATTTATTCTTTCATAAAATTAATAGTCTGTTCCTTCCAGTTTCTCTGGTACAGCAGAAAATCTCAGGTTTTCTCTGAGTGCTCTGTTCTTTAATTCTGCCATTTTTTTCATATAGTTGTTTAGTAGTCTCATACTCAGCCAGCCGTTTCTTCATTTCCAACCTCTGAGTTTTGCAGTTTTATCAGTTCATCTGAATGCATGTTTAAAGTTTCTTCCATTTTTTTCCAGACTTTTGGTATTCGAGTTGATGTACTCCTTTAGTGTTAGAGTTGTTTTAATCTGCTCTGATGACATTTGATTTAATTTTTCCTCTAAATTATTAGAAGCCATCTGTCTTACCAAATCTGTAACTTGAACTGCTGTTTGCTTGAACAGCTGCAAGTTTTTCCCCCAGTCATTGTTTTCTCTTCACCTTTTCTAGATGATTTTCTTTCAGGCTAGGTCTCTTCTTTGCTAGCATTCCATTGGTGTACTTAATAGCCAGTAACTGAATTTTACAAAAACTGTAAGAGTTACAATCCTTTTTTTGTTTCTTTTTTCACACTGGGAGAGATGAAGTTAAGCTGTTGATCAGTGTGTAGCCATCTTGGAAGTCCCATAGGCGCACGTACATTAATAAAAAATAAACCATATCAATATTTAATTTAGTTCCATTACATGGTGTGTGTTTTCTTTCTTTATAACAACTATTA
Organism: Protopterus annectens; assembly: GCF_019279795.1. NCBI lineage: Eukaryota > Metazoa > Chordata > Ceratodontiformes > Protopteridae > Protopterus > Protopterus annectens. Next base: position 602,568,353 of record NC_056741.1, on the reverse strand, counting down.
TTCAGTCCAACATTACATAAATTGCTCAATCCTTGATTTCTGTTATACCTCTGTTCTCCTCCTGAACATTATTCTGCATGTATTGTTCCAACAAATTATGTTTATTTCCCTGTAATTTGCTCCTTCCCTTTTCTAAAGTTCCCACTTCCAGTTCTTTTATCTCTTTTACAACATTGAATACTTCTAATACAGTTAATTTAGATTTTAATTTCCATTTTGTAGTAATTGCTTTTTTACAGCCAGTAGAAATAAACTTAAGGCTTTACTACATCTAGGAAATTCAGATCATCTGTCCCAGCTCAAAGGAATAATTTCCTTAGTTACACCAGTTTGCTTCTCCACTATTTCTGACAGACTGTAGTAAATCTTTAAAATATGCCAACTCATTATACTTCAAAAAAAAAAAAAAACATGTTCCTGTTTATTTTTTTTCTTTCTTATCACACCTCTTAACATTTGGTATCTTCTTGAGGAAAATTTCTTTGAAGCCTGCTTAGGGTATGAAAATACCTACATAGTCCAACCTTTATTAATCCACTGATGATCTAGTTCTTTGCAGACATTAGTCTACCCATGTGGGAATATCTATTGCACTGGATGGATGACCCCAGGCAGCATGGGCATCATACAACACAAAACCAAGGCTTTAAGAAAGGATAGTCAGCTGTTTGTTTCCTTTGGTTCATGAAACCTACGACAGAGGTCACTAAGTTTTGCCTGGCTCATTGGCATTCAAATGCTATTCTTTTTTTTTATGTCAGGTATAGTAAGAAATTGCTGGGTTTACAAAAGCTCGTTCAGCTATAACCATGGCCACTTCAAGACGTTTTCTGTAAGGTGTCTTTGGAAGACATTTGATCAGTTGCAACCTGGCCTTTGTTGGGCACCTTTGACAAACATTATAGACTGGACATTAGTTCCAGGCTAAACTTTTCCTTTGGAACTGTACTGATCAAGGATATGTGTCACTAGTCACCTAGGAGGATCAACTAGTTGCAATGTCCTAAGGGTTAGCAAAGACAGAGTCTCTATGAAAATTGTTTTCTTACCATAACATTAGATCTACTTGGAAAATTCTGTCTTCATTAGGCATTGTATAGTAAAAAATTACTGGGCTCACCAGAGGCTCATTCAGCTAGCAATGACCACCTTAGCAGACTTTTTCTGTAAAGTTTCTTCGGATGACATTTGAGAAGTGGCAACCTGGTCTTTGAAGGGCACCTTTGACAGAAATTATGGATTGGATATTACTTCCAGGTGCAGCTCTTCCTTTGGAACTGCAGTGATCAAGGATATGCTTCAGTAGGTCTAAGAACCAAGCTAACACGAGAATGGAGAAACATTCTGCTGATAGGGATGACTGTAATTAGGGATACAGACAATAGGCAAGAGGGGGCTGGAATTTATTGGAGAAAACTGGCAGAGGAACCAATATATTAGGAGGAAGTAACTAGAGAGGGAAAGGTAATAGAATGGGAAGACACCCAAGAGTTTATTTGGATTGCAGGTTAGAGATTGCGTTCCCTATTAAGTTTTGACCTTAGAGTATAGGCAAAGATAGAGATGTAGGGAGGGTCCTAATGGAAAGACCAGCATTAGTAGAGTTTTTAGTAAAATTTTAGAACAGAAGCTGCCGTTAAAAAAAGGAATAATTAGTATGTAAAAATTGCATGATAACTATAAGACTCAATCAGAGGAGGTTAGAAAGGATTGGGAAGAGAGACTTGATAATCAATTCACAAAGAAACAATGGGGAATATATGTATGTCTCCCAAATACGCAATAAAGTCTAAAAGATTTAGGATCTTTTATTGGAAGCGTTTACATAGGTATTTTTATACCCCAAGTAGACTGCAAAGAAATTTTCCTCAGGTAGACAGCAAATCTTTGAGGTGTGATAGGGAAGAAAGGGGTAACTGGGAACATATTTTCTGGGAGTGTAATAAGTTAGCAGACTTGGATTCCCTGCAGACTGCTTTCTCAGAGATAATGGGTGATCAAATTGGGGTAACTAAGGAAATTATTTTTTTGAGCTATGATACAGAATCAGATTTGTCTGAATATAGTAAGGCCTTGCTGAGTCTAATTATGGTGGCTGCCAAAAAAGGAATTACTAGAACATGGAAATCAATGTCTAAATCAACCTTACTAGAAGTAGCGAATATAGTAACAGAGATAAAACAACTGGAATTGGGATCTTTAGAAAAGGGTAGGAGCAAATTGCATAGGAAAAATTGGAAAGTGTGGGAACAAGACATGCAGAGGAGGAATGAGGGTTAAAAAGAAGGCTAGATTCGAATGAGCTATGTAATGGTTTGACTGACAGTGCCTGGATAGATTATAAGTGATGTACAATACGTGCAGTTATAATTGTATCAATGTGGTTTGTAATGTATAATGTTTGCAACTGGAATTGTCATTGTGGTTTGTTTTCATTTATATAAATGTAAGATTGCTTGTCATACGTGATAATTTAATAGATATTTCTTGTTAAAAAAAAAAAAAGACATGTTTTGATAGGCTAGCAATCTAATAGGATCACTTGGTGACTGTTTCCTAAGGGGTATACCTAGGGCATTTAGCTTGGTTGGACCAGGGTATCTTTGTTATAAGGCGTTTAGCTTGATCAGACCAGGGTATCTTGGTTAGGAAGGAGGTACAAATGTACCCTCAGGAATTTTAATCTGTCAAGCAGAGCATCTGAAGAGTTCTTGAGTTATAAAGAGTTAATGGAAACCGAATGCTCTAAGCAGGTCTAACGTAATGGTAAGTACATCACTTCCATTTATGCTTGTAAGTTCATATAATGTTTATTTTTGTCATTGTCTGCAGTATTTGTTAGAACCGTATGTGATTTTCTGCATCACAAATAACCTAATTTGCTTTAATTTTAGAGTGACTTAGCTACTGTTATGCTAAATAAATTGTCTTGTGCTTTACAGGTAACCACATCCTTCCAGATGAAGACTTGGCTGCATTTCATTGGAGTTTGCTTGGGCCAGACCATCCTCTTGCATCACTGAAGGTGAGCTGCAACATGAATATGTTTATAAAATAATTTCATTGGTCTGACTAGTATCTCTTGTGCAGTAATTTATACTACCAAATTAAACAGGTGTTGAGGAACACACTTCATTTATAAAGGAAGGTGATGCGTTTGAATTTATTTCTGTGGGGCCTCTTATCTAGTGCACCTAGTATATGTGATAAAAATAACAGTACTTAAGGCTAACCTTTCTAGACGGAGTTGCATAGCGTCTCATTAGAGTCATGGATTGTTGCTCCTTTTTAAGGTATGACTGCATCCTGGGGTACAGTTATATATTTGTGGCTGGGCATACATCCAGAAAACTTCTTTGTATCTGATGTGTTAACCTTTCTGGTGAACTGTATATTAGTCTTGTACAAAACTGTGTGTAATTCCATAGGACACTTTCTCATTTAAAGGGAGAGGTTTAACTCAAAAGCTGAGACTGTCCATTTTAAGAGCGGGATTCACTCTTCTAATACATGAAGGGATTGCCCTCTAGAGTATTTATCTATAGCACTCCTAGCTGGAGAGAAGAGGACAGAATACAAGAGTAGATATTTATTTAAAAATATGCTTTCCTTGCATTCCATTGAAATACAACTGGAAAGGTGGAGAAGGTATATTCTTAGGGAAGAGTGGTTTAGGGCTTGCTGTTACCCTGATTAATGATTAACTATCACTTGGTACATGGCTGGTTTAGCTAGGTTAGTTAAGGACAGGGTGTTAATATTGGAAGGAATCATTATGTGGGCTAGGGACTTGAATGCTGTCATGTCCTTCTGTTGTCATGTTGCAGCATTGTTAACATGTGAGGTCCTCCGCCTGAGGTGACTCGAACATCCGGCCCATATACAAAAGCTTAGCGTAGCTGCTGTATGGTGCATGGGATGTCGCATGTAGCTACCATAAATAGTGGGCCGTAAATGTGATGTCCACACTCACAGACCTCAGAACTTCTTTGCCGCCAGTCGAACGTCAGTTCGCTTGCTCTGCTCTGTGCTAGAGTCTTCCAAAAGATAAGTATCCTGTTGGAAAGCATTTTCTATTCTGATTGCTGTTTTTTTGTTGTTTCCTTAAGCTGATTCCGTCCATGTCATCTAGGAAGAGAAAAAGTAAATGCGGACATCAAATCCTGCACAAAGACAGCCATGACCTCTGCCTCTTTTGTTTAGAGCCTTCCCACGACTACAAAACATTTTCCATTTTCCAGTCATTGTTCCTAAAACTCTGCTCAGCCGTCTTGCAGCCCTAAACTTATTTGTGGAAAACCAATGTTTAAAGCGACTTGCTTTGGGTATGGAAGCGACGCCTGCCATATCAACCGAACCACAGAGAAAAGAAGGCCAAAGTAGCAAGGCTGGAAAAAGTGCCTGCACCGCTGGGTTTTGAAGTCTTGCCAGCTGCCGATCTTGGGGCTGAGGTACATCCGATGTCTTTGGCGGATACCGCTTTGGATGCCGCCCTAGATGTTCATCGTGCATACAGCTGCAGTAATCACAGATGGGTTCTCTGCCATCAGGTGGGTCCTCGGTCGGCCGAATTCCAAAGTCTAGATCCGGCGTCTGTTGTTGTCGCTTTCTTTCCTGACGTCAGTGAGGCAGGGGTATATAAGACACAGCCGACGCCATTTTCTTCAGTCTTTTTTGCCACGCGGTGCCCGAAGCAGAAGCAGTTTGCAAGTGCCGGTCAGCCAGCTCCTGAATTTACGAAAAATTGGAAACTGAAGTCTTCTTTAAAGCTAAGTACCCCGTTGGGGAAACTTTTCTTGCCTCAGACCGATGTCAGAAAAAGTTAACAATTGTATTTCTTGTGGGAAGCAAATACCGCATAAGGATTTCCATTCCCTCTGCATACCTTGTTTAGGCCCAGACCACAATGTCTCGGGCTGTCGCTTTTGCGCTACTTTCAATAAACGCACTATTAAGCGTCGGGCGGAGTTCGCCCAACACCTTTTTGGTAAAGCCTTTGATTATAAAATGTCGTCTGAGACTCCGACTACCGTTTTGTCCAAAAAACGCAAGGACAAGGACCGACACGCGAGGTCTGCGGTCTCAACCGACACCACTCCAATACTGGCTACACGTGGTCCGGTTCTCAGCGAGACGCCTATGCAGTCCCTGACTACCGATGACTTCTTTGGCGGTGTCTTCTGTAACCGAGACCGCAGGTACCTCGGCCCATACCCAGACTACAACCACCAAAGCCACTGTGAGCGTTGGGCCTCCTAATGTGGACAGGTCCACTTCCACCCATGGTGTCTTTAGACCCTCATCTTCCTTTTCCATTAAGGCCTTTACTAAGTCCAAATCAGCCAGGCATCCCAAGAGGCCTGTTGCACAGGGCCCATCTCCAGGCCCCATGCCTAAAAAGCAGATGCTTAAAATGGCTGAGGATTTAATTACTCTTATCAGGGGTTCCCAACCCCCTCCAGACAAGAGACCCAGAGTGGAGGAAGATTCTCCCTCTTCTGATCAGGGCTCCATTTTTTCAGAACATTCTGATGTAGAGGAACACTCTTACTCCCCTTTTGAAGATTCTGATGCAGAGCAGTCCATTCCTTCTGTATCTCCTCCAGAGGATTTTTCTTTGGGGAAACCTTGCACACCTTGAGGGAACACTTCCATTGGGAAGGCCAAGACTTTTCTGATTCCAAGAAAAGACTTAGGGAATTTCTTTTGTTACCTCAACACAGACCTCTGGCGATACCTCCTGTCTTGGACATACTTGATGATGTTTATTCGGAGGCTTGCCTTAATCCGGATTCCCTGCCTCCTGCCCCAGTCAAGCCTGATAGGTACTACAGAGTTCCTAACTCCCACCAATTTCTTTACAAAAGCCATAATGCTGACCCTGAAACCATTTCTCAAGGCCCCAAGGGAATGAAGGCCTCTACTGCTAAGAATCCACTACCTTCCGAAAGAGAGTCAAGATCCTTAGAAAGGTGGGGAAAAGGTATATACCTCGGCCACCCTAGCCATGAGGGCCTTAAATTGTCAGTTTCATATGCTTAAATATCAGCAGTTTCTGTTGTCACAATTAAGAAATAAAATGTCTCAACCTGAACAACTAGATTTGAAGGAGTTGCAGGATATGATGCATAGTGCAGAACAAGTGGGTAAACACACCTTACAATGTGGCTATGATGCCCTAGAGGCCTCAAGTAGAGCTGCTGTTACAGGATCAGTCATTCGTAGACATGCCTGGCTTAGGGAACAAATCTTGCCTGAACATGTGAAAGCTAAACTACTAGATGCTCCTTTACAAAAGGATGTGCTATTTGGTACTAATGCTGAGGAGATACTATGGAAAATGGAAGAAAAAGCCAAATCTATGCAAACTGTCAAAGCTTTTCTACAGGTTCAACCACCACGTTTTAGCAGAAATTGGCCTTCTAAAAACTGGTCCTTTCCAGCCACGGACAAGCCCCAAAGAGGTAGATACAGGCGCACAAGGGTTAGAGGACAATCACAAGGATCATATAGAGGCAGGCAATGGCAAACTCCAGCACCAAGAGGTGGCGAAGACAGTGCACAACAATACAGGAAACAGACCCAATGACTTCCTCCTTTCCATGCCAAGCAAGTCTCAGCTGGCAGCACCCTTGGGAGGAAAGCTGGCATTATTTACAAGAAATTGGCATATTGTCACAACAGACAAATGGATCCTGGATGTTATAAACAGAGGCTACAGATTTCATTTTCACACTCTTCCAAAAATGAGAGGCATGCCAAACCTGCCACACAATCAAAGGGCAGAGGCACAACTACAAATTTCAAAGCTCATAGACATGAAAGCTATTCAAGAGGTACCTACTCACGAACAAGGTCAAGGTTTTTATTCCAGGCTATTTCTGGTACCAAGGAAAGGAACCGACTGGAGACCCATTTTGAACTTATCCATCCTAAACACATTTTTACTCGTACCAAAATTCAAGATGCTCACATTACAGCAGCTTCTTCCCATGCTGGGCAAGGAGTTTTGGCTGGTAACATTGGACCTCAAGGAGGCATACCTGCATGTCCCAATCAGACAAAGCTGCAGAAGATACCTCAGATTTCTTGCAGGTTCAATTCACTATCAATTCTCTGCATTGCCCTTTGGCTTATCTACTGCCCAGAGTATTCACGAAATGCCTGGCATCAGTAATTGCCTACTGCAGACTTCAAGGGATACAAATTTACCCTTATTTGGACGACTGCCTGATCCAAGCGGACAGCAAGCACATACTTTTGGAACATCTGGCTTATGTAACATGGTTACTGAATTCCCTGGGATACACAGTCAACAAAGAGAAATCCAGGCTAACACCATCTCAGAAAATAACTTTCCTGGGTGCCAACTTGGACACAAACACCCAGATGGGCCTATCTTACGCCAGAAAAACAGGGGCAACTAACTCAGTACTTCAAAATACTAGCAAATTGTACCAGGCTTACTGCAAGGAAAATCCTGCAGGCTCTGGGCTTCATGGCATCTTGCATTCTTTTAATCCCATGTGCAAAGTTGCATATGAGGAAACTTCAATGGTACCTAAAAAACCTATGGTCTCAACACAGCCACAGTTTGGAAACAATAATACCAATAATTCCATGTTTGCAAAAGGAATTTCTATGGTGGGCCCAAGCATGTCAAACAAACACAGGTCTCCCATTCTGCAAGCCTCAAGCAAATCAAGTCATCACAACAGACGCCTCAGATTACGCCTGGGGGGTGCACATGACAGACAGGTGCATTCAGGGCAAATGGTCCCAAAAGGAAAAGCACTTTCACATCAATCAGAAAGAAATGCTAGCAGTGATAAATGCAATTACAGCTTTCAAGGACCTCCTGCATCCAGGACAATTATTGATGAGAACAGACAACACCACAGTAATGTGGTACATAAGCAAACAAGGAGGAACACATTCATACCCCCTGTGCAGACTAGCCATGACACTTTGGAACTTGGCTCTGGAATGGCAAATCGAACTTCAAGCACAGTACTTGCCAGGTTTGGAAAACACGCTGGCAGACAATCTAAGCAGAAATATGACAGATCCACACGAATGGAAGTTGCATCCTCAAGTGTTTACAAAGATAATCCAGGCGTGGGGGAGGCCAGACATAGATCTCTTCGCCTCCCACAGGAATCATCAATTGGAAAAGTTCTGTTCAAGGACCTTTCATCCAAAGGCCTGGAGAGTGGACGCCCTTTCATTCAGTTGGACAGCATGGACAGTTTACGCTTTCCCACGTCTGCCTCTTCTGCCCAAGGTACTCTTGAAAGCAAGAGCAGACAGACCGAAGATGATACTGATTGCTCCAGACTGGCCAAGACAACACTGGTACCCACTACTGAGGAGCCTAACACATACTCCTCCCTGGTCCCTACCTCTAATGCCTCTTCTGCTGACTCAGCACAGCTACAAAACTCTTCACAGTCAGCTGAAAACACTCAATCTCGCGGCATGGAAAATTCCTTAACACCACAACAGACCCTACTCCCCAAAGAGGTGCAGGATGTCATTTTGGAGGCCAGAAGGCCATCTACTAGAAAGGCTTACTCCGCAAAATGGAAATAGTTTTGCTCTTGGAATGAGAAAAAAGGCCAGGACCCTAGAAAACTGAATTTGCCTCTGGTATTACAGTATCTAGCTGAGCTGCTGAACAGTGGACTTTCATTTTCCTCCATAAAAATCCATGCCTCAGCCATTTCTGCAGAATTCAACATTGATCCACCCTTATTCTCTCACCCACTCTTAAGACAGTTCCTCAGAGGGGCTAAGAATATAAGACCACCAAGGAAACAACCAATGCCAGCCTGGGATCTTAATTACATTCTAGAAAATTAACATTGCCTCCCTTTGAACCAGCTGCCTCAACAGATTTGCAATATTTGTCCTGGAAAACAGCCTTCCTTCTGGCCATTACCTCAGCTCGTAGGGTTTTGGAACTACAAGCCCTCATGGCTGTGCAGCCCTTTCTCATCTTCCATCAGGACAGGGTTTCCCTTCGAACCAACCCGTCATTTATGCCTAAAGTGGTATCCAGGGTAGCTTTAAATCAAGCCATACACTTACCTACCTTTTACCCCAATCCTCAAAACAAAGGGGAAAGGCTGCTACACTCCTTAGACATCCATAGACAGCTACGTTATTATTTGGACAGAACAAAGCCTTTCAGGAAATCAGGACAACTTTTTGTGTCCTATGCTGTAGGAGCTCAATGGAAGCCAGTTACCAAACAGACAATTTCAAAATGGATAGGCCACTGCATACGGTTTTGTTACCCCTATCATGGAAAATCTGTCCCTACAGGCATCAGATCCCACTCTACCAGGGCCGCAGCTACCTCTACAGCCTTCCTCAGAGGAGTTCCTACCAAATATATTTTGGAGGCAGCCACTTGGAGTTCTGTGCATAACTTCACAAAACACTACCACCTGCCTTTATATTCCAAAACTAGAGCAGGCTTTGCCACTGCTGTGTTGCAGGGCATTCTGGCTCATCCCAGTTCCACCTAGTGCCTACCACCCTGTGCGTAGCTTTGGGATTCTACCCATCTGTGATTACTGCAGCTGTATGCACGATGAACATAGTACAGTTTTGTACCTACCATAAATGTAGATGTTAGAGTGCTAATGCAGCTGCAGTACAGTTTTCCCTCCCTCCTTCCCCTCTTGGTAAAGGCCTAGGGCCTAACCCCTCTTCATACAACCTGATTGGGTTATCCTTCTATGGTATATTTGCTTGCAACTACTGATTTTTGATTATATTGCATTGCATGTATATAAATATAATTTATGTATTGCCTTCCTTCTGGGGGCACCTGACATCTGGGGCAAGAAAGACTGAAGAAAATGGCGTCGGCTGTGTCTTGTATACCCCTGCCTCATTGACGTCAGGAAAGAAAGCGACAACAACCGACGCCAGACCTAGACTTTGGAATTCGGCCGACCGAGGACCCGCCTGACGGCAGAGAACCCATCTGTGATTATTGCAGCTGTATTAGCACTCGAACATCTACATTTATGGTAGGTACAAAACTGTACTTTTCTCCAGCCTGCATGTCCATGGAGGTACCAGCGACGTCTGCTTCTGATGTCGAGGGGGAATCAGGTTCGCCCGAATGGCTTATGGCAGCTTTCATAAGTGAGCAAAGCTCTTCTAATCCTCTGGTGTCCTCTGATCCTAGGTCTATGCCAGCTCGGTTTGGGCCTAAGACTCCTTGGCTAAAAAAGAAACACAAGTCTGAGCATTTGTCTGCTCCTTCAAAAGGTATTCCTGATTGGCAGGCATTTTGTCAGTCTCTTTTCAAGGCCTTTATGGCCCTTAGGTTTACTTCCTCACAGACCCTTTCTGATCTGCCAACTTTGAGTCCCAGGCCTGCTTCTTTGGGCCCCTTGCCCCATCCATAGACACCTGAATAAGATTCTTTGTCTTCCTTTTCAGATGAGTCCCTTTCGTATTCCTCACAACTGGCTTCTCCCTTAAGATGTTGTTGTCCTGAAGAAGTCTCTTTAGAAGGCGATTCCCCACCTGAAGCCGTCACCTTTGGGGAAACTATTTCCAAAATGAGGGAGTACTTCAAATGGGATTCCACACAAATGACAGAAGTTCATAGGTTCATAGATTCATAGGTTGGTACTAGGCTATCGGCCCTAGGGCCTATAGAAGCCTAGCCATAACAATTCCCTGGCTATTTCTTCCCACAGTATTTATTTCCCTGGACCTCTATCTAGCAGGGCGACTGACGTGATCCCCAGGGTGAATTTCCTATCTCCCATCCAATCATCAAGGTTTCTTTTGAAGAGGATCAAAGAGGTGCTCTGCTTGACGTGTATGGGCAGTCTTTTCCAGAGTCTGGAGAGTCTCTGGGTCGGGAACCTATCCCTCCAGCATGTTTTGTTCATTGTGGTGACCAGGTTTAGATCCCTGGAGTGTGTCTCTCTGAGGGATTGGGATTTCTTTAAGTGTAGCATGTCCAACAGCTCTGGGTATGACATGACCTTGTATGTTAAGCAGAGATCTCCTCTGAGTAGACAATATGTGACAGGGTATAGGTAGAGTTTTTTTAGTCTGTCAGCATAGGGCATCTGCTTTAGGCCTGTGATTCTTTTGGTGAGGTATTTCTGCGCCCTTTCCAGTTGCAGATGTCTTGAGAGGTACATACCAAACGGGGCGTTATATTCTATAATGGGTCTAATGAGGGATGAGTACAGTGGGACAATGACCTCCTTTTTTCTAGATGAAAAGCCCTTATTGATGAGATGTGCTACATAGAAGGATTTCTTGACTGTTGTGGTGATGTGGTTATCAAAGGTGAGACGACTATCCACCTGTGTCCCTAAGTCTCTTATCACACTTTCGGTGTTTAGTGTACTGCCACCTGTGTGGTAATTCACAGGTACATGTTTTTCCCCAAGGGGATAACTGTACATTTCTTGGCATTGAGCTTGAGCCCATGGCTCTGGCACCAAGCATCTGTTTCTGTAAGGCCCTTTTGTAGAATGTCCACATCATTTGGGGATTCAGTAATGGCTCCCAGTTTGCAGTCATCTGCGAACTTTGTTAGCCATAGTCCTTTAGTGTTGGCCTGTGCTTCAGAGAAGTAGATGTCAAACAAGAGTGGTCCCAGGACTGAACCCTGAGTTACTCCACTTGTCTGGAGCTGGATTTGGAGTTTGCTATTTTTACAGTGTGGGTTCTGTCAGTAAGCCAGTTGGCAACCCATCGAGTGATGTAGGGTTTAATGCCCAACTTAGTAAGTTTGTCTATGATTCCAGAGTGGGGGATGGTGTTGAAGGCCTTGGCGAGGTCCAGATAGGTTGTGTGGACCACCTTACCCTTGTCCATGGCTCTGGAGATTGATTCGAAGAAGTCAGTCAGGTTCAGGAGACAAGATCGGCCCTTCACTAACCCAAACTCTGTGGGGTCCAGTGTTTGAAGGATGCCAGTGTCTTTGTTTATAAGTTCCATGGCCTTGCAGATCAGGCTCGTCAGACTGGTGGGGTAGTAGTTCCCGGGATCCGAGGTGGATCCCCCCCTTGTGGAGTGGGATAACTTTAGTTGTGCGCCACTCAGTGGGCATGAAGCCTGAGGTGAGGCTATGATTTAACATGACACTTAGGTGAGGTGCCAGTTCATTTTGTAGTTCATGTAGTACATAGCCTGGGATGTCGTTTGGTCCCATGGATGCTGTATTCTTAGCTTTGGAAAGTGCGTTTTTTTACCTGTGTGGCCGTTATTACCGGAATTTGGTAATCTTTCGGTTCAAAAGAGATATGAGCTTCTGCAGATGCAATCTCCCTCCATCTCAGCATTTCTCCAGTGATCCCAGCCTACTTGGAAGCCTTTGCCTCAGCTTCCAAAGCTCCCAATTCTCAGCCACCAGCCCTAAAAAGACCAGACTGGTTCTATAAAGTTCCTGATGACTTCAAATTTCTTATCAAGCCTCCTATGGCAGACCCTGCTGTAATTGCGGTCTCTCTGGATAAACAATCCAGACAGATTCTCTCTTCCTCCTTGCTCCCATCGGATAAAGATAGTAAAATGATGGACAGGTTAGGGAAGAAAATTTACACATCTTCCACCATGGCCTTTAGAGCCATCAATTACCAAATGCATATGGTCAAATATGCTTTGGACCTGGTCTCACAAGCCATGGATCAACTGAAATCGATTACAGATTCACCCACTAAAGCATAGGTGGCTTCCACCCTTTCATTAGCTGCACAGGTCACTATGCACTCTATAAAATGCAGCTAGGATGCTGCAGAAGCATCAGCTAGGTCAGCTGCTTCAGCCTCAGTCATCTGTAGGTACTCCTTGTTCAGGCTACAACCATTGCCTGATGATTTCAAAAGCAAAATTATGGACGCTACTCTTGAAAGTAGCTTTCTTTTTGGAAAGCGGTGAGCAGAACTGTTTAAAAACCAGCAGAACTGTTTAAAAACCTGCAGGACCTCAAACACATTTTGTCTCAGCAGTGGCCAAGTTTCATAGAAATTACCGTGACAAACCCAGATTTGTCAGGAAGGCTTCTGCTCCACCTTCCACCAAGCCCAGAAAAGGTGACAGAAAAGCTTCCTCAGCCAGGCCTACCTCTTCTCAAACTACTCCAAGACAACCCTTTTATGACAGGCCTAACAGTGCATGACTGTCGGACTATAACACTCTATCCTCCCCTATCTGCCTGCCTCTCTCACTGTCTTCCCCTGTGACAACAGATCACCTCAGACACCTGGGTTTTGTCAATAGTGGAAAAAGGATATTTCATGACCTGGAGGAAAAAAACTGTCCCAAAAGGTATCCCACACCCTCCAAAGGACAAATTTATCTCATCCCGCAAGTCATTAAGGATCTTGTCAGACAGGGTACAATTCAGAAGCTCTCTCCAGGACAGGAAGACCTAGGTTTCTATTCCAGACTCTTTCTAGTTCCAAGAAAGGATGGCCCATGGCGACCCATCTTGGACCTGTCCCTTCTAGACCCTTTCCTCCCATGTACCCACCTTCCGCATGCTGCCCCTCCAATTACTTCTTCCACTTTTGTCCCCCAGTTCTTATTTGTCCACTTTAGACCTGAAGGATGCATATCGTCACATCCGTATCCACCCATCTTATCAGAAATTCCTGCATTTTGCAGTGCAATCCTTGCACTGTCAGTTTACTGCCTTGCCCTTTGGTTTGTTTACAGCACCAAGAGTATTCACAAAATTTCTAGCTCCTGTGGTGGCCTTTTGCAGAACAAAAGGTGTTCAAGTTTTCCCATACTTAGACAATCTTCTTATTCAGGCAGATCATCCAAATACTCTACAAAGGCACCTAACAATTCACCACTTCCCTACTCGAAGGCCTAAATCTTACTTGTACTGCAGGCTGGCCATCCAAGCTTGGGAAATGGCTACTCTTTCCAAGGTGATGCTGCAGGCAGTTTACATCCCATCTCAAAACAATGTTCAGATGGATGGTTTCAGCCAGCCATTATCATGGAATCATGAATGGATGTTGCACAGGGATGTCTTCCTGGACATAGTCCACCAATGGGGTACACCACAAATAGATCTGTTTGCCTCCCCTCAGAACAGACAGCTGAAGCTATTCTGTACAGGAACCCCCTCCCCACAAGCCTGGAGGGTGGACGCCTTCTCAATCTCCTGATAGGGGATGTTTCTTTATGCATCCCCCCCTTCCCTCTCATGCACAAAGTTCTGCTGAAAATTCAACAGGACAAACCAAAAATCTTGTTGATGACCTCCTTTTGGCCAAGGCAGCACTGGTTCCTCCTACTTGTTTCTGTAGCCAAAGACGATCACCACAAGTTACCCCACAGGGTGGACCTCATCACACAACAGAAGGGATCACTTATCAATCCACACCTCCAAAACCTCAGACTAACCCTGTGAGTGATAAACTTTTGATCCCTTTTAGATCCCTTTTTTCAGAGGATGTGCTTTCTGTCCTGCAGGAGGCCAGGAAACCCACTACCAGGAGAGTCTACCTATCCAAGTGGAAAAGGTTCTCCATTTGATATCTTCACAGACAACTAGATCCCTTTCAGGCAGCTATACCTCTAGTTTTGTCTTATTTGTGTGAGCTCCTTAAGTCTGAACTTTCATATTCCTCAGTGAAAGTCCATTTATCAGCTGTCTTTGCTTGCTTACCTCTTACTCCACCTTTGTTATTCAGATTAGAGGTAAAACCTTTCCTTGAGGAGTACTTCATATCAGGCCTCCAAGAAAACCTATCCCTCTTCCTTGGGACCTGAATTTCATTCTAGAAAAACTCACTACTGCCCCCTTCAAGCCAGCAGCGTCAGCCACCTTGAAGATGTGCACTTGGAAAACAGTGCTTCTTGTAGCCTTAACTTAGGCCAGAAGGGTCTCAGAACTGCAAGCACTCATGGCTAACTCACCATACCTGGTATTTCATAAGGATAGGGTCTCTCTTTGTACAAACCATTCCTTCATGCCTAAAGTGGTCAGTGAAGTATCGCTTAACCAGTCCATCCACTTATCCACGTTTTTTTCCTTCCCCGCAAAATGACAGTGAGAGAGTGCTCCATTCCATCGATGTTCACAGACAACTTAGATTATACCTAGACAAGAAGAAGGAAATCAGAAAGTCAAACCAGTTGTTTGTATCCTTTCACCCCAGGGCTCTGGGGAAAGCTGTATCCAAGAAAACAGTATCATCTTGGATTTCGAACATTATTTTCTTTTGCTACTCCTTTCATGGAAAACACCTTCCTTACACTGCGTGAGCCCACTCCACCCCCTGTGGCCTCCTCAGGAGCTTTTTTCAAAGGATTAGATACAGCCACTATCCTAGAGGCAGCCCACATGGTCTTCAGTCCACACTGTCATTGCAAGCTGGACTGTATCTCCAGGGCCAGGGCAGGCTTTGCTAAATCCATGCTGCATAGATTCATAAAGAGTTCCTCTTCTTCCACCTTCCAGAACACATGCTAAGCTTTGGTACACGCCCTCATGTTAAGAATACTGCAACATGAGAATAGAAGGACATAGAATAGTTGTGTAAAATCTTACCATAACCATAGATGTCCTCCTCCTCCATGTTGCAGTATTCCTATCCTCTCCCTCCTACCCCCATTTAGGACTTCTGCCTCTTCTTCTTCCTGTTCCTTATTTTCCCTCTCTGGATGGCATCCTGGTCAGCATGCCCTTAGACTATTGTCCAACTGGAGCATTCAGTTCTGAGGTTTGTGCGTGCAAATGTCTCATTTATGGCACCTACGTGTGACATCCCACACACCATACAGCAGCCAGGCTAAGCTTTTGTACATGGGACAGACATTTGGGTCGCCTCAGGTGGAGGATCCCACATGTTAACAATAATGTAACCTGGAAAAGAAGGACATCTATGGTTATGGTAAGATGTTACACAACTATTCTTTACCAAGAGATGAGATGAGCTCAGGTTGTAAGGTAATTTATACCTGCTGTGGGCAAATTCATATGTAAAATTACTCCAGCATTGGGAATGCAGGATTTATTTCTTGATATGGATGATCTGTAACCTATTTATACTTCCTATACTCTGAGATTTAGGGAATACTCAAGACTTGACAGAATTTTTGTGGCTCATGAATAGTTAAATGTATTTAATAATTTTCAGACCCTTCCGATTTTTCTCTGTTCATGCCCCATTAATTTGTTCCTTGAAGCTAGCTGGAGACAGAGCTAGCCTTCGGAGAGCTAATCTTTATTTTCTGGGAAAAAAAAGATTTCTCAAAGGTGGGAATTGAAGTTTTTAGATCTCTTCTGCTCTGAAGACTTTGGGGCTAGAACTTCCTTACATTTCTTCTAGATTAAAATAAAAATCCATATAATTTCTTTGCTTAGGTCTACTGAGTGGCAGCTTAGGCTACTCTTAAGTTGGTGTACTCCAGTTTATCTGAGGGCTGTATTTTTTTAAACAAGAAACATCTTTATTAAATTAGCATCTGTGACAGGCAATCTTACATTTATATAAATGAAAATAAACCATACCGACACAATTTCAGTTGCAAACATTACACATTACAAACCATGCATACACAACTGTGGCTGGAAACATTATACATCACTTATATCCAGTCATTGTCAGTCAGCCATTACATAGCTCATTTAGTTCCTCTCTTCTTTTAAACCTTGTTACTCCTCTGCATGTATTGATCCCACACTTCCCTTTTTTTCCTATGTAATTTGCTCCCACCCTTTTGTAAAGATCCCAATTCCAGTTCCTTTAACTCTGTTACTATCTTCGCTACTTCTAGTAAAGTTGGTTTAAACTTTGATTTCCATTTTCTAGTAATTGCTTTTTTGGCAGCCATCGTAATTAGACTCGGCAAAGCCTACTATCTCTAGGCAGTTCCGATTCCATGTCATAGCTCAAAAAGTCATTTCCTTAGTTACACCAATTTGTTCACCCAGCATCTCAATTATAGGAGTGTGCAAGGAATCTTTAAAGTCTGCCAACTCATTACACTCCCAGAAAATATGTTCCCAGTTACATCCTCCTTCCTCTTCACACCTCCAACATTTGCTGTCTGCCTGAGGAAAAATCCTTTGGGAGTCTGCTTCTTCTTTCAGCTTTTCCCAGTTAGGGGTCGCCACAGCGGATCACCGTCTGCTCATGATTGGCAGTGGAGTTTTTTATGGTGTCGAGTTGCCAGCCCGGCACCCAACCTTCCACAGAAGGCACATGCATGCACTCATGCCTAGGGCCAATTTAGTATGTCCAGTCCACCTACAGCATGTCTTTGGGATGTGGGAGGAAACCGGAGCACCCGGAGGAAACCCACGCGACCACAGTGAGGACATGCAGACTCTGCACAGAAGGCACCCCAGCCGAGGAACGAACCAGAGAATCTCTTGCTGTGAGACGGCAACGCTAACCACTGCACCACCGTGGCCGGGTATAAAAATACCAATATAAACACTTCCAAGAATGTATCTCAACTATTATAGACTTTGTTGCATATTTGGGAGATGTAAATATATCCCCCATTCTTTCTTTCTGAATTGCTTATCATCCTCTCTTTCCAATCCTTTCTGACCTGTGATTGATTGTTATAGTTAACATGCAATATTTTATATGATGTTCTAATTATTCCTTTTTTAATGGCAACTTCTGTTGTAGATTCTACTAAAAACTCTACCAGTCCTGGTCTTTCTTTTAGGACCCCCCCTATTTCTTTCTTTTTGCCTAAACTATGATGTCAATCCTTGATGGGGAAGGCAGTCTCTAACCTGCAGTCCAGATACGTTCTTGGCATCTTCCCATATTGAGAAAACAAGTCAAGGCTCCTCCAAAAATGGAAGTAACCTTGGATTTTTCACAAATATCTACATCAAGGGAGTGTTCCTTAGAACCTTTTAATGAAACTCCTAGACAGGATATACTGTCTGGGGCAGATACGAATAAAAACATATCAAAGAGAACATGTGATAACTGTCAAGTGTTAAGGTATTATGAATAAGTTCGGAAGCATAACTGATTTGTAAAGTCTTTCTCTCTCTTGTTACTTGATCCCAATACTTTGGTTCTTTTGCCAGTTTTCTCCAGTAAATTCCAACCCCCTCTTGCCTATTGTCTGTATCCATAATTGCAGTCATCCCTATCATTGGAATCTCTTTTCTCCATTCTGGTGTTGGCTTAGTTCTTAGAATACTTTCTGCTACATTATGAATATAATAATCTGTATGATTATTATTTTCCTTAAAAGTCTGCATCCAAAATCCCAGTCTCTCCTTGTTTCTTGAGCCCCCCCCCCCCATTTCATCATCATCTTCTCTTTTCACTTTAAATTATAGGTTTCTGCTTGTGCTATGTAGAGGAGACTTAACAATGTAGCTCTGAAATACCCCTCCAAATTGTATAATCCTAATCTGCCATTCTACTGGAAGAATAAGTGTATCCCACTTGAATTTTGCTGTCTTCCCCTCCCAGATAAAATACCTCAGCTGTTTATTATTTGCTATCCACAACTTCTCCTCTAGTTGATAAAAATATGCCTGACTTGTGTATAAAACTAAAGGGACTAAAAGCATTTTAACTGCTTGTATCTTACTATCGATGTCCATGTAACATAGATTCTATTTACTCAGTTTTTGTGTTATCTTTTGTATAGTGTCTTCCCACATATCCTTAGATGCCACAGTGGAATCATTTTTAATTCATACCTCTAAGTACTTCATTTTATCATGTCCCCATAAATATGGATATTGCTGAACCAATTTGTATGTGGGTACATAATTTACCACTATTGCCTTTGTTTTAGCTTCATTTATTTTTTATTCCAAAAAGATTTGAAACAGTCTCAAAATGTTCCACAACACTGAAATGTCCTTCTCTGGTTTTATTATGTATAAAATTATATAATCTGCAAATAGAGCCATGTTTTCTTGTCTACCATACACATTGTATCTTTGAATTTCTTAGTCCTTTATTATCTTTGCCAGTGATTCTAAATGTAATGCAGATAACAAAGGGGAAAGAGGGCACTCCTGCCTTGTTCCTCTAGTCAAGCAGAACTTATCAGAGAGGAACCCACCCACTTTAATTTTCACCACCGTTCCCTCATATATCCTCCTAATCAACTTTATAATTTTATCAAGGAATGCCAGTGCTTCCATTGCCTTGCTCATAAAGTTGTAATAAAGGTGGGCAAAGTGGTAAAGTGAAGTGAAGCAAGAACAGTCCAAATGTAAAAAAAGCGCACTTCACAACATTGAATAGTTTTAATAAAAAAAACGCATGCAGAAAACAATCATGTTTTAAATAAGTTAAAATAAATCACATGAAGCAACCCACCCTATTACAAAAAAATATTAATCAAGTTAAAACATCACATTACAAACTTATTACTAATACATTGTAACCAATTTATACTCAAGCATAAAAGCTTCTATTTTATTTCCTGCTGCTTAAGTTTTAATATTGGTTTCAACAATGCTAAGGATTTTATGTGGGAAAGTCAGCTAGAAGGTTACGTGACAGGATAATAGAGCATAGGTCTGATATATGTAGAGGAATAGAGAATAACTCTTTAGCAAAACGTGTAGGAATATGGTGATTCTCGTCAGTTTGTCTTTAGGGTTATAGATGTTTTATTCCTGAATATTAGACGTGTTGATGTCATTAATAAATTAGATACTAAGGAATATGAATGGATTATCCGTATGCAGGCGGATATGTACCCTGGTCTAAACAGACAAGTAACACTGAAACCAATATTAAAACTTAAGCAGTAGGAAATAAAATAAAAAAATTATGCTTGAGTATAATTTGGTTACAATGTATTAGTGATAGTTTGTAATGTGATTTTTTTTTTTTAACTTGATTAATGTCTTTTTGTGATAGGATGGGTTGTCATGTGATTTATTTTAAATTAGTTAAAAGATGATTGTTTTTTCTAACTTTTGTAACACTGAGGAAGGACCTGTTACCCAAAAGCTTTGTTTTCTGTATGTGTTTTTTTAGTAAAACTTGCTCATAAAGTCCCAACTTACTCTGTCAAATACTTTCTCTGCAGCAAGACCCAGCAACAACAGT
This sequence comes from Protopterus annectens, assembly GCF_019279795.1. Taxonomy (NCBI): domain Eukaryota; kingdom Metazoa; phylum Chordata; order Ceratodontiformes; family Protopteridae; genus Protopterus; species Protopterus annectens. The sequence continues at coordinate 602,548,284 of NC_056741.1, read as the reverse complement.
GGTAGATGTTCTTCGTGTTTCACTGTTGCAGTCTTCACACTTGGGTTATCTTCCTGCAGGTAGCCCTCAGTTGGCCCGAATAACAGAGACTTAGTATTTCTGCGTTGGATGCCATCGCTCCAGGACTGACCTCAGGGGTATAAAAACAGGCAGCGGACGCCATTACATCAGTCTTTCTTGCTGAGGAGCCTGAAGCAGAAGCAGTTCGCAAGTGCTGGTTGGCCGCTACCTCAATTTCGTTTACGAATTTAATAATCCTGACATCTTCTAAAGCTAAGTACCCCATTAGGGATCCCTTTTTTCTTGCTCTAACCAATGTCAGAAAAAGTTAACAGTTGTCTTGCCCGTGGAAAGCAAATACCTCACAGAGATTTTCATTCTTACTGCGTCACCTGTTTAGGCCCAGACCATGACGTCCCTCGCTGTCAGTTTTATGCCTTATTTAACGCCCGAACCATTCGTCGTCTGGCTGTCTTTGTCGCTAAATTCTTACGCTCTCAATCTCTGTATTCTGAAATAGCTTCGGTAAGCCATCCGACTACTGATATTCTGAAACTTAAAGATAAAGACAGACCACATAGGTCCAAATCTGCCACTGACGCTTCCGTTAAGCTAGTTGCCACTGACGCTTCCGTTAAGCTAGTCGCCAGTCCGCCGGTACTCAGTGAGGTGCTTTCACAGCCCCTGATGCCCACTTCAGTGGATTCGCAGGCCTCTACTGAGATCCATTCGGTGTCTGGTATGCCACGAGACTCTTCGACTATGGAACCTGCGGATGTCTCTACCTTGGATGGGTCCGGAGCTGCTGAGCAGGTACCAGCTTCTGAGGCAGTTATTCGCTCAAAAGATGTTCGACTCAAACCGATGACTTCTTTTTTAACCAAAACTACTGAGTTTCTTAGGGCCAGGGTACTCAGTACGCCAAGAAAACTGACGACCAAAGCATGCACCTTCTCCCATGCCACAAAAACAAATGCTTAGAATGGCTGAAGACCTTATTACCCTGATTAGGGGAAGTCCGCCTTCCCCTGCTAAGAAACAGAGTCCAGTCCCCATCAGCTTCTACAGACCAAGAGTCTGATGACGCTGAAATTTCTGATTATAAAGACATGCCCTTATCTGCTTATGAGGATTCAGATGCAGAGGAATCCATTCCCTCTGCCTCTCCTCCAGAGGATTTTTCTTTTGGTGAAACCTTGCATACCTTACAAGAGCATTTCCACTGGGAATGCCAAGACTGTCCTCAGTCCAAAAGGAGACTCAGGGAATTTCTAGAGCTGCCTCAACACAGGCTCTTAAGAATACCCCCTGTCCTGGATGTTGTGGGTGATGATTTTATGGAGTACAGTTTTACTCCTGACACTTTACCTCCTGCCCCTAGGAAACCAGACGGGTACTACAGAGTACCTGACACTCAAACATTTCCTTTCAAGAATCCTACTGCTGACCCAGAGATCATTTCCCAGGGGCCTAAAGGTATCAGTGCTACCACAGCCAAGAATCCCACCCTTTTGGACAGGGATTCAAGAGCTTTGGACAGATGGGTTAAGGATGTATATACCTCTGCAACTCTTGCTATTAGGGCATTGAATTGTCAGTTTCACATGCTAAAGTACCAGCAACATATTATAGAACTTATTAAACAAAAAGTGTCAACCTTTTCAGACTGTGCAGAAAATAAAGAATTACAGGAGCTTATGCACTCTACAAGCCAAGTCAGCAAGCATACTTTGCAGTGTGGCTTTGATGCTGTAGAAGCATCTTGCCGGGCAGCTCTCACTGGCTCTGTACTAAGAAGACATGCTTAGCTGAAGGAGCAGACCTTGCCAGACCATGTCAAATCAAAGTTACTAGATGCTCCTTTGAATAAGGACTGTTTGGCACCAAAGCAGAAGAGGTTCTTAAAAAGATGGAAGAAAAAGCTAAGTCTGTGCAGACTGTTAAAGAATTCTTGCAACCCCCTAGATTCAGTAGGTATTGCCCTTCCAAACACTGGTCCTTTCCAGCCCCCTCCAGGCCTTCTCAAACCAGACCCAGGGGAAACAGACCACCCAGACTTCAGTCTCAGGGTATGCAGAAATCTAAGCAATGGAGTGCCCCCACTCGTAAAGCAGGGAGTGGTAAGCCACCTCCTTATGGAAAAAGCTCACAAGGACTTCTTTACTCCACTCCCCAGCCCTGCCCAGTTGCTTGTGCCCTTAGGAGGAAAACTTGCCCTTCATGCAAAAAACTGGATGTCCGTCACTCAGGACCGATGAGTCCTCAACATTGTATCCTAGGGGTACAAATTTTATTTCTATTCACTTGCAATCCCAAGTGGGTTTCCAGACCTTCCTCCAAACCAGTGGGCAGAGGCTGAAAACCAAGTACTTTCCCTGCTCAATATCAGAGCTATTCAGCCAGTTCCAGTAGAACAGAGGGGTTAAGGATTCTAGTCCAGACTCTTCCTGGTACCCAGGAAAGAGGGCTCTTGGTGCTCAATCCTAGATCTTTCCATTCTCAACACCTTCCTGGTGGTACCAAAATTCAAAATGCTTACCCTGCAGCAGCTTCTTCCTATTCTAGCCAAGGATTTCTGGTTAGTCACCCTAGACTTAAAAGAAGCCTATCTGCATATCTCCATAAGGGAATCCTGTAGGAAGTATCTATGTTTCAGGGCAGGGTCTATGCATTATCAGTTCTCTGCACTTCCCTTTGGCTTATCTACTGCGCCCAGAGTATTCACAAAATGCCTGCCTCCATCCATTGCATACTGCAGGCAGAGAAATATCCACATTTACCCATACTTGGACGACTGTCTTATTCAGGTGGACAGTCAGAAATTGCTGCTGCAGCACTTGACATTTGTGAAAAACCTTCTCACTTCCTTGGGGTACACCATCAACGAAAAGAAATCAAATCTGGTACCCAGTCAAAAGATTGTATTCCTGGGAACAAGCTTGGACACAACTTCCCAGATGGCATTCCTCACCTCAGAAAAACAAGTCTATCTGACAGACTACTTCAAACAAATGGCCACCAGAACCCAGCTATCTGCAAGAAAAATAATACTGCAAGCTCTAGGTTTCATGGCCTCGTGTGTACTGCTGATTCCATATGCAAGACTGCATATGAGGAAACTCCAGTGGTACTTAAAAAGTCTTTGGTGCCAACATTCTCAGGACCTGAAAACAGTCATTCCTATCGTACCTTGTCTAAGGACAGAGTTCCACTGGTGAGCAGAAGCATGCAACCACAACAAGGGACTGCCATTTACTCAACCCCAAGACACCCAGACACTAACCACAGACTCATCAGACTATGCCTGGGGGGCACACATGGATGGAACATGTATTCAGGGCCACTGGAGCCCAAGTCAAATTCATCTGCACATCAGCCAAAAAGAGATGCTAGCTGTACAGAATGCCCTGACAGCTTTCAGATCCCTAATATTTCCAGGACAACTTCTAATAAAAACGGACAACACCACGCTTATGTGGTACATCAACAAGCAGGGGGGAACCCATTCGTACCCACTCTGCAAGCTAGCCATGGCCCTGTGGAACACGGCCTTGGACATTCAAGTCCATCTGCAAGCTCAATTCCTGCCAGGCAAACAAAACTTACTGGCAGATTACTTAAGTAGAAACCTCCTAGACTCACATGAGTGGCAATTGGAGCACAGTACCTTCCACCTTCTGATCCAGAAATTGCGGACCCCAGAGTTGGATCTCTTTGCCTCCTCATACAACCACCAGCTTAGCAAATTCTGCACCAGGAATCCTCACAATAGGGCCTGGAAAGTGGATTCCCTATCTTTTCAGTGGGTAAATCTCTCAATCTATGCCTTTCCCCCTCTGCCCCTCCTTTCAAGAGTATTACTCAAGATAAAACAGGACAGACGAAGGACAATTCTGATTGCCCCGGACTGGCCACCCCAGCACTGGTACCCACTCCTGCGCAGCCTGACATCGGTGCCACCCTGGCATCTACACCAGAATCCAACCATCCTCTCTCAGCAGGAGAGACAGATTCTGCATCCATAACTGCAAACCCTAAATCTTGCAGCCTGGCTTATTCCTTGAATTCTCCCCCAGTGACCTTAAGCAAACAGGTGCTGGACGTCATTCTTGAAGCCAGAAGACCCAGTGCAAGAAAATCCTATGCTGATAAGTGGAAAAGGTTCTTCTCATAGATTCAATCTAAAGGAGAGGACACAACACTGCCCTCTCTGCCTCTTATCCTGAATTACTTAGCAGATCTACTCCATATAGGCCTGTCCTTCTCCTCCATTAAGATACATGCCTCAGCCATTTCTGATCATTACAACACTGAGCCACCTCTCTTCTAACACCCTCTTATCAAACAGTTCCTGAGAGGGGCAAACAACTTGAGGCCACCAAGGAGAGCACCCACCCCTGCTTGGGACCTTTAACTTTGTACTGGAAAAGCTCACACCCCCCCCCCTTGAACCTGCTGCATCAGCAGAGTTAAAATTCCTCTCTTAGAAAACAGCCTTGCTTCTAACCATCACTTCAGCTAGAAGAGTGTCTGAGCTACAAGCACTGATGGCTGTGGAACCCTTCATTATTTTCCATGCTGACAGGGTTTCCCTCAGGACTAACCCTTCCTTTATGCCTAAAGTGGTATCCAGTGTGGCTCTCAATCTATCCATCCATTTGCCAACTTTCTTCCCTAATCCTCAAAATAAAGGGGAAAAGATCCTGCACTCCTTAGACATGCACAGAACGCTCAGATTCTACCTTGATGGAACTAAGCCCTTCAGAAAATCTGACCAGCTACTAATCAGCTTTGCAACAGGGGCAGAGGGCAAGGCCATTTCAAAACAAACTATTTACAAATGGCTAGCACACTGCATCCATTTCTGCTACAAGCACCATGGGAAACCCACCCATCATGGGGTCAGAGCGCATTCCACTAGGGCAACATCTACCTCTACAGCATTTCTCAGGGGAGTCCCTACCAGAGATATCCTAGAGGCTGCTACCTGGAGTTCTGTACACACCTTCTCCAGGCATTGCCACATGCCTATCTTTTCCAAATCCAGGGCAGGATTTGCTACAGCAGTCTTGCAAGGCATACTAGCCAGCCCTAACTCTTCTTGACTGCCTCCACCCTTCTACAGCTTTGTGAATCCACCCAAGTGTGATGACTGCAACAGTAAAACATGAAGAACATAGTACAATTGTGTACACTTACCATAAATATAGATGTTCGAGTGTATTCACTATTGCAGTCCTGGTTTCCCTCCCTCTAGCCCCCTGGTTTTCTCTCTCTGTCTCCTATTTATGGCTATTACTAACACCTTCTGTGGTATTGGTATTTACTTTTTACTGGTGGTGTTTTTCCCCACCATAACTTAGCTCCCTATTTGGGGGGCTCCTGACACTTGGGGCAAGAAAACTGATGTAATGGCGTCGGCTGCCTGGTTTTATACCCCTGACGACCTGATGTCAGTCCTGGAGCAACATTATTCAACGCAGAAATACTAAGTCTCTGGTATTCAGGCCGACCTGAGGGCTACCTGCAGGCAGATATTACCCAAGTGTGATGACTGCAACAGTGAATACACTCGAACATCTACATTTATGTTAAGTGTACACAACTGTACTTTTCTTACCTTCTGCTTCCCTCTGGTTCATCAGTATTCTTTTAATGTTGAGAAATGTTTGCCTCCTCTGCACCGAACCAATTTGATCCATATTTATCAATTTTGACGTCACTTTTGCCAATATTGTAGCCGTTATAGGCATAAACACTTTATAATCATGGCTTAATATTGAAATGGGCCTGTATGAACCTGGATCTGATGGACCTTTACTCTCTCTTTAGGCATTTCAGTTACCACCGCTTTCTTCCAGGATGTTGGCACTTCTCTTAAAATACAGTTAAACAAAGCCTTCCAGATCTTTTCAACAAAACCTTTCAAAGCTTTATCAGTGAGGAGGGATGCAGAGTATATTGGGAAAGAGATACTAAGGATGAAGCTGCCAGGTAGCAGGAAAAGAGGAAGGCCTAAGATAAGGTTTATGGATGTGGTGAGAGAGGGTATGCAGGTGGTTGGTGTGACAGAGCAAGCTGCAGAGGATAGGAAGAAATGGAAACCGATGATCCGCTGTGGTGACCCGTAATGGGAGCAGCTGAAAGAAGAAGATCATCAGTTTTTTTTTTCACCCCTAGCTTCCAGACTTCCACAGGAATGCCATCTGTTCCTGGAGATTTCCTGTGAATTGGTTATACATCACCATTTTTATCTCACCTCTTCCTATAGTAACCGTTAGTAATTGAGCCTCATCTACCTATAACCTTGGCATATTAAATTCTTCCATAAAGATTTCCTTTTGTACTTTTTCTTGATTTCCATCTATGTCCTTCTATTTTCCTGTTACAGTATTCATAACATGAGGGATTCCCCCCTAGGCGACCCGAATGTCCAGCCAGTATACCAAAGACTTTAACTACTGGAAGGTACATGCAATGTTGCACATAGGATAACAGCCAGCATAGGTCATAAAAGTGACATCTGCACATACCATCCTCAGAACGCCATCTTCTACCTTTTGTCTTATCCTAGAGTGATTGCTGTTTCAGATAAGTTCCCCGTTGGGGAATTTATTTGCGTTTTTCTTGCTACTGCATGTTTTCCGAGGTTAATGTTATCCAAGAAAGGCAAATGCCCTTGTGGAAGACACATTCCATGCAAAGATAACCACAATCAGTGTCTCTTCTGTCTGGGATCTGCTCAAAACTATAAGGCTGTCTCAGTTTGTCAGGCCTTTGTCCCTAAGATGCTCTGCAGTCATCTTTCTGCCATGGACATCTACCTCGAGAATCAGAGACTCAAGTGACTAGCTCTTGCAATGGTCTGGTGAGTCTCCAAAGAAAAAGATAAAAAAAAACGTTAGGCCTGAATCTTCTGTTGCGCCTCTGAAGCTAGACATCCCTCTCGAGGACAGTGAAGGCCAGGAGATCCATTCATTGCCTAGTTCTCTTTCTGTTACCACAGCAGTGGGTACTGGTTTGGAAGCCGTTAAGGAGAGTTCCATTAGCATGTCTGTAGAGGCCTTGCAGATGTCCATTCTGGACAGTAAGGGGAATTGCAGCTCACTTCCTTGGACATTCCTCACAGTACTTCTCCCGGCTTATCTGTTGAAGACAGTCTGTGTAGGACCCCAGACCTAAGTCTGCCCATCCATCCCAGCCTAAGGTTGATCCTCCCCTTAAAAAGAAACAAAAACACATTTCCACCTCTCAGGGATCTTTCCCCAGACTGGCAAGCTTTTTCCCAGGGAACTTTTAATGCTTTTCTAGCACCAAAACCTTTTTCTGTTTAAACTGCTGCTCTAGTTTCTCCTCCTCCTCCTTTGCCTAGGAGTTCTGCTATGGAACAGGAGGCCTCTGAGGAAGAAGTTTCACCCTCAGATGAGTCTCTGGCATACTCCGCACAAACTGACCCCCCCCCCCCCCGCGTTATGCATTCCCTGAAGTTGATTCCAACTGTGGGGATTTCCCTGAGGAAGCTATATCACTTGGAGAAACGATCTCAAGGATGAGAGACTTTTTCAAGTGGGAGACCACACAAGTCTCCGTGCAGAAGAGGTGCTATGATCTCTTACAGATGGACTCCCCCTCTCCTTCAGCCATTTCACTTGTGCTACCTGCCTTTCTGAGTCCAAAAACCCTGATTCACAGCCTCCAGTCCCAAAAAGGCTGAATAGGTTTTACAAGGTCCCTGAGGACAGCAAATTTCTTTTCAAATGGCCCCCTACAGATACTGCTGTGATTTTAGTTTCTGCAGATAGACCTTCCCTCCACTATCCTTCTTCCCTCAGATAGACAGCAAGATGATGGAGAGGAATAGGTAAAAACGTCTACACATCCTCTACTTTGGCCATCAGGGCTATTAACTATTAGACTAGTATATCTAAGTATGTTCTAGCCCTGCTTTCTCAGGCTTCACAGCTGTTGACAGATCTTGCTGATTCTGCAGCTAAAGCACAGTTTTCCTCTCTCTTAACGGCCTTCTCCCAAGTAACTAGACACTCCATAAAGTGCAGTTATGATGCAGCTGAGATATCTACCTGCTAGATCAGCTGCATCTGGATATGCCCTTAGGAGATTTTCCTGGCTAAGATTGCAGTCTTTGCCTGATGACATCAAGGCAAAACTTATGGATGCACCTCTTGACAGTTCTACTCTTTTTGGTGCTGATGCTGCTGCCTCTTTCAAATCCCTTCAAGAAAAAGGGAAAGAGTTACAGGAACTGAAGCACATATTTGTGTCCCCAGTCCTAAAGTATCATAGGCATTATCCTTCCAAACCTCATTTTGTGAGGGAGAAAATGTGCACCCCTCTTCTTCCTCACAAGAAAGGGACATGCAGCAGAGCTCCTCCAAATCTCAACCAGCCTTGGCTCAAAAGCCCCCCTTTCCTGATAAGTCAGGTAGTCCATGACTACCTGCCTAGTCTCTCCAACATTCCTCTTTCAGTGTCTCTCTCACTTCCTTTTTTTCATGGACAAGCATTACCACAGACAAATGGGTCCTTTCCATTGTCCAAAATGGCTACTGCACAGTTTGGAAATCTATCCCTACTTTCCTGGGCATCCCTCAACCCTCTCAAGACCAGCTCCCTCTTTTCCCTCTGGTACTTTAAGACTTGATCTCACAGGGGACCATTCAGGAAGTCCCCCTCTGCAAAGAGGTAAGGGTTCTATTCCAGGATGTTTCTAGTCCCCAAGAAAGATGGTCATGGAGACCAATTCTAGATCTTTCCCAACTCTATTTTTTTCTTCAGGTTCCCGCCTTCCATGTGCTCACGCTCCAGGCTCTGTTCCCTGTGGTGCTTCCTCAGGCCTTTATGGTTTCTTTAGACATCATGGATACTTACCTTCACATCCCCATTCACCCTCTGTTCAGGAAGTTCTTAAGTTTTTCTGTTGCTTCCTCTCATTTTCAGTTTTGTACTTTGCCCTTTGGACTCTTCATGGCTCCAAGGGTCTTAACAAAATGCTTGGCTCCTGTGATTGCCTTTTGCAGACTTGATAGAATTCGATTTACTCTTACATGGACAACCTGCTTGTTCAAGCACACCTGCCAGACATTCGGTAACAAAACCTCCAAACCACGGTATCCCTGCTCCAAAATCTGGGGTTCACTGTCAACTACAAGTCTTCCCTCAACCCTTCTCAGGGTCAGGGTTCCTAGGCTGCAGGATAAGGACAGACCTTATGATGGCTTTTCTCCATCTGCACAAAATGCTGTCTTTGCTAACTTACTTCCAACAGTTGCTTCCTCTAACTTCAATGTCAGTCAGAGTGTTTCTTCAAGTGCTAGGGTTCATGGCATCTGTTATCCCTATGTTACCCTTAGCTAGACTTCGCATGAGAAAATTTCAGTGGCATCGAAAAACAATCTGGTACCAGCATGCTCATCCTCTGGAGTTGTTCTTCCTCTTCTCCCTTGTCTCAAGAAAGGGTTACACTGGTGGATTCAACAAATGTATCTGAATCCATGTCTTCCTCTACAGGCCCCATATCATGTACAGGAACTATTTACAGATGTTTCAGACATAGGGTGGGGAGCAACACTGGGAAACTTAAAAGTTCAAGGCCTATGGTCTCCTTCCATAAGGAAACATAGAATCAAAGAGATGACTGCTTTGATTCTTGCTCTCCAAGCTTTCCAGTCCTGTCTCCGCCCAGGTACCCTGAAACTATTCACAGACGACCACCACAGTTCTTTGGTACTTGAACAAGCAGGGGTCACAAAGTCATACTTGCTGAGCAGGCTGGCCCTTCAGGCCTGGGAGATTGCTTCTTAAGCAGACTTCACATTACCAGTTGTTTACATTCCCTCAGCTCAAAATGATCTGGCAGATGCTCTCAGCAGGTCCATGACACACGCCTGTGAATGGATGCCTCACAGGGATGTGTTTCTGAGCATTTTCCACTGGTGGAGTACTCCTGAAGTAGATGTCTTTGCCTCCCCCTTGAACAGACTACTTCCAAAATTTTATGCTAGAGTCCCAGATCCTCTGGTATGGAAGATGATGCCCTATCATTCTCATGGAAGGGGATATTTCTTTATGCATTCCCCCCTTACCACTCATTCAGAAAGTTCTGCTGAAACTACAGCAGAGCAAACCAAAAGTCTTGTTGGTGACCCCCTTTTGGTTAAGACAGTACTGGTTCACTCTTCTAATGCAATTAGCCAAAGGCAATCATCACAAATTACCTCACAGGGTGGATCTTCTCACACAAGACAAGGGATCTCTTATCCAACACTATTTAACAACTCTGAGCCTGACTGTGGGGGTGATGGGCTTTTGATCCCTTTCTGACACCTTTTCTCTGAGGACGTATTTCTAGTCCTGCAGGAGGCCAGGAAACCCAATACTAGGAGATCCTACTTGTCCAAATGGAAGAGGTTCTTCAGCTGGTGTCTGAAGAAATGACTAGATCCATTTTCAGTGGACATTCCCCTAGTTCTTTCTTGTCCTCTAGTTCTTGTCTGTGTGAGCTACTTAAGGCTGGATTGGGTTACTCTTCTGTTAAAGCTCACTTATCCACCATTTCTGCATGTCTGCCACTGTCTCCTCCTTTAGCTTCTAGGCTAGAGGTTTTCGCAAAAGCGTCCTTCACATCAGACCTCCCAGGAAACCTGTTCCTATTCACTGGGATTTGAATTTTGTACTGGAAACGCTTACTCTGGCTCCTTTTGAGCTGGCAGCCTCGGCTCCCTTCATGTTTTGCACGTGGAAGACTATTTTGCTGGTAGCCATCACCTGTTCTAGAAGAGTTTCTGAACTCCAAATCTTAATGGCTTCCCAGCCTTTTCTCATCTTCCACAAGGATAGGGTTACAGTCCGTACTAACCACTCTTTCATGCCTAAAGTAGTTAATGACTTGTCCCTTAACCGATCTGTTTATCTAAGTACCTAATTTTCTTCCCCTCAAAATTCTAGTGAAAGGGTGCTACATACCTTGGATGTGCGTAGACAACTCAGATTTTACCTGGACACGACCAAGACCATTAGGAAATCAGAGCAACTGTTTGTCTCCTTTCATCCCAGGGTGCTGGGAAAACCTGTTTCTAAATGAACTATTTCCACTTGGATCTCTAAGGCCATTTCCTTCTGCTGTGTGTTCCATGGAAAGACTCTCTCTTCCTCAGTAAAAGCTCATTCCAATAAGACTGTAGCTTCCTCTGGGGCCTTCTTCAAAGGTCTGGACACTGCCTCTTTTCTGAAAGCAGCAACATGATCTGCTGTCCACACCTTCACCAAACATTACAAGCTGGATACTATCCAGATCCAGAGCAGGCTTTGCCAGGGCAGTCCTGTATGGTTTCATCGAGATGACTCTTGCTTCAGCCTCCCTTTCTCATAAGCTTTGGTACTGTCCCTCACGTTATGAATACTAATATTTTGTTTTACCTCTTATCCTTGGCTGATGTTTTGAGTGGAGCATTCAGTTCGGAGGATGGTACGTGCAGACGTCACTTTTATGGCCGATGTCAGCTGTTATCCTATGTACTGTGTCACACGTACCTTGCAATAGTTTGTCTTTGGCATACTGATCGGGCATTCGGGTTGCCTTGGCAGGGAATCTCTTATGTTATGAGTACTGCAACATGGAATAGAAGGACATCTATGGTTGGGGTAAGATTTTACACAACTATTCTTTTTATGCATATACATACTTTTATAGATTTTCCGAAATATTTCTAATACCTCTACAAAGATGTCTTATCTTCCTTGTTATAGACTCCTTAAGGTTGGCGACAGCCATTTCTACTTTTTGTTCCCCGAGTCATTGTGCTAAAAGTTTTTGTGGTCTAGACTTATCAAAAACAGTTGCTTAACAGCAGTCTTTCTAAACTGATGCATATTATCAAGGTAATCCCTTATTTTCTGTTTAGCATTCTGCAGTTGCTCCTCCTCTTCTGTGAGATTCCCCCTATTCTGCAATACTTTAACATTTGTCAGTTGTCACATGTTCTCCTTGATGCATTTCCATTCTTATCTGCCCCATATAGTTTAACCTATCTAGGTGTCTCATTAAAAGGTTCTATGACATACTCCCTTGATCTAGATGTCTGTGAAAAGTCCAAAGTTACTTCCATTTTTGGAGGAGCTTTGCTTGACTTGTTTTTTTCAGCACACAGAATATTGTCATTTAAGTGGTTTACCTTGCCTCTTCTGCTTTATGCATTGCAAAGCTTCCATATAACTCCCTCACTTGCTTAGATATAGGTGTATGTGCGTGTGCAAGTTAAAAATATGTCAACCTCTTTTTTATGGCTGGGTCAAAGGCCTAGGCTCTAGTAAGGATTCCTTTCTCTGCCCTTGGGTTTGGGTGGCATATCCCAGCAGAATTTGATCTGTATTCCAAGGAGACATTGTTGAAGATAGTCTCTAATATTCTTTCTCTCTCTCCTAGTTTTAGGAAGCACAACAGATTTGTATAAATATTAATATTAGTTTCCCGCAGGAAGAGCCTCTTAGGCCTTCTAGTTCTGTTGGGTATTTTAATACACTAAAACTGACTGTTGACTAGATAGTAGTTGGCCAATTACAATGAGTATTTTGCATGGGTTGAATAACTTGGAGCTTATGCTTAACCTCAAGAAATGTGAAAAATCTGATATATTAAGATCAGTTACTCAGTGAAGACTCTGTTAGCATGGTCTGCAATGAAAGAGAATTATGCTCTAGTTGAGGTGGGCAAAACATTGCTTGATAGGTTATTGCTGATACCTAGGAATATTAACATCAGGAAAATGGCAAAGGGTGATTGGCCAAGTTGGATTTGGTGCTGCATAGGCATCAGAGAGAGTATGGCCACTACTAAAGGGGCTGTCTGTAAAATTGGTAAGATCTTGTTGGGTCCTAGATCCCAGCTGAATGTGGGATATAAAATGATATGGGAAAAAGAACGAAGTACTACACTTCTAGCATGGAGGTGGGGTATATGCCTTCAGCTCTCCAGATATGCTGCCATCTCTCACAAATTTGCATTTTTGGCTGACAATTTCTCTTTAAATATTTTAATACTCCTTGCAAATTAAGTATTATTTACCAGGCAGTCTATGCTGTGTTGGGAGTACATAGCTGTGGCAGATTGGATCTTGGAATTGTATTCTGTTTTTTTTTTGTAATTGCCCAGCCTAAAAAGAGAGACAAAGGATGTGTTGAAGGAGAAGTGAATATTTTGCCATCCCTATTTCTAATTGGGTTTGACCCATCTCTTTGCCTGTCTGGGCAGGAATGTCTCAGTTATACCTGCAGACCTCTTGCTTAGGGAACTTGAAATTCATGTTTGTATGTTTTGTTTGATTACAGGGGGTAGTACAGTGAGCACAGCAGACCATTTCCAGGCACAACCAAACAGCATTATAAGTTTTTAATTCTTCGTAACTTATTTTTAGATGAACTTTAAAATTATTTTTTTATCTAATCTAGGATGATGTCATGGATAGTAGAGGTCAATAATAAGCTCAGCAGAAGAATGTTAATCACATTTTTGACAATTATGTGTTTTCGCAGTATTTTGATATTCATCGTTTAATGATGTTCTTTCTGCCCAGCCATTTTTTCTTTTCTTGAGTTTTCTTTCTCCAAATGTCTTCTTTGCCTGCATTCTGGCAGTGTAATTACTAGCCAGTAACTGAATTTTACCAAAATCAATGGCTTTTATTGGCTTTTCCTAAAATTTTTGTTTTTACACTGGGAGAGCTGTAATAAATCTATTGATCAGTAGGCAGCCATCTTGGTAGTCAAATATTTTCATACTTTAATATCTTTCACATGTACAACAGTCACTGAAAAGACTCCACCTACCTTGCATTTAAAGTACCTCTGACTGTACACTATACAAAGCTGCTTTGCAATATAACATTCAATTTACATCGTTATTTTTATACACAGATAGTAATAAGAACAAAAAATGTTTTACTTAGTTACTTCTTCAGCACCTTCTGTGAACTTCTAAAATTAATGATATAAATGGGGATTTATGCATTAGAGTTCACCCACCAGTTTAACATTGTCAAAAATGTACTTTTTCATTAATTTCTTCCTGTAGAGACACATTTCACATCTGATCTGTATATGTAATGAGCTTGGTTTATAGTCTAATTTATTTTAATAGTTTCACATTGTTGACAGCCTTCTTCCTGACGGTTTCCATCTCCTAGCACCAATCTCTGGTTCAAGTCTAATGTACTCCTGATTTTTCTAGTCAGCTGCTGGGCTTTTTTGTGCCCCTCATCCCAACCACAGACTCTGGTATCTATCGACCAATTAGTTTCACATGCGTCATGCATAAGGCTGTGTTAACTCGGACCTTTTTAGTCTGGACGTTGAAAATATCTTAACCCTGGACCATCATCAATTCTGCTTTCTCAAAGGAAGTTCCTGCATCTTTAACCTAATCAATTTCTTTGAAAATGTAACTGAAGCAGTGGATACTGGTTATGCGGTACATTAAGCATATCAGAACCTGACCTAGTCCTTTGATACTGTTCCACATGCAAGCATTGACAGACTTGTAAACCTGAATATAAATCCTTTTGTTGTATAGTGGATAGCTAACTGATTGTCTGACAGAACCCACATGGTTAGAGTTGCAGATGCCACTTGTGAAAGCAGAAAGTTGTCAATGGTGAGTGGTGTACCTCAGTGTTGGGCAGTCTCCTATTTGACATTTATTTCTCAGACTTCTGGCCAGTACTCCTGGTATTTGGTTATTTAAGTTTGTAGACGACTGTAAATTGTTTTTTATTCATTTTCTACCAGTTCACAATTGCTCCAACATGAGTTGGTGCAAGGACAATCGTCTCAAATTTAATTTGAAGAAATGCACCGTAGTTCATTTTCGTAAATAAAACATTTTCACGTACTGTGTAGGTGAGACGACCCTCCAATCAGACACTGTCATAAGGGATCCTGGTACTCTTGTTGACCATTCTTTATCGGTTGACCATCATGTCGCTGCAGTAGTTTGGAAAGCTTTCAGTCTGCTCATCTGATTTCCAGAGGCGTCATGATTAGATCCAAAGAAGTCTTGATTTCCTTTATTGAATATAATGCATTTTTTGACATGTATTTGTCTAAATATATCACTCAGAGATTCACCACTAAAAAGATCAGTGACCTCAAAAATCTAAATTATCAAGACAAACTGTCAGCCCTCTCTCCATTATTGGTCTCTTATAGACTTTTCCGTTGAGATCTGTGTCTGGCCTTTTGAGCAGTGAAAGAACTAATCGTCTTTGACCAACTCTTTCTTCACAGAACAAATGGTACCTCAAGTACCTAGGAACTAAGCCTTCATCAACAGATAATTAAGATATTTTACCATGATACTTCACCTCTGAACAAACTTCCAGTACATATCGAGTAGAGTAGCACTTCTTTTGCCATCTTCAATGCAAACCAAAATAGTAGGAAAAAAACAGAAATTCTTGCAATTTAAATTCTACCCGGTCTGTCTTGTGTTGCCCGCCTTGAGGCTAGACTCAGGGTAATTTTGAATAGGTCCTTCTGGCTGGGTTGTAATGGTCTGTAGACCGATCTCCTAGTACCTAACTAGAAACAAATTCCTGCAGTGGAGCACCAGTCCAGTTGTTTGTGTGTACCTTTTTTTTTTTTTTTTTTTTTTTTTTTTTTTTTTTTTTTTTATTTATGCAGTCTGTTCCTTCCAGTTTTTCTTGTGCAGTAGAAAAGTTCAGGTTTTCTGTGCATCTCCGTCTTCACTCATGCCCACTCAGATTTTCTTTTCATTGCAGCCTCTGTTGTTTGCATTTTTATCAGTTCATCGGAATAGCTAATTAAATATTTATTTTTCCCAGCATTTTAATTGGCTTTATATGTTCCTTCAATGTCTCTCTTATTTTAAACACGTGAATGCATTAGATTTATTTTTTATTTAAATTAATGGAAGCCATCTCCTGTACCAAAGCTAAAACTTGAACTGATTTTTACAGAACAGCTGCAAGATTCTTCCCAGCTAATTATTTCTTCTCCATTTTTGGTTGGTTTAAGATAGTTTTTACTGTCTTTTTCCACAGATTTTCAGATGTCCTTCAAGGATGCATCTGCAGTCATCACATATGGGTTGTCCTGCCTCAGGCAGCCCTTTGGTCGGCCGGATTCCAAAGTCTGGGTCCGGCGGCTGATGTCGCCTTCCCGGCGCCAGAGCCTGGGGTATAAAAGCGTCAGCCGACGCCATCTTCCTCAGTTTTTCTTGCCGCGTGGTGCCCGAAGCAGAAGCAGTTCGCAAGTGCCGGTCGGCCAGCTCCTGTAATTCAGCTAAACCGAAGACTTCAAAAGCTAAGTACCCCATTGGGGACTCTTTCTTGCCTCAGCCGATGTCAGATAAAATTAATAATTGTTTAACTTGTGGGAAACAAATACCTCATAAGGATTTCCACTCCTACTGCCTACCTTGCCTAGGCCCAGACCACGATGTCCCGGCCTGTTCCGCCTGTGCTTCCTTCAACCGACGAACTCTAAGACGTCGGTCGGAGTTTGCAGAGGAATTTTTTGGGGCTAGTTTTGCTTACAAAATGTCGTCGGAGACTCCGACTTTACATTTAATGAAGAAACGCAAGGACAAGGACCGACACCCGCGGTCCGCTGTTTCGGCTGAAACCATGGCCAGGCCTACCGCGAGTGTCTCGGTTTCGGCTGAAACAGAGTCCTTGGTACTACCGTCCACCGAAACCGTGCAACCGACAACCTCGGCCCCGGAGGCCTCTACTGTCTCGGTTGTTGAATCTCCTTTGGAATCTGGTGTCCAGGAACCTTCCGACACCATTCCCTTAGACAAAACTACACCAGCACGTGGTGCAGCCAGGCCTCCTGCATCCATGTCTATTAAGGCATTTTCTAGGGCTAAAGCTGCTAAATACTCAAAATCTATGCCTCCCAGGGTTATCCCTCAGGGACCCACTACAGGTTCTCAGATCCTTAGTCTAGCAGAGGACCTTATTTCATTAATTAGGGGCTCTCAACCTCATCCGGACAGGGGCTCTCAACCTCCTACAGAAAAAAGGCCCAGGGTTGAGCCCTCTGATCCCCTCTCCTCAGATGAGGCCTCTAATGGCTCTGCCCTCTTGGACTACCAGGAGGAGGCTTTTTCGGCCTACGAGGATTCAGATGCAGAGGAATCTATCCCTTCGGCCTCCCCTCCTGAAGAACTGTCTTTTGGGGAAACTTTGCACACTATGAGGGAGCATTTCCAATGGCAGGGCCAGGAATTCTCTGATTCCTGGAAGAGATTAAGGACCTTCTTGCATTTGCCTCAGCATAGACCTTTGGCTATCCCCCCTGTTTTGAATGTCATTGATGATGAACTCCGGACTGGCAAGACGAGACAGGAGGAGAAGGCAACTGCACACACCACAAAACCAGCCTCACATAATGCTACCACACCACTGAATCAAACACATAAACACACAAAGACATACTCGGAGGCTCTGAGTAAAAAATTACCTAAACAGCAGAGGCCTCCAAAGCAGACACCCAAACAACTGCTACCTCAAGACACCCCACAAGCAACACATAAACCACAAAAGCAGTGTGCAAAGCAGTCACAGCCCTTAAAGCCAAATACAACACCAAACATACTTGTCATAGGTGACTCCATAGTCAGACACACTGACGTCCCACTCACCAGGCTGAACAAGGAGAGGGTCACAGTAAGCTGCCTATCGGGCTAGAATCCGCCACATAACACAAGCACTGGTCACTCCACGGCAAGTACAAATATGACACAGTCATTGTCCATGCTGGTGTGAACGACCTGAGACGCACCTCCCTGGACTACATGAAAAGAGACATAGAGGAGCTCTCTGATTATGTAGCCCAGGCAGGTATGACCCTAACCCTGAGCAGTATCCTTCCTTCACCAAGAATGATGCCACAATATAGAGACAAGATGATCAGCTTTAACAATTGGCTTAATGTCTGGTGTCATTCAAAGGGGATCCAGTGTCTGTCTGCCTGGGATGACATGCTTGACAAGCCACGCTGCTTCAAGGGACGGCTTGCACCTGTCACCCTGGGATTCCGGATATTGGCTAAGGCTCTTGCCACCCCTATAGTGCCTTTTTAGGCAAGGCTCAAATTCTAAACCTACCACCCTAGAAAACAAAAATGGGAAGAAACTGAGGGTAATGCTGCTCAATGCCAGAAGTCTAAATCTCAAAATGCACGCACTCGAGGCCCTTCTCAGTATGGAGAACATCGATGTCTGTGCTGTAACTGAAACCTGGTTCAAGGCTCCTGAGAGCACCCCGGCACTATTAGGTTTTACCTCATATCATGCATTCCGGCCCCAAAACCCGGACCACACCACAAAAGGAGGGGGTGTATCCATATTCATAAAGGATACCCACACCTCCAGGTTGGTGGCAACGCACAAAACTTCGGAAACCATCCAGGTACAACTAACCATAGGCAAAACTGCTCTACAAATTGTAGCATGCTACAGGCCACCCTCTCAAACTCAGGAACACCACACAGCCTTCCTAAAGACACTGGAGGGTATAAATGTATCTCCAAACACCATCATATTGGGTGACTTCAACTACCCGAATATAGACTGGGAACATTACTCAAGCCCTAACTTTCTAGCCCAACGGTTCCTGGAGTTCATAAATTCAAATGCCATGGAACAGCTAGTCACTGTTCCCACGAGAGGAGAAAATATACTAGATCTCATTATCACAAACATGGGGACAAAATGCTCCACACCGAAGTATATCCCTCATTGGTGAGATCTGATCATAAACTAATCTCACTGGAAATCCACATCCGCCCCCACCCCAAACAAAAAGACCACAGTGAAGAACTTCTCTAAAGCAAACTTCACACTACTCAAGACTGGTGTGGTATCCTTCAAGGCCCCTGAGACAGTGGAAACCACAACCCAAGCTGTGGAAGCCCTTACAAATGCCTTCTATGAACACCTCCAGGACTGCATGGATCAGGCAATCCCAAATAAAACCAAGACTCTTTCCACAAAGGGCAAACGTCCAGTCTGGTGGACCCCAGCCATTAACAAACTTTACAATAAGAGGAGAAAGCTATTACATGATAGAACAAAATCCATAAAAGGGAAGTCACCCCTGATCATTATTAGTAAAAAAATACGAGCACTCATAAAATCAACTAAGGCCAATTTTGAGAGAAAAATTGCCATGGATTCAAAGGACAATCATAAGGCCTTTTTCAGCTATGTTAGGAACCTGGGTGGAAACTCCCAGATATGCTCAGAATTAGTCCAAAATGATACAAAAATCACTGAACCCACAGACATTGCCAACATACTGGCAGACAGGTTCAGTGCAAACTTCACCCCCCTCTCCCCCCTTAAGAAGAGATAACTATCCCAGCGGAGTGTAGCCTCCCAGACATCTCAAATGCGCAGGTGAAAGCTGCTCTCTCTAAAGCTAAAAACACAGCATCAATGGGACCGGATGGTGTCCCCGGCTGTGTGCTACATGAGCTAAATGAGGAATTAAACCCACACATAAGGCAGCTGTTTAATCTCAGCCTTACCACAGGATACATGCCCAAGGAGTGGCGTACGCCAACTGTGGTCCCACTCCACAAAGGTGGTGCCTCTACGGACCCTGGTAATTACCGCCCCATAAGCTTAACAAGTCTAGTCTGCAAAGCTATGGAGAGGATCATAATGGAGCTCATAAACAAAGATATAGGGGACTTGCAGACATTGGACCCGACCCAGTTTGGCCGTTCACAAGGGAAGATCATGCCTTTTGAACTTGGTCGACTTCTTGAAACAGTCACCAAGGCCATTGATGAGGAAAGGCAGTCCATACAGCCTGCCTTGACCTTGCAAACTTTCAACACAATACCCCACTCGGGTATTGTAAAAACTTACCAGCTTAAATGTAAACCCATATGTCACAAGATGGGTTGCAAACTGGCTTAAGGACAGAACCCACAGGGTTAGAGTTGCTGGCGCTATGTCAGACTCCAAGCCGGTCACAAGTGGCGTCCCACAGGGCTCGGTCCTTGCCCCCTATTGTTCGGCATCTACTTCTCAGAAGTACAGGCCAACATGGGAGGACTTTGGCTGACAAAGTTTGCAGACGACTGCAAACTGGGCCATAGTGGAAAGTGCATCGGACACGGATATCCTTCAGAAGGGACTCACGGAAACAGATAGCTGGTGCCAGAGCCATGGCCTGAAGTTAAATGCCGAAAAATGTATAGTCATACCCTTCGGGAAAAACAAGGTAACCCCAAGCTACCATATAGGTGGCAATCCACTAAGCACAGAAGAGGTTATCAGGGACCTGGGGACCCAGGTTGACAGTGGCCTTTCTTTGACACTCACGTTGCTAAAGTGGTTAGAAAGACCTTCTACATTGCCCACCTGATCATGAAGGGATTCACATCCAGATCTAGTGAGGTTATTGTTCCCCTGTACTCTTCACTTATCAGACCAATGATCGAGTACAATGCCCCATTCAGGATGTATCTCGCCCGACATCTGCAGCAATTGGAGAGACCCCAAAAGTTTCTCACCAAAAGGATAAAGGGACTCCAAAATCTGTCATATGCTGCCAGATTGAAGAAACTCCAGCTCTATTCAGTCGCATACCGCCTGCTCAGAGGTGACATGTGCCTGACATACAAGGCCATGTCTAACCCAGAATTAATGGACATGCTCCACCTCAAAAAATCCAAATCCACCAAAACCACTAGAGCAAGCGACTTAAACCTTAGCACGGATATAAATAGGACATGCTGGAGGGATAGATTTATCACTCAGAGACTCCCTATGCTGTGGAATAGAGTCCCGGTCCATGTGAGGCAGAGCACCTCGCTGGCTCTGTTCAAGAGAAATCTTGACCTGTGGATGGGAGATCGTAGGTTTACCCCGGGAATCATCTCTGTGTCACTGCTGAACAGAGGCACAACAAACTAATGGGTACAGTATTTTTTCATATAAGGGGTGGCGTAAGCCACAAAAATTCGGGGTAGGCTTATAAATGCCTTGGGGCAGATAGCCTAGTATAAACCTATGAACCTATGTGTACTCTGAATCTAGCACAACCCCTGACACTCTCCCTCCGGCTCCTGCCAAACCCGATAGGTACTACAGGGTCCCGGAATCACATCTTTTCCTTTATAAGGCCCACTCTGCTGATCCAGAAACTATTTCCCAGGGCCCTAAAGGGGTTACAGCTGCCACTACAAAAAATCCACTCCCCTCTGAAAGGGAGTCCAGGGCTTTAGAGCGATGGGGTAAAAAAGTGTATACTTCTGCTACCCTTTCTATGAGGGCTTTAAACTGTCAATTTCATATGATACAGTACCAAGAATATTTGTTAGATGAATTGCATAAAAAGCTGTCTTCTCCTGAGCCCCTAGATCGCAAATCGCCAGGATCTGGTACATAACTCTCAACAGGTTAGCAACCATTTCTTGCAGTGTGGTTATGATGCATTGGAAGCTTCATGTAGGTCAGCTATGACAGGTGCAGTCATACGTAGACATGCTTGGCTGAAGGAACTATCTCTGCCAGACCATGTTAAAGCAAAACTTCTGGATGCTCCACTGGAAAAGAAAAAGTTATTTGGTTCCACTGCTCAGGAGGTCTTAAAGAAATTTGAAGAAAAGGCAAAATCTGTACAAACAGTCAAAGATTTTATGCAAGTCCAACCACCAAGATTCAGCAGAAATTGGCCTTCCAAGAACTGGTCCTTTCCAGACACAGACAGATTTCAGAGAGGCAAGAACAGGCGTGCCAGAGGTAGAGGGCAATCTAGAGGCTCCTACAGAGGACGTCAATGGCAGCCTCCCAACCAGAGAGGTAGTGCAGGGCCTACAACTGCTGCACAAGGACAGACTCAATGACTTTACCTTGACACCGCCAACCAGGGCTCAATTGAAAGCACCTTTGGGTGGAAAGCTTTCCTTATTTTCAGAAAATTGGCACATTATTACAAGGGACAAATGGACACTACAAATAATAGACAAAGGATACAGGTTCCATTTCCACACATTACCGAAAAGAAAAGGCATGCCAGACCTGCCACCAAATCAAAGGGCAGAGGCTTTGAAACAAATCTCCAACTTAATGAGAATGAAAGCAATAGAAAAGGTTCCTCTCGCAGAACAAGGCCAAGGATTTTATTCCAGACTCTTCCTTGTGCCAAGAAAAGAAAAGCAATGGAGGCCTATTCTCGACTTGTCCGCACTAAATACTTATCTCATTGTGCCAAAATTCAAAATGCTGACTCTACAGCAACTCCTTCCCATGCTGGGCAAGGGGTCTTGGCTGGTAACTCTGGACCTCAAGGAGGCATACCTGCATGTCCCTATCAGACAAAGCTGCAGAAGACACCTCAGATTTCTTGCAGGTTCAGAACATTATCAATTCTTAGCATTGCCCTTTGGCTTATCTACTGCGCCCAGAGTATTCACGAAATGCCTGGCATCAGTAATTGCACACTGCAGACTTCAGGGGATGCAAATATACCTGTATCTGGACGACTGCCTTATACAAGCGGACAGCCAACAAACTTTGGTAAAACACTTGAATTATGCCATCTATCTTCTTCAGGCCTTGGGATATACAGTCAACATTCACAAGTCAAGACTTGTACCATCCCAAAGAATAACCTTTCTGGGTGCGGATCTAGACACAACCACCCAAATGGCTTTCCTCACAGAAGAAAAACAAAACCAACTACCAGATTACTTCACAAACCTGTCAAGACAAACTCAGCTGACTGCAAGAAAAATCCTGCAGGCCCTGGGTTACATGGCTTCTTGCATTCTTCCGATTCCTCAAGCAAGGTTACATATGAGGAAACTCCAATGGTACCTAAGGAGTTTATGGACTCAGCACAGTCACAGCTTGGAAACTTTGATACCACTCATCCCATGCCTTCAAAGGGAATTTCTGTGGTGGGCCCAAGCAAGCCAGTCAAACAGGGGTTTGCCCTTCAGCAAACCAATAGCCAGCCAAACCATTACAACGGACGCTTCAGACCATGGATGGGGAGCGCACATGGAAGGAAGATGCATTCAAGGGCTATGGTCACAAAAAGAGCTACGCATGCACATAAACCAAAAGGAAATGCTGGCAGTGATACATGCAAGCGAGGCCTTCAAGTTATTTCTACATCAAGGCCACCTACTAATAAGGACAGACAACACTACAGTTATGTGGTACATAAACAAGCAAGGAGGCACCCATTCCTACCCTCTTTGCAGACTGGCAATGAATCTATGGGAACTTTCCTTGACTCTCAATATTCAGCTGCAATCCAAGTTTGTACCAGGAAAGGACAATATACTGGCGGACAGCTTAAGCAGGAACATCATGGATGCACACGAATGGATGCTCCACCCAGACATCTTCCATCAGATAACACAATCATGGGGGAGACCGGACATAGACCTCTTTGCCTCCCCACACAATCATCAGTTGGAGAAATTCTGCTCAAGGACATACCACCCACAAGCTTGGAAAGTGGACGCTCTCTCTTTCAGCTGGAGAACTCTAACAGTGTATGCATTCCCACCTCTTCCATTAATGACCAGGGTCTTACTGAAGATCAGGGCGGAGCAGCCAAGAGTGATTCTGATAGCTCCGGACTGACCAAGGCAGCACTGGTACCCATTGTTAAAGAGCATGTCACAGACAAAACCATGGCTTCTGCCACAATGGCCGCTTCTTCTGACACAGCACAATTACAAAACTCTGCATTCCAACCTGAAAACATTACAACTAGCTGCCTGGAAAATACCTTGACTCATCACCAGGATAAGCTATCCAAGAGAGTGAAAGATATCATCATGGAAGCTCGCAGGCCTTCCACAAGAAAGGCATACTCAGCAAAATGGAAAAGATATCATACCTGGAGCACCTCAAAGGGCCTGGATGCAACAGTTATGAACATGGCACATATCCTGGAATATTTGGCAGAAATGCTCCACAATGGCCTGTCTTACTCTTCCATTAAAATTCATGCTTCAGCAATTTCAGCAGAGTACAACACTGATCCACCTATCTTCTCTCATCCTCTGTAAGACAGTTTTTAAGGGGAATTAAAAACATCAATCCTCCAAGGAAACCACCAGTGCCTACTTGGGACCTTAACTTCGTGTTGGAAAAACTAACACTGCCTCCCTTTGAACCAGCAGCATCTGCAGAACTACAGTTCCTCTCTTGGAAGACTGCCTTCCTTCTGGCCATAACCTCAGCAAGAAGAGTATCTGAGTTACAGGCCCTCATGGCAGTTCAACCATTTCTTATTTTTCATCAAGACAGGGTCTCATTGAGAACCAATCCTTCACTTATGCCAAAGGTAGTATCTAGGGTCTCATTAAACCAAGCTTTTCACCTACCTACCTTCTTTCCAAATCCACAAAACAAAGGGGAAAAGCTTCTGCACACCCTGGACATACACAGGCAGTTGCGCTACTACTTGGACAGAACAAAAAATTACAGAAAAACTGACCAGTTGTTTGTAGCATATGCTGCTGGTGCACAAGGAAAAGCAGTTTCAAAACAGACAATTTCAAAATGGATAGGGAATTGCATTTGTTTCTGTTACTCCTTTCAAGGAAAAACTGTGCCAGCTAACATTAGACCTCATTCGACCAGAGCCACAGCCACCTCCACAGCCTTCTTAAGAGGGGTGGCTACCAAGGACATTTTAGAAGCTGCTACATGGAGCTCCGTGCATACATTTTCCAAGCATTATAACTTACCTTTATATTCCAGATCCAGAGCAGGCTTTGCTACGGCAGTCCTGCAGGGCATTTTAGCTACACCATCCTTTACATAGATCCGCCACCCCCAGATTGGCTATGGTATTCTACCCATATGTGATGACTGCAGATGCATCCTTGAAGGACATAGTACAGTTTTGTACCTACCATAAATGTAGATGTCCGATAGGTATGCATCTGCAGTCAGGTTTACCCTCCCTCCTTCCCTCTATGGTATTTCTTGGGTACATTTCCCTCTCATAGCTAGCTGGGGTTATCTATTATGGTGTATTTGTTTTTATATATGTATATATTTTTGTGCATGTTTGGAATTTATTGCATTTCTCCAAATTTAGCCTTCTTTAGAGGGCACCTGGCATCTGGGGCAAGAAAAACTGAGGAAGATGGCGTCGGCTGACGCTTTTATACCCCAGGCTCTGGCGTCGGGAAGGCGACATCAGCCGACGCCGGACCCAGACTTTGGAATCCGGCCGACCGAAGGGCTGCCTGAGGCAGGACAACCCATATGTGATGACTGCAGATGCATACCTATCAGACATCTACATTTATGGTAGGTACAAAACTGTACTTTTTCACACTCTGAGAGCTCTAATCAACCTTTAGATCAGTTTATAGCCATATTGGAAGTCCCCAAAACTACAGATTTTCTTCATGTTTCACTGTTGCAGTCATCACCTGTGCAGGGTTATCCCTGCTATGGTAGCCCTTGGCTGGCTCGAATACCATAGTCAATGTTTTTCTGCTGTTGCATGTAGTCTGATGTCAGGTTGTCAGTGCTATAAAGCAAGGCAGGTGATGCCATTAAATCAGTCTTTCTTGCCGTGGAGCCCATAGCAGAAGCAGTTTGCAAGTGTGCCGGTCGGTCGCTACCAGAGTTTGAATTACAGCTGAAAATGTCTAAAGCTAAGTACCCCATTGGGGAAAATTTTTTCTTGCACTAATTGATGTCCACGCAGCCCCTGATTCCCTGCATGATATCTACACAGGCCTCTACCAAGACCCTTTCGGAGTCTGGTATACCACAGAAATCTTCCTAGTCTTCCAAGCCTTTGGCTGTCTCTGCCTCGGTTGGGTCCGGAGCCGCGACGCAGGGACCGGCTTCTGAGGAGGCCTCTTGCATTACCGAATCTTGGCAAAAAATGGCATCTTCTCATCCGACTACCGTTTCTCTCAGACCGATGGATACTCTTAGGCCTAGATGCCAGGGCCCTCCTAGAAAATCTGCCTGTAGCCACCATCTTGCTCCTGCTCCACCACCCCAAGCACAAATGCTTAAAATGTTAGAGGACCTTATCTCCCTTATCAGGGGTAGTCAGGCCCCAACTTCTAAAAGGAAAATACACCCTTCCCCTGAAATTATGACAGAACAGGAGCCTGAGGTATCTGATTATTCAGATTTTAAAGAGGAATGGCAACCTCTTGACTGTTTATGAGGATTCAGATGCAGAGGAATCTATTCCTTCTGCCTCCCCACCAGAAGACCTTTCCTTTGGGGAAACCCTTCACACCCCCAAGGAACATTTCCAGTGGGAATCTCAGGACTAACCACAGTCTAAGAAAAGACTAAGAGAGCTTCTAGACCTGCCCCAGCACAGACCCCTGGCCATCCCCCCTATCTTAGAGGTGGTGGATGATGTTTTCCATGAATCCAGTTTAGCCCCAGACACCCTCCCACCTGCTCCCAGTAAACCTGACTGGTATTACAAAGTACCGGATTCTCACAAATACCTGTACATAAATCCTGCTGCAAACCCAGAGGTCATTACACAGGGACCTAAAGGAGTTAAGACTAGTTCTGCCAAGAATCCTACTCCTTCTGTCACGGATTCTAGAGCTCTGGACAGATGGGGTAAAAAAAGTATACACCTCTTCAATCTTAGCTATCAGAGCACTCAACTGTCAGTTCCACATGTTAAAATATCAACAACACATTTTAGAACTACTAAAGCAAAAGATTTCAACTTTTCTTGACTGTGCCAATTCGAAAAATTTAGCAGATTTACTGGACTCTACTTGTCAAGTAGCCAAACACACATTACACTGTGGATATGACGCCCTAGAAGCCTCAAGCAGGGCAGCAGTGTCAGGATCTGTCATTAGGAGACATGCATGGTTGAAGGAACAACCTCTCCTTGATCATGTCAAGTCTAAATTAATTGATGCACCCCTGGATAAGGACTGCTTGTTTGGAGCAAAAGCAGAAGAGATGTTTAAAAAGATGGAAGACAAAGCAAAATCTATGCAAACAGTAAAAGATTTCTTTCAGGTTCAACCTCCCAGGGTTTAGAAGGAACTTTCTCTCTAAGCACTGGTCCTTCCCTGCACTTAGCAGACAGGGCCAAGGTAAGCCCCGCCAGGACAGACCACCCAGGTCCCTATCCCAGGGGGAGCAGAGAACCAAACAGTGGACCACTTCCACCCCAAAGGCAGGGAGTTCTAAGCCATCTTTCTATGGCAAAAACTCTCAATGACTCCCTCTCCCCATCTGCCCTCCTTTCTCTCACCAAAAGCTAGTAGGAAGGCTTTCCCTCTACAAAGAAAATTGGCTTTCTGTAACAAAGGACCAATGGGTCTTAAAGATCATTTTTCAGGGATACAAATTCTCTTTCAACAAACCCCTAATTCCAAGAGGGTACCCAGACTTGCCTCAAAATCAGTGGGCAGAGGCACTGAAACAGGTCCAACCTCTCATATCCCAGGGGGCAGAAGAGCCTGTACCCTCAGATCAAACAGCAAAGGCTTTTATTCCAGACTATTCCGTGTTCCCAGAAAAGAGTGCACTTGGCACCCCATCCTGGATCTATCCATTCTGAACACCTCCCTGGTGGTCCCCAAATTCACAATGCTAGCTTTGCAGCAGCTGCTGCCTATGCTGACAAAAAGTGCCTGGTTATTAACCCTAGACCTAAAAGATGCCTACCTCCATATCCCCATAAGGGAATCCTGCAGGAAATTCCTGCGCTTCAGAGCAGGCTCACAACACTTTCAGTTCTCCTCGCTACCCTTTGGCTTATCTACTGCACCCGGAATATTCACAAAATGCTTAGCCCCAGCCATAGCATTTTGCAGACACAGAAATATTCAGCTTTACCCTTATCTGGATGACTGCCTCATTCAGGCAGAGTGCAAAGAAAAACTGCTCCAGGACCTTCTGTGTCAAAACCCTCCTAACTTCCCTAGGGTTCACCGTCAACGTAAAGAAATCAAAGCAAACACCCTCCAGGAAGATCATTTTCTTGGGAGCACTGCTGGACACAGCATCCCAAATGGCCTTCCTGTCCCCAGAAAAGGAGAGCTTCCTGCCTCTCTACTTTACCCAGCTGACTACCAGAAGTCACCTCACTGCGAGGAAGTTCCTGCAAGCCTTGGGGTACATAACATCTTGCATCGTTCTAATTCCTCTAGGCTAGGCTTCACATGAGGAAACTTCAGTAGTACCTAAAGAGCCTTTGGTGTCAGCACTGTCAGCCTCTAGAGATCTCTCTCCCCTCTGATCCACTGTAGAAGGGCCGATTTTATCTGGTGGGCAGGGGCCTGTGCCAAGAACAAGGGTCTTCCCTTCATCCTCCGCCCTACTAGGCACGCCATCACCAGCAACGCCTCAGACATTCTTGGGGTGCTCACCTAGCAGGCAGGCGCACCCAAGGTCTTTGTGATGCCCAGCACCTTCCCTAAATATTCCTTCTAGCCATCTACATACTCTCTACAGAGAATGTGATGACAGATGTTCTAAGCAGGTTCATGACCCCATCCCACAAATAGATGTTAAACAGGGATGTGTTCCTGGACCTGGTCCATTGATGGGGTATACCTCAGGTAGACCTGATTGCATCCCCTACGAACAGACACCTCCCAACTTACTGCACCAGGATACTCAGTGCTGGGGCATGATGGTGGATGCTTTTTCCTTTCCATGGAAGCAGATGTTCGTTTACGCATCCCCCCTCCCCCTCATACAAAAATTCTGCTGAAGATTTAGAGAGAACAGCCTCAAATTTTGTTGGTGACCCTCTTTTGGCCTAGGCAGCACTGGTTCCCCCTTCTGCATCATCTAGCCAAGGGCAATCACCACAAGATACCCCTCAGGATGGACCTACTCACACAGGAGAAGAGAACTCTCATACACCCCCAGATATCCACCCTGAGTCTTACACCTTTATACCGAATACGTGCCTCAGGTTCTGCAGGAGTCCAGAAAACCCACTACCAGAAAATCCTACTTATCCAAGTGGAAAAGGTTTTCTGTTTGGTGTCTAAAACAGCAACTTCAACCACTGGCTGTAAAGCCTCCAGTGGTTCTGTCTTACCTGTGTGAACTGATGAACACTGGCTTGGCATATTCTTCCATTAAGGCACACCTATCTGCTATCTCAGCATGTTTGCCTCTCTTCCCTCCTTTGGCTTCCAGACTAAAAGTCAAGTTTTTTTTAAAAGGGGTACTACATATTAGACCTCCAAGGAAGCCTATTCCCCCTCCTTGAGATCTTAATTTTGTATTGGAAAAGCTGACCTTACCACCCTTTGAACCAGCTAAGGACTGCACTCTCCAAGACTGCACATAGAAAACCATTCTTTTGGTGGTCATTACTTCAGCCAGAATGGTCTCTGAACTGCAAGCGCTCATGACCTCTCACCCTTTACAGTTTTCCACAAGGACAGGGTTTGCCTACATACTAACCCATCCTTCATGCCCAAGGTAGTTAACAAACTTTCCCATAATCAGGCCATCTGTCTTCCTACTGTCTTCCCTTCACCACAGACCTCCAGCGAAAGGATCTTCCACTCCCTGGATGCACGTAGATGACTCAGATACTTTTTGGCCAAAACCAAATCCATTTGTAAGTCAAATAGGCTCTTTGTTTCCTATCACCCAAGAGCTCTGGGACACCCTGTTTCCAAGCAAGCCATTTCCTCCTGGATCTTTAAAACCATTTCCTTTTGCTACATAGCCCATGACAAAAGGCTCCCCTTCCCAGTGAAGGCACATTCCACTAGAGCAGTGTCCTCCTCTGGGGCCTTCTTTAAGGGTTTGGATATAGCTGCCGTTTTAGAAGCAGCTACATGGTCATCTTTTCACACCTTCACCAAACACTTCAAGTTGGATATCATTTCCGGGTCCAGAGCAGGTTTTGCCATGGCCATTCTTCATTGCTTTGTGGAAAATGTCTCTGTTCCCCCTCCCTATCCTCAATAGCATGAGCTTTTGAATTCTCCCTTATGTTATGGTTACAGCAGCATATGAATAGAAGGACATAGTATAGTTGTCTAAAATCTTACCATACCTTTTGATGTCCTCCTCTTCTATATGCTGCTGTACAGTTTCCCACCCTGCCTTCCCCCCTGATGCTTGCCTGACTCTTGAGTACCCACTCCATAGTCGCTTGTTACTGGCGGCATCAATTTCTGAGGTAGGTGCGTGCTGATGTCTGCTTTATACCCGCCGTCCATTTATGGCCAATGTTCGCTGAGTGATGCAGGTTATTGCACATATCTTCACAGTAGCATTTATCTTTGTAGAATGGTCTGGCGTACGAGTCAACCAGAGGCAGACTCCCTCATGTTATGGATACAGCAGCATATAGAAGAGAAGGACATCTAAAGTTATGGTAAGATTTTACACAACTATACTTTCGTTTAGATAAGAAATTGTACTGTAGTCAAGACTAATACAATAAGTATAGTACAGTTGTCAAAGTATAATTACTATAACAGTATATACTTAAGTAGGCTGACTTTTGCAGTATAGGCTCCCACCATCCTATTCTCATTTTCCCAGAACTCTCTTTTCTTTGTCTATAGAGATTAGGGAGTTGGCGGAGGCAAGCCATTTAGACTATCTTATAACTTCAGTACACTTCTCTGCCAGGGGCCCCCAGCAATGATGTAGGCGTCTCACTCTAAAAGCTCTGGAGACAGAGAGAATCTACCTTCAGTATCTCTAGGTGGTTTACAGACTGGGAATAGGGTCCATTCATTGTAAGACTCTTGGGAGTTGCTTGCTGGTGGCCATCTGTCTGAAAAATATGCATGTTCCCACTTTTAAGGTGTGCATCAGCTGATATTCTGCACTAGGGTAATACCATCTCCACTCTGATGTCTAAAAAGCTCTGGAAGTCAGACTAGAATGTGGACATCTGCCTGTAGCTAATTCCCATGGATAAGAAACCCCATTGCATTTGCAGTTAAAATGTAGTTGAAGTGAGCATGCTTAGGCAGCCCTAAATCCTCCTCTTCTGCTCAGTGCAGCAGAACAAGGGCAAATTTGCTTTGGATGTGGCAATAATCCCATAGCAAGGGAAGTAAATATGTGCTTCCCACCATTTATGCTGATATCTTGCCTCAGTGCAAAGTTCAGAAAAGAAATAGCTAATTTTTGTCGCTTTACAGTGGATGCAAAGGTGTGGTTTTAGTCTTTCATGTTCTTGGCAGCACAGGGTACTCTTATCTAGCCAGGGGGATCTCTGTGTTTGGAGTGACATCTTCATTTTTTGGTCAGGTTCCTGTCTTACTGACCCTGATAGACATTCCACTGGTGGTGTGCAGGGTGAGTGGGATTGTCAGGAAGCCTTCCACTGCAAAGTGGAAGCAGTTTTGCCTTTGGATTGCCTCCTCATTCTTTTAGCTTACAGATTATTGTGACTTTTCTGAGGTACCTGCACTTTCGTTACTTCACAGTTATGACATATCCCTAAGCTGTTTCTGCTGATTGCAACTTCCACTTACTGCTCAAGCAGTTCATCAGAAGAATCATTTTTATACATCTTTGTTAAACATAATTAAAAAAATGAACAATAAAATAGGCTCAGTGACAACCTCTGGCAGTCAATAGCAGTTACCATATAGATGTCTTTTCAGACCAAGTAATGTCTACTCTATAATTCAAAAAGGAATTTTTAATGATATACTTTCAATAATATATTTTATATATGTCATTTATTGATTAAGTTTCTCTGATATATGTGATGTATATATTTAATTGTATGTTGTATTTATACAGTGTACTTTTGTTGGCATATTTTTATATCTTTTATGCTTTCCTGATGGGATACTTTGGTACAGATGGTTTAAGGTTGAGGAGTGTGTGGATTCATTAACTAATTAATCTTATCTGCCTATTTGGCAGTTGTGATGCCATTATTGAGTAGGTTATCCACCTACAAATAGTGAAGTACATTCACTCACATTGTATACTTGAGGTCTGAAGAAGCCACTTTGGTGAAAGCGCTTACCTGATGTCCTTCAAGAATGCAACTGCAGTCATAACAAATGGGTTGTCCTGCCTCAGGCAGCCCTCGGTCGGCCGAATTCCAAAGTCTGGGTCCGGCGTTGGCTGGTGTCGCCTCCTCTCCTACGTCACAATGGCTGGAGTATAAAGGCATCGGCCGACGCCATCTTCTTCAGTCTTTCTTGCCGTGCAGTGCCCGAAGCAGAAGCAGTTCGCAAGTGCCGGTCGGTCAGCTCCTGTGTTTTCAGTACCGAAGTCATCTAAAAGCTAAGTACCCCGTTGGGGAAAATTTATTCTTGCCTCAGCCGATGTCAGAACAAATTGAGAAAGTTAATAATTGTTTGTCTTGTGGTAAACAAATACCTCATAAGGACTTCCATTCTCTCTGCCTTCCTTGCCTGGGCCCAGACCACGACGTCTCGGCCTGTGCTGCCTGTGCCTGCTTTAATAAGCGCACTCTCAGGCGCCGGGCAGAATTCGCCGAGGACTTCTTCGGTGAATCTTTTGCGTATATCATGCCGTCAGATCAACCGACAACCCAATCTGCTAAAAAATGCAAGGACCGGGACCGACATCCTCGGCCCGCGTCCACTACCGATGTTACTCCTAAACCCTCTGCTAGCTCTCCGGCCCATTCGGAAGTGGTAAATCTACCGCTCCAGGCCGACGTCACAGCGTTAACACGACCTTCGGTCTCGGAGATCTCTCCGGTGCCGGTTGTTGATTTTCCTCCGGAAACCAAAGTTCTGGATCTACCCGACACCATTCCTGTGGACAAGGTAACGCCTGCACGTGGGGCTGCTAGGCCTCCTGTATCCATGTCCATCAAGGCCTTTGCACGTGCTAAGGCCGCCAGTCAGGCCAAGGCCCATTCTAAACCTGCCCAGGCCCCTTCATCCGATAAGCAGATCATGTCTCTGGCTGCAGATCTTATTTCCCTTATCAGGGGGTCTCAGCCTCATCCGGACAGGGGTTCTCAGCCACCTGCAGAAAAAAGGCCTAGAACTGAGCAGGCGGACGACCTCTCCTCTGATGAAGCCTCTGGGGATTCTGAGCATTTGGATACTCAAGAAGAACCTTTCTAGACCTACGAGGACTCTGATGCTGAGGAATCAATTCCCTCTGCCTCCCCTCCAGAGGATTTCTCATTTGGGGAAGTCCTGCATTCCATGAGGGAACATTTTCAATGGCAGGGTCAGGAATTCTCTGACTCCAGGAAAAGGCTTTGTACTTTCCTCAAGCTTCCCCAGCACAGACCTTTGGCTATCCCTCCAGTTATGGATGTTTTGGATGATGTTTTCTCTGACTCCAGTGCCAACCCTGATTCTCTTGCTCCTGCTCCTGTCAAGCCGGACAGATATTATAGGGTCCCTGACACTCACAAGCACCTTTTTAAGGCCCACTCTGTGGATCTAGAAACTATTTCACAGGGCCCCAAGGGAGTGGCTTCCTCCTCTGCCAAAAACCCACTGCCAGCTGACAGAGAAGCAAGGTCCCTGGAGAGATGGGGTAAAAAAGTATATACCTCTACTACCCTAGCCATGAGGTCTCTTAACTGCCTTTTTCACATGTTTCAGTACCAAGATTTTCTCCTGGATGATTTACAGAAAACGTTAGCCTCTCCTGAGCCTATTGATAAAAAGGCACTGCAGGATCATATACATAACACTCAGCAGGTTAATAACCATTTTCTGCAGTGTGGTTATGATGCACTGGAAGCTTCATGTAGGGCAGCTGTGACTGGGGCTGTGATACGCAGACATGCTTGGTTGAAGGATCAGTCTTTGCCTGACCATGTTAAAGTAAAGTTACTGGATGCACCTTTGGAAAAACAAAAGCTTTTTGGTGCTACTGCACAAGATGTATTGAAATCCATAGAGGAAAAAGCAAAGTCAGTACAGACAGTCAAGGATTTCCTTCAGGTTCAGCCACCCAGCTTCAGCAGAAACTGGCCCTCAAAGAATTGGTCCTTCCCCGGCTCTGACAAGTTTCAAAGGGGAAAAAGCAGACGTGCCCGGGGTAGAGGGCAATACCGAGGATCTTACAGGGGCTGCCACAGGTCTTTGCCTGACCATGTTAAAGTAAAGTTACTGGATGCACCTTTGGAAAAACAAAAGCTTTTTGGTGCTACTGCACAAGATGTATTGAAATCCATAGAGGAAAAAGCAAAGTCAGTACAGACAGTCAAGGATTTCCTTCAGGTTCAGCCACCCAGCTTCAGCAGAAACTGGCCCTCAAAGAATTGGTCCTTCCCCGGCTCTGACAAGTTTCAAAGGGGAAAAAGCAGACGTGCCCGGGGTAGAGGGCAATACCGAAGATCTTACAGGGGCTGCCACTGGCAACCTCCAAATCAGAGAAGTGGCACAGACAGTTCAGCTGCACCACAAGGACAATCACAATGACTTCACTTTCGTACCGCCTACAAAGGTTCAAAGAGAAGCACCTCTGGGCGGAAAATTAGCCTTATTCTCACAAAACTGGCATATCTTAACCAAAGACAATTGGATTCTGGATTTGATAGACAAAGGTTACAGATTCTACTTCCACACATTACCAATAAGACAAGGCATGCCAAACCTGCCACATCATCAAAGGGCAGAGGCACTCAATCAAGTTTCCAAGCTATTAAGTATAAAAGCAATAGAAAGGGTTCCTCCTCAGGAGCAAGGCCAGGGATTTTATTCAAGACTGTTCCTTGTTCCAAGAAAAGAAAACAAATGGAGACCCCTACTGGACTTGTCAAATCTAAACACTTTCCTCATTGTGCCAAAGTTCAAAATGCTGACGTTGCAGCAACTTCTTCCCATGCTGGACAAGGGGTCTTGGCTGGTGACTCTGGACCTCAAGGAGGCATACCTGCATGTCCCAATCAGACAAAGCTGCAGAAGATACCTCAGATTTCTTGCAGGGACAGAGCATTATCAATTCTCAGCATTGCCGTTTGGCTTATCTATTGCGCCCAGAGTGTTCACGAAATGCCTGGCATCAGTAGTGGCACACTGCATACAGCAGGGGATTCAAATATACCCCTACTTGGACAACTGCCTCATACAAGCAGACAACAAACAAACCTTAAAAGGGAATTTGGACTATGTCATGCATCTACTGCAGGCCTTGGGATACACAGTCAACATTCAGAAGTCAAAATTACTACCATCCCAACAGGTTACATTCCTAGGAGCCAAACTGGACACGGAAACCCAAATGGCCTACCTCACAGAGGAAAAACAGCAGCATTTACCAGAGTACTTCAAAGGCCTAGCAAAGCTTTCCCAGCTGACTGCAAGGAAAATCCTGCAGGCCCTGGGTTTCATGGCATCTTGCATCCTTCTGATACCTTTGGCAAGACTTGATATGAGAAAGCTGCAATGGTATTTAAAAAACTTATGGTCTCAACACAACAACAGCCTAGAGGACATAATCCCACTTATTCCATGTCTGCAGAAGGAATTTCTATGGTGGGCTCAAGCCAGTCAACTAAACAAAGTAATGTCTTTCAACAGACCTCAAGCAGGCCAAATGATTACAACAGATGCCTCAGACCATGGATGGGGGGCGCACATGGAGGGCAGATGCATTCAAGGTCTGTGGACGCCAACGGAAAGACATCTGCACATAAACCAAAAGGAGATGTTGGCAGTGATTCATGCCATCGAGACTTTCGAAAAATCACTACAACAAGGACATTTGCTAATAAGGACAGACAACACCACTGTCATGTGTACATAAACAAGCAGGGAGGCACTCATTCTTATCCCCTCTGCAGACTAACAATGCCTCTCTGGGAAAAATCCCTGAGCCTGAAGATACACTTACAATCCCAGTTTGTACCAGGCAAGGACAATGTACTGGCGGACAATCTGAGCAGAAATTTCATGGATCCACACGAATGGATGCTGCACCCTCACATTTTCTCTCAACTGACAAGGACATGGGGAAGACCGGACGTAGATCTTTTTGCTTCCCATTTAAATCATCACCTGGAAAAGTTCTGCACGAGGACTCACCACCCTCTAGCTTGGAAAACGGATGCTCTCTCCTTCAGCTGGAATTCTCTAAAAATGTATGCATTCCCTCCCCTGCCTCTGCTGACCAAGGTGATACTGAAAATCAAAGCAGAACAACCAACAGGCATCTTGATAGCTCCAGACTGGCCAAGGCAACACTGGTACCCATTGCTATTGACCATACCTCGGACCAAACCATGGCCTCTGACCCTATGGCCCCTACTCCTAACGCAACACAGTTACAGGACTGTACATCAAGACCTGAAAACATTGCATCTGACAGCCTGGAGGCTACCATGACTTCAACACCTAACTCTCTTTCCAAATCTGTTCAAGAGATCTTGCTGGAAGCACGCAGACCTTCCACCAGAAAAACCTATTCAGCCAAGTGGAAGAGATTCAGCATCTGGAATGCCAAAAGGGGTCAGGACACAGCATTACTGAGTATACCTCAGATATTAGAATACTTGGCAGAACTATTTCATACTGGACTCTCATACTCCTCAATAAAGATCCATGCCTCAGCAATCTCAGCAAAATACAACTGTGACCCTCCAGTGTTTTACATCCTCTGCTAAGACAGTTTCTAAGAGGGATAAAGAATATCAAACCTCCCAGAAAACAGCCAGTACCTGCATGGGACCTCAACTACGTGTTGGAAAAACTAACTCTTCCTCCATTTGAGCCAGCAGCAACCTCAGAAATGCAATTTCTTTCATGGAAGACGGCCTTCTTATTGGCAGTCACTTCTGCAAGAAGAGTTTTGGAGATACAGGCACTCATGGCAGTGCCCCCCTTCCTCATTTTTCATCAAGACAGAGTCTCTCTAAGAACCAATCCTACATTCATGCCAAAAGTTATTTCCAGGGTGTCTCTAAATCAAGCAATTCATCTACCTACATTCTTCCCCAATCCTCAAAAACTACTGCATACTTTGGACATACACAGACAACTACGCTACTACTTGGACAGAACTAAGGCCACCAGAAAGTCTGACCAGCTGTTTGTAGCCTATGCTGCTGGAGTACAAGGAAAAGCAATCTCCAAACAAACAATTTCAAAATGGATTGGACATTGTATCAGATTTTGCTATTCTTTTCATGGAAAAGGTGTGCCAGCCAATATTGGGCCACACTCCACCAGAGCTATAGCCACTTCCACAGCTTTCCTAAGAGGAGTGGCAACAAAGGACATTTTAGAGGCTGCTACATGGAGCTCCGTGCATACATTTACCAAGCACTACCACCTGCCCTTATACTCCAGATCCCGAGCAGGCTTTGCTTCGGCAGTCCTGCAGGGGATTTTAGCTACACCATCCTTATCATAGTTCCATCCACCCCCAGCTTGGCTATGGTATTCAACCCATTTGTTATGACTGCAGTTGCATTCTTGAAGGACATAGTACAGTTTTGTACCTACCATAAATGTAGATGTCCGATAGATATGCAACTGCAGTCGGATTTTCCCACCCTCCTACCCCTCTGTATCCTTCTTTTTGGGTCCCTACCCCTTTTCCGTTCAGCTGGGGGTATCTCCTATGGTGTATCTGTTTATTACTGTTGTGCATGTTTGGGATTATTTTTATCCATTTACCAAATTTAGCCTTCCTAAGAGGGCACCTGACATCTGGGGCAAGAAACACTGAAGAAGATGGCGTCGGCCGACACCTTTATACTCCAGCCGTTGTGACGTCGGAGAGGAGGCGACACTAGCCGACGCCGGACCCAGACTTTGGAATTCGGCCGACCGAGGGCTGCCTGAGGCAGGACAACCCATTTGTTATGACTGCAGTTGCATTTCTATCGGACATCTTCATTTATGGTAGGTACAAAACTGTACTTTTTTCGTTCATGAATAAAGGGTTTTTACTTGAAGTTTTTGTGATTCCTTTTTGAATTATAGAGTGGACATTACTTGGTCTGAATAGACATCTGTATGGTAACTGCTATTGACTGCCAGAGGTTGTCACTGAGCCTATTTTATTGTTCATTGACATTTTCTATTTTATTGGTGCTCAGTGCCATTTATTTTCCAGTGGTGCTGATTATTTACTTCATAATTAAAAAAATTACATAGGTACACAAACAGTAGTTCAGAAGAAACCATATCAACATTTATTTTATTTTCATTCAGTATACATTTTAAGAATTTTCATTCCTCAGAATAATGTTGTACCTTTACCACCGTTTGAAAAATCCTTCCCCTCTGTGGTATGTGACTGAAATTTATCATTGACAGATTTACCTATCCTGCCATTTAAACTTTCAGGTTTCAGTATATCTAAATGCATTTGATTTATTTTTTCATCTGTTTCTTGGATTTTTTTTTTTCATTACCCCTCCTCAAAGGGTGTCAGATCTGCTGGATATCTTGTTCAGGAAGGCATGTTTGATCATTTACATATAATGAGTGTCTCTTTGGAGCAACCCCTGATATCCTTCAAGGATGCATCTGCAGTCATAACATATGGGTTGTCCTGCCTCAGGCAGCCCTTCGGTCGGCCGGATTCCAAAGTCTGGGTCTGGCCTCGGCTGATGTCGCACTTTCCCCGACGTCAGAGCGTCTGGGGTATAAAAGCATCAGCCGACGCCATTTTCCTCTGTCTTTCTTGCCGCTCGGTGCCCGAAGCAGAAGCTGTTCGCAAGTGCCGGTCGGTCAGATCCAGTGAATTCAGCTACCGAAGACTTCGAAAAAAGCTAAGTACCCTGTTGGGGACTCTTTCTTGCCTCAGCCGATGTCAGACAAAGTAAATAATTGTTTAACTTGTGGGAACCAAATACCTCATAAGGATTTCCATTTCTACTGCCTTCCTTGCTTAGGCCCAGACCACGACGTATCGGCCTGTTCAGCCTGTGCTTCCTTCAACCGACGAACCCTTAGACGTTGGTCGGAGTTTGCAGAGGAATTTTTTGGGGCCAGTTTTGCTTATAAAATGCCGTCGGAGACTCCGACTTCGCATCTAGTGAAAAAACGGAAGGAAAAGGACCGACACTCGCGGCCCGCGGTTTCGGCTGAAACCACGGCAAGGCCTACCGAGAGTGTCTCGGTTTCGTCCGAAACTGAGTCCTCGTTGATTCCTACTTCCGAACCCATTCATCCGACCACCGAGGCCTGGGAGGCCCCGGCTGAGTCGGCTACCGAACTTCCTACCGAAACCAGTGTTCAGGAAAAGTCCGACACCATACCTTTGGACATTTCTACTCCTGCACGTGGGGCAGCTAGGCCCCCTGCTTCCATGTCCATTAAGGCCTTTTCTAGGGCTAAAGCTGCCAAACTATCTGAAGCTTTGCCTACCAAAACTACCTCCCAGAGGCCTTCCTCTAGTTCTCAGATCCTCAGCCTTGCAGAGGACCTTATTTCTTTAATTAGAGGTTCACAACCTCACCCAGACAGGGCCTCTCACCCTCCTCCGGACAAAAGGCCCAGGACTGACCCCTCTGACCCACACTCTTCAGATGATTCCACAGATGGATCTGAGTTGTCAGATCACCAGGAGGAGGCTTATTCGCCTTATGAGGATTCAGATGCTGAGGAATCTATCCCTTCGGCCTCCCCTCCTGAAGAGTTTTCCTTTGGTGAGACTCTACACTCCATGAGAGAGCATTTTCAATGGCAAGGTCAGGATTTCTCTGATTCTAGGAAAAAGATTAAGGACCTTTTTACATTTGCCTCAACATAGGCCCTTAGCAATACCTCCTGTTCTGAATGTAATTGATGATGTGTACAATGATGTCAGTACAGCCCCTGATACTCTTCTTCCGGCCCCTGCCAAACCTGACAGATACTACAGGGTCCCGGATTCTCATTTCCATCTGTATAAAGCCCATTCTGCAGACCCGGAAACTATTTCTCAGGGCCCTAAAGGGGTTGCGGCCGCCACTGCCAAAAATCCTCTACCCTCTGAGAGAGAGTCTAGAGCTTTAGAGAGATGGGGAAAGAAGGTATATACTTCTGTAACTCTTTCTGTCAGGGCATTAAATTGTCAATTTCATATGATACAGTACCAAGAGTATTTGTTAGATGAACTGAATAAGAAACTTTCTTCTCCTGAACCCCTTGACCGTAAATCCCTTCAGGATTTGGTGCACAATTCACAACAGGTTAGTAATCATTTCTTAAAATGTGGCTATGATGCACTGGAGGCTTCATTTAGATCAGCTATGACTGGGGCAGTTATTCGTAGGCATGCCTGGCTGAAGGAACAATCTTTGCCAGACCATGTTAAAGCTAAACTCCTGGATGCTCCAATGGAGAAACAAAATTTATTTGGCTCTTCTGCTCAGGAGAT
Organism: Protopterus annectens; assembly: GCF_019279795.1. Taxonomy (NCBI): domain Eukaryota; kingdom Metazoa; phylum Chordata; order Ceratodontiformes; family Protopteridae; genus Protopterus; species Protopterus annectens. The sequence goes on along the minus strand of NC_056741.1, from coordinate 602,507,975 downwards.
CTTAAAAAAGGTTGAAGAAAAGGCAAAATCTGTGCAAACAGTTAAAGATTTCCTGCAAGTACAACCACCGAGATTCAGCAGAAACTGGCCTACTAAGAATTGGTCCTTTCCAGACTCGGACAGAGCCCAGAGGGGCAGGAACAGGCACCCTAGAGGCAGAGGTCAATCGAAGGGCTCTTACAGAGGCCGTCAGTGGCAGCCTGCCAACCAGAGGAGTAGTGCAACAGCAACAACTACTACACCAGGACAGGCTCAATGACTTAACTCTGATTCCGCCTACCAGGGATCAACTGGAAGCACCCTTGGGCGGAAAACTGGCTTTATTCTCAAAAAACTGGCATTATATTACAAGGGACACATGGACACTGCAAATAATAGACAAAGGATACAGGTTCCACTTCCAAACTTAGCCAAAAAGAAACTGAATGCCAAACCTTCCACCAAATCAGAGGGCAGAGGCTTTAAGACAGATCAACAATTTGCTTCAGATGAAAGCTATAGAAAAGGTACCATGTTCAGAACAAGGACAAGGATTTTACTCCAGACTATTCCTTGTACCAAGAAAAGAAAATCAATGGAGGCCTATTCCCGACCTGTCCGCACTGAATACTTATCTCATTGTGCCAAAATTCAAGATGCTGACCCTACAGCAACTTCTTCCCATGTTGGGCAAGGCTGGTGACTCTAGATCTCAAGGAGGCATACCTGCACGTCCCTATTCAACCAAGTTGCAGAAGACACCTCAGATTTCTTGCAGGATCAGAGCATTATCAATTCTCAGCATTGCCCTTTGGCTTATCTACTGCGCCCAGAGTATTCACGAAATGCCTGGCATCAGTAATTGCACATTGCAGACTACAAGGAATTCAAATCTATCCATACCTGGACGACTGCCTAATACAAGCGGACAACAAGGGAAATTTGATAAAGGACTTGGCTTATGCCATCCACCTGCTGCAGGCCTTGGGATACACAGTCAACATCCAAAAGTCATGACTAGTGCCATCCCAAAGGATAACCTTTTTGGGTGCAGATCTGGACACAACCACCCAAATGGCCTTTCTCACAGAAGAAAAACAAAAACAAGTTCCAGATTACTTCATGATTCTGACAAGACAAACTCAGCTTACTGCAAGGAAAATCCTGCAGGCCCTGGGTTACATGGCATCCTGCATAATTCTTATACCACACGCCAGGCTGCATATGAGGAAATTACAGTGGTACCTAAGGAGTGTATGGTCTCAACACAGTCACAGTTTAGAAACCTTGATACCAATCATTCCATGCCTTCAAAAGGAATTTCTGTGGTGGGCTCAGGCATGCCAGTCCAACAGAGGGTTGCCTTTCAACAAACCAAAAACAAGGCAGACCATCACCACGGACGCTTCAGACCGAGGATGGGGAGCTCACATGGAGAACAAATGCATCCAAGGCCTATGGCCTCAAGGACAGCTAAGCATGCACATAAACCAAAAGGAAATGCTGGCAGTGATACATGCAATCGAGGCTTTCAAACCTTTCCTCCAACAAGGCCACCTGTTAATAAGGACAGACAACACCACAGTCATGTGGTACATAAACAAGCAGGGAGGCACACACTCTTATCCTCTATGCCGGCTGGCTATGAATCTATGGGAACTATGCCTGAAACTCAAAATCCAGCTACAGTCCCAATTCGTACCGGGGAAAGAGAATACACTGGCAGACAGCTTAAGCAGAACTATCATGGATGCACATGAATGGATGCTGCACCCAGACATCTTCCAACTCATAGCAAAGACATGGGGAATGCCGGAGATAGATCTGTTCGCCTCCCCACTCAACCATCAACTGAAGACATTCTGCTCAAGGACATACCACCCACAAGCTTGGAGGGTGGACTCTCTCTCTTTCAGCTGGAAAGCCCGAAATGTATATGCCTTCCCACCTCTCCCATTGATGTACAAGGTTCTACTGAAGATCAGGGAGGAACAGCCAAGAGTGATACTGATAGCTCCAGACTGGCCAAGGCAACACTGGTATCCATTATTGAGAAGCATGTCTCAGGCAAAACCATGGCCTCTCCCTCTATGGCCTCTTCTTCTGACGCAGAACAATTTCAAGACCATGCATCCCAACTTGAAAACATTGCAACTAACTGCCTGGAAAATTCCTTAAATCCCAATCAAACTGTTTTATCACAGAGGGTGAAGGACATTATCTTGGAGGCTCGCAGGCCTTCCACAAGGAAGACATACTCAGCTAAATGGAAGAGATTTCTCATTTGGAGCACATCAAAAGGCTCGGATGTCACGGTGGCAAGCATGACACATATCCTGGAATACTTAGCAGAATTGTTCCACAATGGCCTGTCCTATTCTTCCGTTAAGATTCATGCCTCAGCAATTTCAGCAGAATACAATGTGGATCCACCTATCTTCTCACACCCTCTCCTCAGACAATTTCTGAGAGGGATCAAAAATATTAAACATCCAAGAAGACCCCCTCTACCTGCTTGGGATCTCAACTTTGTGCTGGAGAAACTGACACTTCCTCCTTTTGAACCAGCAGCATCAGCGGATCTACAGTTTCTGTCTTGGAAAACTGCATTCCTTCTGGCAATAACTTCAGCAAGAAGAGTATCTGAGTTACACGCATTAATGGCAGTGCAGCCATTTCTTATTTTCCATCAGGACAGAGTTTCCCAAGAACAAATCCTACTTTTATGCCAAAGGTGGTATCTAGGGTATCCTTGAACCAAGCTATTCACTTGCCTACGTTCTTCCCAAATCCACAGAATAGAGGGGAAAAACTTTTGCACACCCTGGATATACACAGACAACTACGCTATTACTTGGACAGAACAAAAACTAGCAGAAAAACTGACCAACTATTTGTAGCATATGCTACTGGGGTGCAAGGAAAAGCAATTTCCAAACAGACAATTTCAAAATGGATAGGAAATTGCATTCGATTTTGCTACTTCTTTCATGGGAAGACAGTTCCTGAAAACATCAGACCTCATTCCACAAGGGCCACGGCCACCACTACAGCCTTCCTACGAGGGGTGGCTATCAAGGACATTTTAGAAGCTGCTACTTGGAGCTCCGTGCATACATTTGCCAAACATTACAATCTATCTTTATACTCCAGATCCAGAGCAGGTTTTGCTACTGCAGTCCTGCAGGGGATCTTAACTACACCATTCTCTTCTTAGTACCTCCTCCCCCAGATTGGCTATGGTATTCTACCCATATGTTATGACTGTAGATGCATCCTTGAAGGACATAGTACAGTTTTGTACATACCATAAATGTAGATGTCCGATAGGTATGCATCTGCAGTCAGGTTTATCCTCCCTCCTACCCCTCTGTGGTATTCCTAGGGTACTTACCCCTCTTTTAGCTAGCTGGGGGAATCTATTATGGTGTATTTGTTTGTTTATACATGTATATAAATTTGCAAATGTTTGGAATTTTTTTTGCATTTATCCAAATTTAGCCTTCCTAGAGGGCACCTGGCATCTGGGGCAAGAAAAACTGAGGAAAATGGCGTCGGCTGATGCTTTTATACCCCAGACGCTCTGATGTCGGGGAAAGTGCGACATCAGCCGAGGCCAGACCCAGACTTTGGAATCCGGCCGACCGAAGGGCTGCCTGATACAGGACAACCCATATGTTATGACTGCAGATGCATACCTATCGGACATCTACATTTATGTTGGGTACAAAACTGTACTTTTCCTCCTAACATTGTTTCTGAATTCTCCATGAACAGGTACATGCATCTAATAGATTTCTTCATCGGGGCTGATAGAGACCCCTTCACATCCTGGATTTCTGTTGGCTAGTGGTTGATGCTGTCTAAAGAGAGTGCATGGGTTTTGGAAGACCCAGGCAGCTGCTATTCTCCTTCATCCTGTGGAGGAAAGGGCTGCTAAGTAGACCTTTTCTAGGTAGATCTATGGCTACATTAGCTTTGCTTTCAGGTGGCTAACCACCCATTGGAAAATGTGGTCAGAGCTGACTTCACTCAAGGCATGGCTGCTTTTGCAGAGCTTGAGGGATTCTTTTAAAATGTCATCTTTGCTTGTAACTGTGATGTGGACGCATTACTCTGTTCACAGCTTCAACAAATATCATTGTCTTGACCATAGTTTGCGATTTGGACTTCATTTGGTACTGGTAATTCTTTCTCCCTTTTTCTTGCTGACCATTAAATCTCCACCTTACTAGACATTAGCCCATTCATTCTTAAGTGGTAGGGTGTCCCCAGGTCTACCAGAGCGAGAGTCATTTGAAGTGCCTGTAATACAGGCAGATATTAAGGTTGTTTGTGCCCTTGCTGGTGTGCTAGCAATGAGGATATGTGTTTTCACTTAACCTCACTCCCTGAATGAGGTGGAAAGCAAAGTCCATAACACTACATTAGCTCCCAATATCTTCTGATATGGGTATACTCTCCTGCACATCCACTATGAAGACTGCCAACATTATTGGTTGATTAGTGAGACACATGCCTGCTGCTTGCTCCTAGGCCGAGCATATGCATCCCCGGCCCTTCTTCTAAGAGTATTGATGCAGTATGCTGATTGCTATCTCACCCTACCCCTTTTGCATGGACATCAAGCACCCAAAATGCTAATTGAAGTCAAGTTACCTGAGACAAAGCCAGGGCTTTATCCCTACATGTCACTAGTGCTGGCTTCCTTTGATTTTTTTTCTTCTTTTCTTTAGGACCCTTTTTTATCTTTAATCTTTTAACTCTCCTTCAGATGTTCTTTGTGTTTCACTGTTGCAGTCATCACCTGTGGGTTATCCCTGCTGTGGTAGCCCTTGGCTGGCCCGAATACCAGAGTCATTGTTTTTCTGCATCGGCTGCTGTCGTTTGCTGCCTGACATCAGATCGTCAGTGCTATAAAGGAAGGCAGCTGATGCCATTATATCAGTCTTTCTTGCCGTGGAGCCCATAGCAGAAGCAGTTCGCAAGTGTGCCGGTCGGTCGTTATCAGAGTTTAAATTACAGCTGAAAATGTCTAAAGCTAAGTACCCCATTGGGGATCCTTTTTTCTTGCACTAACCAATGTCTGAAAAAGTTAATTGTCTTGCCTGTGGAAAACAAATGCCACACCGAGACTTCTATTCATACTGCATCACTTGTTTAGGCCCAGACCATGACATCCCCCATTGCTGGTTCTGTGCCCTCTTTAACATGAGAACCATTCGTCATAGAGCTCTTTTTGTAGCCAGGTATTTTCGTCTTCCGTCTTCGCATTCGAAATGGCGTCTGTCAGCCAACATTCTATAGACATTCCAAAAAAACATAAAGGTAAAGATAGAGACAGACCACACAAGGCTAAGCCTTCCGGCAACTCTACCGGTAAGCAGGTTGTCAGTTCTCCGGAATTCAGTGAGGTGCCTTTGCAGCCCCTGATGCCCAATTCAATACCTTTGCAGGCCTCTACTGAGACCCTTTCAGAGTCCGTATGTATGCCACAGAAATCTTCTTCGTCTTTCAAGCCTTTGGTTGTTTCTGCCTTGGTTGGGTCTGGAGTCGCGGTGCAGACACTGGCTTCCGAGGGTTTTTTTCGCACTACCGAATCTAGACAAAAAAACACGTCTTCTCCTCCAACTACTGTTTCTCTCAAACCGATGGATATTCTTAGACATAGAGGCAAGGCCACTCCTAGGAAAACTACCTGTAGCCACCATTTTACTCCTGCTGTACCACCCCAAGCTCAAATGCTTAAAATGGTGGAGGATCTTATTATCCTTATCACGGGTAGTCAGGCCGCACCTTCTAAAAGGAAAGAGACCCTTCCCCTGAAATACTGACAAAACAGGATTCTGAGGAGTCTGATTATTTAGATTTTGAAGAGGAACAACAACCTCTTACTGCTTGTGAGGATTCAGATGCCGAGGAATCCATTCCTTCTGCCTCCCCACCAGAAGATCTTTCCTTTGGGGAAACCCTTCACACCCTCAGGGGACATTTCCACTGGGAATCCCAGGACTTCCCTCAGTCTATGAAAAGACTTAAGAGAGTTTCTAGACCTGCCCCAGCACAGACCCTTGGTCATCCCTCCAATCTTACAGGTGGTTGATGATGTCTTCCATGAATCCAAGCTTAACTCCTGACACCCTCCCACCTGCTCCCAGAAAACCTGCCGGGTATTACAGAGTTCCGGATTCTCACAAATACCTGTACAGAAATCCTGCTGCAGACCCGTTGGTCATTACACAGGGACCAAAAGGAGCTAAGGCTGGTTCTGCAAAGAATCTTACTCCTCCTGACAAGGACTCCAGTGCTCTGGACAGATGGGGTAAAAAGGTATACGCCTCTGCAACCTCAGCTATCCGAGCACTCAACTGTCAGTTCCACATGTTAAAATATCAGCAACATACTTTGGAACTATTAAAACAAAAGATTTCAACCTTTCCTGACCATGCCAATTTGAAAGAGTTAGCAGATTTACTGCACTCTACTTGTCAAGTGGCTAAACACTCATTACACTGTGGATATGACACCCTATAAGCTTTGGCCGGCTAAGGACTAGCTGTATTCAAATGGATGTATAAGAGAATTTAAGTACCTTTATCTGCACTTTGTTTTTCCCAAAAATACAGTATTTAAATTGATTTTAACTGTGTTGCAGGAATATTAACTGAACTGGAAGTTAGTCAGTGTTTGCTGAATTTTATTATTTGCTAGTAATTACAGGTGTGGGGGTAGCCACATTCTTTGATTTCCTGTCCTTGCCTATTTAAGTGGTACAGTGTGGAATATTTTCTGCTTAAAAACCTCAGCTTTGGCCGGCTAAGAACTAGCTGTATTCAACTGGACGTATAAGAGAATTTAAGTACCTTTATCTGCACTTTTTTCCCCCAAAAATACAGTATTTAAATTGATTTTAACTGTGTTGCAGGAATATTAACTGAACTGGAAGTTTTGACTCTGCTCTTCAGTTAGTCCCACCCACCCTTCCTGTTTTTTTTTTGGTGTTCATCTTAGTGGCCTTGAAACTGCCCGCCCCTCTTGTAAATTTGTGTTTGGATACTCCTTCTGGGCCCATCTCACTTGCTCACTCAACTGAGTGCATTGAGATCATATTCTGATTTCAGGCACTCCTACTGTGTACAAAGAGAGCATCTGCGAAACAGAAAAAAAAATTAAGCTTGTTTCCTGCCTTTCCTGTTAAGTGGTATAGACTATTTGTAGGCTTCTGAGCCCCCAAGCTCTTCTGTGTTGGAGGGAAGCCTTCTAGCTTAGTTTTTTTTTCTTATAACTAGCCAGTTTTCTAGTTTCAGCACTCAAATCTGTTTCTTTGATCTCAGCACTTGTTCAGAAAAAAAAAATTCATCTGCTTTTACTGTACTTGTGTTTCTACCTACTTTATTTTACTTTTGCATCATCTTAAAAGTACTCAATTGTATTTATTACTGCTTGGTGTAACTCATTCTAAGCCTTTTGGTGTAAACACTTGGGCTTCGGACCAGTTGTTTTGCACTGAGAGGGTTTGTGGTCTGCACTGCAGTGGCAGAACAGGTAGCTTACATCCTTCTAGGTTGGGAACTGCTGATTGAGGGCTCAGTGTCTGTTATTCTAAAAGTGTATTAATTCTGGTTTAAGCACTTGGGCTTTCAGGCCAGTTATTTTACATTAAGAGGCTTTGTGGTCTGCACTCTTGTGGGAGGAGAGGCTGGACTCTGCCCTTCTGAGCTGGGAATTTCTGGTTAAAGGCTTATAGTGCATGCATATCTGAACTGCTTCTTACTGAAGTTGGTGCGCCTTGTTTGCTGTGGCATAGACAGGATTCGGGCCTGCTGGATCTAGCTTTGTTTGTGTAACTTGAGCACTAATCCAGGCATTCTCTAAAGTATTCAGTTGTATTTATTACTGCTTGGTAGTAACTTGATTAAAGTGTAGCTATCATTCTAAGTCTTTTGGATTAAGCACTTGGGCTTCAGACCAGTTGTTTTACATTAGGAAGGTTTGTGGCATGCACTGTGGTGGCAGGACAGGTAGCTTTCATCCTTCTAAGTTGGGAACTGCTGATTGAGAGCCCAGTGTCTGTTATTCTTAGTGTATTAGTTCTGGTTTAAGCACTTGGGCTTCAGGCCAGTTATTTTACATTAAGAAGGTTCGTGGTCTGCACTCTTGTGGGAGAAGAGGCTGGACTCTGCCCTTCTGAGCTGGGAATTTCTGGTTAAAGGTTTATAGTGCCTGAATATTTGAACTGTATCTTACTGAAATTGGTACACCTTGTTTGCTGTAGCATAGATTAGATCCAGGCCTGCTGAATCTAGCTTTGTTTATATGCTTGTTGTTTGTTTGCTTGTTATTTCCCTGGAATGCTAATTCCACCTAATACTGTGACTTCTCAGCTTCTGTGGATCACTAGTGATATCTGCATTGCTTATTGTACTTATTTCCTTGTTTCACTTGAAAGAAAGTTACTGTTTGTCGTTTTGCATTTAAGTTACCTGTAACACATTGCACTTAAGTTACCTGGCACTTGCTCACTAAAGCAATTATATAAGTCAGCACTAAAAATTAAAAGCACTACACCCTCACTCCCCACTGGCCCTTGTTTTCAATTATAAAGGAATTCCCAATATTATTCTAGCATGTCCAAAGGTCAGTTGTCAATCTCCTCTCCGGTCCAGCTGGTGAATCTGGGAATCTTGAGGCAATGTTACAACTGCCTCATGTACACAGACAACCCTCTCCTCCTCCCAACAAATTCCAACACATGTGAGAGATGCAACCATATAGCCAAACTGGAAGCTAAGCTCTCTCAACTCAGTACTGGCATAACCAGTCAGGAGGAGAAGGAAACCACACTCACTACAATTCCAGTCTCACATAGACCTATCACGACAGCAAACCAAACACATAATCACACAAAAACATACTCGGAGGCTCTAAATAAAGATCTGCCTAAGCAGCAGAGACCTCCAAAGCAGACACCCAAGCAACCGCTACCCCAAAAAAAAAAAACATGTGCAACACATATCTCACAAAGCCAGTGTGCCAAACAGTCACAGCCCTTAAGACTAAACAACACACCTGATACACTTGTAATAGGTGACTCTATCGTCAGGCACACTGACGTCCCGCTCACCAGGCTGAACAAGGAGAGGGTCACGGTGAGCAGCCTGTCGGGCGCTAGGATCTGCCACATAACACAAGCACTCTGGTCACTCCAAGGCAAGTACAAATATGACTCGGTCATTGTCCATGCTGGTGTGAATGACCTGAGACGTACCTCCCTGGACTATATGAAAAGAGACATAGAGGAGCTCTCTGAGCATGTAGCCCAGGCCGGTATGACCCTGACCTTGAGTAGCATCTTACCCTCACCAAGAATGATGCCACAATATGAAGACAAGATGATCAATTTCAAAAATTGGCTTAAGTACTGGTGTCATTCAAAGGGGATCCAATGCGTGTCAGCTTGGGATGATATGCTCGACAAGCCACGATGCTTCGCTAGGGACGGCTTGCACCTGTCACCCCTGGGCTTTCGGATATTGGCAAAGGCTCTTGCTACCCCCATAGTGCCTTTTTTAGGCAAGGCTCAAAAGACAAACCCACCTCCATAGGTGTCACAAGGGATAAGAAACTAAGAGTAATGCTACTCAATGCCAGAAGTCTAAACCTCAAGATGCACGCACTCAAAACTCTCCTTAGCATGGAGAACATCGATATCTGTGCAGTAACAGAAATCTGGTTCAGGGCTCCCGAGAGCACCCCAGCACTACCAGGTTATGCCTCATACCATGCTTTTCGCCCCAAAACTTGGACCGAACCACAAAAGGAGGGAGTATCGATATTCATCAAAGATACCCACACCTCCAGGTTGGTGGCAAAGCACGAAGCATCAGAGACTATCCATGTGCAACTAACAGTGGGTAAAACTGCCTTCCAGTTTATAGCCTGCTACAGACCACCCTCCCAAACCCAGGAACCCCACTCGGCCTTCCTGAGAACACTGGAAAATCTGAAGGTCTCTCCAAACACCATTATATTGGGCGACTTCAACTACCCAAACATAGACTGGCAGCATTACTCTAGCTCCAACACCCTAGCCCAAAGGTTCCTAGAATTTATAAACTCGAATGCTATGGAACAACTTGTTACCACTCCCACAAGAGGGGAAAACATACTGGACCTGATCATCACCAACATGGGGACTCTATGCTCCAGACCAGAAGTGTATCCCTCACTGGTAAGATCAGACCATAAACTAATCTCACTGGATATACACATCCCGACCCCACCCCTTGCCCAGAAAACCACAGTGAAAAACTTCTCTAAAGCAAATTTCACACTCCTCAAAACCGAGGTGGAATCCTTCAAAGCCCCCGGGCCTGTGGAAAATACGGCCCAGACCGCAGAATCCTTTATAAACGCATTCTCTGAACACCTTCAGGAATGCATGGATCATGTGATCCCAAATAAAACCAAGACCCAATCCTCCAAAGGCAGACATCCTGTCTGGTGGACCCCAACCATAAACAAACTATACAATAGAAGGAGGAAGCTACTAAATGATAGAGCAAAATCCCAAAAAGGGAAGGCATCACTGATCAGTATTAGCAAAAAACTATGGGCACTCATAAAATTGTCTAAAGCCAGCTTCGAGAGAAAAATTGCACAGGACACTGAGGATAATCACAAGGCTTTCTTTAGTTATGTTAGGAACCTGGGTGGTAATTCCCAGATATGCTCAGAATTAGTCCAAAATGACAAAAAGTACACCAAACCCACAGACATTGCCAACAATCCTAGCTGACAGGTTCAGTGCAAACTCCCCCCCCCCTTTCCACCAAAAGGGCAAATATCTATCCCAGCAGAGTGCTGCCCCCCTGACATCTCAGATGCTCAGGTAAGAGCCGCCCTCTCCAAAGCAAAAAACACAGCATCAGTGGGACCAGACAGTGTCCCAGGCTGCGTCCTACATGAACTCCAGGAAGAGCTAAACCCAAACATAAAACTACTGTTCAATCTCAGCCTTACTACAGGATATGTGGCCAAAGAGTGGCGTACAGCAACAGTGGTCACTCTCCATAAAGGTGGTGCCTCAACAGATCCTGGAAACTATCGCCCCATAAGCCTGACTAGCTTGGTCTGCAAAGCTATGGAAAGGATCATCATGGACCTCATAAATAAAGGTATTGCGGACCTTTACTGGATCCTACCCAGTTCGGCTTTGTTAAGGGCAGATCCTGCCTCTTAAACCTGGTTAATTTCTTTGAAACAGTCACCAAGGCCATTGACGAGGGGAAGGTGGTCCACACAGCCTACCTGGACCTCGCAAAAGCCTTCGATACAATACCCCACTCGGGCATTATAGATAAGCTCACCAGCTTAAATATAAACCCCTATGTCACTAGATGGATTGCAAACTGGCTCAAGGACAGAACCCACATGGTTAGAATTGCTGGAGCCATGTCAGACTCCAAACCAGTTACAAGTGGTGTCCCACAAGGCTCAGTCCTGGGACCTGTCTTGTTCGGTATATATTTCTCGGAGGTACAGGCCAACACGGAAGGACTGTGGCTGACCAAGTTCGCAGATGACTGCAAACTGGGCGCCATAATCGACTCTCCAGCCGACACAAGCATCCTCCAAAAGGGCCTCATAGAAACAGACAACTGGTGCCAGAGCCATGGCCTCAAGCTAAATGCCAAAAAGTGTATAGTCATCCCCTTTGGCAAAAACAAAGTGCCCACAAATTACCACATAGGTGGTAATCCATTAAGTACAGAAGAAGTAATTAGGGACCTGGGGACCCAAATTGATAGCAATCTCTCATGTGACAACCACGTGGTCAAAGTGGTTAGAAAATCATTTTATATAGCCCACGTAATCATTAAGGGATTCGCATCTAGATCAGGGGAGGTCATCGTGCCTCTTTACTCATCCCTCATCAGGTCCATAATTGAGTACAGTGCCCCTTTTGGGATGTACCTTACCAGACACCTGCAGCAACTGGAAAGACCCCAAAAGTACCTCACCAAGAGGCTCAAAGGGCTCAAACAGATGCCATGTGCTGCCCGGTTAAAGAAACTCCAGCTCTACTCAGTGGCATACCGCCTGCTCAGAGGCGATCTGTGCCTGACGTATAAAGCCATGTCCAACCCGGAATTAATGGACATGCTGCACCACAGAAAATCCAAATCCCATCGAGCTATGCGCTCAAGAGACTTGAACCTCAGCACTGAAATAAATAGGACATGCTGGAGGGACAGATTCATAACCCAGAGGCTCCCTTCACTCTGGAATAAAATCCCAGTCCAGGTTAGGCAGAGTCCCTCATTGACTCTCTTCAAGAGGAATCTTGATAAGTGGATGGGCGATCGTAGGTTTACCCCGGGTATCACTTCTGTGTCACTGTTAGACAGAGGCACAGTATACTAACCTCGAAAAAGGACATAGCAAAATAAATTTAAAATGGGTGGCGAAAGCCAAACAGATTCTGGCTAGGCTTATAAATGCCCTAGGGCAGATAGCTTAGTATGAACCTATAAGCCTCAAGCAGGGCAGCAGTGTCAGGGTCTGTCATTAGGAGACATGCACGGTTGAAGGAACAACCGCTCCCTGATCATGTCAAATCTAAATTACTTGATGCACCCTTGGATAAGCACTGCAGTAGAAGCAGAAAAGGTGCTTAAAAAGAAGGAAGACAAAGCAGAATATATGCAAACAATAAAATATTTCCTTTAGGTACAACCTCCTAGGTTCAGCAGGGATTTTCCCTCAAAACACTGGTCCTTTCCTGCACCTAGCAGACAGGGGCAAGGTAAGCCCCGCTGGGACAGACCACCCAGACTCCTATCCCTGGGACAGCAGAGAACCAAACAGTGGACCACTACCACTCCAAAGGCGGAGAGGTCTAATCCATCCCTGTATGGCAAAAACTCTCAATGACTCCCTCTTCCCCCTCTGCCCTCTTTTCACTCACCAAAAACTAGGAGGAAGGCTCTCCCTCTGCAAAGAAAAGTGTCTTTCTGTAACAAAGGACCAATGGGTCTTAAAGATAATTTTCCAGGGATAGAAATTCTCCTTCAACGAACTCCCAATTCCATGAGGGTACCCAGACTTACCTCTAAATCAGTGTCAGAGGCATTGAAACAAGTCCAAACTCTAATATCCCAAGGGGCAGTAGAACCTGTCCCCTCAGATCAAATAGGCAAAGGCTTTTATTTCAGACTATTCCTTCCAACAAAAGAGGGCACTTGACACCCCCATCCTGGATTTATCCATTCTGATCACCTTCCTGGTGGTCCCCAAATTCAAAATGCTAACCTTGCAGTAGCTGCTGCCTTTGCTGATAAAAAATGCCTGGTTAGTTACCCTGGATCTAAAAGATGCCTACCTCCATATCCCCGTAAGGGAATCCTGCAAGAAATTAATTAGCTTTAGAGCAGGCTCTCACAACACTTTCAGTTCTCTGTGGTACCCTTTGACTTATCTACTGCTCCCAGGGTTATTCACCAATTGTTTTGCCCCGGCCATAGCCTTTTGCAGACAGAAACATATAGAAATTTATCCTTGTCAAGGACCTCCTCTTTGTCAAGACCCTTCTAACCTCCTTAGGGTACACCATCAACGAGAAGAAATCAAAGCAAACACCCTTCAGGAAGAATTTTTTTCTTGGGAGCATGGCTGGGCACAGCATCCCAAATGGCCTTCCTATTCCCAGAAAAGTAGAGCTTCCTGCCTCTCTATTTTACCCAGCTGGCTTCCAGAAGCCACCTCAATGTGAGGAAGTTCCTGCAAGCCTTGGGCTACATGGCATCCTGCATCCTTCTAATTCCTCTGGCCAGGCTTCACATGAGAAAACTTCAGTGGTACCTAAAGAACCTTTGGTGTCAGCACTGTCAACCTGTAGGGACCTCTCTACCTCTGCTTCCCTGTATAAGGGCCGAGTTTCTCTGGTGGGCAGGGGCATGTGCCCAGAACAAGGGTCTTTCCTTCACCCTCTGCCCAACCAGGCAGACCATTACCACAGATGCCTCAGACATAGCTTGGGGTGCTCACCTAGAAGGCAGGTGCACCCAAGGTCTTTGGGATGCCCAGCACCTTCCCTTACACATCAACCAGAAGGAAATGATGGCAGTACAAAAGGCTCTGACATCCTTCAAATCCCATCTCAAGCCAGGGATTCTCTTTATCAAAACAGACAACACCACAGTAATGTGGTACATCAACAAACAGGGAGACGCCCAGTCTTACCATTTGCGCAGGCTAGCCATAAACCTCTGGCTGATAGCTGCTTGCATGGGACTACACCTGATACCTACCAGGGATCAACAACACCCTGACAGACTACTTACGCAGAAACTTACTGGACCCCCACAAATGGCAGCTCCATAGAAAAATGTTTTTACAAATCACTCGGGAGTGGGGGACTCCGGACGTGGATCTCTTTGGTTCGCATCTCAACCATCAGCTGAAAAAATTCTGTACCAGGGAATATCACCACCTAGTGTGGAAGGTGGATGCCTTGACCTTCCTTTGGAACACCCTCTTTGTGTGTGCATTCCCTCCTCTGCCTCTTATTCCCAAGGTATTGATCAAAATAAGGGAGGAGAGACCAAGGGCCATCCTCATTGCTCCAGATTGGCCCAGACAACATTGGTACCCCTTACTGCGCAGCCTGATCTTCCTGCCTCCCAGGCAGCTTCCCCTGATTTCAGACCTCTTGACCCATGTGGGGGGGATGCTGCACCCAGACCTGCAGACTCTCAAACTATCAGCATGGCTAATGTTCTAAAGGCAAACAAGGGGCCCCTGTTAAGCAAACAGGTCCTAGACAGTATCACACAGGCCAGAAGGCCCAGCACCAGAAAATCTTACGCAAGAAAATGGAAAAGATTCTGCTCCTGGAGCCAGTCCAGAGGGAGCAATACCTCACTACCTTCCACCCCTCTTGTCCTGGACTATCTAGCGGAGCTACTTAATAGTGGCCTGTCCTTCTCCTCTATTACAATCCATGCACCAGCCATTTCAGCTCATTTTGATGCAGAACAGCCCCTGTTCTCCCATCCTTTGATTAAACAATCCCCCAGAGGGGCTTCTAATATCAGACCTCCCAGAAGGGCTCTCACTCCAGCCTGGGACCTGAATTATGTTTTGGAAAAACTAACTTTATCACTCTTCAAACCTGCTGCTTCAGCAAAACTAAGATACCTCTCTTGGAAGACTGCTTTTCTCCTAGCTATCACCTCAGCCAGAAGTGTTTCAGAACTTCAGGCACTGATGGCCATTGAGCCCTTCATGATCTTTCATGCAGACAGGGTCTCCCTGAGGACTAATCTCTCCTTTATGCCCAAGGTGGTATCTAATATAACTCTCAACCAGGCCATACATCTACCCACCTTCTTTCCTAACCCTCAAAACAAGGGGGAAAGAATTTTGCACTCACTAGACGTGCACAGATAGCTCGGATACTACCTGGACCGTACTAAACCCTTCAGGAAAACAGACCAACTACTTGTCAGCTTTGCTCCAGGGGTAGAGGGGAAGCCTGTTTCCAAACAAACCATTTCCAAATGGGTGTCACACTGTATCCATTTCTGCTACAGTTTGCATGGGAACCCCCCCTCCCCCCCCCATGTCTATTCAAACCCATTCCACTAGTGCAGCCTCCACTTCCACAGCATTCCTCAGAGGAGTTCCCACCAGGGACATCCTGGAAGCTGCCACGTGGACTTCTGTCCATAACTTTACCAAGCATTACCACCTACCTCTATTTTCTAAGGCTAGGGCAGGGTTTACCTCTGCAGTTCTGCAGGGCATGCTGACCCATTCCTAGGTCTCTTACTAATCCTACCACCCCTGTCCTCAGCTTTGGAAATCCTCCCACAGGTGATGACTGCAACAGTGAAACACGAAGAACGTAGTCCGTTTGTGTACACTTGCCATAAATGTAGATGTTCGAGTGTATTCACTGTTGCAGTCCTGCTTTCCCACCCTCCTTCCCCCTTATATCTTCTTTCTTTAGGGAGACATAAGTTTCTAACGGTGGCTTTTAGCCACCAGGACCACCTTACCATATTTACTTGGGCCTCTGACAGGTTAGGGCAAGAAAAACTGATGTAATTACGTCAGCTGCCTTCCTTTATAGCACTGACGACCTAACGTCAGGCAGCAAGCGGCAGCAGCTGACTCAGAAAAACATTGACTCTGGTATTCAGGCCGGCCGAGGTCTATCACAGCAAGGCTAGCCCACAGGTGATGACTGCAGAAGTGAATACGCTCTACATCTACATTTATGGTAACTGTACACAACTGCCCTTTCTTTCCACCCGAAGGGTTTACTTCTGTAGAGTCGTACTAGTCACTGACTCACCAAAGTGGGTCCCCTCATATATTAGCTGTTATAGCAGTGTCATCCTCCCATTACACTGGGCTTAGATGGATCATGTTTCAAGCTTCATCTTTAAGGATCCTGTGAGATGAGCAGGTTTTTATACTTCTTTATCACTTAACAATGTAGACTTCAATTCTTCATTTTGTTCCTAGGTTTGTAAAAGGTGCTCACCCAGTGATTGGGATTATGTGATACACAGAGGTGCTAAGCTTTCTCTCTTAGTCAGTGCTTTGGATTTCCCTGCATATGCTATAGTCAGGCATACATACATAACCTTAAGCACAGAAGCTTGTAAGAACAAATGCAAAGTTCTAATTAGTGAAGAGGACAGATCTGGTAGTTGAATAACCAGACAAGGTCCCATCATAGATCAATTGATACTGTAAGAAAGGTATCTGTTATGTATTTTAAAATGTAAAACTGTAGTCTCACTCTAGAATTACTGATTTGGTTTGTTTTCATTTACTACTTTTTTACACTGGATTTGAAAATTTGGGTATGACTTTGAAGCTTGCTCAAATCTGTATTTCTGTATTAGTACTTGTTCATCTGTCTTCAGAATTATTTTTCTCTTCCTTCAGGTTCGTGCTCACCAATTGGTTCTACCTCCTTGTGATGTCGTAATCAAGGCTGTGTCTGAGTATGTGGGTAACATCAAGGATGTTAGTAATCTGGATGCCCTTGCAAAGGATGTTTTCAAGCATTCACAGGTAAATTGCAACTGCAGACAGTTGGGTTGGTACAAATACATTTTTGTCGTTTTACCTGTTTAACTGCCATTTACTTTGTCAGCTCATTTATATTCCTTTGTCCTGCCAAGAGCTGAATTCTGCTATGACCTGTGGAGTATCCCACCTATAAATTAGTAAATTAATTTCATTGAAATATCTCTTCCTATTACTGTCTAGCCACGAAGAGTGACAGCTGCTGGACACCTCTCATTTTTGGCAGGTGCAAGATTTTTGCATGACCCACTTTGCCTGTGTGGCAGCCGGCTGAGACACTTCCATAACAGGGCCCGCTGTGCTGGGGTGCAGATGCATGGCCTGATTATGGTGCATTCAGGCTGCTTGGCAAGCTGAAGTCTTATTATGGTACACAGTGAAACAGCCGTGTCCTCCAATCCTAGCTGAGCTGTTGCTGAGTGTGCATTTTAATCTTTTTCATGCTGGCTGCTGTATTGCCAAGTATCATTAATCGGACCTTGGATGCTGGAGCTGCATTCTGCTATGTATTTTTCAACATTGTAACAGTGGTTTAAACAGAAAATGATGTTGATTCCTGATTGTGCTGAAAATAAGGATTTACAGGATTTAATGCATTCTGCTGAACAGGTTGGAAAACATATTTTGCAATGTGGTTTTGATTCACTTGAGGCATCTTGCAGGGCTGCTGTCACTGGGTCGGTACTTAGAAGGCAAACTTGGCTTAAGGAGCAATCCTTGCCAGATCATGTTAACGCTAAATTACTGGATGCTTCCTTAAGTCAGGACCGCCTGTTTGGCAACAAGGCAGAAGAAGTTCTTACAAAGATGGAGGAAAAAGCTAAATCTATGCAAACTGTTAAAGATTTCTTACAAGTACAACCCCAAGATTTAGTAGGCATTGGCCCTCTAAGAATTGGTCCTTTCCTGCCTCTTCCAGGCCTTCTCAGTCCAAACCCAGATCCAGCAGAACGCCCATGCTTCAGTCCCAGGGTACGCACAGGACTAAGCAGTGGGGGGCCCCCAATTCCAAATCTGGGAGTAGTAAAACTCCCCCCTGTGGTAAACTTTTTCACTGATTTAACTTTAAAACTTCCAAGCACTTCTCAACTGACTGCCCCTTTGGGGGGAAAGATTGCTCTACATGCAAAATACTGAGAACTCATTACCCAGGACAAATGGGTTTTAAATATAGTTTCCCAAGGATACAGATTTCACTTTCACACATTACCAACCCCAAACGGTTGGCCAGATCTACCCCCAAATCAGTGGGCAGAGGCTCAAAAGCAAGTACTGTCTCTCAAGCATAAAGGCTATTCAAGCTGTACCAGAAGAGGAAAACGGACAAGGTTTCTACTCAAGACTTTTCCTGGTACCCAGAAAAAGACAACTCATAGTGTCCTATCCTGGACCTGTCTACCTTAAACATTTTTTTGGTGATTCCAAAATTCAAGATGCTAACTCTTCACCACTTGCTTCCTATGCTAGGCAGAGATGCCTGGTTGGAAACACTTTGGGATGTGCAGGTATTCTTCCTTTAAACAATCAGGGAATCTTGCAGAAGATACCTACGCTTCAAAGCAGGCTACATGCACTATCAGTTCTCTGCACTGCCCTTTGGCTTATCTACTGCGCCCAGGGTATTCACAAAATGCCTAGCTCTAGTCATTGCATTTTGCAGGCAAAGAAATATTCAAATATACCCATACCTGGACGATTGTCTAATTCAGGCAGAAAGCCAAGTCATACTTTTGAATCATCTGGCTTTTATACAAGGGGTGCTAACTTGTCTGGGGTACACCATAAACAAAAAGAAATCACACCTGGTACCCTGTCAACAAATTATATTCCTGGGAGCAAGTTTGAATACAACTTCCAAGGTGGCTTTCCTCACGCCAGAGAAACAAATTCATTTCACAACCTACTTCAAACTAGTGGCCACAAAAACCCTGCTGTAAGGCAACTGTTGCAGGCCTTGGGGTTCATGGCCTCCTGCATTCTTTTAATTCCATATGCAAGACTGCATATGAGGAAACTACAGTGGTATCTAAAAAGCCTATGGTGTAAACATTCTCAGGATCTAGAAGCAATGTTTCCTGTCATATCTTACCTACAGTTAGAGTTCCTTTAGTGGGCAGAGGCCTGCCACCAAAACAACGGTCTAACTTTCACTCTACCCCCCTGCCTCCAAAACCCTAACAACAGACGCATCAGACTATGCATGGGGGGCTCACCTGGCAGGGAAGTGCATTCAGGGCAAATGGAAGCCAAGTCAAATGCACCTGCATATCAAAAAGAAATGTTAGCTGTACAGAATGCTCTGACAGCCTTCAAGGACCACATTTTTCCAGGACAATTAATGGTAAAGATGGACAACACCACTGTTATGTGGTACATAAACAAGCAGGGGGGTACCCATTCTTGCCCCCCTGCAGACTAGTCATGGCTCTGTGGACCACAGCCTTGAGCTGCCAAGTGCATCTACAGGCTCAGTTCCTGCCAGGAAAACTAAATACACTGGCAGACAGACTAAACAGAAACCTCATGGACCCACACGAGTGGAAACTGGAACCAAAGACTTTCAACATGTTGACAAACAAATGGGGGAGTCCAGATATAGACCTGTTTGCCTCTCCCCAGAACTACCAATTGGACAAATTTTGCACAAGGTCTCCCCACAAACAAGCTTGGAAAGTGGATGCTCTGTCCTTCAGCTGGAAAAAACTATCAGTTTATGCCTTTCCTCCTTTGCCTCTCCTTTCCAAAGTACTACTAAAGATCAAGCAGGACGAACCAATGGCGATATTGATTGCACCAGACTGGTAACGCCAACACTGGTGTACCCCCTCTTGTGCAGTGTGTCACTGTTGGCTCCATGGTACCTGCCTCAGACCCCCACCCTGTTGTCTCAGCAGGCGAACCAGATTCTGCACCCTCAGCTTCAAACCCTGAACCTAGCAGCCTGGCTAATTACCTAACCTCTCCTTTACCATCCCTCAGTAAACAAGTGATGGTTGTCATTTTAGAGGCAAGGAGGGCTAGTGCTAGAAAATCTTATGCTGAAAAATGGAAAAGATTCTGTGCCTGGAACCAATCTCAAAGGATGAGCAAAGCAGCGCCCAACTTACCTCAGATTCTTCAATATTAAAGTGAGATGCTTCACAAGGGCCTTTCTTTTTCCTCCATCAAAATTCACGCTTCAGCCATTTCAGCTCATTATAACACAGAACCTCCCCTCTTCTCTCATCCACTGCTGAAGCAGTTCCTCAGAGGGGCCAAACATTTAAGACCACCCAGAAGACGCCTAACTCCAGCCTGGGACCTTAACTTTGCATTGGAGAAACTCGTACTTCCTCCTTTCGAGCCAGCTGCTAGTGCAGATTTAAAATTCCTTTCTTGGAAAACAGCTTTCCTTTTAGCAATCACTTCAGCAAGAAGGGAATCTGAATTGCAGGCCCTTATAGCAGTAGAGCCTTTCATCATCTTTCATGCAGACAGGGTGTCCCTCAGAACCAATCCCTCCTTCATGCCCAAGGTGGTATCCAGTGTGGCTCTTAATCACTCCATTCATTTGCCAACCTTCTTTCCTAACCCACAGAACAAAGGGGAACGGATACTGCATTCCTTAGATATGCACAGATAACTTAAATTTTACTTGGATAGGACTAAACCTCAAAGGAAATCTGAACAACTGGTGGCATTTGCTGTAGGGGCAGAGGGGAAGGCTATTTCAAAGCAAACCATTTCTAAATTGATAGGCCATTGCATTCATTTCTGTGATGAGCACCATGGAAAACCTATCCCATAGGGGATCAGACCCCATTCAACCAGGGCTGCATCTACCTCTACAGCCTTTCTCAGAGGTGTCCCTACCAGGGACATCCTAAAAGCTGCTATCTGGAGTTCTGTACATACTTTCACCAAGCATTACCATCTGCCAATTTTCTCTAAATCCAGATCTGGCTTTGCCACTGCAGTCTTGCAGGGCCTTATAGCTGGTCCTAATGCTATCTAAATTCCTCCTCCCATCCTTAGCTTTGGGAGTCTACCCAAATGTGATGACTGCAACAGTGAAACACGAATAACATAGTACAGTTGTGTGCACTTACCATAAATGTAGATGTTCGAGTGTATTCACTGTTGCAGTCCTGGTTACCCTCCCTTCAGCCCCCTGACTAAGGGGGCACTTGACATCTGGGGCAAGAAAAAACTGATGTAATGGCATCAGCTGCATGTTTTATCCCCCTGACTACCTGACGTCACGGAAGAAGAGACAGCAACCGACGCAGGACCCAAGACTTTGTTAATCAGGCCAACTGAGGGCTACTGCAAGCAGATAACCCAAATGTGATGACTGCAACAGTGAATACACTTGAACATCTACATTTATGATAAGTGTACACAACTGTACTTTCCGCCTGCTCTTGCGTTTAGCCAAGTGGAATCACCATAAGTTACCCCACAGAGTGGACCTTCTTACAACACAAAGGAACTCTAATCCATCCCCACTTGCCTATCCTTCATCTGATATTGTGGGCGATAAGGTCTTAATTTTTTTCAGACACCTTTTTTCAGAGGACATGTTCAGGGTTCTGCAGGAGGCAAGGAAACCCAATACTAGAAAATCTTATCCAAATGAAAGAGATTTTCAGTTTGGCGTCTTTCCAGAAACCAGAACACAGTGACAGTGGAAGTCCCTCTGGTTCTGTCATACCTGTGTGAATTACTAGAGGCTGGCTTAACTTACTCTTCAGTCAAAGAGCACTTGTTATCTGTTTCTGCCGTTCTGCCTCTATTTCCACGTTTAACTTCTAGATTTGAGGCTAAACAATTCTTAAAAGGTGTCCTTCACATAAGACCCCCAGGAAACCCTTTGCACCCCCGTGGGATCTTTACTTTATATTAGAGAAGCTGACACTTTCTCCTTTTGAGCCAGTAACTTCTGCTTTTTTGAAATTTTGCTCCTGGAAAACTATTTTGCTGCTTGCTCTAACCTGAGAGAGAAGGGTTTCTGAACTATTGGACCAAATGCCTTCCTGTCCTTTCTTGGTGTTCCACAGAGCCAGAGTGTCTTTCCATACCAACCCTACCTCTATGCCTAAAGTGGTAAATGAGTTATCCCTGAACAAGTCTGTCCATTTACTAACCTTTTCCCCCACTCCACAGAACTCTGCGGAGTTGATTGGATGTGCGCAGACAGCTTGGATTTTGTCTTGACAAACCAAAGGATATCAGGAAATCAGACCAGTTATTTGTCTCATTCCACCCTAGAGCTTTAGGTCTCCCTGGCTCTAAACACTATTTCCATCTGGATCTCTAAAGCCATTTTCTACTGCTATGAGCACCATGGAAAGAGCCTCCCTTCTCCTGTTAAGGCACACTCTACCAGGGCTGTTGCTTCCTCTGGCACATTCTTCAAAGGAATGGACACTAACTGCATTCTGGAAGCAGCCACCTGGTTTTCAGTCCACATGTTCACCAAATATTATAAACTGGACTACATTTCCAAATCTAGGGCAGGGTTTGCAAAGTCTGTTCTCCATTGCTTCAGGGAGTGCCCCACTGCCCTGACCACCATCCTTTCCTCATGAGCTTTGGTATTCTCCCTCATGTTAAGAATACTGCAACAGAGAAATAGAAATACATAGCTTAGTTCTGTAAAATGTTACCATAACAATAGATGATCTTCTCTTCTCTGTTGCAGTATTTCACCCCTTCCTCCTTAACTTTGTCCTGCCTTGGATGTACTTAGCCTACATACTTCCCTTAGGCTGTCCTCCTGGGGCACTCAGTTCTGAGGATGGTGCATGCATATGTCCCTTTTAAGGCCGACGTCAAACAGCAGTCTATGTGTGATGTACCATGCCCCCTAGTAGTAAAAGTATTTTGTATACTGGCCAACGTTGGGTTGTTGCGGCAGGCAACTCCCTCATTTTACACACCTAATCTTTCTTTGATCTTAATATTTAATAGTTATTCTTCGATAATATTAGACAACAATATAGGTGCATTGTATTTTCTAACCCTTAATGTTAAATACTGGCTATATCTGTGTGCTGTGCTTCCAACGCTAGATACTTAAGAGTTAAGTCTTAGGTCTTTTCTTATCATGCAAGTGTGTATTTTTTTCTACTTCGAGATGGACAAGGAAAAAAGGTTCAGAAAGGGACAAAAGTATGGCCACAAAATTACCCCCAAGATAGCAGTGTATTTGTGGAGTACCTTGAGGTGGAACATCTTTTTATGGAATGTTACATTTTAAAGGCTTTGGGCTTCATGCCCTTTTGGACAGAAGAAGTAAATTAATTATCAAGGGGCTGTTAACCTCCTGATCCTGAGGCTTGTAAGTCCAGGAAGGCTGTGAAAAGGAGAAAGATATTGAAAATCACAGAGTCATGGAAGGTGAGGCCTATAAGACAATGGATGATGATTCAGAACTATCTTCAGCTCAGAAGTTCCCTAGAACTGAATTGGCATTAGCTTCAATGCCAATGCATTCTTTGGCTTTAACCCCATCCTTGTCTGAGTCAGTTATCACCACTGACAAATCTAAGAGATTTCTGGGTAGGACTTCTGAGTGTGAACTATCTTGCATACCCTTGAATATTCAGAGTTGGGTGCCCTCCCATTCCTCCCCGCCTAGAGAGTGGATAATGCTGGCCCTGCATGTCACATTTTAGATGTTCTTCGTGTTTCACTGTTGCAGTCATAACTGTAGGGTGCTCCTGCCGGCAGGCAGCCCGAGGTCGGCCAGAATCCCAAAGTCTGGGTCCGGCGTCGGCTGTATAAGCCAGTATCCTGACGTCATTACGCCTTGGTACATAGCCCTCAGCCGACGCCATCTTCTCCAGTCTTTCTTGCCGTGCGGTGGAAAGCAGCTCGCAAAACGTTGGTTGGCGATTTTCGAACAGCGTATTTGGTTGTTGTCGGTCCGAAGTTCTTACTTCTCTTCTCAAAGCTAAGTACCCCGTTGGGGAATCTTTTCCTTGATGTTCTTCATCTCACATTGCTGCAGTCCTTACACTTGGGTAGTCCGCTGTCCTCGGTCAGCCCGAATATCAAAGTATAAGGCTGACGTCGGTCAAGGCGCATTAGACTGACATCAGGACGTCAGGGTACAAATGCGCATGACCGACGTCATATCCTCAGTCTTTTTTGCCGCATGGTCCGATGCAGAAGCAGCGTTGCAAGTGCCGGTTGGCGTTCTGAAATTTTTCAATTGGAGTTTCAGACCGAGTCAAAGTTGGCTAAGTACCCGTTAGAATATTTTAGTTTTTTCTTGCCTCAGTGGTTTACCGGATGTCAGAAAAAGTGAATAACTGTATTTCTTGTGGGAAACAGATACCGCATAGAGATTATCATACTTTGCGTATTCCTTGTTTAGGGCCTGAGCACGACGTTGTGGGATGTCGCTTTTGTGCTAGATTCAATAAGCGCACTATTAAGAGAAGGTTAGATTGTGCCAGGTTAGTCTTCGGGAAGCGGTGCAATTATAATATGCCGTCGGATGCTCCGACGCCCGCTTCTTCGAAGAAGCGCAAGGACAAAGCAGCTAAGCCTAGGCAAGAAGAACCGTCCGTACCGGATGCCGGTTCTTTAGAGGTGTCGGTGGAGCCGGGGGTTCCGCCGGAGGTTTCTCTGGAGTCCCAGGGGGAGACTTTGTTATTGCAGGATGTGGCCTCTCAGGAGGCAGGTCAGGCTGAAGGGGCTTCTCAGGTTACTGTACTCCCTTCCCTTCCTAGGGTGGTTAGGCCCTCTCCTTCTGTTTCCAAGGCTTCTCCCAGAGGCAGGCCAGGTTTAGCTTCAGTTGGTGTCACACCTAGTTCTTCAGGTTCTGTGCCCAAGAAGCATATGCTTAAAATGGCAGAAGATTTGATTACTTTGATTAGGGGTTCTTTGCCCCCTCCTGATAAGAGACCTAGGGTGGAACCTGAGTTGGGGAGTTTTGAGCAGGCTTCAGATGTTTCAGAGTCTTGACTGAAGACTTGCAGGAGTATTCTCCTTATTCTGATTCTGATGTGGATGATTCTACTCCTTCTGCTTCTCCTCCTGAAGATTTTTCTTTTTCAGAGACTCTTCATTCCATGAGGGAGCATTTTAAGTGGGAAGGTCAGGACTTCTCTGATTCCAGGAAAAGGCTTAGAGAATTTTTGTTTTTACCCCAGCATAGGCCTTTGGCTATACCTCCTGTTCTGGATGTTGTGGAAGATGTGTTTGCAGTGGCTTCTCTTAATCCTGATTCTTTGCCTCCTGCTCCTGTTAAGCCGGATAGGTATTACAGGGTGCCTGAAGCTCATAAGTATCTTTTTAAGAGTCCTAGGGCGGACCCAGAAACTGTTAGTCAGGGGCCTAAGGGTGTTTAGGGTTCTGTTGTTAAAAATCCGTTCCTCCAGATAAAGAGGCCAGGGCTTTGGATAGATGGGGAAAGAAAGTCTATACTTCTTCCACCCTAGCTATGAGGGCTTTGAATTGCCAGTTTCACATGTTGAAATACCAAAATTATCTACTTTCTCAATTGAAGTCTAAGGTAGATGCTCTGGCGGAAGGTATTGAGTGTAAAGAGTTACAAGATTTAGTACATGTTTCTGAACAGGTGGGTAAGCATTCTTTGCAATGTGGTTTTGATGCTGTACAGGCCTCGTCTAGGGTGGCTGCCACTGGGTCAGTTCTTCGCAGGCACGCCTGGCTGAGGGATCAGAATTTGTCTGACCATGTTAAGACAAGGATTTTAGATGCTCCTTTACAATCTGATGTGTTGTTTGGTTCACCTGTTGAGGCAGTCTTAAAGAAAATGGAAGACAAGGCTAAGTCTATGCAGACTGTTAAAGATTTTTGCAGGTTCAGCCTCCAAGTTTAGTAGAAATTGGCCTACCAAGGGGTGGACGATCCTTCTTATGTTTCCCAGTCTAGGGGTAGATCTAGGGGGGGTAGGGGCGGGGCTCAGGGCTCTTTCGGGCCTAGAACGGGGAGTTCACCTGCACAGTCTTCGGGTGAGGGCAGGGGTCAGTCCTTTCGTAAACAGACCCAATGACCTACCTTTTCAGCTGCCAGAGCCTTCTCGTCTGGCAGCACCTTTGGGAGGAAGGTTGGCACTTTTCAAGGAAAATTGGAGTTTAATTACCCAGGACAGATGGGTATTGGATATCATACACCAAGGTTACAGGTTTTATTTCCATACCTTGCCTACTTTCAAAGGCATGCCAGACGTTCCTCCTCAGCAAAGAATACAGGCTCACAAACAAATTTCTCTGTTACTTCAAATAGGGGCCATACAGCCGGTCCCTATGCCAGAAGTGGGCCTAGGATTTTATTCTCGCCTGTTCCTAGTACCAAAGAAGGGGAACACGTGGAGACCAATTTTGGATTTATCTATCCTCAACACTTATCTGGACATTCCCAAGTTCAAAATGTTGACGTTACAACAGCTTTTACCTCTGCTGGGCAAAGATCATTGGATGGTAACTTTGGATCTCAAGGAGGCTTACCTTCATGTTCCTATCAGACTAAGTTGCAGAAAGTATCTGCGTTTTCGGGCTGGGACTTCTCATTATCAGTTCTCTGCATTGCCCTTTGGCTTATCTACTGCGCCCAGAGTGTTCACAAAAGTTCTGGCTCCAGTGATAGCTTTCTTCAGGCTAAAAGGAATACAAATCTATCCTTATTTGGACGATTGCCTGATTCTG
This sequence comes from Protopterus annectens, assembly GCF_019279795.1. NCBI lineage: Eukaryota > Metazoa > Chordata > Ceratodontiformes > Protopteridae > Protopterus > Protopterus annectens. The sequence continues at coordinate 602,481,225 of NC_056741.1, read as the reverse complement.
GCTCAAGGAAGGGACGAGCTTCTTCATCATTTGGAATATGTGATAGCAGTGCTAAGATGCCTGGGGTATTCTGTGAACGAAATAAAGTCCAGTCTAGTACCCTCTCAGGACATGTGCTTTCTGGGTGTAAGACTGAATACAGCATCCCAGATGGCCTTTTTGACCCCGGACAAGCAAAAGAATCTTTCCCTTTACTTTCATCAATTGTCTCATCAGTCCAGGCTGACTGCAAGGACAGTCCTTCAAGCCTTGGGGTTCATGGCATCTTGTATTCTGGTGCTTCCCAATGCCAAACTGCATATGAGGAAGCTACAATGGTATCTCAAAACGTATGGACACAGCACTGCCAGGATCTGGACACTGTCATTCAAATAATACCTTGCATTCAAAAGGAATTTTTGTGGTGGGCTCAGGAATGTCACCTAAACAAGGGACTCTCTGTGACCCGGCCAGAGGCGAGTCAGATTCTAACGACAGATGCCTCAGACAAAGCTTGGGGAGCTCATCTAAATGGAAAGTGGATACAAGACAAGTGGCCTGCCAGACTACAACATCTACATATCAACTTGAAGGAGATGTTAGCAGTCCAGTTTGCATTAATAGCTTTCAAGGATTTACTTCTTCCAGGGCAGGTGTTGATTCTAACAGACAACACAACTGTCATTTGGTACATCAACAAGCAAGGGGGAACACATTCTTATCCTCTATGCAGGCAAGCAATGATTTTGTGGGAGACTGCTCTCAGTTTACGGCTACATCTTCAGGCAAGGTTTCTGCCGGAGGCACAGAACTCCTTAGCAGATGTGTTGAGCAGAAGAATTATGGATCCCCACAGTGGAAATTGGATCCTCATGTATTTCAGAAATTGACAGTGTCATGGGGAACTCCAGACATAGATCTGTTCGCTTCTCCACTAAACCACCAGCTGCCAAAGTTTTGCACGAAAAGGTTTCATCCCACAGCTTGGAAAGTGGATGCTCTTTCTTTCAATTGGAGCAATCTTCATGTGTATGCCTTTCCACCTCTGCCTCTCCTCCCAAAGGTACTTCTAAAGGTCAGACAGGACAAGCCAAGGATGATTTTAATGGCTCCAGATTGGCCTCGACAGCACTGGTACCCATTACTGAGAAGTCTGGTACGGGAGCCTCCATGGCCTTTGCCTTCGATTCCACACCTATTGTCTCAGGAGGACAGTCATTTACTCAATGTCAAGCTTCACTCTCTTCACCTAACAGCCTGGCATATTCTGTTTTGAACCATAGAAGGTCTCAACTTTCACAGCAAGTTTTGAATGTTATTTTGGAAGCTAGAAGGCCTAGTACAAGGAAAGTGTACGCAGATAAATGGAAGAGATTTTTATTTTGGAGTGCAGCAAAGGATTTTGATGTTTCTGAGCCTAATTTAAGTATGGCTCTTCAATATCTTACTGAGTTACTGGACAAAGGTTTGTCCTTCTCTTCTATTAAGGTTCATGCTGCAGCAATTTCGGCTCACTATGATTGTGACCCACCATTGTTTTCTCATCCTTTGTTCAAGCAATTTCTTAGAGGGGCAAAGAATATAAGACCCCACGTAGAGCTCCTACTCCTGCTTGGGATCTCAATTTTGTGTTGGAGAAACTCACTCTACAACCTTTTGAGCCTGCAGCTACTACTGAGTTGAAATATTTATCATGGAAGACTACTTTTTTGTTGGCCATTACCTCTGCAAGAAGGGTTTCTGAATTGCAGGCCCTTATGGCGGTTGAGCCTTTCTTAATTTTCCATAAGGATAGGGTATCTTTGCGTACTAATCCTTCCTTTATGCCTAAAGTGGTTTCTAGTGTGGCTTTAAACCAAACTATTCATTTGCCTACTTTTTATGCAAATCCCCAAAATAAAGGGGAAAAGATTTTGCACACTTTAGATGTACACAGGCAGCTGCGATATTATTTGAGCAGAACTAAAGGGTTCAGGCAGTCTCAGCAGTTATTTGTTTCTTTTGCTTTGAGTTCTCCGGGCAAGCCTGTGTCAAAACAAACTATTTCTAAGTGGATTGGGTTTTGCATTGCTTTCTGTTATTCCATTCATGGCAAGGAGATTCCAGCTGGGATTAGGCCTCATTCCACTAGGGCTACTGCCACTTCGACAGCTTTTTTAAGGGGGGTGGCAACTAAAGATATTTTGGAGGCAGCTACTTGGAGTTCAGTGCATACTTTCTCTAAGCATTATCACCTTCCACTTTACTCTAAATCTAGGGCTGGTTTTGCCACTGCTATTTTACAGGGCATTTTGGCAGCTCCTGCTTCTTTATAGTTTTGCCATCCTCCCTTACCTCTGCTTTGGGATTCTACCCAAGTGTAAGGACTGCAGCAATGTGAGATGAAGAACATAGTACAGTTTTGTACCTACCATAAATGTAGATGTTCAAGATCCACATTGCTGCAGTCCAATTTACCCTCCCTCCTTCCCTCTGTAGTTAGAGGCGGTTGTGTGGGTTGGGTTGTATATATTGTGTATATTGTATATATGGTACATATTATTAGTGCAAGGGTGGTTGGTTGGTTGTTTGCTGTCTTTTGGTTTTGACCTTTCTTTTAGGGTCTTCTGACATCTGGGGCAAGAAAAGACTGAGGATATGACGTCGGTCATGCGCATTTGTACCCTGACGTCCTGATGTCAGTCTAATGCGCCTTGACCGACGTCAGCCTTATACTTTGATATTCGGGCCGACCGAGGACAGCGGACTACCCAAGTGTAAGGACTGCAGCAATGTGGATCTTCGAACATCTACATTTATGGTAGGTACAAAACTGTACTTTCCTCCGATGTCAGAAAAAGTTAATAATTGTATAGCGTGTGGGAAACAAATACCTCATAAAGATTTCCACTCTTACTGTCTACCTTGCTTAGGCCCTGACCACTACGTTTCTTGTTGTCGGTTCTGTGCCAGGTTCAACTCTCGTACTATCAAGCGCAGGTACGATTGGGCTTTAAATTATTTTGGCAGACGCTTCAATTATAGAATGTCGTCGGACACTACCGGAGTTCAAAAGAAGCGCAAAGACAAAGACAGGCCTCCGAGGTCCAAACAGGACTTGTTGCAGCTGGAGCCAGCGTCCGGTTCGGCTGTCGTCAGTGAGGCGCTTTTGCAGCCCCTGTCGTCCGCCACTTCTGAACCGATGGCCGATACGGACTCCCATGGGGAGCCATCAAGGCCCACTATTTTAACTGCGGCAGGACCTTCGGACGTCGCTCCTTCAGATGGGTCCGGAACCGCTGTGCAGGTACCGGCTTCTGAGGGGGTTTTCAGGCCTACTCACATCACTATTTCAAAGGCAAAGGCAAAGACAAATCCAGCTCAAGCTGCTTCTGAATCCACTCCCAAGACACAAAAACAATTATTGAGGATGGCTGAAGATTTGCTTACAATGATTAGGGGTTCTCACCCCCCTCCTGAGAAAAGGCCTTGACAGGATGTTACTCTGGATTCCTCTGACCAGGCTTCTGTATCTTCTGTTTCTTCCTCTGATCAGGACTATTCCTTTCCCCCTTATGAGGATTCGGATGCTGAGGATTCTTTGCCCTCGGCCTCTCCGCCTGAGGATTTTTCTTTTGGGGAAACCTTGCATGAGATGAGGGAACATTTTCATTGGGAAGGACAGGAATATTCTGCTTCCAAAAAGAGGCTTAGAGAATTTCTTCTTCTTCCTCAGCATAGGCCTTTAGCTATCCCTCCTGTCTTGGACATTGTAGATGATGCTTTTTCTGGGGCTAATTTGAATCCTGATTCCATGCCTCCTGCTCCTTCTAAGCCTGATAGATTTTATAGGGTTCCTGACTCTCATTTATTTTTATTTAAATCCCTTCTGCAGATCCTGAAACTATTTCTCAGGGCTCTAAGGCTGCTAAGGTTGCTACTTCTAAAAATCCTATTCCCTCTGAGAAGGATTCTCGTGCTTTAGACAGGTGGGGAAAAAAGGTATATACTTCTGCTACCCTGTCTGTAAGGGCTTTAAATTGCCACTTTCATATGTTTAAATATCAGCAATTTCTTTTGTCTGTTTTAAAGCAAAAGCTTGCTTCCCTTCCTGCTTGTGCAGAGGATAAGGAACTTCAGGATGTTTTGCATGCTACTGAACAGGTTAACAAGCATAGCTTACATTGTGGTTTTGATGCTTTGGATGCTTCTTGCAGGGCTGCTGCCTCTGGTACTGTGATTAGGAGACATGCCTGGCTTCGTGAACAAAGTTTACCTGAACAGGTTAAGGCTAAGTTATTAGATGCCCCTGTTCAACAAGATGTTCTTTTTGGTTCTAAGGCTGAGGAGGTTATTAAAAAGATGGAAGAAAAGGCAAAGTCCATGCAGACTGTAAAAGATTTCTTGCAAGTTCAGCCTCCTAGATTTTCCAGGAATTGGCCCTCTAAAAATTGGTCCTTTCCCACATCTGACAGGCCTCAAAGGGGAAGATATAGACGCTCCAGAGGTCGTGGTCAAGGCCAGACCTCTTACAGATCTAGACAATGGACTGCTTCTTCACCTAGAAGGGGAGAAGACAGATCCCAATCTCAAAGAAAGCAAACTCAATGACTCTCTCGGTTGGGCCTCAGGACCCCTTTACCTGGACGCCCCTCTCGGAGGAAAACTGTTTCTTTTTTACAGAAATTGGACTCATATTACCAAGGACAGATGGGTATTGGACGTGATTTTAAAAGGTTACAAGTTCCACATTCACACTTTGCCAAGGACTCACGGTTGGCCAGATCTGCCAAAACTTCAATGGTCAGAGGCCTTAACTCAAGTGGATGCTCTTCTGGCCATGAGAGCCATAGAGCCTGTTCCACTCTCGGAAATGGGAAAAGGGTTTTATTCAAGGCTGTTTCTGGTTCCCAGAAAACAAAACTCATGGAGACCTATTCTGGACCTTTCTGTGTTAAACACCTTTTTGGAAATTCCAAAGTTCAAGATGCTTACTCTGCAACAGCTAATTCCAATGCTCTCTCAGGGCGCCTGGATGGTGACATTGGACTTAAAGGAAGCCTATTTGCATATCCCTATCAGACAAGAACGCAGGAAATTCCTCAGGTTCAAGGCAGGTTCGAGGCACTTTCAATTCTCTGTTCTGCCCTTTGGTTTATCTACTGCACCCAGAGTCTTCACCAAGTGCCTGGCACCAGTAGTGGCTTACTGCAGACTTCAGGGGATCCAGATTTACCCCTATTTGGACGACTGCCTTATTCAGGCAGACAGCAAAGATCTTCTGCTTCAACATCTGGACTTTGTTCAACGTCTTCTCCTACTACTGGGATTCTCAGTGAACATAAAAAGTCACATTTGATCCCTTCTCAACAAATGGTATTCTTGGGAGCCCTCTTAAATACAACCTTACAAAGGGCCTACCTCACTCCAGAAAAACAAACTCAGCTGGCTTCTACTTTCAACACCTTGGCAACTCTATCTCAGCTCACTGCAAGGAAATTCCTGCAGGCTCTGGGCTACATGGCTTCCTGCATTCTGTTGATTCCAAAGCAAGGCTTCACATGAGAAAGCTTCAATGGTATCTGAAAAGTGTATGGTCACAGCATTACCACGATCTGGATATTCTGATTCCTCTGATCCCCTGCCTCCAGAAGGAGTTCCTCTGGTGGTCCAGGGCATGCACTTTAAACGAAGGAAAACCTTTTGTCTCCCTCAACCTACTCAAATCCTAACCACGGACGCCTCGGATTATGCTTGGGGAGCACACTTTCTAGACAATTGCCAGCAGGGAACCTGGACAAAGGACCATCTTCACTGGCACATCAATCTGAAGGAAATGTTGGCAGTTCAAAATGCCCTTTTAGCCTTCAAAAACCTTTTACAACCAGGGCCTCTGCTAATTCGCACAGACAACACCACGGTCATGTGGTACATCAACAAGCAGGGGGGTTCTCAATGCATCTCCAGGCTCAATTCATTCCAGGGAAACAGAATCTCTTAGCAGACAGCCTGAGCAGAAACATTTCAGATCCTCACGAATGGATGCTAGACACCAACTTGTTCAACAGGATTACTGCAGTTTGGGGATGTCCCCAGATAGATCTGTTTGCATCCCATCTCAATCATCAGCTGCCTCGCTTTTGCACCAGGTCCTTCCACAAAACAGCATGGAGAGTGGATGCCCTGTCCGTCAGCTGGAGAAGCCTTTCAGCATATGCCTTCCCTCCTCTTCCTCTACTGCCTCGGGTACTACTGAAGATAAAACAGGACAAGCCCAAGTTCCTCATCTTGATTGCTCCAAATTGGCCTCGACAGTTTTGGTATCCAACCTTAAAGCTCCTCTTCTCGGGGCCTCCTTGGATTCTTCCACTGAACCCTTCGCTTCTGTCCCAGCATCAGGGTCAGTTACTACATTCCAATCTCAAGACCCTTTGCCTGGCAGCTTGGCTCTTCAAAGGAATTTGATTTCCTCTAGTCTTCCCAAACAAGTTTTGGATGTTCTTTTGGAAGCTAGACGGCCTAGCACTAGGAAATCCTATGCCTCTAAATGGAAGAGGTTTTCTATTTGGATGCAGGACCGAGGCTCTGATCCTCAGGTTCCTGATCTCTCCTCTATTTTGCTTTACCTTTCGGAACTTTTATCTAAAGGACTTTCCTTTTCTTCCATTAAGATTCATGCTTCTGCTATCTCTGCGCATTTCAGTTCTGATCCTCCTGATGTTATGTGATCCTATCTCGCCTACATTCTGACTGATGGGTTCGGAGCCGATCCCTCGGCTCCGACTCGGCACTCTTATGCCAAAGAGCGAAGTCTCTTACTGGCTGAGCTTACCATATCCCAGGATGCACCACTACCAGTCCCCCAGATCTCGTTTGCCGCTAACAAGTGAAGACGTGGTCTCGAGCTGGCTGAGTTAAGTAGTGATTATTTCACTAGTTTTTCTGTCAGGATTTTCTTCATTCTCAACAAAAAGCTGTTTTAACAGCTATTCTTGTGTTTAGAGTGCGTTTGACAAAAATTCACTTGGTGAATTCTTGTGTTGTGAGTGTGGACTAGGAGTACCTCTTGTCTGGAAAGGCCTTTCCCGGTCTTTTTATTTGTAGGTGACTTCTGTTCTGTTTCGGATCATTTATATTTCTCTTCTTTAAAGAAGAACTAGCAGAGAGAAATTATTCCAATTTACAGAGTTTGTGCTGTGTTTTGACTACAGAGTATTGCGAGTGATAACTGTAAGCCTATTCTAGGTGTGTCACCAGTGTTTCTTCCAGTTAGTTTTCTGAAATTTTCTATAATGTCTCAGAATCCTAGGCCTTCGGGCTTTAAGAAATGTGTAAAATGTAGCTTCAAAATGTCCATCACGGACGATCACTCGCTCTGTGTGTATTGCTTAGGGGCAAAACATTTACAGGAATCATGTAGTGTATGTCACGCTTTTTCCTCAAGGGTCCTCCAGGAGAGGAAAAATAAATTAATTCTTAAGGGATTAATTAAACCTTCTTTCGAAGAAGCTTTGGCATCCTCTCCTTCTCCGGCCAAAAAGAAAAGGGCGTCGGCTCCGACCAGTCCGTCGGATCCGATCGCTAAGAAACAAAGGCAGGCCTCTCCTTCGGCTCCAAGGACTTCGGAGCCGAGGTCGGAACGGTCTGCCTCGATGCCACCAGTATCGACTCCTCTGGCTTCAGAGCCGATAGCTGGGGCATCGAGAGGCGGGTCACCTTCGTCGGCTCCACTGCTCTCGGAGCCGACAAAGGTTGCCCGCTCAGACACTTCCTCCTCGGCGCCGAAGTCCACCTCGGCACCGATGGAATCTGGTGTGTGTATTCCTTCGGCGCCGATAGTTGTCGAGTCTCCTCGGAGCCGGTCCCCTAGTCCTTTGGGGCCGTTGGAGAGGCCATCTCGAACCCGTTCTGTTTCCTCTCGGTCTTCGAGGATGTCAGATTCTGATATAGACAGGGTGCTCCAAAGACTGTTCCAGTCCCCAGTCTTCCAAAAATTTGTTTCTGTTCCGACCCAGTTGGCTTGAGCCGATGACCTTGGCCCACCCCATTGCCATTCCTCCTCCGACTGCTTCGGCTCCGTCGGAGCAGGTGCTGTTGGAGCGGTGGAGATATCAGGGTCGGCTCCGACCCTTACTCAACCCGGCCTTCGGGTCCGAGTTTGTACGGACTTCTTCGGCTGGACCCGGGGTGATGTTTGGGCCTATGCTTTCGGTTCGAGCCTCCCCTCGGTGCTTGCTGCGGGACTTCCGTTGGCTATCACGGCTCTGGGGACCGGACACTCCCAGGATTCTGGGGTCCGGCTTTCAGAGCCATGAGGAGTGCCTTGGCCAAGTCCTCTTGACCATCTCTCCGGCTTTACCGGCACCTTCCTGGGCGTGGAGACTGGGTCTTTGGCAGTTCCCTGTCCATAGTCAGTGGAGCCCGGGGCCTGAGGTTACCCCAGTGGGGTTCCCCTCCTCCTGAGGGTTCTTCGGAGTTGTCTTGGAGGAACCCCAAGGAAGAGATCGTGCAAGAGGAAGCACGTGGACTCCCGAGTCTATTACATCAGACACTGATCTGGATGATGCAGAGGGTCCCCAGTCGTCCTCGGATGATGTCTCATTCGCAGACATCTTAGAGATCCTCAAACAACGAGGCTGGATATCCAAACCCCCTCTGCTGACGAGACAGTGCTCCTCAAGGCCTTTGGGGCTCAGCCCTCCGCCTCCTGGGTGTCTCCGCCCTTGACGAGCTTCTGGATTTAGTTTGTCGAACGGCGTGGGAGCAACCAGATACCGTGGAACCAGTCCCTTCTCGTCCAAATAAATTTTTGTCTGCTCCCCCCGAGAAGGAGTTCCTCACTAAAGGAGTGGCTGTAGATGCCATGGTGGTGGCATCTGCTACACAACAGGACGTGGCAGAGGCTTCAACGTCCGTCCATCCTCCTAATAAGGAGTCTAGGAGTATGGACAGGTACGGGAAGCGCACCCTGACTTCAGCGGCCTTTACTTTAAGGTCTCTGAATTATTTGGCACATTTTACCAGGCTTCAGAGGGATCTGGTCAAGGTGTTGTCAGATTCCCTCGCGGGTAACCTACCTGAGCAGCTAGCCCAATCGGTTAACTCTCAGTTGGCTATCCTTACGTCAATTTCTAACTCGTCCATGAGGCTCATTTCCTATGCGGCCGAAGGGGCGGGTAGAGCGGCAGGCACAGGCGTGGCTCTACGGAGACCAGCCTGGCTCCGCTTGTGTCAGTTTGCGGAGGCCTTCAAGTCTTCCTTCGCCGACGCTCCCTTTGATGGGTCCTCATTGTTTGGACCCAAGGTTAAAGACACCCTTACCCGCTGTGAGCAGGAGGGAAAAACTTTATCTGCCGTAGGTGCCGTTATTCCACTCCTTTCGGCCTTACCCCAAGGCTAAAGGAGGGAAAATGTGGTTCCAAATCTCGCAAGTTTTTCTCCCAACAGCAGGAAGATTCCCCTTCCAGAGGCAGAGGACGGGAAATTTTTCAGGAGACGCCGTCCCAGAGGCGGCAGAGGGCCCGCAATTCTGGAGACCGCGAGTCCTTTCGTGGCTCTTCAGCCTCCCACACGTCATGAGGGATTGCCCGGCTGTGCTGCTCGGAGCCAGTCGGGTGTCGCTTTGCCAAGCACCTAAAAGCCTGGGAGTCAATCACTCAGGACAGATGGGTGCTTCGGATCATTGCCGGAGGTTACACCATCCCATTCACATACTCGCCCCCACCGTCCAAAAGAATCCCGGACCCACCACCCAGTCAAAGGGAAATGGCAGCCGCAGAAGCTTTAAAGCTGCTAGAAAAGGAGTCATCCAACCGGTCCCCACAGACCAGATCGGATCAGGAAATTACTCCAGGTTCTTTTAGTGCCAAAAGACAGGGGACCTGAGACCAATATTGGATCTCAGCAGACTGAACCAATCCGTCACGAAATCCAAATTCGAATGGTCACGTTACAATCCATTCTCCCATTGTTGGAGAAGGATGTTTGGATGTGCTCCATAGACCTCAAGGACGCCTATTATCACATACCGATACATCAGGCGTCCAGGAGGTATCTGCGCTTCAGCCTGGGAGTCAGTCATTACCAATTTTGCTCTGCCCTTTGGTCTCACCACAGCCCCAGGGTGTTCACCAAGTGTTTGGCAGTAGTGACGGCTCACCTGAGAAGTCTTGGATTCCAAGTGTTTCCCTATCTGGACGACTGGCTCCTGACTGCCACCACCAGGCATCTACTAATGGACAACCTCAAAGCCACCATCTCCTGGGTATTACCCTGGGATTACATTCAATTGGTCAAAGTCTGTCTTGCTGCCCTCTCAACGCATAAGGTTCATAGGAGCAGAGATAGACTCAAGATTAATGCGCGTCTTTCTTCCTGCCGAAAGGATCCAAACTTTACAGGGCCAAGTTCAAGCTCTGATCTCGAGATCCAAAGCCCCAGCCAGGATGGTTCTACAAGTTTTAGGTTCAATGTCTGCCACGGTTCTTTTAGTTCCTCTGGCAAGATTGCACATGAGGAATCTTCAGTGGCTATTGTCAACTCAATGGTCCTTTCAGGATCTTCCCCTCAATCATCACATCATGATTACGGAAGTATGCAAAAGGGACCTTCGCTGGTGGCTTCAGACATCCAATTTGGATCAAGGAAAACCCTTTGTTCTCCCCTCTCCAGAAGCTCTTCTCCACATCAACGTGTTGGAGATGAGGGCTGTACTTCTATCCCTACAAGCCTTACACAAGTTTCTTCCTCAGGGCATCATCGCCATCCACACAGACAACATGTCGGTGGTTTGGTATCTGAACAAACAAGGAGGGACCAGATCATACCCCCTTTGCAGAGAGGCCATGAGAGTGTGGGAATGGGCTGTAGCTACCAACCGCTTCTTGGTAGCGACCCACATCCCGGGAAAGTCAAATATATTGGCAGACAAATTGAGCAGGACAATTCTCTCTCCTCACGAGTGGTCTCTAAACCACACAGTAGCAGCTCAGGTTTTCAGGAGATGGGGGACGCCGTGCTGCGACCTATTTGCAACTCCACTAAACACCAAGTGCCAAAGGTTCTTCTCCTTGATCCCACATCAGGGAGTACCAGCCATGGATGCTCTAGCACAACCTTGGCCAACAGGGCTACTTTATGCCTTTCCTCCAATTCCGCTTCTTCCCAGAGTTATTCAAAAAGCTTCTCAACTGGGGTCTTCAATGATACTGATTGCCCCGTACTGGCCTCGTCAGGTATGGTTTCCCTACCTGAAGAAGCATGCAGTGGACGATCCGTGGACTTTAGACCTAATTCGGACTTGCTAATCCATCAGTCGGGACATCGGCATCAGTCCCTTCAATCTTTGAAATTGACAGCTTGGCTCCTCCACTTCCGACTTTAGTTAGAAGGCACACACTAGACCGAAGTTGTTCACATTTTATCTTCGCCCACAAACCCACCACTAACAAATTGTACCTTAGTAAGTGGAAGAGGTTTGCTATCTGGGCTCAACTCAAGGGCTTAGACCCTATCACTGCTCCTGTCCCAGAGGTCTTGAAATTCTTAACATCCCTGTTTAATCAGGGATCTTCTGTCTCAACTATTAAAGTCCAACTAGCGGCTATCTCTAAATTCCACGAATCCATGGATCCTCCTTTGATGAGCAGCAGACTATGCAAAACTTTCATTAAAGGTGCGAGCCTTTTAAGACCCCAATTTTTCATCCTGCACCTCCGTGGGATCTTGATTTGGTGCTTCGCGCTTTAACATCTCCCCCTTTCGAACCGGCTGCTACATGCGAGTTAAAATATCTGTCTTGGAAATCTGCCTTCTTAGTTGCAATTACTTCTGCAAGAAGAGTTTCAGAGCTTCAAGCCCTGTCTATTAAGCCACCGTACTTGATTTTCCACAAGGATAGAGTATCACTTAGGCCTAATCCATCCTTTGTCCCAAAGGTCTGTTCTAGTTTCTGCCTCCAACAATCTCTAGAGCTACCAGTTTTCTTCCCAAAATTCTCCAATGAAGCAGAATACACTCTTCATAAATTGGATGTTCACAGGCAATTACGCTTCTATTTAGACAGGACTCAGCAACTTCGTAAGTCAGACCAGTTGTTTGTGTCCTTCTCAGATAATAAACTGGGCCAAACCATCACAAAAGCTACTATCTCAAAATGGATCAGAGATTGCATAACTCAGGCTTATTCTTCTTGAATAAGCAACTTACAACATCTATCAAGGCTCATTCTACCAGAGCTATGGCTACTTCTATAGCTTTTCATTCCAAGCTCGCTATATCGGAAATCTGTGCTGCGGCTACTTGGTCCAATCCGCACACTTTCATTTCCCACTACAAATTGGATGTGGCATCTAAAGGACGAGCTTCATTTGGTTCCACGGTACTCAGGAGTGTTTTCCAGTGAGCCACCCAGGATTCAGGTGCTAGGGCGCTGTCCCATCAGTCAGAATGTAGGCGAGATAGGATCACATAACATCTTTTAGTTATGTACTCACCATAACTTCAGATGTTTGGGATCCATCTCGCCTACATTCCTAATCTACCCTCCTTCCCCTGCCTTGGAGATCAGAAGAGATTGAAGCGGTTTTGAGTTCTACTGTTTATCTTGTTTCATCTGACTATGTTATATAAGCAGGGTGTGCATGTGTGCATGTATGCGGACAAACTAGATCTGGGGGACTGGTAGTGGTGCATCCTGGGATATGGTAAGCTCAGCCAGTAAGAGACTTCGCTCTTTGGCATAAGCGTGCCGAGTCGGAGCCGAGGGATCGGCTCCGAACCCATCAGTCAGAATGTAGGCGAGATGGATCCCAAACATCTGAAGTTATGGTGAGTACATAACTAAAAGTTTTTTCACATCCTTTGGTGAAGCAGTTCTTGAGAAGGGCTAAAAATTTGCGGCCTCCAAGGACCCCTCCTGTCCCTGCCTGGGATCTTAATTATGTTTTAGAAAAACTTACTTTGCCTCCTTTTGAGCCTGCTGCATCTTCAGATATTAAGTTTCTATCCTGGAAGACTGTTCTTTTGTTAGCATTGACCTCTGCCAGAAGGGTCTCAGAGTTGCAAGCTCTCATGGCTGTGGAACCATACCTTATTTTCCATCAGGACAGAGTATCCTTGAGGATCAATCCTACTTTCTTGCCTAAGGTGATTTCGAAAGTGGCTTTAAATCAGACAATTCACCTTCCTACTTTCTTTCCAAATCCTCAAAATAAAGGGGAGAGGATTTTGCATTCATTGGATGTGCACAGACCGTTACGATTTTACTTGGACAAGACTAAAGATTTCAGAAAGTCTAACCAATTGTTTGTTTCCTTTGCCTCCAGTTCTCTTGGAAAACCTATTTCTAAACAAACTATTTCCAAATGGATTGCTTATGGAATCAGATTTTGTTACACTCATCATGGGAAACAGTTTCCAGGGACCATTAGAAGTCATTCTACTAGAGCAGCTGCTACTTCTACAGCTTTCCTCAGAGGAGTTCCTACCAAGGATATCTTGGAAGCTGCCACTTGGAGTTCTGTGCATACTTTTTCCAAGCACTACAATCTCCCCTTGTTTTCTAAGTCTAGGGCAGGCTTTGCCTCTGCTGTCTTGCAGGGTATTCTTGCTTCCCCTTCTTCTATCTAAAGCCTCCTCCCCCTCTACACTGCTTTGGGATTCCACCCTACAGTTATGACTGCAACAGTGAAACACGAAGAACATCGTACAGTTGTGTACACCTACCATAAATGTAGATGTTCGAGTGTCTTCACTGTTGCAGTCGGGTTTCCCTCCCTCCTATCCCCTCTTTTTCTCTTATTTGTGGTGTATTTGTGTTTCCTTGTTGGATTCATTTTTGATTTGTTGGGGACTTCTGACATCTAGGGCAAGAAAGGCTGGAGAAGATGGCGTCGGCTGAGGGCTATGTACCAAGGCGTACTGACGTCAGGATACTGGCTTATACAGCCGACGCCGGACCCAGACTTTGGGATTCTGGCCGACCTCGGGCTGCCTGCCGGCAGGAGCACCCTACAGTTATGACTGCAACAGTGAAGACACTCGAACATCTACATTTATGGTAGGTGTACACAACTGTACTTTCCTTTCCTGATGCATGTTTTGGCATTGATGGTTTCAGAGTTGACTCTGACAGAAAGTCTGTTTCCTCAGTACCAACTGTTGTCCCTGGTTTGGTCCCTGAATGGATCGACCTGATACACATGATCCCAGGATTCTGAGCTGAAAGTGTCTTGGGAAACTTGTCTTGATGCCATGTCTTCAGTGCCATCTTCAGAGATGTCTTGCATGGTTCTCTTGTTGATGTCAAATTATCAGGACCTTCCACCTTCTCAGTTTTGAGGATGCCTTCCGTGTGCTGCCCCCCCCCCCCCCTTGGGTAGAATGGACCTGCCCTCCAAGGTGAGTCCCTTGGATCTGGCCAAGGTGGGTATGACCTTTACGTCATGGGGAGGACCGTTGCCTCTACAGTGAGAATAAACCCACAGACATTTCTGCTCTCAGCTCCACACAGTGATTCCCTTTCTTCTTTGTCTCGGCTCCATCATGCTTCCATGAGTCAGCACTGAGGGACTGGCCTCAAAGTGGCTGGATTTGTCCTCTGAGGAGCCTAATCTAACCACCTCCTCCCAAAGTTCTCTGTGGTTTAGAAACCCCAAGTGTTATGCCTTTGAATCCACTTCTGTTAGGGTCGGCCGTGGCAGAGATGACCCCTTTGATGGACGGAGGCCTAGAGGCCAAAAAGGTCTTCAGAACCAAGTATGTTGTGGGCCTGTTTCCAACAGGCATCCTCACCATCCCTGAAGGGATACCTGACTGCTCCTCTCTGGAAACATTCTGGAGTTATCGATTTACTCCTCTGTGTGGATGGCCATCAAGCAGGACCTGTGGGTAAGAAGGATAGTATTTAGAGATCATACAGTTCCCTTTCCCCAGACCCATTTGGTTAAGACATCTGCATCTGAATGTACCACCCCACCAACTAAAGGCGTCCAAAAGAGAAATTCTCTCTGATTGAAAAAAGAGCCATCTAGGAGATCTCACTAGATCAGACAGGGTCAGAATTCTACTCCAGTTTCTTTTTTTTCCAAAGAAAAACAAGCACTTTAGACCCATTCTGGATCTCTGCCATCTATGTAAAGAAGACCCAGTTCAGGATGGTTACGGTCCAGTCAATTTTACCTTGCTACAGGCAACTGATTGGATATGCATGATTGATCTCCAGGACAAATTCTCCAACTTTGACCCCATCCTTATCAGAGCTGATTGTCACTCTTGACAAATCTGAGAGATTGCTGAGTAGGGCTAGTTCTGAGCTGGAGCTGTCACACATACCCTCCTGGCCTCCATCTACTACTTTTTGTAGGACCTTCAGGTCTTACAGGAGCATCTCAGAAGCATATTTGGATCTGGTGATACAGGTGTTCTTGACAACACAGAGTTGCGCACTCTCCCATCCCCCCCCCCCCGTCTAGAGAGTGGATAGGGCTAGCCCTGCATCTACCATCTTAGTTCCTTCCAGGTACAAGTTTTGGCAGTGGTACCTTCAGAGCTGACTCTACCCCCGAGGTCTGATTCCTCAGTATCGACTGGTGCTCTTGGCTTGGTCCTTGAAGGGTTCGATTCTACATGTCAAAATATCTAAAGTCTTCCAGAGATTTCTCCTCTTCTGCTTGAGAGCTAGTCACTTTCATTCTGGGCCTTGCCCTTTGCTCTTACCATAGCTCCCTGAGTGTTCAACAAATGCATGGCTGTTGAAGCCATGCACCTTTAACTGCAAGGAATCTGAGTATTCCCATATCTCAATGACTGTCTTCTTGCCTCCTAACAAAGAAGTCATTAGTCTGTACAAGAGATTTCTTGTTGCATCTCTGTCTGTCCTTGGACATATCCATAAACTACAAGAAATCCATCCTTCAGTCAAGTCAGACCATTCAATTCATTGAATGCCACCTGGACATAAGTTACATAGTATCCCTCCCACAGGACAGAATTCAAACAGTAAGGGACGCCATCCATATTCTCTTCTGCTTCGATCATCCTCCAGCTGGTCGAGTCCTCTGAGTTCTGGGACTGATGGCATCCTCTATACAGATAGTGCAGTTTGCTCATTTTTGTTTGAGAATGCTACAGTGGCTTCTAAAATCTCAGTGGTCCTAAGTTTTCACAGTTACAGCTTTCAGTCTCCATTACCATAACCAAACTTTGCAAGGAGCAGTTACGATGGTGTCTGACTTTCCTCTTCACCTTTGTTCTGTGTTCACCTGTGGCAGTAGTATCCATGGATGCCTCCTCCTTGGGATGAGGGCATTACAAGGGGAGGATGGTTCAAGGATTAAAGGACTCCTAGGAAGCCAGCCTTCACAACATTGTCTTGAAGATGTTGGCAATCCCCCTGGCATTGCAGGACCTACAAGACTTCCATCCTCCAGTGTTGATGTCTATCCAGACCAACAAAATGACATTGGTTTGGTGCATCAACAAGCAAGGAGGAATCCGATCATACCCTTTATGCTGAGAAGCCTTGAGAGTTTGGCAATGGCCAATTGCTTCACATCTCTTTCTAATAGTAACACACATTACCAGGAAGGTGAGTTGCCTTGCCAGCAGGCTCAGCAAATCTGTCCTGATGCCTTATGAGTGGGTTCTCAATACAGTGGTAACACAACAAATACTCAGACACTGGGTCCAGTGCTGCTGCAGTCTCTCTGTTTCTTCATCCAACACCAAATGCAGCAACTTATTTTACATTATCCCCCAGGAGTGACAGTTCCCAAGTGATGCAGTAGTTGAACAGTGGCTTCCTGTGCCCCTAATTTCCTTACGTCAGAGTAAGTGCTCCTATACAAAGCCACTGTAGTCCTAATTGCTCCCTACTGGCCCAGGCTAATTTGGTTTTCCATTCCTTACATCGGAGACCCCCCCCCTCTGGATCTTGGATCCCAGACAGGATCTGCTGTTCCACCCATCTAGGAGTCTTCACTCAAATCTTCACAACCTCAAACTAACCATTTGGTTTCTCTAGTTCCAGTGATGACCAATGACCCAGCCTTGTCTAGTGATGTAAACTTTACTGCGGCAAGTGGAAGCATTTTGCAGTTTGGGCATAACCACAAAACACTGACCCTTCCACTGCTTCTCCAGAAATATTACGATACCTGGTTAGCATGTTTGACTCCAGGTTTTCTACTGTTAAGGTACAATTAGCAGCTATCTTAATTTTTTCTCTGGTTGTGAAGCCCTTTGGCTGGCTTCTCATAAGCTCTGCAGAGCTCTTCTCAAGGAAGTTTTCATTAGTCCTCCAATTATAGAACTTGTCTCCATGGAATCTCAACTTTGTGCTGGAAGCCTTAACTAAGTCAACATTTGAACCAGCTTCTTCTGTACCTGTGAAATTTCTCTGGTTGGTAGCATTGTTCTTGGTCATTTTACATCTGTCAGAAGAGTGTTGAGTTTACAGTCTCTCTCTTCTGCCTTTCCCTGTTTAGTTTTCCACAAGGACACAGTGTGCCTGCATACTAACCCCTCTGTTGTCCACAGGGTGGCTTCTTCTGATGCAGACATAAACTAACCAATTCATCTACCAGTCTTTTTGCCATACCATTCAAATAAAGGTGAATATACTTTACATTCTTTGAATGTACACAGCCAACTGAGTGTCTACCTGCACAGAACCAAACCATTTAAGAAGGACCCATAACTTTTTGATTCCTGTGCAGTTACACTTTGTTCAAGAGTGTCTAAATTCACTCTTTCTAGGTGGCTTTCCGACTGTATTTCATGTTTACTTGGTCCACAATCATCCATTTATCATGTCAACTAAACCCAAAGTGTATTCTGTGACCGTCCCTACTCCGGGCCAGTCATCAAGGAGCTTTAGTCCTCACCACTGACACCGGTGAGGGATGGCCACTAGGAGCAAAAATGAATACACCAGTATTTTCAGATGCAGCTGTCTGGACCAAGCAGTTTCCCTTAAGTGGACACAGGGAGCACACCCCAGGCCTGGAGCAGGACTCTCTCTCTCTGTCTCTCTCTCTAGGCCCCAAACAAAACTCCACACTGACCACTTTGGACCTCTGTGTCCCTGTTCTAAGTAGCTGACACAGACACTTGACTATTTGATTTTCACACACACACACACACACACACACACACACACACACACACACACACACACACACACCTGGGAAAGGCTGGCACAGATTTACCAGCTGTGCCCTCTCTGCTCAGTCTATAAGGTAATTATGCTGACACCAGTTAGCTACTCTAAGGCTGTTACAAGGGTACCCAATTATACTGAGTAAAATTAATACTAATACAAATGCTAGAGTTTGACCAGTGCAGCAAGGCTTTCAGGAGCGGCCACAGTGTCACTAAAATAAGTTTAAGTACTCAATATATTAAAAGTATTCTCTAAAAGACCAGCCACAATGAAAGGTATAGAAATATTTAATAATAAATAATAAAATAGAAAACATGAGAATACTGAATATGTAGTTACAGTAAACACCAGAGTTTCAGTAACAGGAGATATAAGAAATAGCACAGTTGGGTAGTTTCACACAGATGCAGGAAAACAATATTTAACTAATCTCACTATATTTTTCTGACTGCTAAAGAATTACTGTTCCCTAGTTAAGTTACTTACTACAGCAAGGCAAGATCATGAGTGCTGAGTTGCTTATTACAGCCAGGCATGAATGGGGTGTGAGGTTCTATGAGATATCTTTCCCCTCAGGTTTCAAAAAACCAAATGCTGCTGCGAGCGTTCCATCATATCTCTCACAAATATATAGAAAATCATTTCAGTGCTGGTTATAGAATGACATCACATCTAGTCACCTGACCTTGGTACAGTACACACCCAGAGATTTGCTAAGATCTGTTGAGGCATCTCAAAGCTATAAAACAGTTTCAAAAACGTCCACCGTCCAGGGTGGCAATTAATTCACCCATAAGGACAATACAGTAAGATTCCTAGTCCTGGTTTTCCCAGACATTTTTGTTTCTGGCTGCAATCAGATCCATAAGATAAAATTTTTATGGAATAAAAAAAAAATAATTTTCAACCTATTTCTCAAAATTAGCTGGACTGAGATTAACATCTTCCCTTCCAGGATTCTCTGTTAAAACATATACATTTAATAATTTATAATAATAATGTTCAGCAGGACCTACTGTTGATGTATTTTTAACACAGGCAGTTTTACAAATACATTTTTAACACAAGCATCTGTACAAATCAGTGTGATAGTCAAATGACATAAAATTCTTTACAAACTCCAGCTAGCTATGCTGGCATATGTTACATATGCACTGCCGTACTCTCCCTGGCACAGATGGGGACTACCTCATATCACACGTTCAACGAGGTCTGTTGCCACTTCAGCAGCTTTCTTCAGAAATTCCTCAGTTGATGAGATGTGTGCAACATCAGCATGGTCTATATTGTACACCTTTGCTAAGCATTACAAATTAGATAGTAGCTGTACAAACTGGAGTGAATTCCTTTATCTTTTAATTACATGGAGCTGTGCTGAACAAATGCCAAATATCTCAGTTTGTTTTCTACTGTAATGGCAGAATTAAGACAAATTTTATTGTTTTCTGTAGTCTCTGGACTTTTACTGACTTTTGATTATCTGTACTCAATCTTCTGATTATCTAAACTGAGCTTCTGTATATTTGAACTGCTGGACATTTAAACTGACTTCTATACTCAGTGTCTTGAGTATCCAAGCTGAACTGCTATAATCAATCTTCTGAGCATCTCAGCTGGAACTGACTTCCATCTAGAAAGTATCTCCAATAATAATATACTCTGTAAATTTCCTATAAGCTCCACATGCCTGTTTAACATTGGTTCCCAAGCCTTGTGGCTTCTAAACAAGATCTGTTTTTGTACTAAATGCTCTGCACATGTTAGCACATCTAATCTTTTATCATTGTTTTGGCATAAAGGTTATTTCACTGAGTTCATTTGTATCCTTCACTTAAGCATTCCTTTCTATTGAAACTACACATAAAATGTGAAATATAAAGTAAAGATGTAGGGCCTCTTTAATATGGCTGCATTTCTATACCTATGCAAAGAGAATATTGTGTTTATGTAGGCTTTATTCTGGCAAAACTATATTTATGTGAACCCTATTCTTGCACATTCTCAAATTCTAGGGCTTCCTTTAGAGCCACTAACCTCAAATGCCTCTTGTAATGATGCCAGCCAGGTATCCTGTAGCTAGGGATTTTGACCAATCCATCAGATCGAACAGATGAAATGAATAGGATATAGTAGTTGCAATTGACCATAATGCTGGATTCTTTCATCCATGTCAATCCAGTGTGACAGCCCCCCCTTCTTCCCCTATCCACATTGACAGTCTGTAGGATGTGAATGACATTTCCAGTTATTTATCCTAATAGCTGTAAAAACTTGCCTTTATTTCTTGGCAACAAACATGATCTGCAGTAGCTTCAGACACTAAACCTTTAAGGAAAGAGAATTTAAAGGAGCTCAAGGCTAGGGTACTAGTTTTCCAGGCTCTGATCGGACAAGTGGCTCAAGGACCCAGTAGTCATATTGATGGATGTGGATAAAAGGATCCAGCATGATGTTGAATATGTAACTATGGTTTTCCTAAGTACAGAGTAGAATTTAGATCTGTTTACCTGCCCCTGTTATTGTAGGCTGGAGTTAATACATTTGTTCTACATCCGCATGCATGAATATATCAAGAATTCCATTATCTGCTTTGATACTGGGATCATCACATCACTGTGTGGGAAATGTTGTCTCTTGATTACTGATCGATTTTCAAGGTATAGCTCTATTTTTCTGAAGGTTATCAGATCAGAATCCATATACTTGATATGAGGGTGGCCTCCGTATTGGGCAGCTGATGAGAGTTCCCCTTCTGTTCTTAACTTGACAGATTTTCCTGACTTGTTACTTTGCTAAGTAGATGCACTCTGTTTGCCTGTCACGGGAAGCTTCCTGTATGTCTTGCCACCATTTCCCCTGTGATTATGAACCTCTTAGAATGTAAAGAAGAAAGGCCAAACCTTATTTGTATTCCTCCTTTGGTGCCTGAAGAAAGTTTGATTTAAGGATGTTATTGTACCAACAGTCTAAACTGTCCCTAATAAAAGCCAAGAAATCTTAATCGATTTAGTTCTACAGCTGGCTGTATATGAGGATGTGGCTCCAAGTCTAGATTCCCCACCCCGATCCTGATGTTTTGGTGGTTATTTATGAGCTGATTTAGACAACCAGGAAGCATTTCACGTATCAGACATTAGATTACTGTTGCAGTATTCCTAATGGCTGGTACTTTCCCCATTAGTGCATGTCTAGCCAGTCTATTAAAACACAGATCCTTCCCCAATGAGGCTTATGTCTGCCAGCATGCTAATCTTCTTCTTCTTCTTTCGGCTGCTCCCGTCAGGGGTCGCCACAGCAGATCAACTGTTTCCATTTCTTCCTGTCCTCTGCATCTTGCTCTGTCACACCAACCACCTGCATGTCCTCTCTCACCACATCCATAAACCTTATCTTAGGCCTTCCTCTTTTCCTGTTACCTGGCAGCTTCATCCTTAGCATCTTTTTCCCAATATACTCTGCATCCCACCTCAGCACATGTCCAAACCAGCGTAATCTTGCCTCTCTGGCTTTGTCTCCAAACCTTCCAACCTGGGCTGACCCTCTAATATACTTATTCCTAATCCTGTCCATCCTCGTCACACCCAGTGCAAATCTTAACATCTTCAACTCTGCCACGTCAAGCTCTGACTCCTGCCTTTTTGTCAATGCCACTGTCTCCAACCCATATAACATAGCTGGTCTCACTACCTTCTTGTAGACCTTCCCTTTTACTCTTACTGGTACTCGTCTGTCACAAATCCCTTCTGACACTCTTCTCCACCCACTCCATCCTGCCTGTACTCTCTTCTTCACCTGTCTTCCACACTCACCATTACTTTGAACTGTTGATCCCAAGTATTTAAACTCATCCACCTTCGCCACCTCTACTCCCTGCATCCTCACATTCACACACATATATTCTGTCTTAGTCCTGCTGACTTTCATTCCTTTTCTCTCTAGAGTATATCTCCACCTCTCCAGGGTCGTCTCCACCTGTTCCCTACTCTCAGTACAGATCACAGTGTCATTTGCAAACATCATAGTCCATGGGGACTCCTGTCTGATCTCGTCTGTCAACCTGCCCATCACCATTACAAATAAGAAAGGGCTCAGAGCTGAACCTTTATGTAATCCCACCTCCATCTTAAATGCATCTGTCGCTCCCACTGCAGACCTCACCGCTGTCATACTACCCTCGTACATATCCTGTACCACTCTTACATACTTCTCTGACACTCCCGACTTCCTCATACAATACCACAGCTCTTCTCTAGGCACCCTGTCATATGCTTTCTCTAAATCCAAAAAGACACAATGCAACTCCTTCTGACATTCTCTGTACTTCTCCATCAACACTCTCAAAGCAAACATCGCATCTGTAGTGCTCTTTCCTGGCATGAAACCATACTGCTGATCACTAATCACCACCTCCCTTCTTAACCTAGCTTCCACTACTCTTTCCCATAACTTCATGCTGTGACTGATCAATTTAATCCCTCTGTAGTTACTACAGCTCTGCACATCACCCTTATTCTTAAAAATCGTTACCAAAACACTTTTTCTCAATTCCTCAGGCATCCTCTCACTTTCCAAGATTTCATTAAACAATCTAGTTGAAAACTCCACTGCCATTTCACCCAAACACCTCCATGCTTCCACAGGTATGTCGTCTGGACCAACAGCCTTTCCGATGTCCTTCAAGGATGCATCTGCAGTCCTAACAAATGGGTTGTCCTGCCTCAGGCAGCCCTTCGGTCGGCCGGATTCCAAAGTCTGGGTCTGGCCTCGGCTGATGTCGCACTTCACCCGACGTCATAGCTGCTGTTAACCGGGTATAAAGGCATCAGCCGACGCCATTTTCCTCAGTCTTTCTTGCCGCGTGGCGCCCGAAGCAGAAGCTGTTCGCAAGTGCCGGTCGGTCAGAACCAGAGATTACTACTACCGAAGACTTCTAAAAAGCTAAGTACCCGTTGGGACTCTTTCTTGCCTCAGCCGATGTCAGAAAAAGTGAATAACTGTTTAACTTGTGGGAAACAAATACCTCATAAAGATTTCCACTCTTACTGCCTACCTTGTTTAGGCCCAGACCACGACGTAGCAGCTTGTCTAACCTGTGCTTCCTTCAACCGACGGACACTTAGACGTCGGTCGGAGTTTGCAGAGGAGTTTTTCGGCTCCGCTTTTGCTTACAACATGCCGTCGGAGACTCCGACTTCACAATTAGCTAAAAAGCTTAAGGAAAAGGACCGACACTCACGGTCCGCGGTTTCGGCCGAAACCGCGGTTGTCAACCGCGAGTGTCTCGGTTTCGGCTGAAACCGAGTCCTCAGTTCTTCCTTCAGCCGAAAGCTTGCCTCCTACCGAGGCCTCATCCAGCATGGCTGAATCTGCTACTGAAATTCCACCTGCTCTAACAGGTTCTCAGGATTTATCAGATACTATCCCTTTAGTTATATCTACTCCTGCACATGGAGCTGCTAGGCCTCCTGCATCCATGTCAATTAAGGCTTTTACCAGGGCTAAAGCAGCCAAATCTACAAAGACCGTGCCTGCTAAAACCCCCTCTCACAGGCCTAGCTCTAGTATTCAAATGCTTAGTCTAGCAGAGGATCTCATTTCTTTGATCAGGGGATCCCAGCCTCACCCTAACAGGGCCTCTCACCCCCCTCCAGAGAAGAGGCCTAGAGCAGAGCCCCCTGAGCCAGTTTTTTCAGATTACTCCTCTGATGATTCAGAAAATACAAACCCTCCAGAAGGCCCTTATTCTCCATATGAGGACTCTGATGCAGAAGACTCCATTCCTTCTGCCTCTCCTCCTGAAGAATTTTCTTTTGGGGAAACCTTGCATGCTATTTGAGAACAATTTCAATGGCAGGGCCAGGATTTTTCAGACTCTAGGAAAAGGCTTAGGACCTTTTTACATTTGCCACAGCATAGGCCTTTAGCCATTCCTCCAGTACTTACAGTTGTGGATGATGCATTTAATGATGCTTGTACTGCTCCTGACTCTCTTCCTCCGACCCCTGCTAAGCCCGACAGATACTACAGGGTTCCGGACACACATTATCACTTGTATAAGGCTCCTATTGCAGATCCTGAAACTATTTCACAGGGCCCCAAAGCTGTAGCAGCTGCCTCTGCCAAAACCCTCCCTCTGAAAGGGAATCTAGGGCCTTAGAGAGATGGGGTAAAAAAGTTTATACTTCTGCTACTCTTTCGGCTAGGGCCTTAAACTGTCAATTCCACATGATTCAGTATCAGGAATTTATGTTAGATCAGTTAACTAAAAAACTGTCCTCGCCTGAACCTTTAGATCGAAAGTCCCTTCAGGAATTGGTACATAACATTCAGCAGGTCAGTAATCATTCCTTAAAATGCGGCTATGATGCACTGGAGGCTTCCTTTAGATCAGCTATGACTGGTACAGTGATCAGAAGGCATGCATGGTTAAAAGAGCAGTCCTTACCAGACCATGTAAAGTCAAAGCTCCTAGATGCTCCCATGGAAAAACACAGTTTGTTTGGCTCCCCTGCACAGCAAGTGTTGAAGAAGGTGGAAGAGAAAGCAAAATCTGTCCAGACGGTCAAGGATTTCTTACAGGTCCAGCCTCCGAGGTTTAGTAGGAACTGGCCTTCCAAGAATTGGTCCTTTCCAGACACCACCAGAGCACAGAGAAGCAGAAATAGGCGCCCAAGAGGCAGAGGTCAATCCAGAGGTGCCTACAGGGGACGTCAGTGGCAGCCTAACAACCAGAGAAATACTGCCACAGATCCAGCCACTACCACTTCCACAGGACAATCACAGTGACTTGGCTCTGAAACCGCCTACCAGGGAACAACTAGAAGCACCCTTAGGCGGAAAGCTAGCCTTATTTTCAGTAAACTGGCATTACATTACAGGAGACAAATGGATTTTACTGACAATAGACAAAGGTTACAGGTTTCACTTCCATACTCTACCAAGGAAGAGAGGAATGCCAAACCTACCTCCAAATCAAAAGACAAACGCTCTAGAACAAATAGACCACTTACTAAGGATGAGAGCTATAGAAAAGGTACCGTCTATGGAACAAGGACAAGGATTTTACTCCAGACTTTTCCTGGTGCCAAGAAAGGAAAACCAATGGAGACCTATTCTCGACCTGTCCGCTCTGAACACATATCTCATTGTTCCAAAATTCAAGATGCTGACCCTACAGCAGCTTCTTCCCATGTTGGGCAAGGAGTCTTGGCTGGTAACTCTAGATCTCAAGGAGGCATACCTGCACGTCCCCATACGACCAAATTGCAGAAGATACCTCAGATTTCTTGCAGGATCAGAGCATTATCAATTCTCAGCATTGCCTTTTGGCTTATCTACTGCACCCAGAGTATTCACGAAATGCCTGGCATCAGTAATTGCTCATTGCAGGCTTCAGGGAATTCAAATTTACCCTTACCTGGACGAATTGCCTGTTACAAGCGGACAACAAAAACAAATTAACAAAAGATTTGAGAAAGGTCATTCACCTATTGCAAGCCCTGGGATACACAGTCAACATAAAAAAGTCAAGGCTGATACCATCCCAAAGGATAACCTTCTTGGGTGCAGAACTGGACACATCAAACCAAATGGCATTCCTCACAGCAGAAAAACAGAAGCACCTACCACTCTATTTCATGGCATTAACAACGCAGAACCAGCTTACAGCAAGGAAGGTCCTGCAAGCCCTGGGTTACATGGCATCCTGCATAATATTGATCCCACATGCCAGACTACATATGAGGAAGTTGCAATGGTACCTAAGGAATTTATGGTCTCAGCACAAGCACAGCCTAGAAACCCAAATTCCAATAATTCCATGCCTGAAGCAAGAATTCCAATGGTGGGCTCAGGCCTGTAAATTGAACAAAGGACTGCCCTTCCACAGCCCTCACCTAAGCCAGACTATCACCACGGACGCCTCAGACCTCGGTTGGGGGGCGCATATGCTGGACAAGTGTATACAAGGCTTATGGACCCAAGACCAGCTGAACCTACACATAAATCAAAAAGAGATGCTGGCAGTAAAGCTGGCAATTCAGACATTTAGACCGTTTCTTCAACAGGGTCATTTGCTGATAAGGACAGACAACACCACAGTTATGTGGTATATCAACAAACAGGGAGGCACACATTCATATCCTCTATGCCGGATGGCAATGGACCTCTGGAATGTGGCCCTGAACCTCAACATTCAGCTCCAAGCAATATTTGTGCCAGGAAAAGAAAATATACTAGCAGACATCTTAAGCAGAACTACCACGGATGCCCACGAATGGATGCTGCATCCAGACATCTTCAAATCCATTACAAGGAAATGGGGACTACCAGAAATAGACTTATTCGCATCCCCACACAACCACCAATTGAAGAAATTCTGCACAAGGACATACCACCCACTTGCTTGGAAGGTGGACTCCCTATCTTTCAGTTGGGAAAACCTGACAGCATATGCATTCCCACCTCTTCCTTTGATGCACAAGGTGCTACTGAAGATCAGAGAAGATCACCCAAGGATCATCCTGATAGCTCCAGACTGGCCGAGGCAGCATTGGTACCCACTACAGAGGAATGTGTCTCGGGAACACGCATGGCCTCTACCCCTAGTTCCTTTACTGCTAACACAGAACAACTTCAAAACCCTGCATCCAAACTTGAAAACACTGCAGCTAGCTGCTTGGAACATCGCATAAGACAAAATAACCCAGATTTATCTCAAAGGGTTAAAGACATTATCTTGGAGGCTCGCAGACCCTCAACAAGAAAAACTTATTCAGCAAAATGGAAAAGATATCTCATTTGGAGTGCAGCAAAAGGAGAAAATGTATCACTGGTAAACATAGCTAACATCCTGGAATACTTAGCTGAGCTTTTCCACAATGGCCTGTCCTACTCCTCCATTAAGATTCATGCTTCAGCTATTTCGGCAGAGTACAACATGGATCCTCCAGTCTTTTCTCATCCTCTACTCAGGCAGTTCCTGAGAGGAATTAAAAATGTAAAGCCACCAAGGAAGCCACCATTACCTACATGAGACTTGAACTTTGTGTTAGAAAAGTTGACACTTCCCCCTTTTGAACCAGCAGCAACAGCAGAATTACAATACTTATCTTGGAAAACTGCTTTCCTGCTTGCAATCACTTCAGCAAGAAGGGTTTCTGAATTACAGGCATTAATGGCAGTACAGCCCTTCCTTATCTTCCATCAGGATAGAGTGTCCATGAGAACTAATCCTACTTTTATGCCAAAGGTGGTCTCCAGGGTATCATTAAACCAAGCAATCCACCTACCTACATTCTTCACCAACCCACAGAACAGGGGGGAAAGACTACTACATACCTTGGATGTGCATAGGCAATTGCGCTACTACCTGGACAGAACCAAGAACAATAGGAAAACTGACCAGCTTCTGGTAGCATATGCAACAGGAATGGAAGGAAAAGCAATTTCAAAACAGACAATCTCAAAATGGATAGGAAATTGCATTAGATTTTGTTACTCTTATCATGGAAAGACAACTCCAGAAAACATCAGACCTCACTCCACAAGGGCTACAGCCACTACTACAGCTTTTTTACGAGGAGTGGCTACCAAAGACATTTTAGAGGCTGCTACTTGAAGCTCCGTGCATACATTTGCCAAGCATTATAATCTACCTTTATACTCCAGATCCCGAGCAGGTTTTGCCACTGCTGTTTTGCAAGGGATCTTAACTACACCATAATCTTCTTAGTACCTCCTCCCCCAGTTTGGCTATGGTATTCTACCCATTTGTTAGGACTGCAGATGCATCCTTGAAGGACATAGTACAGTTTTGTACCTACCATAAATGTAGATGTCCGAGAGGTATGCATCTGCAGTCAGGATTACCCACCCTCCTTCCCCTCTGTGGTACTCCTAGGGTATTTGCCCATCTCGTAGCTAGCTGGGGGAATCTATTATGGTGTATTTGTTTGTATATATGTATATACATGTTTACTGCTATTTGCTCTCTATTGTTTGGAAACATTTGCATTTATCCAAATTTAGCCTTCCTAGAGGGCACCTGGCATCTGGGGCAAGAAACACTGAGGAAAATGGCATTGGCTGATGCCTTTATACCCGGTTAACAGCAGCTATGACGTCGGGTGAAGTGCGACATCAGCCGAGGCCAGACCCAGACTTTGGAATCCGGCCGACCGAAGGGCTGCCTGAGGCAGGACAACCCATTTGTTAGGACTGCAGATGCATACCTCTCGGACATCTACATTTATGGTAGGTACAAAACTGTACTTTCTTCATCCTCTTCATAGCTATCCTTACTTCCTCCTTGCTGATCCACTGCACTTTATGATTCACTATCCGCACATCATCCAACCTTCTCTCCCTCTCATTCTCTTCATTCATCAGCCCCTCAAAGTACTCTTTCCATCTGCTCAACACACTCTCCTCGCTTGTGAGTACGTTTCCCTCATTATCCTTTATCACCCTTACCTGCTGCACATCTTTACTAGCATGGTCCCTCTGTCTAGCCAATCGGTACAGGTCCTTTTCTCCCTCTTTAGTGTCCAACCTTTTATACAACTCATCATACGCCTTATCCTTAGCCTTCGCCACCTCTCTCTTTGCCATGCACCTCATCTCCTTATACTCTTGTCTACTTTCATCTGTCTGATAATCCCACTTCTTCACCACCAACCTCTTTCTCTGTATACTCTCCTGTACTTCTTCATTCCACCACCAGGTCTCCCTGTCCTCCTTACTCTTTCCAGATGTCACACCAAGCACCTTTCTAGCCATCTCTCTTACTAGCTCTGCTGTAGTTACCCAGCTTTTCGGTAACTCTTCACTGCCACCCAATGCCTGTCTTAACTCTTCCCTGAACATCACCTCACAATTACCATTTTTCAATTTCCACCATTTGATCCTTGGTGCTGCCCTCACACTCATCCTCATCTTCTTGATCTGCCAGCATGCTAATATGAGAGATATATACATACCCTGATAGTAATTAAGTAAGACTAAAGGCTAAGTCCCGAAGGTAGTGTGTGGATCCTTTGAGAGTGCAGGAGGTTTTAAGGAGGGGGAAGGAAATTAGGAAATAACCCACTCCAGCCATAAGGTAAAACTTGAAGAGAATACCCATGGAGGGGAAAAAGGGGGAGGGTATTGGTACTGCAACATTAATGTATTAGAACATCTACCTTTACTTTACGTTACCCACACAGCTATACTATGTTTGTCATTATACCACTGTTGCATTATTTTTAGTACCGGCTCCACATGAGAAAGCTAAAGTAATACCTGATGAACTGCTAATGCCAGCAGCAGAACTCCCTACAAACCTTTGTCCCCCTTTTTTCTTGTATAAAAGGAAGGTTCTGTGATGGGCACAAACTCCCACATGCCTACAGCAGAAGTTTCAGATGTCACCTGGGGTGCCCACTCAGAGGAGAAAAAGGTCCAGGGCATTTGGGAAAAGAAGCAGATGAGAAAATACATAAATGTCAAAGAAATCATGGCTGTGCTGAGGGCCATGTCAGCATTCAGAGTTTAGTGACTCGCAGGCGTCTTAATCATGAGGACAGACATCACCACAGTGACGTGGTAAATAAACAAAGAGCCGCCTACTTCTATGGCCTAGCAAGTTTGGGAGCTAACACAGGAGATGGATCTTACTCTTGTCAGGATAACAATGCAGCAGCCACACAGGAAGCTCCAGAAAAGAGGGATAAAGCCCTATCTACTGCCCAGGTGATGTAGGTTCGATTAGCAGCTGGAGCAACTGACAGAATGGCAGGGAGGGATAGGCGTGTATGTCTTGGGTGGAAGGGACATTTTTCGATGACTCTCTCCCAAAGGGGAGGCATAGTCCAAAGAAGTGAATTGCCCTTAGATTAGATGTAGTTAATGAGAGCAGGATCCGGGAAAGTAAGTGAGTGGGTAGGGCACATAAGTAAAAGACCTGGATGGATGTGAAGACAACCAAGCCCCCAGGATGCCCTTAGGATCCACGACCAGACCCAGCAGTTCCAAAGTAAATTCAGGGGAGGGGGGTAGGAGATTAGCTGGTAGACCCACTGTGGATGTGGGACACTGGGAAGCTGAGCCGGTAGAATGATATTAAGGGTTAAACAAAAACAAAAACATATGGGAGACAAACTGAGTAAGAAGTGTGAAACCAGAATGAGTGGATGTTAAAAAGAGAGGTGTACCTAGGTCTAACTCACAAGTGTGGGTGCACCAGAAAGTAGACCTCTTTTCATAACAGAACAAATAGCTCAGAAAATTTTGCATATGTGCTCCACAGAAAGGAAAGTGGACAGGTCCCTTCTCCTTCTCATGAGCAGGTCTATTTCGTTATGTTCTCTTTTCCTTATTCCCAATACCCCATGGTACTTTAAAAGATCAGAGAGGATGGAGCAAGGGTAATTCTAGTAGGTACCTTCTGGCCCAGACTCACTGGGTCTCACTACTCCTGTGCATGTCGGGAGAGGAACCATGCCTGCTGCAGCAGCAGGTGACCCTGCTCACCCAGAGCAAAGGGATCCATCACATACTTTCACTTGAATACATTGAAAGTGGCAGCAGAGTGGATGATTCAGTACTCACCCAACCAGACATCTGTTTTCAAAAGATATCTTGCTTATGCTAGAGAAAGTCAGTAGGGAAAGTACTGTGACATACTGCACTTCTTAGTGGATACTGTTCTTTCACTGGTGTCAAAATGAAGGATTGCAGCCATTTCAAGCTAGGCAACCTAAGGTCCTCCGTTACCTTTAACCTTTAACTCTACAAAATAGGTGTGACTTATAGTTCAATTAAAATATATTCTTCAGCCATCTCAGCTTCTCTGCCACTGGACCCAGTCTACCGACACCCCGTCATGAAACAGTTCTTAAAAGGGGTTCTGCATTGAGACCACCTAAAAGATTCACAGATCTTGGTTAAGAATGACTACTTTCTGGTGACCCATATGAAGAGAGTAGGTTTGTAAACCAGCTATTACACTCTGCTGCCTGAATAAATGTCACTTTAAACTTTTTTACCCTGTTGATCTGAAGGTATGGGTTCCTGGAGATACATACTTTTACCTCTCCTGATGATATCAAAGTTAAACTGGGGCAGTCCTTCTGTAAGTTCATAGGTAATTACTACACATACAGTTCAGGAGTCCATTAAGGGGGGTGTAACCCAAGATGTCCTTCAAGGATGCATCTGCAGTCCTTACAAATGGGTTGTCCTGTCATCAGGCAGCCCTTCGGTCGGCCGGATTCCAAAGTCTGGGTCTGGCTTCGGCTGGTGTCGCACTTCACCCGACGTCATCGCTGCAGTTTTTCGGGTATAAAGGCATCAGCCGACGCCATTTTCCTCAGTCTTTCTTGCCGCGTGGCGCCCGAAGCAGAAGCTGTTTGCAAGTGCCGGTCGGTCAGATCCAGAGATTACTACTACCGAATACTACTTCGAAGACTTCTAAAAAGCTAAGTACCCCGTTGGGGACTCTTTCTTGCCTCAGCCGATGTCAGAGAAAGTGAATAACTGTTTATCTTGTGGGAAACAAATACCTCATAAAGGTTTCCACTCCTACTGCATACATTGTTTGGGCCCAGACCAAGACGTAGCAGCTTGTCTAGCCTGTGCTTCTTTTAACCGACAGACGCTTAGACGTCGGTCGGAGTTTGCTGAACAGATTTTCGGCTCTGATTTTGCCTATATTATGCCGTCAGATCCTCCGACTACGCAAATTACCAAAAAACGCAAAGAAAAGGACCGACACTCGCGGTCCGCGGTTTCAGCCGAAACCGCGATTAAGCAAACCGCAAGTGTCTCGGTTTCGGCCGAAACCGAGCAAGCGGTTCTTTCTTCAGCCGAAACCATGCCTTCTACCGAGGCCTCCTCTATCCTGGTAGAATCGGCTTCTGAAATCCAGCCTTCTGTTGTGGTTTCTCAGGAATTATCAGACACTATTCCCCTGGATGTTTCCTCCCCTGCACGTGGAGCTGCTAGGCCTCCTGCAGCCATGTCTATTAAAGCCTTTGCTAGAGCTAAAGCAGCCAAAGCTTCAAAAACGGTGCCTGCCAAACCCCCCTCTCACAGGCCCAGCACCAGCTCCCATATGCTTTCTTTGGCTGAGGATCTCATTTCTTTAATTCGGGGATCCCACCCTCATCCAGACAGGACCTCTCACCCACCTCCAGAAAAGAGGCCTAGAGCAGAGCCCCCTGGGCCAGTATCCTCAGATGATTCCTCTGATGACTCAGAACATACAGACCCTCCTGAGGCTCCTTATTCCCCTTACGAAGACTCTGATGCTGAAGAGTCCATTCCTTCAGCCTCTCCACCTGAGGAATTTTCCTTTGGGGAAACCTTGCCATGCTATGAGGGAACAATTTCAGTGGCAGGGTCAAGATTTCTCAGACTCCAGAAAAAGGCTTAGAACCTTTCTACATTTGCCACAACATAGGCCTTTAGCTATACCTCCAGTTCTTTCTGTTGTAGATGATGCATTTAACGATGCTTGCACTGCTCCTGATTCATTACCTCCGGCTCCTGCTAAGCCCGATAGGTTCTACAGGGTCCCGGACACTCATCACCATTTATACAAGGCTCCTTTTGCAGATCCAGAGACTATCTCCCAGGGCCCTAAAGCTGTAGCAGCTACTTCTACTACAAACCCCCTCCCCTCTGAAAGGGAATCCAGATCCTTAGAGAGATGGGGTAAAAAAGTTTACACCTCTGCTACTTTGTCAGCTAGGGCTTTGAACTGCCAATTTCATATGATTCAATATCAAGAGTTTATGCTTGACCAGTTAACTAAAAAGCTGTCCTCTGAAGAATCTTTAGATAAAAATATGTTCAGGATATGGTACATAACATACAGCAGGTTAGTAACCATTCTTTAAAATGTGGCTATGATGCACTGGAGGCTTCCTTTAGATCAGCCATGACTGGCACAGTTATCAGGAGACATGCATGGTTGAAAGAACAGGCATTACCAGACCATGTCAAATCAAAGCTTTTGGATGCACCAATGGACAAGGTCAATTTATTTGGTTCCCCTGCACAGCAGGTACTAAAAAAGATGGAAGAGAAGGCGAAATCTGTACAAACAGTGAAAGACTTCTTACAGGTTCAACCACCAAGGTTTAGCAGGAACTGGCCCTCCAAGAATTGGTCCTTTCCGGACTCCTCTAAGACACAGAGAGGCAGGAATAGGCGTTCTAGAGGCAGAAATCAATAAAGGGGTGCCTACAGGGGACGCCAGTGGCAAGATAACAACCAGCGAGGCACGGACGCAGCTACCACCACTACTACAACACAATCACAGTGACTTGGCTGTGGCACCGCCTACCAGGGAACAACTAGAAGCACCTTTAGGCGGAAAGCTAACCTTATTTTCAAAGAACTGGCATTGCATCACAAGGGAAAAATGGATTTTGCAAACTGTAGACCAAGGTTACAGGTTCCATTT
Source organism: Protopterus annectens (assembly GCF_019279795.1). Lineage (NCBI taxonomy): Eukaryota > Metazoa > Chordata > Ceratodontiformes > Protopteridae > Protopterus > Protopterus annectens. The sequence continues at coordinate 602,447,653 of NC_056741.1, read as the reverse complement.
CCATACTCTACCAGGAAAGAGAGGAATGCCAAACCTACCACTACCCAAAGGGCAGAAGCTCTAAAGCAAATATCTCAACTATTAAGAATGAGAGCTGTCGAAAAGGTACCATCTATGGAGCAAGGAAAGGGATTTTACTCCAGACTCTTCCTGGTACCAAGAAAAGAGAACAAATGGAGGCCTATTCTAGACCTGTCCGCTTTAAACACATTCCTTATTGTTCCAAAATTCAAAATGCTGACCCTACAGCAGCTTCTTCCCATGCTGGACAAGGAGTCTTGGCTGGTAACTCTAGGTCTCAAGGAGGCATACCTGCACGTCCCCATACGACCAATTTGCAGAAGATACCTCAGATTTCTTGCAGGATCAGAGCATTATCAATTCTCAGCATTGCCCTTTGGCTTATCTACTGCGCCCAGAGTGTTCACGAAATGCCTGGCATCAGTAATTGCTCATTGCAGACTTCAGGGGATCCAAATTTATCCCTACCTGGGCGACTTCCTGATACAAGCGGACAACAAAAGCAAGCTAACAGAAGACTTACAAAGAGTCATTTACCTGCTGCAAGCCCTGGGATATACAGTCAATATAAAAAAGTCAAGGCTGATTCCATCCCAAAGAATAACCTTTCTGGGTGCAGAGCTGGACACATCAAAACAAATGGCATTCCTAACTGCAGAAAAGAAAGAACAACTACCTCTCTACTTCTTGGCATTAACAAAGCAGAACCATCTAACTGCAAGAAAAGTGCTACAAGCCCTAGGCTTCATGGCATCCTGCATAATTCTGGTCCCTCATGCCAGACTGCATATGAGAAAGCTACAGTGGTACCTAAAGAATTTGTGGTCCCAACACAAGCACAGCCTAGAAACCAAAATTCCAATAATCCCATGCCTGAAGCAAGAGTTCCTATGGTGGGCTCAGGCGTGTCAATCAAACACAGGATTGCCCTTCTGCAACAGTCAACCAAGCCAAACCATCACGACAGATGCCTCAGACCTCGGTTGGGGGGCACACATGCTGGGCAAGTGCATACAAGGCTTATGGACTCAAGACCAGCTGCGCCTGCACATAAATCTAAAGGAAATGCTGGCAGTAAAATTGGCAATCCAGTCATTCAGACCATTTCTCCAAGAAGGTCAGTTGATGATAAGGACAGACAACACCACAGTTATGTGGTACATCAACAAACAGGGAGGCACACATATCCTCTATGCCGGCTGGCACTGGACCTATGGGATGTGGCTCTGAGCTACAACATTCAGTTACAAGCAATTTTTGTACTGGGAAAAGAAAACATTCTAGCAGACATATTAAGCAGAACTACCACAGATGCCCACGAATGGATGCTGCATCCGGACATCTTCAAAGCCATCACAAGAGAATGGGGATTACCACAAATAGACTTATTTGCATCCCCACTCAATCACCAGCTAAAGAAATTCTGCACAAGGACGTACCACCCACTTGCTTGGAAGGTGGACTCCCTATCTTTCAGTTGGAAAAACCTGACAGCATACGCATACCCACCACTTCCTTTGATGCACAAGGTGCTTTTGAAGATCAAAGAGGAACGTCCAAGGATCATTCTGATAGCTCCAGACTGGCCAAAACAACATTGGTACCCATTGCTGAGGAGCATGTCTCGGGAACAAATATGGACACTACCCCTGATCCCATTACTGTTAACACATAACAACTACAACATCCTGCATCCAAACCTGAAAACTCTGCAGCTAACAGCCTGGAACATTACATAAGAGCAATTAACCCGAATTTATCCCAAAGGGTTAAAGACATAATCCTGGAGGCTCGTAGACCTTCAACAAGAAAGAATTATGCAGCAAAATGGAAAAGATATCTCAGTTGGAGTACTGCAAAGGGAAAAGATGTGACACTGGTAAACATAGCCAACATCCTGGAGTACTTGGCAGAGCTCTTCCATACAGGCCTGTTCTATTCTTCCATCAAGATACATGCATCAGCTATTTCAGCAGAATACAGCTTGGATCCTCCTGTCTTCTCTCATCCTCTGCTCAGACAGTTTCTGAGAGGAATTAAAAATGTAAAACCTCCCAGGAAACCACCGTTGCCAGCATGGGACTTGAACTTTGTGCTAGAAAAATTGACTCTTCCTCCTTTTGAACCAGCAGCAACAGCAGAATTACAATACTTATCCTGGAAAACTGCTTTCCTGCTGGCAATAACTTCAGCAAGAAGGCTCTCTGAACTACAGGCATTAATGGCAGTGCAACCCTTCCTGATCTTCCATCAAGATAGAGTGTCCATGAGAACAAATCCTACATTCATGCCTAAGGTGGTATCCAGAGTGTCTTTAAACCAGGCTATCCACCTACCTACATTCTTCCCCAACCCACAGAACAGGGGAGAAAGGCTCTTGCATACCTTGGATGTACATAGACAACTATGCTACTACCTGGACAGGACCAAGTCCAATAGAAAAACTGACCAGCTTCTGGTAGCATATGCAACAGGAAAGGAAGGAAAACCAATTTCAAAACAGACATTCTCCAAATGGATAGGAAATTGCATTAGATTTTGTTACTCCTACCATGGAAAGAAAACTCCAGAGAACATCAGGCCTCACTCCACAAGGGCTACAGCCACTACCACAGCTTTCTTACGAGGAGTGGCTACCAAGGACATTATAGAGGCTGCTACTTGGACCTCCGTGCATACATTTGCCAAGCATTACAATTTACCTCTATACTCTAGATCCCGAGCAGGTTTTGCCACTGCTGTTTTGCAAGGGATCCTAACTACACCATAATCTCTCCTTTTTTCCTCCTCCCCTAGTTTAGCTTTGGTATTCTACCCATTTGTAAGGACTGCAGATGCATCCTTGAAGGACATAGTACAGATGTCCGATAGGAATGCATCTGCAGTCAGGATTACCCACCCACCTTCCCCTCTGTGGTACTCCTAGGGTATTTGCCATCCTTCAGCTAGCTTGGGGGGGATCTATTATGGTGTATTTGTTTGTATATATGTACATACATGCTTATTTTATGTGTTTGCTCTCTACTATTTGGAAACATTGGCATTTATCCAAATTTAGCCATCCAAGAGGGCACCTGGCATCTGGGGCAAGAAACACTGAGGAAAATGGTGTCGGCTGATGCCTTTATACCCGAAAAACTGCAGCGATGATGTCGGGTGAAGTGCGACACCAGCCGAAGCCAGACCCAGACTTTGGAATCCGGCCGACCGAAGGGCTGCCTGACGACAGGACAACCCATTTGTAAGGACTGCAGATGCATTCCTATCGGACATCTACATTTATGGGTAGGTACAAAACTGTACTTTCCTCAACTGCCCCAAAGCACTGCCTGTTTAAGTGACTTGGCCAAGGTCACACTTCAGGCAAATGAAGGTGGAGGGAATCAAACCATATACCTCAAGAAATAGCTCATTCACAGCTCTGAGCCATAGTTCTCTATTCTAACTGCCGTTCCTTCATTGCCTCCATCTTTGGAATTTCACAGCTAGTTCTCTGACTGCAAATATCTCAACAGAGATCCTTGCATTAGGTGACAGAACCATTCCTGTTATTCAAGAATAGAATGGTAAATTATCTTAGGAATATAAGAATAAGACTAGGGAGGCGATCAACAGGGGATCATAAGATGCCTAGCCGTATACACCTTTAAGTAGGCAAATGTTCTTGCCACGCTTGTCAAGCACTTAATATTACTTATCAAAGTAAGTGCCCAGCATTTGCAGTAAATAGTCCTTCATGTTTCTGCAGCCAAGTGCCCAGCTGAAATAAAACTTGCAGGTGACGAAACTCATGAGCAGGCATCATTCCTAGGCTGTGAGCTGCTTGCTTGTGCTGTTAAGGTTTTTGCAGGTTTATGTGACTGAATTCGTCTCTTCAGATGTTATTGAAAGTTATGTTTTGTGTTCTACTGCTGTTTGTAATTCTCAATGTTTTGAATTTTCTCATTTTGTGTTGCTAACGTTCAGTTTTAGCACCATGGTACTAATAGAGAATCCTTGCATAAGTAATGACATCCAATAAACCACACAGCACAGTGGTGCAGCTGTTAGGATTATCACCTCAAGGCGAGAAGTCCTTTGGTTTGATTCTTGGCTAGGGAACCTTCTGTGCAGCGTTTACATGTCCTCCCTGTGTTTGTGTGAGTTTTCTCTGGGTGCTCAGGTTTCTTTACAGATTCCAAAGATGTAAAAAAGGTGGATTGGACACTAAATTGGAAGTAATTGGAAGTAATTGTGAGTACTTGTGTATGCTGTGGAAGAACAGCTGTGATAGGACTAGCCACCCGGGGGTGTGACCATTGGCTGTAGATGATGACAAGTGCTGTAAGAAGTGCAGGCAAGTCTACAATAACAGCAGAAATTACTAGATTCATAACACATTGGGACTTTCTCCTTGTACCCACTGGGAAATCGAAGGGGGAACTGTAATTTTGATAAAAGGACTTTGTTTGCTTTTTTAATTAAACCGTCTGATCCAGAAGGTAATTTTGTCTTTAGTAAAGGCCTGTTTTCAGGCTGTCTGTGCACGCTTTTTTCTTATTTTCTCCCCCTGTGACTTTAATCCAGTGTTCATGTGATATATTGAGTGAATGTGGTTTGTTACAAGAAGGATTGGTGTTATCGGTAGGGGGGGGCAGTCGTCCTAAAAGAGTGCTCGTTTCAATGCTGGGGAAGGCAGTATAGAAATACATGTACAAGGGTACGATTGACATTCATGTAGCATTGGGTGTGCCTGTGGCCGTATGTACTTCCTACTCAACGAGATTTCATTCTTTTTCTTGAGTCAGCATAGTAGTAGTCACAAAGGAGTATGCCCATTGTTGTCAAATGTTGGCCTGTACTCAAGTTCATCTCTACAGTCATGCTGCTGTGTTATGTAGGGTAGTACTGAATCAAGCATTTTTATGAATGCTTTGGAAACTTTATCTTTTTTATTGCAGAAAAGGTCTTTTCCATGTTATAGTGGACCAGTTCTTTGGGGATGAACCAGGGTCTCTGATAAAATTGTAAAGCCTTAGCATACAGTGATATTTTAAAATACTGTTTAAAACAATGCTTAAGACTTCTGTGTCTCACATGCAGTTTATATCATCAGTGAAACTTAAAATTTGTTTCTTGAAGGAGGTCTTAACCCAGTAAAACATGTTTTTGAGATGCACACAGGAGGGAAGATAAAATAGCAGCACTAAAATAATGGTAGATTTGTAGTAATAAGAGGCTACTGTTAAGGGAGGTGGATTAAGTTGTTCCACCTAAAACCACTACAGTGGAGTTTAAGAAAATTCTAGTAGAAATAATCTGACTTCAGGAGGGAATACTATTTTTAGGTAGGGCCTGGAATTTGATTTGCAACAGTGAAGACATATTTGGGGGGGTCTAGAAGGGAAAATGTAACGATAGAGGATAGATTTTTGAAGAAATATATGAAAATATTTGGTATGCAAGATTTGAATTCAGTAATAGGAGCTTTGAGAGAATTTACTTATTATTCCCAAAGGTACAAAAACTGGGCTAGATTAGACAGAAATTATATTTCACAGGAACATTTGCATTTAGTTGAAAGTTTTGATATGCATCCAATAACTCTCAGATCATACGGCAGTAATAACCGAAATAAAAAAGCAGGGCAAGGAAGTAAAAATAAAACAGTGGCGCTTCCCCACTTTTCCCTTAAACAGGAATTGAAGGAATAGGTAGTGAAAATTATTCAGGAATTATTAGGGAAGATAGAAATTTCTTTAGAAGATGTAGGAAGGGAGTGAGATAAAATGAAAATGGAGTTTAAAATAGGGTAGAAATAAGAGATATGGTGTAGAAATAAGAATTATTTATAGTGACTGACGAATGTTAAAAGTTTTGCAGACTAAGGGGACTCTCTCAGAACAAGAGGAGGAACCATTGCAGAGTGCTAAAGAGAAAATAAGGGACTCCCTGAATAATATGCATGACTTCAGAAAATTTGTTGTTAGGCAACTGTTTTTTAATAATAAATCCAGAGCGCAAAAGCTTTTAGCACAATAGCTCAGGCAACAGAAAGCAGAAAAGGCTGTTGCTAAGGAGCCTGTAACAAGGAAAATAACCAGAGATCCTCTAAGAGATTATAGAAATATTTCAAAAATTTTATGAAAGTCTATATAAAGCCAGAGAAATGTAGAAATAAAGAAAAGTACAAATGGGAGTATTATGGAATAATTAAATATGCCAATGTTATAGGTAAATGAGGCTGAATTATTAACAGTTAGGATAGGAGGGGATGAGATAAAAATGGTGATGTATTATAACCAGTCTATGGGAAAGTCTCCAGGAATAGTTGGTATTCTAGTAGACATTTGGGTGTTATGAAGGAAGAAAGTGATAAAGATTGTAACCGTATTTTAAAAGGAAATGAAATACCAACATCCTGGAGGGAAGCTATGGTGGCTGTAATATTATAAGATAGTAAAAGATGCATCAGCTTCAGCTTCGTATAGGCCCATTTCGATTTTGAGCCATGATTATAAAGTTTTTTATGTCTATAATGTCTAAAGGAATGACAAAGATGTTTCCAAAATTGTTAGGTATGGATCGATGTGGTTTTGTGGCAGGGTGACAGACATTTGACAACATTAACAGTAATGATGATCCAGTGGGAAGCAAAATGTAAGCAAATGCCACTGTTGGTGGGTTTTGATGCAGAAAAAGTATTCCAGACTATGCTGGGATTTTATGAGTAGAGCAATGGAAGCATTTGCATTCCCGGACACAAAAACAAGGTTAATTAGGAGGATATATGAAGTATTGGAGGGAAAAATTAAAGTGTGTGTGTGTGTGGGGGGGGGGACTCCTCTCCGATAAGTTCTGTTTGAATAGAGAAACCAGGCAGGTGAGTCCTTTTCCCCCTTTATTTGTGTTATATTTAGCACCATTGGTGAAGAAAATAAGGGACTTAGAAATTCAAGGATATAATTGGTTTGGTAATCAGGAAAAGCTGGCTTTATTTGCAGATGATATTGTTTTGTACCTGATAAAACCAGAAAAGGACATTTCAGTGTTGAGGAACATTCTAAGACAGTTTCAGGTCTTTTCCAGATACAAAATTAATGAAGGTGTAAAACATTGTCAATAGCTGTAAACTGTGTACCCACACATGAGTTGGTTCAGCAATACCTATATTTTGGGGGATGTGATACAATGAAGTACTTAGGAGTATGGGTTAAAAAGGATTTTGTTATGGAAGCTAAGGATATGTGGGAAGAGGCTAAACAAAAGATAATAGAAAAACTGAGAAACTGGAAGCTCTGTTTGTGTGTGTGTATATATATATATATATATATATATATATATATATATATATATATATATATATATATATGTATATATATATATGTATGTATCTATATATCTATATATATATATGTATGTATCTATATATATATATATATATATATATATATATATATATATATATATATATATATATACACACACACACACACACATATATATATATATTAAGGTCTACTACACATGATCGAAATTTCATATGACTTGAAATTCATTTGACTGAGACCAGAACATCAAAAGTTCAAAACCCTGAAAACTCATTTGACTGAAACTCATAACACTGACACATTAAAATAAAAGGTATATGCCCTTTTCCCCGCTGTAGTGCGATCCTGGAGCTAGTATGTATAGTTGGGGGGGGGGGCAACATGCAGATGGATACTTATAACTGCAATGAATAACTCTTTGCAGAAGACGATATATACTTAAACTATGTAACTATGTGGGGGGCGGTGCCCCCCCCCCCCCCCAACTATACATACTAACTCCAGGATTGCATGATTTCATGATTATGAACTCTTCTGATCTCCATGGTTGCCTGTAAGCTAGAAACCTATATGTCTATTGGGACACTGACCAGACCGGTTTCATTGCATGCCAAACCATGGAAATCTTTTAAAGGCAACTGTCTTGATAGGGGATTGTTTGGCCACAAGAAAAAACAAGTATGAATGCAAAAAAAGCCTTTGACAGGGTTGATTGGGAATTTTTGCTGATTACCATCCACTTTGAGATTTCCTGATTCTTTTATAGTCTTCATTAGAAACCTTTACTTTGGGGCATCTGCTAAAATTAAACAGGAAGCCAAACTGTCCACTAAATTGCTGGTAAAGAAAGAAACCTGACTGGGATGTCCACACTCTCCCTTCCTTTTGCTTTTATTTAGAACCTTTGGCACTGAAATTCATAATTCCCAGATTACTGCCTGTATTTTAAGAAAGGAAACCAAATGTCAGAAGACTTAATTTTATGCCTTACTAACCCCAACACTAATTTCAAACTAGCCATCTACTTGTTAGAATAGTTTGGTTCTTTATCAGGGTACAAGATTAATGTAGCCAGGACAAAAATAATTAATTTAGACAATAATCCCCCCACATTTGTAATACGTTGTTTCCCTAGTTTAGCAGTCACTAATCGGATGATATATTTAAGTATTGGGTTCTTAGATTCATTACAGAATTCTGTGGAAATAATGTCTGCTTGTGTATCACAGATCCAAAATTGAAAGCATTTGTGCTTAGACAAAACACAATGCACACAAGGTAATAACCAATTTATCCTACCTTTGCTGTTATATATGAATCAAGAGCTTCCTGGGTATTTAGACTCGTCCAAAATACAGAAGTTGGAAAATCTGTTCAGATTTTGTTAGGGTTGATTTATGGTAAATAAAATGGTCTGTGATACTAGTCCTTTCCCTGAGAACAGAAGGTTCAGGGATGCCATCCTTTGAAATGTTATGTAAAAGCAGCCAGATGTAAAATAGGATTGGTCCTGATGAAGTGAGAGTAATTTTGATATGGGAAAGAAATAATGTTGCATAAACTAGGGGTGGAGACATTTCTTCAAAGATTGATGCCTACAAGGAATTTAAAATACGCAGTGTCAGTGATGAAACCGGTAGCACACTCACCTTTGGTGCAGGAAATTATGGGTTCACGTCCTGCACCAGGTAGATCGAATGCTGACACTGCAGTCCTGAGCGTGCCGTCCTTCGGATGAGACATTAAATCGAGGCCCCATCTGCTTAACTTGGTGGAAGCTCAGGTAGATGTAAAACATCTCATGGCCCTATCAAAAAGATTAGGGGTTCTTTATTTACAACATTATTTGCAATATTCTTTGAGAAATGTATAATTTTATATATTTACAAGTTTATGTAGGATATAATTTTATGTTTATTCCTTCATTGTTATATAATCACAATTATCTTCCTTCCTTTTTTAAACTTCTACCCCCTTTGTTCTTATTAGACCCCCACTCCTTTTTCTATAACTGCCATCTAATTTTTTATAATATTGTTGCTACCATCCATTTTACATTAAACAATTTCTTTTATCCTTTTGTTCCAAATAATCCATATGTTATAGAACATCTTTTTTATCTATCTTTTCAACAAATGTTTTGCTTTTGTTCTTATAATATCAGTACTCAGTCATATCCATGTTTATCTTAATGTCCTTCTGTTGCAGTATTCATAACATGAGGGATTCCCTACCAAGGGCAACCCAAAGTTTGGCCAATATACCAAAGCCTTTTACTACTTGCAAGTACGTAGGACGTTGCATGTATGCTCCCTGCATACATAGTGCATAAATGCGATGTCCACATGTACTCTTCTCAGAATTTCTCTGCTGCCATTCCAGACACCATCATCGATCATCAGTCTGCTCACCCGAGTTGTTTGCTGCTGTGTCGGGCCTTTCAAAATAAGTGACCCTTTGGGGGGTTTTCCCACTCTTTTTTGCTGCTGTGTTCATGTCATCCAAGAAAGTCAAATACCACTGTGGGAGACGGATTCCACATAAGAGTAGTCACGACCAGTGCTTATTTTGCTTAGCCCCCACGACCATAAAACTTGTTCCATTTGCCAGGCCTTTGTGACTAAGACTTTTTTTAGCCAGCTGTCCTCGCTAGCTATTTATCTAGAAAGCCAACATCTGAAACAGTTAGCGAAAGATGTTATAGTGGGTACGTCTGGGTCTTCTGCCTAGTTAATTGTGAGGAAAAAGGCCAAGCACCCTAGGTTTGGCTCTTCAGCTGTGCCTCCTGCATCAGACATCTCTCTCAAGGCAGATGAAGGCCTGGAGATCCATCTGGTCTTTGGTTTGGATTTTTCGGTTGAAAAGTGTTCAGAGGTGACTATGGATCCAATGACTGGCATGTCGTCTGAGGCTCTGCAAACATTCATTTCGGATGTTCAGGCGGGACAGACACTCGTGATTTCAGAAGACCCTAGGGGGATCCCTCAAATACTAGGTAGGGAGGAAGTCCCGACTACAGTTGTGGGGTCATTCCACTTTTCATAATGCGGATGTGTACATTAAAAAGAAGCAAAAGACAATGCATTCCACTCCCCTCAGAGATCCACAAATTGAATGGCAGAGTTTTACCCAAGGCTTATTTAATGCCCGTATGGCCCTTAAGCCTCCTTCTGGTGTCTCTCTCCCCACTCTGCCATGGACATCTCCTCACAGAGAACTGGGGAACAGGATTATTCTGAGGAAGAAATTTCTTCAGATGAGGAATCAGTAGCCTACTCTACCCAGATTCCTTCTGCTCTGGAATATGTTTCTGCAGAAGAGGAGTCCAATGTTATTTATTCTCCCACAGAAGAGATTACGTCTGGGGAACTATTTCCAAAATGAGGGAGTTTTTCAAATGGGATAGTTCGCAGGTTACTGATGTGCAGAAGAGATACTAAGACCTATTGCAAGTGGAGTCCCCTTCTCCTTCTGCTGTTCCTCCAGTATTGCCTGCCTTACTGGATGCTTTTATTTCAGCATCTCAAACTCCATATTCTCAGCCCCTGGCCCCTAAGAAGCCAGACCACTTTTACAAAGTGCCAGAGGATAGCACATTTCTTTTTAGAACAGCAAAACAATCCCAAAGGCACACCAGTGGCTAATAATCCAGGATTCCAATGTAAAAAAGAGAGACCTTTATTGTAGCAGAACTTCTCAAAACAGTAAGCGCTTTCACGTTATATAAACGCTTCTTCAGACTTCAACATAATACAATGAATTTCATGTCTTTAAATACTAAAGTCACTGAAAACTTAATTAATCAATCAATTAAACAGTATTTTAAATTATTAAAGTGCCAGTGCTCGAAGAATAAATGAATACCAAAAACATAAAATAAAAACATAAAATACATGGTAAATTATGCATATATGTTTTTTCTCTATTTTTTTAAAAACTGCCATGAAAGACTATCATAAAAAAATTCTTATAATATATTGAAAAACTTAATGCTTAAAAGCCTTGGCTGCTAAAAATGGTTTCAAAGTAATTTTTTCATTTAGGCCATATTTATGTGCCTGCAGTCTAAGGATCCATCTATTCTCAACCTCCTCTGTGCGATTCTTGATGTTCCCTAACCTACTATTACTTTTAACCAATTCTAAAACTTTGAACTTGAAATGATGTAGAGACCCCTTCTCCATGACATGTCGTGCTAATGCATTGGTCATATCAGACTCAGATAGATTAGATTCATAACAGAAGAAAATGCGTTCATTCATCCACACATTGGAAGAATTTACACTTTTAGGTGTTATGCTGACTGTAGATCTAAGAACTTAGTCTATTTGGCTCAATGTCAACTTTGTCAAAAATACTATGTAGGCAAAACAAACCGCACTTTGCGTGAACGCATAAGAGAACATGCATATGCAGTTAATAAGGAAGATATGACCAATGCATTAGCACGACATGTCATGGAGAAGGGGTCTCTACATCATTTCAAGTTCAAAGTTTTAGAATTGGTTAAAAGTAATAGTAGGTTAGGGAACATCAAGAATCGCACAGAGGAGGTTGAGAATAGATGGATCCTTAGACTGCAGGCACATAAATATGGCCTAAATGAAAAAATTACTTTGAAACCATTTTTAGCAGCCAAGGCTTTTAAGCATTAAGTTTTTCAATATATTATAAGAATTTTTTTATGATAGTCTTTCATGGCAGTTTTTAAAAAAATAGAGAAAAAACATATATGCATAATTTACCATGTATTTTATGTTTTTATTTTATGTTTTTGCTATTCATTTATTCTTTGAGCACTGGCACTTTAATAATTTAAAATACTGTTTAATTGATTGATTAATTAAGTTTTCAGTGACTTTAGTATTTAAAGACATGAAATTCATTGTATTATGTTGAAGTCTGAAGAAGCGTTTATATAACGTGAAAGCGCTTACTGTTTTGAGAAGTTCTGCTACAATAAAGGTCTCTTTTTTTTACATTGGAATCCTGGATTATTAGCCACTGGTGTGCCTTTGGGATTGTTTTGCTGTTCTGCTTTTTCGCTTTACAAAGGCACTTTATCCTGCTGAGGTGTTTGTTTCGTTTTTACTTGCTGACTGTTTACCTCTCGCTGAGACATGGCTGTTGAGATAAGTAAAAATTCAAATCCAAATGTATTACTAATGGACAAGGCATTCAGTCTCAACAGTCTCGTTGAGATGAATGTAAATCCACTATTGAAGTTAACAGCAAAGGATTTAAGCACTATTGACACAGCAAACACTAATCGCAAACATGATATGGATATAATTCTAACTACTCGACGTTTAGAGAACAAGCTACATAAGCTGAAGAATATCCAATGGCAGAAATCGCACATGGAAGCTTGTTTGAGCTTCCGACTTGTACCGAGGGGGCTAAGAGTTCTTAAGATGCCTACCTTTGGGAACTCTAACCCCAGTTTACTATCCAAATGGCAGAAGTTAAATTTGGACACCAGTTTTGGTTATGTTAAAATATTAATTGAACATTACAATGTGATGCAAGAGACTTTATTAAATGAAATTCGGGCTTTGGAAGCAGAGCTATTAAGTTTACTTGATGAACGTGAACTGGATATGTTATATGATGACCTCAAAATTATGCTTTCTTCCATTGACCAGAAATCCATACAGGATAAAAAAAGAAAGCTAGAAAGAGATTATGTTGACTTTCAAAAAGGCCAAGTGTTCTCGTGGCCGAGAGACAAAGTCAACCATCATTCGCATAATGCTGCCAGCAATAGCAATTCATCTACATATCACAATGTCAATGAAGGTACCTCCCACCACAACATTCCTCAACAGATGACGACAGTATTGGATCCTCCCCCTTGCACTGAACCACCCGCCTCTGAGAATGAAAATTTGAATATTGGCGCCTCATCGATGACGAAACCAGGAGAAAATATTAAGCGACAAGTCACCATCGAAGCGATGGTTCACCTCGATGGTGAAGGCGCCTTTCAACAGCCGACCAACAAGGAAAACAGTAATTTAGGCTCCAAACGAGATGTCAGAAGGAAGTCACCAGCCGTTAGTTCCGTTGTGGATGTTATTGAAGGAGAAGGCGAAGTCTTTACATCACCTGAAGAGTTCCCTTCTTTTCCTCTTCCCTTCAAGCCAGTAGAAAAAAGGACATGGTCACCACAGAATATTACCAAAAAAAAGAAAGGGAACAGAAGAGATTTACGAGAAGCAAAGAAAAGCTCTGAGATCGATACACAAAATTTAGTCGTTAATATTTCAAGGTATGAACTTAATGACTATGAAATATCCATTTTGAACAAAGGATTAAGTTTCATCCCTTCTGGATTTACAGATGTAACTGATCTAATAGTAGATATTAAATTGTTCACTAGAAATATAGCCTTGAAAATGTTATATGGTGAAGATTCACCACATGTAACTAATTCAGAAAATATTAATGTTTTCAAGAAACCATCTATGTTTATACCACAGCAACACCCTCTACTCGAAGTTTTTGAACGTGCTTGTGAACATGATTTACTAGAGCTATATGATAAGAATGCAGGGAAATCAGAATTCTTTAACATTACAATGGAAGAGAAAAAAGCCATTTTTAATTTACAGCGCAATAATGAAATAGTGATAAGACAGGCCAACAAAGGGGGAGCCATAGTCATCATGGACAGGGAGATGTACAATAGAAAAATATCTTTGATGCTTGCAGAGGTTGATACTTATACCCCCTTAAATGCAAGTTTATTGAATAAATTGATTAAGGGTGTACATGGACAGCTATACGACTTGGTTCTTACTAATGTTATTGACATGGAATTATATAGATATTTCCTTATTGAGAACCCCTTAGTTCCCACGTTTAGGGGTCTACCTAAAATACACAAACAATTGCATGATCCACCATTAAGACCTATTGTCTCTAGCAAAGGATGGCTGACTGAGTCACTGTCTATATTTCTAGATAAGCAATTCAAACCAATAGTTAACAATACTGAATATATTTTACGAGATACACAACAGTTCATAGAGAACCTTGCAAGATGTAATGATAAGAATTCTATTGAAAATGATGACTTTTTTGTCACTTTAGACGTGAAATCTCTGTTTACGTCGATTCCCAATAGCATAGGCATTGAGTACTTGAGACTATTTTTGCTGAAGAATGGTACAGAAAATAGCAAAATAATTAGATGGATGTCCTTGCTCGAAATAGTACTAGAAAATAACGTCCTGGTGTATGGAAACAACTACTATTTACAAAAAAAGGGAGTTGCAATGGGAACCCCATGTGCAAACTCCTATGCCAACCTAGTGTTGGCATATTGGGAGGATGCCTATGTGCTGAACAATATATTATTCAATCAGCACATAATACACTATAGTCGTTTTGTGGACGACGTTTTTTTGATATGGAGAGGGACAGAACAAGATTTAGTTGAATTTATCTGCTATTTGAATGGGACCACTGATTTCCTAGAGTTTCAAAGTACTCATTCACGTGATATAATACAATTCCTTGACGTTCAGCTAACTAAGGGACCAAATGGTATTAACACGGAAATGTTCAGGAAGACATGCTGGAGGAATAATTTGCTTCATCGCAACAGCATGCATCCTAGACATATCTATTCAAACATAGTGATGAATCAAACATTAAGGGCATCCAAACTGACCACTGATGAGTTAGCTTTTGCAAATCAGAAAGAAACTCTAGAAAGGAATTTTATACAAAGAGGATACAATAAGGAAGCTGTACATGATACCATAGCCATGACTGACAAAATAAGATTAGATAGGGGTCGACCATTTTATTACAAAAAGTCAGAGATTAACAATATAGATAGAAAGAAGCCACCTCTTGCAAAAAACAGACTCATTATACCATTTACCAATAGAAATGGTCAGATTAAAAAGATCATAGAGAACAATTGGAAAATCTTAGTTATGGATGAGAGAATTAAGACCCTGGTTGAAGAGGCACCAAACATAGCCTATAAGAACATGAAGTCTCTAAAGAGGCTTTTATGTTATGGAAAAACAGATATAGAATACTCCAAATCACAGAGAGCAGGCACTTTTCCCTGTAGAACTTGCAACCAATGTAGATTCATAACAGAAGAAAATGCGTTCATTCATCCACACACTGGAAGAATTTACACTTTTAGGTGCTATGCTGACTGTAGATCTAAGAACTTAGTCTATTTGGCTCAATGTCAACTTTGTCAGAAATACTATGTAGGCAAAACAAACCGCACATTGCGTGAACGCATAAGAGAACATGCATATGCAGTTACCAAGGAAGATATGACCAATGCATTAGCACGACATGTCATGGAGAAGGGGTCTCTACATCATTTCAAGTTCAAAGTTTTAGAATTGGTTAAAAGTAATAGTAGGTTAGGGAACATCAAGAATCGCACAGAGGAGGTTGAGAATAGATGGATCCTTAGACTGCAGGCACATAAATATGGCCTAAATGAAAAAATTACTTTGAAACCATTTTTAGCAGCCAAGGCTTTTAAGCATTAAGTTTTTCAATATATTATAAGAATTTTTTTATGATAGTCTTTCATGGCAGTTTTTAAAAAAATAGAGAAAAAACATATATGCATAATTTACCATGTATTTTATGTTTTTATTTTATGTTTTTGCTATTCATTTATTTTTTGAGCACTGGCACTTTAATTTAAAATACTGTTTAATTGATTGATTAATTAAGTTTTCAGTGACTTTAGTATTTAAAGACATGAAATTCATTGTATTATGTTGAAGTCTGAAGAAGCATTTATATAACGTGAAAGCGCTTATTGTTTTGAGAAGTTCTGCTACAATAAAGGTCTCTCTTTTTTACATTGGAATCCTGGATTATTAGCCACTAGTGTGCCTTTGGGATTGTTTTGCTGTTCTGCTTTTTCGCTTTACAAAGGCACTTTATCCTGCTGAGGTGTTTGTTTCGTTTTCACATTTCTTTTTAGCTGTCCATCTTCTGACCCTGCTGTGGTCTCTGTGGCTTTGGATAAACCTTCCAAATTACTGCCATTTACTTCACTTCTCCCTCCTGTTAAGGAAAGCAGGACTATGGAAAGGCTGGGGAAGAAGCTCTACACTTTTGCTACCCTAGTTTTCCATGCTGTTAATTATCAGACTAATATGACCAGATGTGCTTTGGCTCTTCTTTCACAGGCCACTCAAGTTATTTCAGGTCTTCCTGATTCAGGAGGAAAAACTAATGCCTTGTCCTTATTAGGAGCTTCATCTCAGGTAGCAAGACATTCAATTAAGTGTAGGCATGATACAGTAGAAGCATCTTCTAGGGCAGCTAACTACTCTTGTGCTAAAATAGATTCACACTCTTCCATTTAAGATTAAAAAGGGTGGTAGGAGGCTTCCACCAAAGACATCTCAGTCTGCTCCTGCTCAGAAGCAGCCCTTTCATGACAAGCCAGGTATTCTGTGACTACCAGTCTCACCACAGCCTTATTCCTCTTTCCCTTCATCTTTCTATGTCTCTTCCAGTTTGGGGAAACATTACTCAGGGCGCATGGGTTCTTTCCAGTATTCAAAATGGTTACTTCATTGTCTGGAAATCTCTTCCTTTCATGGGCATTCCTCAGCCTTCTCGGAAACAATTTAATTTATTTCCAGAGGTCCTTCAGGACTTCTTGAATCAGGGAACAGTTCAGGAGGTTCCACCCACCCACAGAGGAAGAGGGTTTTATTCCAGAATGTTTCTAGTGCTCAGAAAGGATGGTCTCTGCAGACCATTTCTAGACCTCTCACACCTCAACACCTTCATGAAGGTTCCTTCTTTCTGCATGCTGTCCCTTCAGACTTTATTTCTTCTCAGTCTTCCTCAAGCTTTCATGGCATGACTGGATCTTAAGGATGCATACCTTCACATTCCAATTCTTCCCCGTTAAAGGAAATTTTATGTTTCTCTGTTGCTTCCTTGCATTTTCAGTTCTCTGCTTTGCCCTTTGGCCTTTCTACTGCCCCAAGGGTGTTCACCAAATCCCTAGCACCTGTAATTACTTTCTGCAGGCTTCAAGGCATGCAAGTTTTCCCTTAGACAACCTTCTGATTTAGGTGTCTTCCACAGAGATGTTGCTACAGAACCTACACTTCACTATTTCCTCTCTGCAAAGCCTGGGGTTCATCATACATTTCACAAAATCATTCCTCACCCCTTCTCAGGATCATGTTTTCATGGGGTGCAGGCTACAGGCAGACCTTATGTTGGCCTCTCTTACTCTTCCGGAGGCTCTGTCCTTCATTTCTTTCTTCCAATCTCTTCTCCCTCTATCCTCTGTCACAGCCAAGGAGTTTCTCAGACTTCTGGGTTTTATGGCATCCACCATTCCACTGTTACCTCTGGCCAAACTTCACATGAGGAAGTTTCAGTGGCTCCTGAAAGCATTTTAAATTCAGCATGTACATCTCCTAAAGGTTTTGGTTCCTCTTCTTCCTTGTCTGAAGAATGAACTCCAGTGGTGGATTCAGCAGGTGACCATGAACCCAGGTTTCCATCTGCATCCTCCTCTTCAGTCTTTAGACCTGTTCACAGACGCTTCAGGTGTAGGTTGGGGAGTAGCTTTCTGCTCCATGAATGTACATATGGTGTCTGGTTGCCTTCCCAAAGAAAGGAGCACATCAGCATCAAAGAGATTAGAGCGCTTCTGCTGGACCTTCAGGTTTTTCATCCACTCTTCCTTCCAGGTCCTCTTAAGCTGTTTATAGGCAACACCATAGTCCCCTGGTATGTATGCAAACAGGAGGGGGGTGAAGTCTTATATTCTTTCCAGGGTAGCTCTTATGATGTTCATCGTGTTTCACTGTTGCAGTCATGACTGTAGGGTTCTCCCCTGCCGGCAGGCAGTCCTCGGTCAGCCAGAATCCCAAAGTCTGGGTCCGGCGTCGGCTGCTCAGCCATGCTCCCTGACGTCAGAGCGCCAGGAGTACAAAGCTGGCAGCCAACGCCATGTTCTCCAGTCTTTCTTGCCGTGCGGTGATAGCAGTTCGCATTTGCCGGTCGGCTGACTCCTGACAATTTTTGCTAAAAGTACTTCAGTCCAAAGATTTTCTTCTCCTACTCAAAGCTAAGTACCCCGTTGGGGAAACTTTTTTCTTGCTCCAGTCAGATGTCAGAAAAAGTTAATAATTGTATTTCATGTGGGAAGCAAATACCTCATAAGGATTTTTATTCTTACTGTATTCCTTGCTTAGGCCCTGACCACGATGTAGCTAGTTGTCGGTTTTGTGCTAGATTCAATCAACGTACAATTAAACGAAGGTACGATTTTGCATTTCATTACTTCGGTAGGCGCTTTAATTACAAAATGTCGTCGGATTCGGTTCCGGCTACTGGAGTTCACAAACGATGCAAGGATAAAGACAGGCCTCCGAGGTACAAATCGGATGATATTGTACAAGCAGAGCCAGCTTCAGGTTCAGCCGTAGTCAGTGAAGCGCTTTTGCAGCCCCTGTCGTCGGCCATTTCAGAAATGATGGCCGAAACGGACTCCCACGAGGAGCCAACTAGGCCTTTGAATATTTCAGTTGCAGGACCTTCGGACAATGCTCCTTCGGATGGGTCCGGAGCCGCTGTGCAGGTACCGGCTTCCGAAGGGGGTTTTAGGCCTACTCAGCTTCTAATAAAGGCAAAGACTACTTCCAAATCAAAGACTACAGCTCAGGCCTCTTCTGATCTGGCACCCAAGTCTCAGAAACAGTTACTTAAGATGGCGGAGGACTTGCTTACTATGATTAGGGGTTCACATCCCCCTCCAGATAAAAGGCCAAGGCAGGAAGTGTATTATGACTCTCCTGATCAGGCTTCTGTTTCTTCAGTTTCTTCTTCTGACCAGGAATATTCTTTCCCTCCTTATGGGGATTCTGATGCTGAGGAATCCATTCCTTCAGCTTCTCCCCATGAGGATTTTTCTTTTGGGGAAACTTTACATGAAATGAGGGAACATTTTCACTGGGAAGGACAGGAGTACTCAGAATCTAAGAAAAGACTTAGGTATTTTTTTTCTTCTTCCCCAACATAGACTCCTGGCTATCCCTCCTATTTTGGATATTGTGGATGATGCCTTTTCGGAGGCTAACTTAACTCCGGACTCTTTTCCTCCTGCTCCTGCTAAGCCAGACAGATATTATAGGGTTCCTGATTCCCACCAGTTTTTGTACAAGAATCCTACTGTTGATCCTGAAACCATTTCTCAGGGCCCTAAGGGGGTTAAGGCCGCTACTGCTAAAAACCCCATTCCCACTGAGAAGGATTCCAGATCCTTAGAAAGATGGGGCAAAAAAGTTTACACTTCTGCTACTTTATCTATTAGGGCTTTAAACTGTCAATTTCATATGCTGAAATACCAGCAATTTCTTCTGTCTGTTTTGAAGCAAAAGCTAACTTCCATTTCTGTCTGTGCAGATGATAAGGAATTACATGACTTAATGCATGCCACTGAAAATGTTGGGAAGCATGGTTTACAGTGTGGATTTGATGCCTTGGAGGCTTCTTGTAGGGCTGCTGCCTATGGTACAGTCATTAGACGGCATGCTTGGTTAAAGGAACAAAACTTGCCGGATCAAGTAAAAGCTAAGTTATTGGATGCTCCTGTCGAGCATAATGTTTTGTTTGGACCTAAGGCTGAAGAGAAGATAAAGAAGATGGAGGACAAGGCAAAATCCATGCAAACTGTTAAGGATTTCTTACAAGTACAGCCACCCAGATTTAGTAGGAATTGGCCTACAAAAAATTGGTCCTTTCCCAAGTCAGACAGGCCTCAGAGGGGTAGATACAGACGCTCCCGAGGTAGGCCTCAAACGCAAGCCTCTTATAGACCAAGACAGTGGACTGCTTCCACCCCTAGGGGAGAAGAAGACAGGTCACAAGCTCATAGAAAACAGGCTCAATGACTCCCTCTGTTGGGCTGCAGGAACTTCTTGCCTGGAAGCCCCACTCGGAGGAAAACTTTCTCTTTTTCACCTAAATTGGACTCATATAACCCAAGACAAGTGGGTTCTGGATGTGGTTTCAAGAGGTTACAAATTCCATTTTCATACCCTACCAAGACCAAGCGGATGGCCGGATCTTCCAAAACATCAATGGTTAGAGGCCTTAAACCAGGTGGAGGCTCTCTTGGCTATGAATGCCATAGAACTGGTTCCACTTTCAGAGATGGGACAAGGTTTTTACTCAAGACTCTTTCTAGTCCCCAGAAAGCAAAATTCATGGAGACCCATTCTGGACCTGTCAATCCTGAACACTTTTCTCGAGATACCAAAATTCAAGATGCTTACTCTACAGCAACTACTTCCAATGCTGACCAAAAATGCATGGATGGTAACTTTGGATTTAAAGGAAGCATATTTCCACATTCCCATCAGGCAGGAATGCAGAAAATACCTCAGGTTCAGGGCCGGATCGAGGCACTATCAATTCTCTGCGCTGCCCTTTGGATTGTCTACTGCGCCCAGGGTCTTCACCAAATGCCTGGCTCCAGTAGTAGCTTATTGCAGACTCAAGGGAATTCAAATTTACCCTTATCTGGACGATTGTCTAATTCAGGCAGACAGCAAGGATGTCTTACTGCAACATCTAGAATTTGTTCAGAACCTTCTCAAGTTCCTGGGATTCTCTGTAAACATAAAAAAGTCAAATTTGACACCCTCACAACAGATAACTTTTCTGGGTGCTCTTCTAAACACCACAACTCAGATGGCATTTCTGACATCCGAAAAACAATTACAGCTGGCTTCAACTTTCAAAACCTTGGCAACTTTAATTCAGCTTTCTGCAAGGAAATTCCTGCAGGCTTTGGGTTACATGGCCTCCTGCATCCTTCTCGTACCATATGCGAGACTACATATGAGGAAAATTCAGTGGTACCTAAAAAGTGTATGGTCTCAGCATTGCCACAGTTTAGACATACAGATCACCGTCCTGCCTTGTCTCCAAAAGGAATTCCTTTGGTGGTCCAAGGCATGTACTCTAAACATAGGAAAACCCTTCAGTCTGCCTCCAGCCACTCAGATACTAACCACGGACGCTTCAGGTTATGCATGGGGAGCCCATTTTCAGGGCAACTGTCTGCAGGGCCTTTGGACAAAGGATCAGAAGCTCCTGCATATCAATTTAAAGGAAATGTTAGCCGTACAGAACGCTCTATTGGCCTTCAGGAATCTTCTACAACCAGGACAGCTACTAATACGGACAGACAACACCACAGTTATGTGGTACATAAACAAGCAAGGGGGATCTCATTCCTATCCCCTTTGCAGACTAGCCATGAATCTATGGAACACAGCTCTGACTTGCAAACTGGACCTTCAAGCTCAATTTCTACCAGGGAAGCAAAACTTCCTGGCAGACAGTCTGAGCAGAAACCTGTCGGATCCACACGAATGGATGCTAGACACCAAAATATTCAGGATGATTACAGCAGTCTGGGGATGTCCTCACATAGACCTCTTTGCATCCCATCTCAATCATCAACTACAGATTTTTTGCACCAGGACTTTCCACAAACTAGCTTGGAAAGTGGATGCACTATCATTCAGTTGGAGAAACCTCTCGGGGTATGCCTTCCCGCCTCTACCTCTTCTTCCACGGATGTTATTAAAGATCAAACGGGACAAGCCCAAGATGATAATTTTGCTGGCCCCAAATTGGCCTCAACAATTTTGGTACCCAACTCTGAAAAACCTTTGTCTGGAGCCCCCTTGGGTATTACCACAGACTCCGAACCTTCTGTCCCAGCACCAGGGTCAGGTTCTGCACTCCCATGTCAAAACACTCAGCCTGGCGGCCTGGTTAATCCAGGGTCCTTGATTCATTCTCTCCTACCCAAGCAGGTTATGGATGTCATTTTAGAAGCCAGACGTCCTAGCACTAGAAAATCTTATGCAGGGAAATGGAAAAGATTTTGCACCTGGATGCAGGTTCAGGATTCAGATCCTCTTACTTCTAACATTCCTCTGATTTTACTTTACCTGACAGACCTCTTACATAAGGGTCTCTCTTTCTCTTCCATAAAGATCCATGCTTCTGCTATTTCTGGTCATTATAATACAGACCCTCCTATCTTTTCCCATCAGCTCATGAGGCAGTTTCTCAGAGGAGCTAAGAACTTAAGGCCCCCTAGATCTCCTCCCATTCCTGCTTGGGATCTCAACTATGTTTTGGAAAAACTCACCTTAACTTCTTTTGAGCCTGCTGCCACTTCTGACATCAAGTTTTTATCCTGGAAGACAGCCATTCTGTTAGCTCTGACATCTGCCAGGAGAGTTTCAGAGTTGCAAGCTCTCATGGCTGTGGAACCTTATATTATTTTTCATCAAGACAGGGTGTCTTTAAGGACTAATCCTTCTTTCATGCCTAAGGTGGTTTCCAAAGTGGCTTTAAATCAAACTATTCACTTGCCAACTTTTTTCCCCAGTCCTCAAAATAAGGGGGAAAGGATCTTGCATTCCTTGGATGTACACAGACAACTACGTTTTTACCTGGACAGAACCAAGGACATCAGGAAATCAGAGCAATTGTTTTGTTTCTTATGCTTCAAGTTCCCAAGGTAAAGCTATTTCAAAACAGACCATTTCTAAATGGATTGCTCATGGAATCAGATTTTGTTATTCACATCATGGAAAGCAAATCCCAGGGAGAGTAAGGACTCATTCTACCAGAGCTGCTGCCACTTCAGCTGCCTTCCTCAGAGGAGTTCCTACCAAAGACATTTTGGGAGCTGCAACTTGGAGTTCAGTGCATACTTTTTCCAAGCACTACAATCTACCTCTCTACTCTAAGTCTAGGGCAGGCTTTGCTTTTGCAGTCTTGCAGGGCCTTTTAGCCGCCCCCTCTACTTTATGACCACCTCCCTTTTCTTCTGCTTTGGGATTCAACCCTACAGTCATGACTGCAACAGTGAAACACGATGAATATAGTACAGTTGTGTAGACTTACCATAAATGTAGATGTTCGAGTGTCTTCACTGTTGCAGTCTGGGTTACCCTCCCTCCAGTCCCCTCTTATTTTTTCTTTTGTGTGGTTCCCTTCTTCACCCTTCTTCTGAGGTGTATTTGCAAAGGATATGGGATTTTACTCATTTTTGGAACACCTGACATCTGGGGCAAGAAAAACTGGAGAACATGGTGTCGGCTGCCAGCTTTGTACTCCTGGCGCTCTGACATCAGGGAGCATGGCTGAGCAGCCGACGCCGGACCCAGACTTTGGGATTCTGGCTGACAGAGGACTGCCTGCCGGCAGGGGAGAACCCTACAGTCATGACTGCAACAGTGAAGACACTCGAACATCTACATTTATGGTAAGTGTACACAACTGTACTTTTTGGGAGCTTGCATTCACTATCATGTCACTGTTCGGGCAATATACATCTCCTCCAGCCGGAATTATGCGATAGACACTCTGAGCAGGTCCTTGACTTAATCCCACAAATGGTTGCTTCACAGGGATGTGTTTCTTACATTGTTCACCAGTGGGGTACTCATCAAGTAAATCTGTTTTCCTGCTCTCTGAACAGACAAGTACCTCTATTTTGTGCCAGGGTCCCAGGTCCTCTGATTTAGAAGGTGGAAGCCCTATCTCCCCCCCCCCCCCCAACAAACATCTTTATTAAAGTCTTACATATAATATAGCCAAACTTACATTTCTGTAAATGAAAATCAAAGTGACACTACTTTAGTTGCAAACAGTATACATCACAGACACCATTGAAACAACTGTAGTTGCAAACATTATACATCACTTACAATCTATCCAGTCATTGTAAGTTAAACATTATATGTCTCATTCAAATCCTGCCTCTTAAACCTCGTTCCTTCTCTGCATATATTGTTTCCACCATTCCCATTTTTTTCCTTTGTAGCTTTCTCCTTCCCTTTTCTGAAGATCTCAATTCCAGTTTTTACCTCTGCTGCTATATTCACTTCTAGTAAAGTTGGTTTAGACTTTGTTTTCCATTTTCTAGTAATTGTTTTTTTTGACAGTCACCATAATTAAACTCAGCAAGGCTTTAATATGTCTAGGCAATTCCAATTCTGTATCATAACTCAAAAGAAAAGTCATCTCCCCAATCTAATCTGCTAACCCAGCATCTCTGATAGAGATGCTGGGTTAGCAGATTAAATTCTACAGGGAATCCATAAAGTCTGCCAACTCATTACACTCCCAAAAAATATGTTCCCAGCCACCTCTTTCTTGCTGATCACACCCCCAACATTTGCTGTCCACCTGAGGAAAAATTCTTTGGAGTCTACTTGGGGTATAAAAATACCTATGTAAACACTTCCAGGCAAAGATCCTAAATCTGCTAGACTTTGTTGCATATTTGGGAGACCTGCATACATCCCCTCCATTGTCTTTTTGTGAATTGCTTATCCAGTCTCTCTTCCCAATCCTTTTTAAGCTCCTCTGATGGATTCTTATAGTTGTCCTGCAATATTTTATATGTTTTACTAATTCCTTTTTAATGGCAGCTTCTGTTCTAGATTCTATTAAAAACCCTACAAGTGCCCTATCTTTTTCTTGGAAGGGGATCTTTCTTTATGCATACCCCCCCTCTCATTCCAAAGGTCCTGTTAAAGGTTCAGCAAGACAAACCCAAAATCTTGCTGGTGACTCCCTTTTGGCCAAGACAGCATTGGTTCCCTCCTCTTTTGCATTTAGCCAAGGACAGTCATCACAAGTTACCTCACAGGACGGACCTTCTCACACAAGACAAAAGGATCTCTTATCCATCTCCACTTGTCAGCTCTGCAACTGACTCTGTGGGTGATATGATTTTGATCCTTTTCAGACACCTTTTTTCTGAGGCCGTGCTCAGGGTTCTGCAGGAGGGCAGAAAACCCAATACTAGGCAATCCTACTTATCTAAATGGAAGAGTTTTTTTTTGTTTGGAGTGTTTCACATAACTTAAATCTGTTGACTGTGGATGTTCCATTAGTTCTCTGTTTGTGTAAATTGCTCAATGCTGAGTTGGCCTATTTCTCTCTCAAGGCTCACTTGTCAGCTATTTCTGCCTTTATCTCCTCCTTTAGCTTTTAGGTTTGAGGCTAAGCAATTTCTCAAAGGCATCCTACATATTAGACCTCCCATGAAGTCTGTTCCTCCACCTTTGCATCTTAAGTTTTTTTTTTAAATTGACTTTGGCTCCTTTTGAGCCTGCGGCTGCAGTTTCCTTACAGCATTGCTCTTGGAAGACTGTTTTGTTATTGGCTTTGGCTTCAGATACTCTGGTGTCTGAGCTTTGAGCCCTTATGGCTTCTCCTCCTTTTATGGTTTTCCATAAGGACAGGGTGTCCTTGCATAATAATTCTTCATTTATGCCCAAGATTGTGAACATGTCAGTTAATCAATCCATTCTTTTGCCCATCTTTTTCTCTTCACCACAATCTCCCAGTGAGAAGGTGGTACACACTTTGGATGTGCATAGACCACTCAGATTTTATTTGGATAAAACCAAGGCTGTCAGGAAATCTGATCAGCTTTTTCTTTTTATCCCATGCACTTGGGCTTACCTGTTTCCAAGCAGACTATTTCCTCTATTTCTTTTTGTTACGTTTCTCATGGTAAGAGCCTTCCTTTTTCTGTTAAGGCTCATTCTGCTAGTGTTATTGATGTTCATCGTGTTTCACTGTTGCAGTCATTACTCTTGGGTTATCCTGCTGGCAGGCTGCCCTCAGTCGGCCAGAATTCCAAAGTCTAAGTCTGGCGTTGGTTGCTGTCACCTCTTCCCTGACGTCAGTGCGCCAGGGGTATAAAAGATGCAGCTGATGCCATTTTCTTCAGTCTTTCTTGCTGTGCGGTGCCCGAAGCAAAAGCAGTTCACAAGTGCCTGTCGGCCGACTCCTGAGATTTTCAAATCTGAATTTCAGAACCGAAGTCTTCATTAAAGCTCAGTACCCCGTTGGGGAAACTTTTTTTCTTGCTCCAGACCGATGTCAGAAAAAGTTAACAATTGTATTTCTTGTGGGAAGCAAATACCTCATAAGGATTTTCACTCTTACTGTATTCCTTGCCTAGACCGTGATCACAATGTTGCTAGCTGTCGGTTTTGTGCTAGATTTAACCAATGCACTATTAAGTGTCGGTTCGATTTTGCATTTCATTACTTTAGCCGAAGATTTAATTATATAATGGCGCCGGAACAGCCGACGACTGGAGTTTACAAAAAACGCAAGAAAAAGGATAGGCATCCGAGGTCCAAAACCGACGACGAGACCTCCGCTAGGCCAGTCGCCGGTTCTCAGTGAGGCGCTTTCGCAGCCCCTGGCGCCCGCTACCTCAGAGCCACAGGCCGCTTCCAACTCCCACGTGGAGCTGACTGGTCCCCTGGATACTCAAGGTACTGGACACTCGGAAATCATTCCCTCAGATGGGTCCGGAGCCGCTGCGCAGGCATCGGCTTCTGAGGGTGACTTCAGACCTACACAGCTATATGTTAAGCCATCTTCAGCTTCAAAGACAAAGACTAAAGCAGCTCTAAAGACAAAGAAACAAGTACAGCATTCTCCTACACAGACTTCCATGCCTAAAAAACAGATGCTTAAAATGGCCGAAGACCTAATTACTTTGATCAGGGGTTCCCATCCCCCTCCTTATAAGAGGCCTAGGCAAGAGACAGAGTATGTTACTTCTGATCAGGTTTCTATTTCCTCTGATTCCTCTTCTGAACAGGATTATTCCATGCTTCCCTATGAGTATTCTGATGCTGAAGAATCCATTCCTTCAGCCTCTTCTCCTGAGGATTATTCTTTTGGGGAAACCCTGCATACCATGAGGGAACATTTCCACTGGGAGAGCCAAGGTTATTCTGAATCTAAGAAAAGGCTCAGAGACTTTCTGCTACTTCCTCAGCACAGACCCCTTACTATTCCACCTGTTCAAGACAGATACTACAGGGTCCCGGATTCTCATAAATTCCTATATAAAAATCCCGCTGCTGACCCAGAAACTATATCTCAGGGTCCCAAAGGGGGTCAAAGCTTCCACTGCAAAAAACCCTGTCCCCTCTGATAGGGATTCTAGGGCTCTAGACAGATAGGGAGGGGGGAGTTTACACTTCTGCTACCTTGGCTGTAAGGGCTTTAAATTGTCAGTTTCATATGCTTAAATATCAGCAATATTTAATGTCATTGCTTAAACAGAAATTGTTGACAAATACTGAATGTTCAGAGAACAAGGAAATGCAGGATTTATTGCATGCAGCTGAACAAGTGGGAAAGCATACTTTGCAGTGTGGTTATGATTCTCTGGAGGCCTCTTAATGGGCCGCTGTTACAGGTTCTGTTATTAGAAGGCATGCTTAGTTAAAGGAACAGAATCTGCCTGATCATGTTAAAGCAAAATTATTAGATGCTCCATTACAGCATGATACTTTGGTACTAAAGCAGAAGAGGTGTTGAAAAAAATGGAGGATAAAGCAAAATCCAAGCAGACAGTTAAGGATTTCTTACAGGTACAGCCACCCAGATTTAGCAGGAACTGGCCTTCTCAAAATTGGTCCTTTCCAGTGTCAGACAGACCACAAAGAGGCAGATACAGGCATCCCAAAGGCAGATCTCAGCCCCAAGGCTCATACAGGCCTAAACAATGGGGTGCTCCTACCTCCAAAAGCGGAGAAGACAAATCACAACTTTACAGGAAACAGTCCCAATGACTTTCCTCTGCCAGATTCAAGCACTTTTCTTTTGTCAGTCCCCTTAGGGGGAAAACTAGCACTTTTTTCATCAAATTGGCAAATGGTTACCCAAGGTAAATGGGTCTTGAACATAGTGTCCCAAGGCTACAGGTTCCATTTTCACACCTGGCCAAGGTCAAAAGGTATGCCAGACTTGCCACACAATCAATGGGCAGAGGCACAAAAACAAATTACTGCCCTCATGGACATGAGGGCCATTCAACAAGTACCACAGCAAGAGCAGGGGCAAGGATTTTACTCCAGACTTTTCCTAGTGCCCAGAAAGGACAAAACCTGGAGACCAATACTGGACCTGTCTATACTAAATACGTTTCTGAAAGTTCCAAAATTCAAGATGCTGACTCTACAGCAGCTACTGCCCATGCTGGGCAAGAAGGCTTGACTCGTAACTTTGGACCTAAAAGAGGCATACCTGCATGTCCCAATCAGACAGTCTTGCAGAAGATACCTCAGATTCATAGATAGCTCAAAGCACTACCAATTCTCTGCACTGCCCTTTGGCTTATCTACTGCGCCCAGGGTCTTCACAAAATGCCTGGCACCAGTAATTGTGTTTTACAGACAAAGAGGAATTCAGATATATCCCTACTTGGACGACTGCCTAATTCAAGCAGAGAACAAAGACATTCTTCTAAAGCATCTGGGGGTTGTAAAAAGATTACTATTTGGCCTAGGGTACACAGTAAACGAAAAGAAATCAAAACTGCCCAGATGGCTTATCTCATGCCAGACAAACAAAAACAACTGACTTCTTACTTCAAAAAATTAGCAACAAAGACCCACTTATCTGCAAGGAAAATCCTGCAGGCCTTGGGTTTCATGGCATCCTGCATTCTACTAATTCCATATGCCAGACTGCATATGAGGAAACTACAGTGGTATCTAAAATGTGTTTGGACTCAGCATTGCCACAGCCTGGAGACAGTAATTACACTCATTCCCTGCCTGCAGCAGGAGTTTCGATGATGGGCAGAGGCCTGTCACCACAACAAGGGTCTGCCATTCAGTTTACCCACAGCCAGACAGACACTGACGACGGATGCATCAGATTATGCCTGGGGGGCCCATATGGCAGGAAAATGTATTCAGGGCACATGGCCTGCAAACCAGATGCATCTCCACATCAATCAAAAAGAGATGATAGCTGTTCACAATGCCCTGACAGCTTTCAAGGATCTGCTTCATCCAGGACAGCTACTGATAAAGACAGACAATACTACGGTCATGTGGTACATAAACAAGCAGGGAGGTACACATTCCTACCCCCTCTGCAGACAAGCAATGACCTTATGGGACTCAGCATTGACTTATCAAGTTCACCTGTAAGCACAATTCCTGCCAGGAAAATCAAATACTCTGGCAGACGAACTAAGCAGAAACCTCATGGATCCCCACGAATGGAAACTGGATCCACAAGTCTTCAGCATGATAACAAGGAAATGGGGATGCCCAGACATAGATCTATTTGCCTCCCCCTCACAACTGCCAATTGCAGAGATTTTGCACAAGGATTTATCACAAGCAAGCATGAAGAGTGGACGCCCTATCCTTCAGCTGGAAAAAACTAACAGTATATGCCTTTCCTCCACTGCCTCTCCTTCCCAGGGTACTCCTAAAGGTCAGACAAGAGAAGCCAAAAATGATACTGATTGCACCAGACTGGCCACGCCAGCACTGGTACCCAATCCTAAAGAGCTTGTCTCAAGGTCCAGCATGGATATTGCCTCAAACTTCTCACTTGCTGAACCAACAAAACAATCGGATTCTGCACAGCCAACTCAGGACCTTAAATCTGGCAGCCTGGCGGATAATGTAGCCATTCAGAACACTCCTCTTTCAAAAACTGTTATGGATGTTATCTTGGAGACCAGGAGGCCCAGTACCAGAAAATGTTATACAGAAAAATGGAAGAGATTCTGTGCTTGGAACCAGGAAGAAGGCATTGACACGTGTGTACCAAATATCCCTCAGATTTTACAATACCTAACTGAGATGCTGAACAAAGGCCTTTCTTTCTCATCAGTTAAGATTCATACCTCTGCCATTTCAGCCCATTACATACGGAACCATCTATCTTTTCTCATCCTTTAATATGGCAGTACCTCAGAGGGGCCAAAAACATTAGGCCTCCAAGGAGAGCACCAATTCCGGCATGGGACCTCAATTATGTTCTGGAAAAACTCACAGTGCCTCCTTTCGAGCCAGCCTCAACAGCGGATATAAAATTCTTATCCTGGAAAACAGCTCTGCTCCTTGCAATAATCTCTGCAAGACGAGTCTCGAAGTTACAAGCACTCATGGCTGTGGAACCTTTTATCATTTTTCATCCAGACAGGGTTTCTCTGAGGACAAACCCAACATTTATGCCTAAGGTGGTGTCCAATGTGGCCCTCAACCAAACCATTCACTTGCCTACCTTTTATCCAAATCCACAGAACAAGGGTGAGAAAATTCTGCATTTTTTGGATATACACAGGCAGTTACGCTTCTACTTGGACAGAACTAAAGCTTTCAGAAAGAGTGAGCAACTTTTAGTGTCATATGCTGCAGGATCACAAGGAAAGGCTATTTCAAAGCAGACTATTTCTAAATGGATAGGCCATTGCATCCATTTCTGCTATTTTCAGCATGGCAAATCAGTGCCTAAGGGCATTAGGCCTCATTCTACCAGAGCAGCAG
Source organism: Protopterus annectens (assembly GCF_019279795.1). Taxonomy (NCBI): domain Eukaryota; kingdom Metazoa; phylum Chordata; order Ceratodontiformes; family Protopteridae; genus Protopterus; species Protopterus annectens. Next base: position 602,416,917 of record NC_056741.1, on the reverse strand, counting down.
CCACTTCAGCAGCCTTCCTCAGAGGAGTATCAACCAAAGACATCTTAGAGGCTGCAACTTGGAGTTCAGTGCACACTTTCACAAAGCACTACCACTTGCCTCTTTACTCTAAATACAGAGCAGGCTTTGCCACTGCAGTTCTGCAGGGCCTCATAGGCTCTCCTAATCCTATTTAGCCCAGCCACCCATCCTCAGCTTTCAGATTCAACCCAAGAGTAATGACTGCAACAGTGAAACACAATGAACATAGCACAGTTGTGTACCTACCATAAATGTAGATGTTCGAGTGTATTCACTGTTGCGGTCCAGGTTACCCATCCACCATCCCCCTTTCTTTGCTGGGACTTATCTGTACTTCTCTAGCCTATACAACCTTTGTGGTGTATTTGCTTGTAGATGAAGGAAATGTTGTTTTTGTGCATGCATATTTATTGGCATATTTTTTCAGCCTACCAATTTGGGGGCACCTGACATCTGGGGCAAGAAAAACTGAAGAAAATGGGGTCGGCTGCATCTTTTATACCCCTGGCACACTGACGTCAGGGAAGAGGCGACAGCAACCGACGCCGGACCTAGACTTTGGAATTCTGGTCGACTGAGGTTAGCCTGCCAGCAGGATAACCCAAAAGTAATGACTGCAACATTGAATACACTCGAACATCTACATTTATGGTAGGTACACAACTGTACTTTTCTTTTGGTGCTTTCATCAAGGGTTCACTAATTCCATTCTTGAAGCTGCTACCTGGTCTTACGCACACACCTTCACCAAACACTATAAGTTAGATGGCATCTCCAGAGCTAGAGATAGTTTTTGCTAGGGCCATTCTTCATGGCATTTTAGAGAGCTCCACTGCCACTTCCTCCTCCCAAGTTTCATCATGAGTTTGGTAATCTCCGTCATGTTATGAATATTGCAACAGTAGAATTGAAGGACATAGTATAGTTGTATAAAATTTTACCATAATGACAGATGTCCATTTCTTCACTGTTGCAGTGTTCTATCCCTCCCTACTTAACCATCTGAGTATTGCATTTTCTTGCAGATGTATGATTCACTTCCTTGTTTCCTTAGACTGGCATTCATTCTGGGGCATTCAGTTCTGAGGATAGTACGTATGGTTGTCAAAATTTATGCCCTATGTATGCTGGGAGCATTCATGCGACGTCCCACATACATGCAAGTAGTAAAAGGCTTTGGTGTACTGGCCGGATGTCAGGTTGCCCTTGGCAGGAAATCCCTCATGTTATGAATACTGCAGTAGTGAATGGTAAGATTTTACACAGCTGTACTTTCACTTTAATATCTTTAAAAGAAATTTCTTTACATAACTTTTCCCACAGTGTAAGTACCTTTTCTACATTTAACAAAATGCACTGTAGTTTCTTCTTCTCCACAATATAGACACGTACTTTCACTTATCTTTTTATATGGCATATTCCCTTTTACTGGTAATTTGTTTATCACCAGTCTCCATAAGAGATCCTGACATTCTACTCTTTTATTACACCATTCAGTTCTTACTTTTATAGCTCTGATCTTCTTTTAAATTTATAAGTTCATAGTTTGGTACTAGGCTATTGGCCCTAGGGGGCCTGTACAAGCCTAGCCATTACAATTCCCTGGCTATTTCTTCCCACACTCTTTACTTCCCTGAACCCCTGTCTAGCAGGGCAACTAACAGCCCTGAGGTGAATTTCCTTTCTCTCATCCAATCGTCAAGGTTCCTTTTGAAGAGGACCAAAGAGGCGCTTTGCTTGACATGTATGGGCAGTCTATTTCAGAGTTTGGGGAGTCTCTGGGTCAGAGACCTATCTCTCCAGCATGTTCCGTTCATTGTGATGACAAGGTCTAGATCCCTGGAGCATGTGGCTCCGAGGGACCAGGACCTCTGTAAGTGTAGCATGTCCAACAGCTCCAGGCCTGACATGGCCCCGCATGCCAAGCTGAGATCACCTCAGAGTAGACAATATGCAACAGAGTGTAGCTGGAGGTTTTAAAGGCGGTCAGTGTAGGGATCTGCTTTAGGCCTGTGATTCTTTTAGTGAGGTATTTCTGCGGCCTTTCCAGTTGTTGCGGATGTCTTGAGAGGTACATACCAAACGGGGCGTTGTATTCTGTAATGGGTCTAATGAGGGATGAGTACAGTGGGACAATGACTACCTTTTTTCTTGTTGAAAAGTCCTTAATGATGAGGTGTGCCACATAGAAAGATTTCCTGACTGTTGTGGAGATGTGGTTATCGAAGGTGAGACCACTGTCTACCTGTGTCCCTAAGTCTCTTATCACACTTTCGGTGTTTAGTGTACTGCCACCTATGTGGTAATTCACGGGTACATTTTTTTTCCCATAGGGGATAACTGTACATTTCTTGGCATTGAGTTTAAGCCAATGGCCCTGGCACCAAGCATCTGTTTGTGTAAGGCCCTTTTGTAGAGTATCCACATCATTTGGAGATTCAGTCATCTGCGAACTTTGTTAGCCAGAGTCCCTTAGTGTTGGCCTGTACTTCAGAGAAGTAGATGCCAAACAAGAGCGATCCCAGGACTGAGCCCTGAGGTACTCCACTTGTCTGGAGCTGGATTTGGAGTCTGCTACTTATACAGTGTGGGTTCTGTCAGTAAGCCATTTGGCAACCCATCGAGTGACGTAGTGATTAATGCCCAGCTTAGTAATTCTATCTATGATTCCAGAGTGGAGGATGGTGTCAAAGGCCTTGGCGAGGTCCAGATAGGCTGTGTGGACCGCCTTACCCTCGTCCACTGCTCTGGAGACTGATTCAAAGAAGTCAGTCAGGTTCAGGAGACAAGATCGGCCCTTCACAAACCGAAACTGGGTGGAGTCCAGTGTTTGAAGGTCGCCAATGCCTTTGTTTATAAGTTCCATGATAATACGTTCCATGGCCTTGCAGATCAGGCTTGTTAGACAGATGGGGCAGTAGTTCCCGGGATCCAAGGTGGATCCCCCCCTTGTGGAGTGAGATAGCTGTAGCTGAGCACCACTCAGTGGGCACAAAGCCTGAGGTGAGGCTATGATTAAACATGACACTTAGGTTAGGTGCCAGTTTATTTTGTAGTTCATGTAGTACACAGCCTGGGATGTCATCTGGTCCCATGGATGCTGTATTCGTAGCTTTGGAGAGTATGTTTTTTTACCTGTGTGACCGTTATCGGAATTTGGCAATCTTCCGGTATTGAGATGGGCCTGTTTACACACTGATTAACATAATACTATATCATTATATTTTTGTACCATAGTTTTCTCTCACTTTCAATTTCCTCAGAATTTTATCTTCCATAAAAATATTTTTTCTTGATAACATTTCATTTCTTCATTTACACATTCTTTGTCTCTCTTATATCTTTTCATTTCCCAGAATTTTTCATATTTATATTTAAATAAATTTATCACTAATTTTATTTTTTTTTCATTTACTTACCTTAACATTTTATACAAGTTCAAGTGAAGCAGTGTACATACACAGCTGGGTTTATTAAGTCTAAACCTTCTCCTTTTTTATCTACATACCAAGCCCCTCTTTTTACGGGATTCAGTCTTGAGCTCCATATAAATGAAAAAGTCATCTGTAAAACTTATTTATTATATTTTGTTGACGTCATATACACACTTGCTAAATAAGCTAACTTTCCCATAAGACCATATTTATTAAATAGACCTTTTTCTAAATGATTACTTTTATCTTTTCCTTTATTTATTCTTTACTCTATTATTTTTTTCCATTGATCTCTACTTGTGTTCCTTCTTTCAAATCTTTTTAAAGAAAAATCTTTATTAAATTATCACTTATGACATAGCCAATCATGCAATTGCATAAATGAAAACAAACTATATTGACTTAATGTTAGTTGCAAACATTATACATCACAAACCATATTGACATAATTTTAGTTGCAAAGAGTATACATCACTTATAATCTACCCAATCATTGTCAGTCAGACATTGCATAGCTCATTCAAATTCTTCCTTCTTTTAAACCTCATTCCTCACCTTAATGTATTATTCTCGTAATTCCCATTTTTTTCTATGTAATTTGCTTCTACCCATTTCTAAATATCCCAGTTCCCGTTTTATTTCAGTTACTGTATTCACTGCTTCTAGTACAGTTGGTTTAGACTTTGATTTTCATTTTCTAGTAATTGTTTTTTTTGGCAACCACCGTAATCAGGCTCAGCAAGGCCTTACTATGTGTAGGTAATTTTGATTTTGTATCATAACTCAAAAAATAATTTGCTTAGTTATACCAATTTGCTCACCCAGTATTTCTGATAGAGTAGTCTACAGAGAATTTTTGAAGTCTGCCATCACATTATAATCCCAATTGCCTCTTTCTTCCCTGTCACACCTCCAACATTTACTGCCTAAATTCTTTGGAGTCTACTTTGCGGTATAAAAGTACGTATGTAGACACTTTCAAGTAAAGATTCTAAATCTTCTAGACTTTGTTGCATATCTGGGGGTCATACAGATATCCCCCAATGTTTGTTTGTGAATTGCTTATGTAGTCTCTCTTCCCAATCCTTTCTAATCTCTTCTGATTGATTCTTAGAGTTGTCATGCAATATTTTATACATTCTAATTATCCCTTTTTTAATACAGCTTCTGCTTTATATTCTACTGAAAACTCTACAAGTATTGGTCTTTTGCTTAGGAACCCCTATTTCTTTCCATTTTCATATACTCTGATATCACTCCTCGATAGGGAAGACAATCTCTAGCCTGCAGTCCAAATAAATTATTGGCCTGTTCACATTCTATTACCTTTCCATCTCTAATTTTTTTGCTGCCAGTAACTTGGTTCCTTTGCCAGTTTTCTCCAGTAAATTCAACCCCCCCCCTCTTGCATGTTTTCTATTATCTCTAATTGCAGTCACTCCTATAGGCAAGATCTCCTTCCTCCATTCCTGTGTTGGCTTAGTTCTTAGAATACTATTGTCCATTTTCTGAATATAATATTCTGTATGGTTACTGTTGTTCTCCTTAAGGATCTGCATCCAAAATCCCAGTCTCTCTTTATTTCTAGAGCTGCTCCCTTGTTTGTCATCATTCCTTTCCACTGTGAATCATCGTTTTCTGCTTGTGCTATGTATAGGAGTTTTAACTGTGTAGCTCTGAAATACCCCTTCAAATCAGGTAATCCCACACCACCTTATCCTGTTGGAAGGATTACATTATCCCACTTGAGTCTTGTCATCTTCCTCTCCCAGGTAAAATCCTTCAACTCTTTAATATCCATAACTTCTCTGGTTGATAAAAATATGCCTGACCTGTGTATAAAACGTAAGCGACTAAAACATTTTGACTGCTTGCATCTTGCTAGCCATATCCTTAAAATAGAGCTTCCAGTTTGTCAGTTTTTGTATTATCTTTTGTTTAGTCTCTTCCCCACATCATGCACACTACATTTCTTGAGCTGTCCAAGTCTTTTGATACTATTCCCCATGATGCTATTATTCAGAATTTGACAAACTTGATGTGAACCTCTCCGTTGTCCACTAAATTTCATATTAGCTATCAAACAGATCCTACGATGTAAGTTGCTGGTACTGGTCTGAACATAAAATTGTAACTAATGGGGTGCCAAAGGAGTCCATGCTATGTCCCGTCCGGGTTCTCATTTATTTTCTAGCATATTGGCTTGAATGGCTACAGGTATAGTTGATCACATTTGCTGATGGCTGTGAGCTAGGCACTGTTGTCCCCTAATATGCCCAAATCTGGTATATTGATAAGTGTCTCAAGCTAAGTACAGAAATGAGCAGAATAATGTCATTCAACAAAAAGAGCCATTTGCACCTCATATGTATTAAATGTTAAGGATTAGCTGTACATTGGTTGGGTATCAGGCTATCTGCACACTGATCAACATATTGATTAGAACTTTCCCAGAGTAAAAACTGCAGTTGAGAAAAGCCAGTGAACTTGTCAGTTACTGGCTTGTAATTACACTGCCTGGAAGCCAGCAAAAAAGACAATTGGAGAAAGTAACAGAAATCAAACAGAAAGAGAAATGGGAAAACAAACTGTAGCAGAGAAGAATTTGGTAGCTGTTCAGCAAGAAAAAAAAGCAATTTAGGTCTCCGCTTTGGTACAGAAAGTGGCTTCTATAGTTTGGAAGAAACATAAATCAAATGCACTGAGATGTTTAAAATAACTGAAAATGCTGAAGGATTATACTGATAGCAGTGGGCCTGAAAAATAGAAGACGCTTTAACTAGCTATTCAGATGAGTTGATAAGACTACAAAAAACTGGAAGCTGAATTGAAAAAAAGCTAGCGGAGTATGAGGCTTCTCAAGAAGAGTTGTTTAAAGAACAGAAAACAGAAAAAAAAACAGTTTTTTGTTGTAACAGAGAAACTGGAACAAACAGACTGAATTAATTTTTATCAACACGGAAGCGCAAATAAGCATCTGGGCTGTTCTACAGCAGGATTTGTTAATTAAAGGGACACATCATGTGTATGCTCCAAATCAGGCCATGAGAAAACAGACAATATCTATAGTAGTAAAGATGTAGTCATACCAGTAGAAAGAGCTGCTCCTGACAAAATTGCAGTAGCGAGGAAAAGTATTAAATTTTGGGGACAACAGAAAAGATAAAAATTTCTTCAAACAGGATAATTAATGAGTGGGATGAAAATGGAGTTTATAAAAAGGGTGGAAATAAAAGAGAAATAGATATGGGAAAGTAGTGGGACAAAGGCAGCATTGCAGAATAAGAGGAATCTCACAGAGCAAGAAGATGGGGAACTGCAGATTGCCAAATGAAAAACAGGAGAGTATTTGGATAATATGCATGAGTTTGCAAAGGTTAATCTTAAGCAGATATGTTTGATAGCAACTCCAGAGCACAGAAGTGCTGAATACAAGATTTTAGACAATATAAAGTAGGATTGTCACCAGACTTGGGAAGCCTGTGACAAAAAGCCTATTAGAGATGCTCTGGAAATTTATGGTGTTTCTCTTCTGCTTGATATACAGTGGATAAGGTTTATCCCAGCAATCCAGGAAAGCTGAGAGACGGGTGTGAGATTCAAGCTGCTGATGTAGCTTTCTTCAGAAATTTGTTTTTACAGAGGATCAAATATATTTTCTGATGCAGAACAGACTAAGGAAGAAATTAAACATAATTGTTTTGTCAGCAAAAAGTCATGCAGCAAGCAAGAGGAGAGACTGCTTCTCATTCTACTGACAATAACAAAGCGCATAGAGATGCTTTCTAGTGAAACCTTTTCCATTGCTCCGAAGAAGAATACTTGAATGAGAGAAAAAAGAAAAAAAAAACACTGGAGCTGACTATACGAATCAAGAGTACCTTGGACATGAACCAGAGACTGGTGGTAGGAGATGGTTATGACCAGGAAGAAGACGATCAACATTGTGATGATGTTGAATAAATAGATGACTACAAAGCTTCAGTCCCATTAGATATAGGATTAGGTATGTGAACAGTGTCTTTGCAAGAAGCAGGAGCAGAGAAAGATTGGAATTTTGCAGGCTTTGTTAAATTGGTGGGTGAACTGTAAAGCATATACCAACATTGTCATTCATATTTAGAAGGACACTAAAGAAATAACTGTAAGTAAAACAGATTTTTAAAAATATTTGTATAAAACATTCCATAATATACATGACATGTTATATTGTAAAGCAGTTTTGTTTAGGGTGCTACCAGTGGTTATTTAAATGCATTTTAATGTAAGAAAGTATTTTTTTTTCTCTTAGTTGTAATGTATCCAGGATTTATACTTTAACAAGGTAACTGCTGGGATGGGGGTGAAAAGTATATTGATCACGAACTTCCAAGATGGCTGTGCAGTGAGTGACAGCTTAATTTCAGCTTTCTCATTGTAAACACAGAAACTCAGAAAAGAGAGTAGGTGAATGTATTATTTTGGGTAAATTTCAGTTACTGGCTAGTAACTGCCCGGATGCCATCAAGGAAGAATAAGAAGCTGAAAGAAAATCAACCACAAAAGATGAGCAGAAAACAATTACTGGGAAGAATTCTGCAGCTGCACAGCAAAAAGCAATTCAAGCTCCAGCTTTGCTGCAGGACATGACTTCCAGTATCAAAAGGTAAAAATAAGTCAAACGTGCTCAGAGCTAATTAAAATAAAGGAAACACTGAAGGAGTATGTCAACTCAAATAAAAGTCTGGAAAAAGTAGACGCTTTAAGTAGATATTCACTGATAAACCTGCAAATGTCGGAGTTCGAAATTAAGAAAAGGCTGGCTGAATTTCAGTATGCTGAAAAACAGCTGTTTCAAAAAAAATGGTAAATTTAGAGGACAAAGCTCATAGAGAAAACCAGAGATTTTCTCTTGAAGGAACAGACTGTATTAACTTTATGAAAGCAGAAATAAGCAGGTGGACTGGTACTCAACAGCAGAAGTTGTTAACTGAAAGGACACATCATGTGAATACTACTAACCTGGCAGTGAGAGAGCAGCCAAGGTCTCTAATAGTAATGGTGCAATCCTACCAGCAGAAAGAGTTGATTCTGACAAAACTGTGGCAGAAGGACAAAGTGCTAAAAGTTGGAGACACTAGAGTGTTTGTGGAAAATGGTTACTCACTGAATGCTAGGCAGAAGAGGAATACATTTATTCCAGCAATCGGGGAATGTCGACAGGCAGGTGTGAGAGTCAAGCTGCTATAACCAGCTATCTTCAGAATATTTTTTTCCTGTAGGGTCAATGTCATTTTTTGATACAGAACATGCTAAGGAAGAAATACGAAAGTTTGTCCAAAAAAGTGAGCTATCAAACTGGTGAGGGGTGACTGTTTCTTATCCTTCTACTCCCCCCCCCCAAAAAAAAATCTTTATTAAATTATCACATATGACATAGGCAGTCTTACATTTATATAAATGAAAAACGAACAACATTGACACCACCTTAGTTACAAACATTCTACATCACATTGAAACTACAGTTGTTGCAAATATTTTACATCACTTATCTGTCCGGTTATCGTCAGTTAAGCATTATATGGCTGATTCAAACCCTGCCTCTTAAACCTCATTCCTTCTCTGAATATATTGTTCCCACAATTCACATTTTTTCCTTTGTAGTTTCCTCTGTCTTTTTTCTAAAGATCCTAATTTCAGTTGTTTTAGCTGTGTTAGTATATTCACTACTTCTAGTAAAGCTGGTTTAGACTTTGATTTCCATTTTCTAGTAATTGCTTTTTTGGCACCCACCATAATTGGACTCAGCAAGGCTTTACTATGTCTAGGCAATTCCGATTCTGTATCGTAGCTCAAAACATTAATCTCCCCAGTCATTCCAATCTGCTCACCCTGCAGTCCGAAGTGAATCCCTACAATCCACCAGGTCACTACACTCCCAAAAAATATGTTCCTAGGCATCTCTTTCTTGACAGTCACTCCTCCAACATTTGCTATCCACCTGAGGAAAAATTCTTTGGAGTCTACTTGGGGTATAAAGTACTGCGGTGGTGGTGCTGCGGTAGTGCTGTCGCCTCACAGTAAGACGTTGTCCTGTTCGATTCTCAGCTAGAGCGTCTTCTGTGTGGAGACATGCATGAATGGGCGTACCTTCATTGAAGGTTGTGCGTCAGGGCTGGCAACTCGGCACGTAAAAATCCACTGCCAATCATTAGCGGACCGGAGTTCCGCTGTGGCGACCCCTAACCGGGAAAAGCCAAAAGACGCAACAAAAACTACTTGGGGCATAAAAATACCTATGTAAACACTCCCAGGCAAAGATCCTAAATCTTCTAAACTTTGTTGCATATTTGGGAGATATACATATATCCCCCATTGTCTCATAGGTTCATAGGTAGGTACTAGGCTATTGGCCCAAGGGCCTACGTAAGCTTAGCCAACAGGGTTCCCTGGCTTATGCCACCCAAGAAAGTTATTTTCTTGTGCCACTGTCAAGCAGAGACACAGAAGTGATCCCCGGGGTGTATTTTGTATTTTGCATCCCCTCATCAAGATTTTTCTTGGAGTGCTAATGAAGGACTTTGCTTGACATAGATGGGTAGACTGTTCCAGAGTAATGGAAGTCTCTGGGACAGGAATCTATCCCTCCAGCATGTCCTGTTTATTGTGGAGACAAGGTTTAGGTCCCTAGAGTGTGTAGCTCAGAGGGATTGGAATTTCTTTAGGTGTAGCATGTCCAACATCTCTGGGTTTGACATAGATTTATATGTTAGGCAGAGATCACCTCTGAGTAGGCGATATGCTACGGAGCAAAGCTGGAGTTTTTGAGACGGTCAGTGTAGGGCATTTGTTTGAGACCAGTAATCCTCTTTGTGAGGTACTTCTGTGGCCTTTCCAGCTGCTGCAGATGTCTTGTGAGGTACATACCAAAAGGGGCATTGTACTCTATAATGGGTCTAATGAGTGTCGAGTAGAGAGGAACAATGACCTCTTTTTTCCTGGATGAGAACCCTTTTATGATGGTGTGCCACGTAGAAGGACTTCCTGACTACTGTGGCAATGTGACTACCAAAGGAGAGAGTACTATCCACCTGGGTCCCAAGGTCTCTTATCACTCATTTGGTTTTAAGTAGATTGCTGCTTATGTGGTAGTTCATGGGAACAGAGTTTTTACCAAAGGGGATGACACTGCACTTTTTGGCATTGAGCTTGAGGCCATGGCTCTGACACCAGGCATCTGTCTCAGTGAGGCCCTTCTGTAGGATGTCCACATCATTTGCGGACTTGACTGTGGCTCCTAGTTTGCAGCCATCTGCGAACTCTGTTAGCCAGAGGCCTTCTGTGTTGGCCTGTACTTCAGAGAAGTAGATACCAAATAGGAGAGGTCCCAGAATGGAACCCTGTGGTACTCCACTTGTCACTGCTTTGAGGTCAGATTTGGAGTCTGCAACTTTTACAGTGTGAGTTTTTTCAGTGAGCCAGTTGGCAACCCTTCTTGTGACCTAGGGATTTATACCTAGTTTATTGAGTTTAGCTATAATTCCAGAATGGGGGATGGTGTTGAAAGCCTTGGTGAGGTCAAGATAGGCTGTGTGAACCACTTAGCCCCATCTACGGCTTTGGTGACTGCCTCAAAAAAGTCGATCAGGTTCAGGAGGCATGATCTGCCTTTCAGAAACCCGAACTGGGTGGGATCCAGAGTTTGGGGGTTACCAATTAGAATTAGTGGTGATTTTCTCTTTGTGAATTGCCTATCCAGTCTCTCATCCCAATCCTTTTTAAGCTCCTCTGACTGATTCTTGTAATTGTCATGCAGTATTTTATATGCTCTAGTAATTATTCCTTTTTTAATGGTAGCTTCTGTTCTAGATTCTATTAACAACTGTACTAGTGTTAGCCTTTCATTTAGGGCCCCGCTATTTCTTTCTCTTTGCCTATACTCTGATATCAGTCCTTGGAGAATGCAATCTCTAACCTGCAGTCCAGATAAATTCTTGGCCTCTTCCCATTCTATTATTTTTCCCTTTCTAGTTATTTGCTCCAAATACCTTGGTTCCTTTGCCAGTTTTCTCCAATAAATTCCAGCTCCCTCTTGACTATTATCTGTATCCTTAACCACAGTCATCCCTAACGGCAGAATCTCTTTTCTCTAGTCTCATGCTGGTTTAGTTTTTAGAATACTCCCTGCTATTTTATGAATATAATACTCTCTATAATTTTTCTTGTTCTCCTTAAGAGTCTGCATCCAAAATCCCAGTCTCCTCTTATTTCTTGAGCTTCCCCCTCATCATCATTTCTTTCCACTTTGAATTATAGTTTTCTGCTTGTGCTGTATACAAGAGCCTTAACTGTGTTGCTCTGAAATACCCCCTCAAATTGGGTAATCCTAGACCGCCTTGTTCTGTTGGAAGAATCACCTTATCCCACTTGACCCTTGCTGTCTTCAGTTCCCAGATAAAATCTTTCAACTCTTTAATTGCTATCCACAGCTTCTCCTCTGATTGATAAAAATATGTCTGACCTGTATATAAGACTAAAGGGACTAAAAACATTTTAATTGCTTGTATCTCAGTATTCATATCCATATATAGCAAAGCTTCCAGTTTCTCAGTTTTTGTATTATCTTCGGTTTAGTCTATTTCCACATATTCTTAGCTGCCACAAGAGTAATTTCTAATCCATAATCCTAAATACTTCATTTTATCATGTCTCCATAAATACGGATATTGTTGGCCCAATTTGTGTGTGGGTACATAATTTCCTGCTATTGCCTTTGTTTTAGCTTCATTAATTTTGTATCCTGAGAAGTTTTGAAACTGTCTTAAAATGTTCCACAACACTATAATGTCTCTTTCTGGTCTTGTCCTGTATAAAATAACATCATCTGCAAATAGAGCCAGCTTTTACTGACTACCATACCAATTATATTTTTGAATTTCTGAGTCCCTTATTTTCTTTGCCAGTGGTTCTAAATATAATGCAAACAACAAAGGGGGAAGCGGACAACCCTGCCTGGTTCCTCTATTGAAGCTGAAGTTAGAGAGGATGCCACCCACATTCATTTTCTCCCCCAATCCCTCATATATACTCCTAATCAACCTTATAATTGTATCAGGGAAATCAAATGCTTCCATTGCCTTGCCCATGAAGTCCCAGTCTACTCTGTCAAATGGTTTCTCTGCATCAAGACCCACCAATAAAAGTGGTATTGTCTTATATTCTTCTTCCCTCTGGATCATCAATGTTCTGTTAATATTGTCAAATGTTTGCCTCCCCTCCACAAAACCACAGTGATCCATATCTATCAATTTTGGTATCACTTTTGCCATTCTTTTAGCCATAGACATAAATAATTTATAATCATGAAAAATCAAACATGCTGACTCCAAACACAGGCAAGCAGAGCAGCAGCAAAAATTGCAAAGTTCCAAATAGGCAGCAGAGGAAGAAGTAATCCCAAATCCAAACAGAGAGCTGGAAACTGTATGAAAAATGAACTTTTAATATAAAAAAATAAAAACAGATGAGCACTTTTGCATTTAGCTTCTTCAGATCTTTAGTAAAACACACAACACACTTGAATATTTAAATAGTATGACATAAGCAGACTTAGATCAAACTAACCAATAAAAGTGCTGCAGTAAGTGAATGGAATGCATTCTAAGAGAAACCAAAGCACTTAGAGTAATATACACAAAAAAATGTCTAAATGTAAGAAATAAAAATAAACTACAAAAACAGTCATACTTTCTGCAGTCTACAAGACTTTAAAATAGGGTTAATTAAAACATGTTCATTCAGGCCAGGTTCACAATCTGACCTGAAGTTAAGAATTCATTTCAGTTCTTCTTTCTCTGTTTTATTAGTAGCATCACCTAGTCTTGTTTTATTTGTAGCATCACCTAGTCGTGTGGGAACAATAGAATCAGTAGCCAAAAACATAAATTTATGGACAGCACTTGCTTGTATAATATGCTTAGCTAACGCATTGGTCTCATTAGACCTAATACAGTATATGTGGTCTCTGATTCTGTCATAAAGATGCCTCTCTTCCCTATGTAAAATGCAGCACATGTAGTAAACTGAGCCAGATAAACAATGTTACAGGTGTTACCATTAGCTGTAACTTTAAATATGAACAGTTGTCCTGAGTGGGGATGTAAAAAGATATTAGAGCCAGTAGGTTTAAAACTAATCAATCTAAGGTCCTTAATACAGTCATTTCCTCATGCAAGAATGAAAAAAGCACATTGGTTTCAACTTTCTCATGCCTTTTTAACCAGGCCTTTTTTCTGCATTGCCTTGTCCATATTTCTCAAAATTGGACAAGAAGAAAGAGAGAAGAGAGAGTAAAAAAAACAGCACCTATTTACAATCCCCATTGCACTTAAGTAGTGTGCAAAGGAAACCATACACCACAAATACAGTACTGTTAAGAAATGAAAAGGATGTCCTTCATGGATGCATCTGCAGTCATAACAACTGGGTTGTCCTGTCGTCAGGCAGCCCTTCAGTCGGCCGGATTCCAAAGTCCGGGTCCGGCTTCGGCTGATGTCGCACTTCACCCGACGTCATCTCTGTTGGTCTTCGGGTATAAAAGCATCAGCCGACGCCATTTTCCTCAGTCTTTCTTGCCGCGTGGTGCCCGAAGCAGAAGTTGTTCGCAAGTGCCGGTCGGTCGAATCCAGAGATTACTTCTACCGAATACTACTTCGAAGACTTCTAAAGCTAAGTACCCCGTTGGGGACTCTTTCTTGCCTCAGCCGATGTCAGAAAAAGTTAATAATTGTTTAAGCTGTGGGAAACAAATACCTCATAAAGATTTCCACTCTTATTGGCTGCCTTGTTTAGGCCCAGCCCACGACGTAGCAGCCTGTTCGCCTGTGCTTCTTTCAACCGACGAGCGCTTAGGCGCCGGTCGGAGTTTGCAGAACAGTTTTTCGGTTCTGATTTTGCGTACATTATGCCGTCGGATCCTCCGACTACCCAATCTGCCAACAAAACGCAAAGATAAAGACCGACACTCGCGGTCCGCGGTTTCGGCCGAAACCATGGTTAAGCAAACGCGAGTGTCTCGGTTTCGGCGAAACCGAGAAAACTGATCAAAGTACAGCTGAACCTATCTCTACAACTGAGGCCCCTGCTACCACTCTTGAATCGGCCTCAGAAATTTTATCCACTACGGTGGTTGCCACTGACTTATCAGACACCATTCCCTTGGATGTCTCTACCCCAGCACGTGGTGCTGCTAGGCCTCCAGCAGCCATGTCCATTAAGGCCTTCGCCAGGGCTAAAGCAGCCAAGACTACTAAGACAGTGCCTGTTAAACCCCCACAACCAGGCCCTCTTCTAGTTCTCAAATGCTTACTTTGGCAGAAGATTTAATTTCATTAATTAGAGGATCTCAATCTCACCCAGACAGGGCCTCTCAGCCCCAGAGAAGAGACCTAGGGCAGAGCCCCTGAGCCAGTGTCCTCTGATGATTCTGCTGACGAATCAGACATAACTGACCAGCCAGAGGCTCCTTTCTCCAATTTTGAAGATTCTGATGCTGAAGAATCCATTCCAGCTGCTTCCCCACCAGAAGAATTCTCCTTTGGGAAACCTTACATGCCATGCGAGAGCAGTTCCAATGGCAGCAACAGGATTTTTCAGACTCCAGAAAAGACTTAGGACCTTTCTGCACCTCCCACAGCACAGGCCCTTAGCTATACCTCCTGTTCTCTCTGTGGTGGATGATGCTTTCAATGATGTCTGCTCCGCTCCAGATTCTTTACCCCAGCCCCTGCCAAACCAGACAGATTTTACAGGGTGCCAGATACTCATCACCACCTTTACAAGGCCCCACTTGCAGACCCGAAACTATATCCCAGGGTCCCAAGGCAGTAGCAGCGACCATAGCTAAAAACCCTATTCCTTCTGAAAGGGAAGCAAGGTCATTAGACAGATGGGGTAAAAGGTCTACACTTCAGCTACTCTCTCAGCTAGAGCTTTAAACTGTCAGTTTCACATGATACAATACCAAGAGTTTATGCTTGATCAGTTAACTAAAAACTAACCACTGATGAATCTCTTGATAAGAAATATGTATTAGAAATGGTAAATAACATACAACAGGTTAGCAACCATTCCTTAAAATGTGGCTATGATGCACTGGAGGCTTCATTTTGATCAGCCATGACTGGCCCAGTGATAAGAAGGCATGCATGGCTAAAGGAGCAAGCTTTACGGATCATGTTAAAGCTAAGTTGCTAGATGCTCCTATGGATAAGACAAGTTTGTTTGGTACACCTGCCCAGCAGGTTATGAAGAAAATGGAAGAAAAGGCAAAATGTGTTCAAACGGTTAAAGATTTCTTGCAGGTTCAACCCCAAGGTTTAGCAGGAACTGGCCTGCCAAAATTGGTCCTTTCCTGACTCCACAAAATTTCAAAGGGGCAGGAATAGACGTTCCAGAGGCAAAACCAAACCAGAGGAGGTGCCTACAGAGGGCGACAGTGGCAAGGTAACAACAGAGGCACAGACACAACCACTGCCACTACATCAGCACAACCACAGTGACTTAACCCTAAATCCGCCTACCAGGGAACAAATAGCAGCTCCTCTAGGCGGAAAGTTAACCTTATTTTCAAAGAACTGGCACTACATAACAAAAGACAAGTGGATTTTACAAACCATAGATCAAGGTTACGGTTTCACTTCCACACTTTACCAGTCAAAAGAGGAATGCCAAATCTACCTCCAAATCAAAAACAGAGGCACTACAA
Organism: Protopterus annectens; assembly: GCF_019279795.1. Lineage (NCBI taxonomy): Eukaryota > Metazoa > Chordata > Ceratodontiformes > Protopteridae > Protopterus > Protopterus annectens. The sequence goes on along the minus strand of NC_056741.1, from coordinate 602,400,717 downwards.
CAGATAATGGAGTTAGCAAACATGAGAGCTGTGGAAAGAGTGCCAACAGCAGAGCAAGGAAAGGGTTCTACTCCAGACTATTCCTAGTTCCAAGAAAGGAAAAAGTTGGAGACCAATTCTCGACCTGTCCACCTTAAATACATACATCATTGTCCCAAAATTCAAAATGCTGACCCTACAGCAACTTCTTCCCATGCTGGGCAAGGAGTCTTGGCTGGTAACTCTAGATCTCAAGGAGGCATACCTGCACGTCCCCATTCGACCAATCTGCAGAAGATACCTCAGATTTCTTGCAGGATCAGAGCACTATCAATTCTCAGCATTGCCCTTTGGCTTATCTACTGCCCAGAGTATTCACAAAATGCCTGGCATCAGTAATCGCCCATTGCAGACTACAGGGAATTCAAATTTACCCATACCTGGACGACTGCCTGCTACAAGGGGACAACAAAAGCAAGCTAACAACAGATTTACAAAGGGTCATTTACTTGCTACAAGCACTGGGATACACAGTCAATTTACAAAAGTCAAGGCTGATACCATCCCAAACAAGGACATTCTTGGGCTGAATTGGACACAGTAAAACAAATGGCATTCCTGACTACAGAAAAACAAAAGAACTCCCTCTTTACTTCTTGGCACTAACAAAACTGAACAAGTTAACAGCAAGAAAAGTACTGCAGGCCTTGGGCTTCATGGCATCATGCATAATCTTGGTTCCATTTGCCAGACTACATATGAGAAAACTACAGTGGTACCTAAAGAATTTATGGTCCCAACACAGACACAGCCTAGAAACAGAAATCCCACTAATTCCATGCTTAAAGCAGGAGTTCCTATGGTGGGCTCAGGCATGTCAGTCAAACCCAGGCCTACCCTTTCGCAGATGTCAAGCAAGCCAGACCATCACAACAGGCGCTTCAGACCTAGGATGGGGGCCCACATGCTGGACAAATGCGTGCAAGGATTGTGGACACAGGATCAACTTCACCTGCACATCAACCTAAAAGAAATGCTGGCAGTAAAACTGGCAATCCAAAAGTTCAAACCATTTCTCCAAGAGGGCCAGTTGATGATAAGGACAGACAACACCACAGTCATGTGGTACATCAACAAACAGGGAGGCACTCATTCATACCCCTATGCAGAATGACTTTGGAGCTGTGGACCCTGGCACTCAGCTACAACATCCAGTTACAGGCAATATTTGTACCGGGAAAAGAAAATACTCTAGCAGACATATTAAGCAGAACCACATCGGATGCCCACGAATGGAAGCTGCACCGGACATCTTCAAGACCATCTCAAAGAAATGGGGAATGCCTCAGATAGATCTATTCGCATCACCTCTCAATCACCAGCTCAAAAGTTCTGCACAAGGACATTCCACCCACTAGCATGGAAAGTGGATTTGCTCTCCTTCAGCTGGAAAGGCCTAACAGCATATGCATTCCCACCTCTTCCCTTGATACACAAAGTACTACTAAAAATCAAGGAAGAACGTCCAAGGATAATCCTGATAGCTCCAAACTGGCCAAGACAACACTGGTACCCACTGCTGAGGAGCATGTCTCGGAACAATATGTGGCCAATACCCCTGATGCCTTTGATGTTAACTCAGAACAACTACAGCATCATACATCCAAACCTAAAAACGTTGCAACTGTCTGCATGGAACATCACATAGCAGCAGCTAATCCAGAACTTTCCCAAAGAGTTAAAGACATTATTCTTGAAGCACGCAGACCTTCAACAAGAAGGAACTATGCTGGAAAATGGAAAAGGTTTGTCATTTGGAGTACGGAAAGAGGAAAAGATGTGTCAAACATAGATATGCCTAACATTCTGGAGTATCTGGCCGAACTTCTTCATTCAGGCCTGTCCTACTCCTCCATCAAGATACATGCATCAGCTATTTCAGCAGAATACAGCTTTGATCCACCTGTTTTTCGCACCCTTTGCTCAGGCAGTTCCTCAGAGGAATCAAGAATGTAAAACCTCCAAGGAAACCACCATTACCAGCTTGGGACTTAAACTTTGTGCTAGAAAAGTTGACACTATCACCCTTTGAACCAGCAGCAACAGCAGACCTACAACACCTGTCATGGAAAACTGCTTTCCTACTGGCAATTACTTCAGCAAGGAGGGTTTCAGAACTACAGGCCTTAATGGCAGTGCAACCCTTCCTAATCTTCCACCAAGATAGAGTGTCCATGAGGACTAATCCTACATTTATGCCTAAGGTGGTATCCAGAGTGTCTTTAAACCAGGCAATCCACCTACCTACCTTCTTTCCCAACCCACAAAACAGAGGGAAAGAATACTGCATACCTTGGATGTAATGAGACAGCTACGCTACTACTTGGACAGAACAAAAATAGCAGAAAGACTGACCAACTTTTGTAGCCTATGCCACAGGAAGGGAAGGAAAAGCTATTTCCAAACAGACAATCTCCAAATGGATAGGAAATTGCATACGATTCTGTTACTCCTTCCATGGAAAACCAATTCCACAGAACATAAGACCTCATTCTACAAGGGCAACAGCCACTACCACAGCCTTCTTACGAGGAGTGGCAACCAAAGACATTATTGAGGCGGCTACTTGGACCTCCGTGCATACATTTGCCAAGCATTATAATTTGCCTCTATATTCCAGATCCCGAGCAGGGTTTGCCACTGCTGTACTGCAAGGGATCCTAAACACACCATAATCTACTTTTATCCTCCTCCCTAGTTGGCTATGGTATTCTACCCAGTTGTTATGACTGCAGATGCATCCATGAAGGACATAGTACAGTTTTGTACCTACCATAAATGTAGATGTCCGAACTGGATAGCATCTGCAGTCAGGATTACCCTCCCTCCTTCCCCTCTGTGGTACTCCTAGGGTGTTTACCCTCCTAATAGCTAGCTGGTGGGGAGTCTTTATGGTGTATTTGTTTGTATATATGTACATACATGCTTATTTTTGTGTTTACCTCTATCTTTTTGGAAACATTGGCATCTATCCAAATTTTAGCCTTCAAGAGGGCTACTGGCATCTGGGGCAAGAAACACTGAGGAAAATGGCGCCGGCTGATGCTTTTATACCCGAAGACCAACAGAGATGACGTCGGGTGAAGTGCGACATCAGCCGAAGCCGGACCCGGACTTTGGAATCCGGCCGACTGAAGGGCTGCCTGACGACAGGACAACCCAGTTGTTATGACTGCAGATGCTATCCAGTTCGGACATCTACATTTATGGTAGGTACAAAACTGTACTTTTTCTTTACTTACAATTAGCTTTCTCCCCTCCCTTCCCCTCTCCAAAGCATTTTTTCCAAACATTAATGACATGAAGTAGGGTATGTACTTTAGAGTCCACCACAAACCAAGAAATTCTGAAAAATTCTAATATTACCAGATTTTCTTGTTCTGTCATATTTCACAAACATAATTATTGCATTGTAATCCCATATTGAGTCACTGCTTTTATTACTGTTCTTCTCCATCACCCAAATCCTGTCTGTGCTTCATTTTCAACGTACTCTTGATTCTTCTTGTCAACTCTCATGCTCCCTTCCTTCTGTCTTAACATTTTCCGTTGAAATACTGGAAAAGGTTTCACAGGTTCAATCTGTCTGTGGTCTTCCTTACCACAAGAACAAAAAGCAGAATCTCCCCGTCTCACAGCTCACTTTTTGTTGGACAGACTTTTGTATTTCCTCCTTTGCATGCACTTCATCAAAAAATGCTTTTGTCCCTTAAGGGAAGAATACCTTAAAGACACTTGGATACAGTGGTTTGAATCTCGCACCTTCATCTTGACATTCCTTGAATAGTGAAATGAATTTACTCCTCTTCTGCCTGGTGTACAGTGAATAGTCATTCTGCACAAACACTCTGCTGTGTCCCACTTTTAGTAGTTTGTCTTTTTGCCACAGTTTTGTCAGAATCAACTCTTTCTGCTGGTAGGATTGCATCATTACTTTTAAAGGTAAAGGTTGCTTTCTTATAGCTAGGTTTGGAGCATATATACGATGTGCCCTTTCAACTAACCTGCAGTAGAATACCATTCCAGTTGCTTATTTGTGCTTTCATAAAATTAATGCTGTCTGTTCCTTCCACCTTCTCTGGTATAGCTAAAAATCTCATGTTTTCCCTACATGCTCTGTCCTCTAATTCCATTATTTTTTGAAACATCTCTTCCGGAGCAGTCTCTTATCCAGCCAGCCTTTTCTTCATTTTGACCTCTGGTTTTTGCAGCTTTATCATCTCTGAGTATCTGTTTAAAGCTTCTTCCATTTTTTCCAGCCTTTTGTTGTTTGTGTTGATGCACTCCTATTAGTGTGTTGTCTAGTTTAGCCAGGTCTGTATGCAGTTGTCTTGTATCTTCCTGTAGGTTATTGAAAGTCATGTCTGAAGGTTGCATTGCTTTTTGCTGAACAGCTTCAGAACTTTCCCCAGTCAGTTTTTCTTCCTCACTTTTTGTAGCTGATTTTCCAGGTCTTCTGTTTTTTCTTTATTCCTGGCATTCCTGGCATACAGGCCGTGCACTTACTAGCCAGTTACTGAAATTTACCCATAAGCACAAGTCTACTGGCCTTCTCTGCTGAGTTTGTTTACACACTGGGAGAGCTAGAACCAAGCTGTTACTCAGTGTCCAGCCATCTTGGATGCCCTCCATTTCTTATCCTTCTGATAATATAGTTCATGTAGAGACTATGCCAGTGAAACATTGCCATTGTTCTAAAGGAAAATGCTTGAGATAGAGAGAAAAGCACAGGAGTTGACTAGAAGAACCAGTAGTACATTGGAAATGAACTAGAAACGAGATGGGAGGTCAACAGGAAGAAAACCAGCAACTCAGGAATCAGTGAATAAGTGTGAGACTACAAAGCATGAAACACATTTGTGAAATATGACTAAACAAGAACACATGGAAATGTTGGGCTTTTTTGGCTTTAACTTTGTTGGAGACTCCAAAGCATATGCCCCACTTTGTCATTAATGTTTGGAAGAACAGTAAGGAGAGAAGAAGAGGAAGGATTTTGCGGTAACTGTAAGTAAAACAATTTTTGTTTTTAACAGTATTTTTATAAAACATGTTAGTCTTTCTTTCTTGCTTAGTCTTAAGACATGTAGGAACTGCAGTGTAAAAAATGACAAAATCCTGGACAAAAGCATGTTTAAGATAATAGGCCGTAATCTTGGGTTATTGAGGTTACAGACTAGTTGTAAAAGTAAACAGAACATGAAACAAATACAATTGATATGATTTTCTTACTTTTGCATAGGAGAATGACTTGGTTAAGGGTCTTGGCTTGATCAAACAGCAAGTTTTAAGTGGAAGGAAGTTACCAAGGAAGAGTGCCAAATGCAATGAAAAGTTTTCCTTTAGCACACAACTGTTAACTTTGCAACATGAGAAGCTTGTAGCTGAAGGCAACTGTCTATCTGGTTCTAATGTTTCTGAGGACAAGCCGATAAAAAGGGTAATAAGAGTAGAATACTTTTTTTCAGTGGCCTGGAGATAATGTTTCAAGGTGTTTTATTTATTTATTTATTTATTTATTTTTGTAGGGTTTTAATTAAAACAAAAAAGTTTTGTAAAATGTAACATAGGTTCAAATGGATATATATATATATATATATATATATATATATATATATATATATATATATATATATATATATATACATACACACACACACACACACACACACACACATGCGGATATTTCAAGCATGGCATTAATGTCCTTCTAGCCTGCTAATGTACAAAAACACTTGTTCCCATAGTAAGTTTCCAGGCTGCAATATCTAAACTAGTACTTGCTCTAATGTAATTTGGTTGTCTGTACCATGCATTAAGCTGCTCTCGTAGGGAACCAATTAGTACACTGCTCTTTGCTATAGAATCTTCTACATAGGTTGTCTGAGATTCTCTACTACTTTTTGATAACCCCAAACATTCCCAGAGATAGTTGTCTCTAATTGTCATATATATCAGAATAAGATCTCATCTTAGATATCTGAGACACTGTACAAGTTCAGATATTTTAGTCTTTTATAATAACATAAATTTTCACATCCATGGATGCTCTTGGTAAAGCTCCGCTGTACTCTTTCCAGTTCACTCATGCTTGTTTTCTTATAAGGTTTCCATATTGTTATTCCATACTCAAGTTTGGGTCTTCTGTAACTGACAGACAATAACTTCTTCATTTCAGATTTCCTAGATTTTGTAAATCTTTTTATACAACCTATAGTTCTATAACTATTAACCAGTTGGTTGATATGATTAGAAAAACTCAAAGCTGGATCTACCCATATACCCAGGTCCTTAAATTAATTTACTGTTTCAGTCACTGTGTGCTGTATTAAATATTCACCTTTTAATTTATTTCTCCCAAATCTGATATGCTTCGTTTTTGATGTATTTATCAGCATATTATTCTCCTGTGCCCAAATGATGCATGGAATAGACTACCAAATTACATTAGAGCAAGTACTATTTTAGATATTTTTAAGAACAGCCTGGATACTTATGGGAACAACTGTTTTAGTATATTGGTAAGGTAGAAGGGCATTAATGATCATGCTTGAAATATTTGTATGTATGTATGTATGTAAATGGTCAATTCTTCAAGAACCTAATTCTTGTTACGTTGGAAGAAAACTACGTTATAGACTCTATTTTTAAGAACTGTTGGAATTTTTATAGGAGGTTCTCGGATGACATCTGTGTCTTTTGGGTAGATAACAAGAACAAAATACAGGAATTTGTTGATTTCTTAAACAAAACTACCTCATATCTTAGGTTCACTTATGATGTTTCTAACGAAAAACTACAGTATTTGGACATTGAAATTTACAAAGAAAATAACATGTTTAATTCAAGGGTGCATAAGAAAAGCACTTTCACCAATTCATACCTGCATTACAACAGTGCACATCCCCATCACTACAAGAAAAATATTGTGAAGGGTCAGTATGTAAGGGCATATCACATGACCTCTGATACAAATGAATTTATGAAGAAGTGTAACTTTCTTAAAGGATTGTTTTCTGCAAGAGGGAACCCAAATGATTTGTTGGAAGATGTTATAAAACAGGTACAGGAAGGTAGAAATGACAAATACAAACCTACCCTGGGACAACCACTTATGGACAACACTAGGAATGACCTTCCTCAAAGGGATGAATGTAGTAAAGCAATGGTGTTGTAATACAGTGCTAGTAGTGGTATAGTAAAGAACATCATTAGAGGTGAGTGGGAAAAATTCATAAGTCTCACGGACCTGGAAAAAATATCTAACCTGGAACTGATATTTGTGGATAAAAATTCCCAAAACTTGAAAAATGCATTAGAAAATGAGAGAAAACAGGCAAATGGTAGAAAGAAATCGGGCACTTAGAATTGTGGACGGTGCTCACAATGCAGATATATAATCAATAAGGAAGAAATAAGTCTAAACAGTAGAAATGTGATTTTAGCTAGTAATGACTTGTAACTGTGAATCAAATGGACCTATTTATTTAACATTGTGTGAGGTATGGTTCATAGGTAAGTACTAGGCTATCTGCCCAAGGGCATTTATAAGGCTAGCCAGAATGTGTTGGCTTTCGCCACCCCCTTAGATTAGTTCCCTGTGCCTCTGTCCAGCAGAGCCACTGCAGTGATCCCCGGGGTAAATTTTCTGTTTCTCATCCACCAGTCAAGGTTTCTCTTGAAGAGTGTTAGTGAGGGGCTCTGCCTGATGTATATTGGAATCCTGTTCCAAAGCATGGAGAGTCTCTGGGACATGAATCTATCCCTCCAGCATGTCCTATTTATCGTTGTGGTGAGGTTAATATCTCTAGAGCGTGTGGCTCTCTAGGATTTTTTTTTTTTTAGGTGGAGCATGTCCATCAATTCTGGGTTGGACATGGCCTTGTATGTCATGCAGAGATCACTTCTAAGTAAGGGGTATGCAACCGAGTACAGCTGGAGTTTCTTGAGTCGGGCTGCATAGGGCATCTGAGGCCAGTAATCCTCTTGGTGAGGTACTTTTGTGTGGTCTTTCCAGCTGTTGCAGATGTCTTGTAAGGTACATTCCAAATGGGGTGTTGTATTCTTTGATGGGTCTAATGAGTAGAGAAGCACAATAACCTCTTTTGTTCTAGATGCGAACCCTTTTGTGATTAGGTGGGCCACACAGAAGGATTTTCTAACCACCTTGGCAATATGATTATCAAAGGAGAGATTACTATCTACTTGGGTCCCCAGATCCCTTATTACATTTTCTGTATTTAGGGGACTACCACCTATGTGATAGTTCGCGGGTACTTTATTTTTTCCAAAGGGGGTGACTATGCACGTTTTGGCATTTAGCTTGAGGCCATGATTTTGACATCAGGTATCCACCTCAGTGAGACCATTCTGGAGGGTGTCTGTATCAGCCGGAGAATCAATTAGGGCCCCTAGTTTGCAGTCGTCTGTGAACTTGGTCAGCCATAGTCCTCCTATACCTCTGAGAAGTATATACTGAACAGGAGGGGGTCCTAGGACTGAGCCTGCAACTCTCACCACGTGGGTTCTATCCATGAACCAGTTGGCAACCCATCTCGTCATGTAGGGGTTTATGTTCAAGCTGGTGAGCTTGTCTATAATACTAGAATGGGGAATGGTGTCAAAAGTTTTTGCGAGGTCTAAGTAGGCTGTGTGGACCTTCTTTCCCTTGTCTAATGGCTTGGTAACTGTCTCAAAGAAGTCCACCAGGTTTAGGAGGCATGATCTGCCCTTAACAAAACCAAACTGGGTAGGGTCCAAGGTTTGGAGGTTCACAATGTCTCTGTTAATGAGTTCCATGATGATGCGCTCCATAGCCTTGCAGACCAGTCAGGCTTATAGGGCGATAGTTCCCGGGGTCCGTTGTGGCTCCACCTTTGTGGAGTGGGATAACTGTTGCTGTGTGCCACTCTGTGGGTACGTAGCCTGTAGAGAGGCTGAGTTTGAACAGTGTGTTTTGGTGAGGGGTTAGTTCATTTTGGAGCTCTTATAAGACACAGCCTGGGACACCATCCGGTCCCATTGAAGCTGTGTTTTTGGCTTTGGATAGGGTTGTTTTAACCTGTGTGTCAGTGATTGACTGTGTATGTCACTCCTTTTACGTAGGTAAAACCAAACGTAAATTAAAAAGGAGGATGTACGAACACCACTACGACATACAGAACAGGAAGGAAACTAATGCCCTTTTTAAACATTCATTAACTTGTGTTAACTCTAGTTATACATTTTTTTTGTTTGTTTTGGAAGGCATTAAAAAAGAAGCTGGGTGGGGGGGGGGACAATGGGAAGAGAGAATTGAATATAAAGAACTATGGTGGCAGATAACATTACAAGCCGTCCCCCCTCCAGGCTTGAATGAGAGCACTTCCATAGTACCCCTCTTAAAATTAAGGGCAGCAAAGTTGCTTATTTTAAAGTTGTCTCGCTATGTTAAACCCATTTAACATAGCGAGACAGGTTTAAAAAAAAGGCAACAGAGAAAGCAAGATCTCTGTTGCTTTTTACACACTGTGTCGCTATGTTAAAGGAGTTTAACATAGCGAGACAGCTTTAAAAAAAGCAACGGAGATCTCCGTTGCTTTTTTTAAACCTGTGTCGCTATGTTAAACTCTTTTAACATAGCGAAACAGTGTTTTAAAAGAGACTTATACTAATGGAAAAAGTCCAGACGACCGACCTTTTTCCATTAGTATAAGTCGATTTACAACGTGCACGCTGGCCAATCAGCATGCACATTTTGGAATATTAATGGCGGGGGGGGGGTCATGGTATAACAGCATTTATTGTAGTAGACTTGCACTTTTCAAATTTGACCACTAGATGGAGCCAGAGTATTATTTTTACCTTAATTTCTAAGCTGGTGCTGAATTTACTCCGTATGGAGTTTTAACTTTTCTTTCTTTTACTTAATGTCATAATTTTGTTCAGAATGGTCCTCACTTGAAATGATTAAATATGAACCAACAATTTTTTATCATTCTTTTACACAGGGTTTTACGTGTTTCTAAAGCAACTACTATATTGGTTTTAATTTTTATTTACTTATTCATGGTGCTGCGGTAGCGTTGTCGCCTCACAGTTAGATGTTGCCCGTTCGATTCTCAGAACGTCTTCTGTGTGGCGACTTGCGTGAAAGGCGTTCCTTCGTTGAAGGTTGTGCGTTAGGCCCGGCAAGCCAGCATGTAAAAATCTGCTGCCAATCATTAGCAGACCGGAGTTCCGCTGTGGCGACCCCTAACCTGGAAAAAGCCGAAAGACCTTACTTTATTCATTAATATTTATGAGTACTATGAGTCATTTTATTGAATGTTTTTATTGGTTAGTCTGTTCATTAGTAAGATATTTAATCTGTCAACCTACCTTAGACCCACATCTGATGAAGTGTTTGAAACGAAAACACTGTATTTTGTCTGCGTTTGTGTTTACTCTGTGTTTTGTGCACACATTAAATTGGTTTTAAAAGGCTTCCGGCTGGCTTCTGGTCTATTGGTACCTTGGATTTGCTTATTGTTCTCACTTTGGTACCTTTTGACTTTGTGGAACCCTTCAAGGCATCATTTAAATCTTCCCAAGCCAAAGACTTACCTCCCCGATTTACCACCCAATCAGAGGGAGGCTGTAGAAAGCAAAGCTGCTCCAAAAAAGTCATCCAAGAGGTCCCTCTTGACCAAGCCGGATGGATGACTGGATGTGCTCGATATAGCTGAAGGATGCATACTACCACATCAAAATAGGTAGGCGGTCCAGACAGTATCTTCACTTCAAGCTGGGAACTAGTCACTTTCAATTCCAAGTGCTCCCATTTGGTTTCACCACAGCTCCCAGGATGTTCACCAAATGTATGGCAGTAGTTGCAGCTCATCTCAGACTCCGGGGATTCCATGTGTTTCGTCGTCTGGATGACTTGTTCCTAACCTCTTAACCAGGCATCTACTCATCCAAGTCAGAGACTACCTGTTGCAATTTGCTCCCACTCTTGGCATAACCATCAACATGTAAAAAATCTCACTTACAACCCATCCAACTGATAGACTTTATTGGAGCATGTTTGGACACGACCAAAACTATGGCTTTTCTACTTTCAGACAGAGTGTCAAACTTAAGGCTGCATATCTCGCAGATTCTAGCAATTCTGGACCCTCAAGCAAAATTGGTGCTCAAGGCTTGATGGCTGCCACAATAACCCTATTACCTACAGCACACTTGCACATGAGAATCCTACAGTGGATACTATCGGTCCAGTGGTCTTTACACCACCATCCACTAACCATCCAATCAAGCTTTCACATGTACGCAAAGATGGTCTCCGTTGGTTAATTTGTTTAAATCAGTTTGCTCATTTGCTACTGTTGTATAAAAAAAAAATACACTTTATGCATCGCCACTTAGCTGGGGTTAAACTATTCCTGGTGCCATAAAGTCTGCTCTCCAAATTTTCCCTTAGCAATAGCCAGTTTTTTAGTTTTAGTAGTCAAATCTGTTTCTTTGAGCTCAGCACTTGTTCAGAACTCGTAAGCACTAAATAAGCTAGAAATTACTACAGCACTCAACTTTCCTCACTTGTCTAGAGGAAAACCGTTTTTAGTACTTAATAAATAAGCACCTATCCAGGCATGTCTAAATGTCTGCTGCCGGTGTTTTCTCCTGTCTACCTGATGATTCTGGGCATCTTGGGCAATGCAGCAATTGCCTCATGTACACAGACAAGCCTCTCCTCCTACCACCCAACACTACAACCTGTGAGAGATGCACTTGTTTAGCCAAACTGGAAGTGAAGCTCTCTTCACCCAAGACTGGACTAGACAGTCAAGAGGATAAGGTAAACACTTGCACCACACCACACTCATCACATAGTCCCTCGAAACCTACACCACCAAAACACACACATAGCAACACAAAACACACAGCTACATTCGTGGAGGCTCTCAATAAAAATCTGCTCAAGTAACAGAGACCTCCAAAGCAGAAACGCATGCAACCTCCACCCCCCAACACAACTCAAATGACACATAGCCCAGAAACTCAGTGTGCCACTCAACCACAGCCCATAAGGCATAACAACGTACCCAACACACTAGTCATAGGTGAGTCTATATTCAGGCACACTGATGTACCACTTACCAGGCTAAACAAGGAGAAAGTTACTGTCAACCGCCTGTCAGGTGCCAGGATCTGCCACATAACGCACGCATTCGGGTCACTCCACAACAAGTACAAATATGACTCTGTCATTGTCCATGTTGGTGTGAATGACCTGAGACGTACCTCCCTGGACTACATGAAAAGAGACATGGAGGAGCTCTCTGATCTTGTAGCCCAGGCAGGTATGACCGTAGCCCTGAGTAGCATCCTGCCATCACCCGGAATGATACCACAGTAATAGGGCAAAATGATTGACTTCAACACTTGGCTAAGCTTCTGGTGTCATTCTAAGGGGATCCAGTATCTGTCTGCCTGGGATGACATGATTGACAGACCACGATGGTTTGCCAGAGATGGCCTGCACCCGTCGCCCTTGGGATTCCGGATACTGGCTAAGGCTGTTGCCACCCCTATAGTGCCTTTTTTAGGCAAGGTTCAAATGACAAATTCCCCACTGTAACAGGTACAAGCAAGCAAAATCTGAGGGTAATGCTACTCATTGCTAGAAGTCTAAACCTCAAATTGCATTCACTCAAGGCACTCCTTAAAATGGAGAACCTCGGCATCTGTGCAGGGACAGAGACCTGGTTCAAGGCTCCAGAGAGCACCCCTGCATTACCAGGCTATAATTCATACCACACCTTTCGGCCACCTAACCTGGACCGAAACACAAAAGGTGGAGGCGTGTCCATACTCATTAAGGATATCCAGACCTCCAGGCTAGTTGCTCAGCATAATGCATCCGAGATTATCCAAGTGCAGCTACCTCTGGAGAAGACCGCAGTCCAAATTGTAACTTGCTACAGATCCCCCACCATGCCCCAGGTTTTCCACTCCTCATTTCTTGATACACTGGAAAATATTAGGGTACAGCCCATCACCCTAATAATGGGCGATTTCAACTACCCCACCATTAACTGGCAAAACTACTCGCGTATCAACTCTTTTGCTCAACATTGTCTGGAATTCATAAATTCCAACACCTTGGATCGACTTATCCACACCCCCACCAGGGGTAGCAGTATCCTAGACCTGGTCATTACCAACATGGGCGACCGGTGGTCCACACCAGAGGTCAATTCCTCGTTGGTCAGATCCGACAACAAGCTAATCAGCCAAGACATCCACATCCCGCCCCCATTAGTGAAACCACCATAAAAAAAATTTCCAAAGCCAACTTCACGCTTGTTAAGACACCCATGCAGGCGGACAATAGAGGTACGACTGCTGAATCCTACATAAGTGCACTTTATAAGCACTTACACGAGTGCATGGATCATGCCATCCCTAACAGAACCAAGATGCTATCCTCCAAAAAAAGAAAGCCAATCTGATGGTCCCCTGCCATAAACAGCCTCTACAACAGAAGAAAGAAACTGTTGCAAAAAAGAGTAAAATCCCATGACTGGAAGAACTCCCTGGTCAGCCTCAGTAAGAAGCTGAGATCCCTCATAAAATCCTCCAAAGCTAGTTACGAAAACAAAATCACCACTAATTCTAAAGACAACCACAAAGCATTCTATAGCTATGTCAAGAATCTCAATGGCAACACTCAGCTCTGCTCTGAGTTACAGCATAATGGCACTAAATATACAAAACCAACTGATATTGCCAACATCCTGGCAGATAGGTTCAGTGCTAACTTTACCCCCCCCCCCAAAGGGGCCCATCTCTATACCAGAAGAATGCAAAGTTCCTGTAATCACGGCTGCACAGGTAAAAAACACACTGTCCAAAGCCAAGAGCACAGCATCCATGGGACCTGACAACATCCCAGGCTGCGTTCTACATGAACTACAGAATGAACTGGCACCCCACCTAACCACCATATTCAATCATAGCCTCACCTCAGGCTTTGTGCCCAGTGAGTGGCGCATAGCGACAGTTATCCCACTCCACAAAGGGGGAGCCACCACGGACCCCGGGAACTACCGCCCCATTAGCCTAACGAGCCTGGTCTGCAAGGCCATTGAACGGATCATCATGGAACTTATAAATAAAGACATTGGTAACCTCCAAACTCTGGACCTCACCCAGTTCTGGTTTGTAAAAAGGCAGATAATGTCTCCTAAACCTGATTGATTCTTTGAAGCAGTCGCCAAAGCCGTAGATGAGGGTAAGATGGTTCACACAGCCTATCTAGATCTCGCCAAGGCTTTTGACACCATCCCCCACTCTGGAATTATAGATAAACTCACTAAACTAGGTATAAATACCTATGTCACAAGATGGGTTGCCAATTGGCTCACTGACAGAACCCACACTGTGAAAGTAGCAGACTCCAAATCTGACTTCAGACCAGTGACAAGTGGAATACCACAGGGTTCAGTCCTGGGTCCTCTCCTGTTTGGTATCTACTTTTCTGAAGTACAGGCTAACACAGAAGGTCTTTGGCTAATGAAGTTCGCAGATGATGGCAAACTAGGAGCCATAATTGAAACACCTAACGATGTGGACATCCTACAAAAGGGCCTCACTGAGACAGACGCCTGGTGTCAAAGCCATGGCCTCAAGCTCAATGCCAGAAAGTGCATTGTCATCCCCTTTGGTAAAATCTCTGTACCCATGAGCTACCACATAGGTGGTAGTCTACTTAACACCGAAAGTGTGATAAGAGACCTTGGGACACAGGTGGACAGTAGTCTCTCCTTTGATAATCACATTGCCACAGTGGTCAGGAAATTCTTCATCGTGGCACACCTCATCACAAATGGTTTCTCATACAGGAAAAAAGAGGTAATTGTTCCCCTCTACCCCTTTTGGTATGTACCTCACAAGACATCTACAACAACTGGAAAGGCCGCAGAAATACCCCACAAAGAGGATTACTGGCCTCAAAAAGATGCCCTACGCAGACCGCCTCGAAAAACTCCAGCTTTACACCGTCGCATGTCACCTACTCAGAGGCGATCTCTGCCTAACATACAAAGCTATGTCAAACCCAGAGCTGTTGGACATGCTCCACTTAAAGAAATCCCAATCCTTCCGGGCTACACGCTCTAGGGACCTAGACCTTGTTACCACAATAAACAGAACATGCTGGAGAGATAGATTCCTGTCCCAGAGACTTCCCATACTCTGAAACAAACTACCTGTCTATATCAAACAAAGCTCCTCATTAGCACTCTTCAAGAAAAATCTTGATGATTGGATGGGAAATAGAAAATTTACCCCAGGGATCACCTCTGTGGTTCTGCTCGACAGGGGCACAGGAGAATAATTTTCTTGAGTGACGAAATCCAGGGTACCTTTTTGGCTAGGCTTGTATAGGCCCTAGGGCTGATAGCCTAGTACCTACCTACGAACCTATGGTGGCGTTGTTCCACTGAAGTCAACCAAGGATGCCCCTTTGTTCTTCCCCCACAGTGCTCCCAGTTGACCACTGACTCCTGTCAAGAAGTGGTGGGGGCATTTTCTGAGACAGACGGTCCAAGGTACATGGACTTCTGAGGAGACTGATTTTCATATCAATGTCCTAGAGATGACAGCAGTCCTTCTAGCGCTGCAAGCACCACACAGCTTTCTCCCTCTAGGGACTGTTGTTATCCAGGCAGACAGTATGTCTGTAGTGTGGTACATCAACAAGAAGGAAGGAACCAGATCTTGCCCACTGTGTCAAGAAGCAGTGAGATTGTGGCAATGGGTAATATCCATCAACCGCTTTCTAGCTGCAACTCACATTCCGGGGGAGTATAACATTCTAGCAGACAGGCTCAGTAGAGTTTTACTCATGCCTCAACGAGTGGTTTGTAAATCAGTCAGTGGCAAATGTGACCTTCCTCAAATGGGGTCAGCCTTGCTGCAGTCTCTTTGCATCCTCCTTCAACAACAAATGCAGCAGGTTCTTTGCCTTGATCCCCTTCAGGGACAGTCGCCAAGAGATGCTCTAGTCCATGCTTGGCCCCCCAGTCCACTTTGTGCATTTCCCCCAGTACCCGTAATTCCCAAATCCCTTCAGAAAGCACACCAGTTTAAGAGCAAAGTAATCGTCATTGCTCCTTTCTGGCCTCGCCAGGTCTGGTTCGCCTTCCTTTGGTCTCACCTGATCGACCTGCCATGGACACTGGAACCACTTCTAGATCTACTGTCACATCCCTCAGGGCAGACTCACCTGAATCTTCAAGGCCTATAATTGACTGCATGGTTTCTCCAATTCCAGTGATGGCTAGACATTCCTGGCTTTATTGCCCAGTTTAAGGGGTTTTCTGATTTATTCCCATAAAATATCTACCAAAAAAATCTACAAGAGTAAGTGGAAAAGATTTTTCATCTGGGCTCAGCAGAAGCTAATGGATCCCTTTTACAGCTCCTATTCCAGTAGTATTGGATTTTCTGGCATTTCTGTTCAAAAATGGAGCCAGCTATACCACTGTAAAAGTTCATTTGGCACCTATTTCAACTTTCCACATTGAAGAGAATTCTTCCTCTCTAGCTTTATCAAAACTTTGCAAGTTTTGTCTCAGAGGAACCTTCTTACATCGTCCTGCAATCAAAGATCAACTCCCCCCGGCACCTAACTTTGATTTTATAGGCATTAGTTCTTCCCCCTTTTGAACATGCAGCTAAGGTAGATTTGAAGTTTATTTCCTGGAAAATAGCTTTTTAGTAGCTATCATCTCAGTAAAAAGAGTTTCTGAACTGGAAGCCCTTTCGTCATTGTGTTCTTATTTAAATTTCCATAAAGATAGGGTGTCCTTGCAGACCAACCCTTACTTTTTACTTAAAGTTGAGACAGAAAATAATATCAATCAGTCTATTAACCTGACAGTTTTCTTTCCAAATTTTCAAAACAAAGGAGAACACACACTGCAGCTCCTTGATGTTCATAGGCAGTTGTGTTTTAATCTGGACAGGACAAATTCTGTTAGGAAATCTGATCAATTGTTCATATCTTTCTCAGATATTAAGAAAGGACAGCGGTTGCAAGATCCACATTGGCTAAATGGCTACGAGATTGCATTTCCTTTGTTTATTCTTCGAAAGATATTCCTTTGTCTGGATGTGTCAAAGCTCGTTCTATAAGATCCATAGTGACATCATGAGACTTTTGCTCAAGGGTGTCAATTGATGACATTTGTGCAGCTGCCTCTTGGTCAAATTCTTATACCTTTATTCTGTCCTGTTTTTTTGTAGCTGAGGACTCTGTCCCACATGTTGAGGAATGAATGAAAATGGCAACATCAGGTAAAGAAATTATGTACTTACCGTCACGTTCCATCTGTGTTGTCCATTTTCATTCTTTCTTAACCTCCTTGCCCTCCTTCCCTCGTCCATAATTATGCAAGACCTGATGGAGATACTAGTAGGAACCACTGTTTTTATTTTGAGACCCCTGAACTAGCCTCTCTATCCTTTAGTTCTGTATGGTGGATATGTGATTACTTCTAAATTTGTTCATTCTGTATATGTGTGTGTGTGTGTATATATATATATATATATATATATATATATATATATATATATATATATATATATATATATGTGTGTGTGTGTGTGTTAGCAGCAAATGCGATCTGAGGTAATCAGGGAGATTGAAGCATTATGGGATGGAGAGGAGAAGCTCGACCTTCAGATCCAAAGCCTGTAAAGTGGTCAAGTCAGATCCGAAACCCACAGGTTGTAGAAGAATGAAAATGGACACCACAGAATGTCATGGTAAGTACCTAACTTCTTTTTTGTTTCTTCTGGGCCTGAATTTGAGAAACTACCCTAATAAACGAGCCTTTGTTCACAGGCAATCTCACCCTCTTTCTAAGGGTAAAAAGGGGTGGTAAGCGGGCTTCTCCTGTGAAGGCTTCTGTGCCTCAGATGTCTCATTTTCCTGATAAACCAGATGCTGTCTAACAATCCTATTCTTCTTAACCACTTTCCTATTTCTCTTTGCATCTTTCTTTCTCTCTTCCTGTTTGGCTAAAGATTACTCAGGATTTCTGGGTTCTGTCTATTATCTACCAGGGGTATTTCATGGTCTGGAAAACTCTGCCCATTTTTATGGGAAATCCTCAGCCCCCTCAGAAACAGCTGCCCTCCTTTCCATGGGTACTTTGAGATCTTTTACTATTCAGCAGGTGCCTGTGTCTCAAGTGGGGGGAGGGTGTTTTACTCCAGAATGTTTCTAGTGCCCAGGAAAGAGTGTACCTGGAGACCAGTTTTAGACCTCTCTCATCTAAACGCGTTTCTGAAGGTGCCCTCCTTTCATATTCTGTCCCTTCAGACTTTGTTCCCTCTTTTGCTTCCTCAGGCTTATATGTGTCTGGATCTCAATGATGCTTATCTCCATGTTCCTGTTCATCCTCGTTTCAGGACGTTTTTACATTCTGTTGCTTCCTGGCATTTTCAGTTATGTGCTTTACCCTTTGGCCTTTCTACTGCCCCAAGATTATTCACCAAAATGCCTCGTTCCTGTGATTGTTTTTTGCAGGCTTCAGGGGATCCAAGTCTTTCCTTACTTAGTTGACCTCCTGTTTCTGGCATTGTCTCCAGAAATCTTGTTGCAAAATCTTCATTTTGCCATTTTTCTTCTGCAAAACCTGGAGTTCACAGCTTCAAAAAGTCTTTTCTGATTCCTTCTTAGGATCATGTTTCTCCTGGGGGTGCAGGATCCAGACTGTACCTGTGTTGGCATCCCTGCCTCCTCCCAAGACCTTAACACTCATTTCCTTTTTTCAAACTCTTCTTCCTCTGGCCTGTATGACAATCAGGGAATTTTTGAGAGTTCTGGGGTTCAAGACCTCCACCATTCCAATGCCCCCCCACCACCACCAAACTACACACGAGAAAGTTTCAGTGGTTTCTGAAGTCAGTTTGGCTTCAAAGTGCGCATCCCCTCAAATTTTTAGTTCCTCTTCTGCCTTGTCTCAAGAAGGAACTTCAGTGGTGGATTTTGCAGTTGTCTCTAAATCCAGAGCTCCCTTTTTCATAGGTTCATAGGTTCATACTAGGCTATCTGCCCAAGGGCATTTATAAGCCTAGCCCGGAGTTTTGTGGCTTTCGCCACCCCTTTAGTTTGGAGGATACTATGCCCATTATTTTGCTGTACCTCTGTCAAGCAGTGACACTGAGATAATCCCTAGGGTATATTTGCGATCTCCCATCCATTGGTCAAGATTTCTCTTGAATAAAGCCAGCGAGGTGCTCTGCCTTACATGTACCGGGATTTTGTTCCACAGCATAGGAAGTCTCTGGGTGATGAATCTGTCCCTCCAGCACGTCCTATTAATAACCGTGTCAAGGTTTAAATCTCCCGCCCTTGTAGTTCTGAGGGATCTAGATTTTTTGAGGTGAAGTATGTTCATCAATTCTGGGTTGGACATGGCCTTGTATGTCAGGCACAGGTCACCTCTGAGCAGCGGTGGCGACTGAATAGAGCTGGAGTTCCTTCAGTCGGGCAACATAGGACATATTTTTGAGACCCTTTATCCTTTTGGTGAGGAATTTTTGGGGCCTTTCCAGTTGCTGCAGGTGTCGTGTCAGATACATTCGAATGGGGCATTGTACTCAATCATTGGTCTGATGAGTGATGAGTACAGGGGGACGATGACTTCCCTTGATCTAGATGTGAATCCCTTCATGATCAGGTGGGCAATGTAGAAGGTCTTCCCAACTACTTTGGCAATGTGAGTGTCAAACGAAAGGTTACTGTCAACCTGGGTCCCCAGATCCCTGATAACCTCTTCTGAGCTCAGTGGGTTGCCGCCTATATGGTAGCTAGGGGTAACCTTGTTTTTCCCAAAGGGTATGACTATGCATTTTTTGGCGTTTAACTTTAGGCCATGGCTCTGGCACCAGTTATCCGTTTCTATAAGACCCTTCTGAAGGATATCTGTGTCAGATGCGTTCTCAACTATGGCGCCCAGTTTGCAGTCCTCTGCAAATTTTGTCAGCCATAATCCTCCTGTGTTTGCTTGTACTTCTGAAAAGTAGATGCTGAACAGGAGTGGGCCCAGGACAGAGCCCTGTGGGACACCACTTGTGACAGGCTTTGAGTCTGACATGGCGCCAGCAACTCTGACCCTGTGGTTTCTGTCACTTAGCCAGTTTGCAACCCATCTTGTAACGTATGGGTTTACATTTAAGCTGGTGAGTTTTTCAATGATACCTGAGTGTGGTATTGTGTCGAAAGCCTTTGCCAGGTCAAGGTAGGCTGTGTGGACTGCCTTTCCGTCATCAATGGCTTTGGTGACTGTTTCGAAAAAATCAACCAAGTTTAAAAGGCATGATCTGCCGTTGACAAAGCCAAACTGGGTCGGATCCAAAGTCTGCAAGTCCCCTGTGTCTTTATTTATGAGTTCCATTATGATCCTCTCCATAGCTTTGCAGATCAGGCTTGTCAAGCTGATGGGACGGTAATTTCCAGGGTCAGTGGAGGCACCGCCCTTGTGAAGTGGGACCACAGTTGCCGTATGCCACTCCTTAGGCACGTATCCTGAGGTGAGGCTAAGATTAAACAGCTGCCCTAACTGTGAGTTTAATTCCTCATTGAGTTCGTGGAGCACACATCCGGGGACACCATCTGGTCCCATGGATGCTGTGTTTTTTGCCTTGGAGAGAGCAGTTCTCACCTGAGCGTTTGAGATGTTTGGGGGGTTACAATCCTCTGGTATAGATATCTTACCTTTTGGGGAGAAGTTTGCACTGAACCTGTCAGCCAGTATGTTGGCAATGTCTGTAGGTTCAGTAATTTTTACATCATTTTGAACTAATTCTGAGCATATCTGGGAGTTTCCTCCCAGGTTTCTAACATAGCTAAAGAAGGCCTTATGATTGTCTTTTGAGTCCTTAGCGACTTTTCTCTCAAAATTTGCCTTGGATGATTTTATGAGAGCTCTTAGTTTTTTACTTATAATGATCAAAGGTGTTTTCCCTTTTAAGAATTTAGCTCTATCTTGTAGTAGTTTCCTCCTTTGTTGTAGAGTTTGTTTATGGCTGGGGTCCACCAGACTGGACGCTTCCCTCTGGAGCTGTTCAGATGCTTCAGACATGGACTGGGGAGCAACGTCTGGCTCCCTAAATGTGCAGGGTGTTTGGTCGCCTCTTCAACAGAAAGAGCACATCAGTATCAAAGAGATGAGAGCTCTTCTGCTGGCTGTTCAGGCTTTTCATCCTGTCTTCTCCCAGGATCTTTCAAGGTGTTTACTGACAATACCACAGTGATGTGGTATGTAAACAAACAGGATGAGGCAAGATCTTGTCTTCTTTGCCAGTTGGCACTCCTGGCGTGGAAACTTGATGTCCAGTATCAAGTGACTCATCAAGCAGTTTACATTCCCTCAGGTCAAAATATTGTGGCAGACATGCTGTGCAGGTTCTTAACTCAATCCTGCGAATGGACATTGTTCACCAGTGTGGTACTCCTCAAATAGATATTTTTGCCTCCCCTCTGAACAAATAACTTCCTGTTTTTTTTTTGTGCAAAAGTCCCAGGACCTCTAGTTTGGAAGGTGGACACCCTTTTTCTTGGAAAAGGATGTTCCTTTAAGCTTTCCCTCATTCCAAAATTTCTGTTCAGAATTAAGCAGGATGTTCCTAAAATCTTGTTGCTGACTCCTTTTCCCAAGACACCGTTTGTCCCCCCTTCTACATTTAGCCAAGGGCAATCATCACAGGTTATCTCACAGGGTGGACCTACTCACATAAGACAAGTCGTCGTCAGGTGATCTTTGTTGATAAATTCTTTCACTCTCCTTCTCCGTATTCCGAAATGGCTTTGGTAAGCCATCCGACTACCGATCTTCCAAAAAAAACGTAAGGATAAAGACAGAGACAGACCGCATAGGTCAAAAACTGCAGACAACTCTTCCGTTAAGCTAGTCGCCACTCCGCCGGTACTCAGTGAGGTGCCTTCGCAGCCCTTGATATCCACTTCTACAGACTCACAGGCCTCTGCTGAGACCCTTTTGGAGTCTGGTATGCCGCAAGATGCTTCTTCAATTATGGAACCCGCGGATGTCTCTACCTTGGATGGGTCCGGAGCCGCTGTGCAGGCACCGGCTTCTGAGGGTGTATTCCGACCTTCCGATGTTCGTATTAAACCGACTACTTAGTTTCAGACTGAAACAACCGAGTTTCTCAGGCCCAGAGTTCACACTACGTGTAGAAAACCGACGACCAAAAAAACGACGACCAAAGCGCATGCTCAAGCTCCCATGCCACAGAAACAAATGCTTAGAATGGCTGAAGACCTTATAACTCTAATTAGGGGAAGCCAGCCTTCCCCCTCTAAAAGACAAAGAATTGATTTCCCTTCTGATATTACAGATCATGAGTCCGACGACTCTGACCCCTCAGATTACCAGGACATACCCTTATCTACCGATGAGAATTCAGATGCAGAGGATTCCATTCCCTCTACCTCCCCTCCAGAGGACTGTTCTTTTGGTGAAACCTTGCATACTTTAAGAGAGCATTTCCGCTGGGAATGCCAGGACTACCCACAGTCCAAAAAGAAACTCCGAGAATTTTTAGACTTGCCTCAGCACAGGCCTCTAGCTATACCCCCTGTCCTGGATATTGTAGAAGATGTTTTCATGGAATCCAGTCTTACTCCTGATACTCTACCAACAGCGACTAGAAAGCCTGACCGGTACTACACGGTACCGGACTCTCACAAATTTCTCTTTAAGAATCCCACTGCGAATCCAGAGACCATTTCCCAGGAACCTAAAGGTATTAAGGCCAAAAAATCTAAAAATCCTACCAAAACAGCCAAAAATCCTACCCCTTTGGACAGGAATTCGAAGGCTTTGGACAGATAGGGCAAGAAGGTGTATACCTCTGCAACTCTTGCCATCAGGGCTTTAAATTGCCAGTTTCAAATGTTGAAGTACCAGCAGCATGTTATGGAACTAATTAAACAAAAAATGCTGTTGCTTCCAGATTTTGCAGAAAATAAAGATTTACAAGAGTTAATGCATTCTGCAAACCATGTCGGTAAACATACTTTGCAGTGTGGTTTTGATGCCTTAGAAGCATCTAGCAGGGCTGCTGTCACTGGGTCTGTACTGAGAAGGCATGCCTGGCTGAAGTAATAAATCTTGCCAGACAATGTCAAAGCAAAATTACTAGATGCTCCATTAAACCAGGAACAGTTGTTTGGCACAAAAGCAGAAGAGGTCCTTGAAAAGATGGAGGAAAAAGCTAAATCTATGCAAGCTGTTAAAGATTTCTTACAGGTACAACCACCTAGGTTCAGTAGGCATTGGCCTTCAAAAAACTGGTCTTGTCCAGTCCCTATCAGGTCTTCTCAGCCCAAATCCAGGGGCAGCAGACCACAAAGGCTACAATCTCAGGGGACACAGAGATCTAAACAATGGAGTGCTCCCCCCTCAAAAACAGGGAGTGGTAAGCCACCCCCTTATGGAAAAAAATCACAATGACTTGTTTATCATCCTTTCCAGCCATGCCCAAGTACTTGTACCGCTAGGAGGAAAACTCGCACTGCATGCAAAAAACTAGATGTCCATTACCCAGGACCGATGGGTCCTAAACATTGTATCCCACGGATACAGATTCAACTTCCACTCACTGCCACCCCCAAGCAGCTTGTCAGACCTTCCTCCTAACCAGTGGGCAGAGGCTCAAAAGCAAGTACTTTCCCTTCTCAGTATCAGGGCTATTCAACCTGTTCCAATAGAGCAAAGAGGACAGGGTTTCTACTCCAGACCTTGCTCTTTGTGCCCTATCCTGGACCTGTCCATTCTCAGCACCTTTCTGGTGGTCCCAAAATTCAAAATGCTTACACTACAACAGCTGCTTCCTGTGCTAGCCTAGGACTCCTGGCTAGTCACCCTAGACCTGAAAGAAGCTTATCTGCACATCCCCATAAGGGAATCTTGCAGAAATATCTATGTTTCAGGGCAGGCTGTATGCACTATCAGTTCTCTGCACTTCCCTTTGGCTTATCTACTTAGCCCAGGGTATTCACAAAGTGACTGGCTCCAGTCATTGCATACTGCAGGCAGAGAAAAATTCTAATTTATCCATATTTGGATGATTACCTGATTCAGGCGGACAGTCAGGAATTGCTACTTCAGCACTTGGCATTTGTAAATAGACTTCTAACTTCTCTGGGGTACACCATCAACGAAAATAAATCACATCTGGTGCCCAGCCAATGGATTGTATTCCTGGGAGCAAGCTTGAACACAACTTCCCAGATGGCATTCCTTACTCCAGAAAAGCAGGTTCATTTGACAAACTACTTCAAACTAATGGCCACCAGAACCCAGTTATCTTCAAGAAAAATACTGCAAGCCCTAGGGTTCATGGCCTCATGCATTCTACTAATTCCATACACAAGACTAAATATGAGGAAACTTCAGTGGTACTTAAAAAGTCCCTGGTGCCAACATTCTCAGGACCTGGAAACAATTATTCCTCTCATTCATTCTCTAAGGGCAGAGTTCCTTTGGTGGGCAGAGGCTTGCAACCACAACAAGGGGCTCCCTTTCATTCAACCCCTCGCCGCCCAAACCCTGACAACAGACTCATCAGACTATGCATGGGGGGCTCACGTGGCTGACAAATGCATTCAAGGCAAATTCACCTACATATCGATCAAAAAGAAATGTTAGCTGTACAGAATGCTCTGGCAGCCTTTAAATACCTTCTCCTTCCAGGACAACTCTTGATAAAGACAGACAACACCACAGTTATGTGGTACATAAACAAGCAGGGGGACCTCATTCCTATCCACTCTGCGGGTTAGCCATGGCCGTGTGGAACACAGCCTTGAGCAGCCAAGTGCGCCTGCAAGCTCAATTCCTGCCAGGCAAACAAAATTCACTGGCAGACCTAAGCAGAAATCTCCTGGACCCACACAAGTGGAAGCTGGACCTTAACTCATTTAAACTTCTAACCCACAGATGGGGGGCACCAGAGGTGGACCTGTTTGCCTCCCCCCAAAACCATCAACTGAGCAAATTTTGCACCAGAAATCCCCACAGCCAAACATAGAAAGTGGATGCCCTATCCTTTACATGGGAAAACCTCTCAATTTATGCCTTTCCCCCTCTGCCCCTCCTCTCAAATGTACTACTCAAGATCAAACAGGACAAACCAAGGACAATCCTTAGTACACCATACTGGCCCCGCCAGCACTGGTACCCACTCTTGCGCAGTCTGGCAGCAGTGCCACCCTGGCACCTACATCAGACCCCCCTCACTGCTGTTCCAGCAGGAGGGACAGATTTTGCATCCTCAGCTGCAAACCCTGAACCTTGCAGCCTGGCTTATTCCCTTAATACAAAGAAGAACACTGCTGTGACCCGTGATCAGGAACTGCAAGTTAGCACCAACTCAAAAAATGACGACAGTTTACCTAGGTTTCGTCTTTAATAACCAGACAAGAAGTCTGGTTATTAAAGACTAAACCTAGGTAAACTGCCGTCATTTTGTGAGTTGGTGCTAATTTGCAGTTCCTGATCATGGGTCACAGCAGTGTTCTTCTTTGTGGTTCAGAAGTTTTTGTGTGTTTTTTATACCTTTTATTCCCTTAATACACCACCAGTAACCCTGAGCAAACAGGTTCTGGACGTCATTCTTGAGGCCAGAAGGCCTAGTACTAGGAAATCCTATTCAGAAAAATGTAAAAGATACTGTTTTTGGAGCCAGTCTCAAGGAAAGGACACAGCCTTGTCCACCTTACCTCAAATCCTAGATTATGTAGCAGAGCTGCTCCACAAAGGCCTATGCTTCAATTCTATTAAGATTCATACCTCGGCCATCTCAGCTCATATATAATGTTGAGCCACCTCTCCTTTCTCACTCTCTGGTCAAACAGTTCTTGAGAGGAGCTAACAATTTAAGACCCCCGAGGAGAGCTCCCACCCCTGCCTGGGACTTTAACTTTGTACTAGAGAAGCTCACGCTTCCCCCTTTTGAGCCTCCTGCTACAGCACAGTTAAACTTCCTCTCTTGGAAAACGGCCTTACTTCTAGCCATCACTTCAACAAGAAGAGTGTCTGAGTTACAGGCACTAATGGCTGTGGAACCCTTCATTATTTTCCATGCTGATAGGGTTTCCCTCAAGACTAACCCATCTTTTATGCCCGACATGTGGTATCCAGTGTGACTCTAAACCAATCCATCCATTTACCAACCTTTTTCCCTAATCCTCAGAATACAGGGGAAGAGTTCCTGCACTCTTTGGACGTACACAGACAACTCAGGTTCTACCTTGACAGGACTAAGCCTTTCAAAAAATCTGACCAGCTGCTAGTCAGCTTTGCTGTAAGGGCAGAGGGCAAGGCCATTCCAAAGCAAACCATTTCCAAATGGATAGCACACTGCATCCATTTCTGCTACAAACACCATGGAAAACGTACCCTACAGGGGATCAGAACTCATTCCACTAGGGCTACCTCAACCTCTGCAGCATTTCTCAGGGGAGTCCCTACCAGGGTCATCCTGGAAGCTGCAACCTGGAGTTCTGCACACACCTTCACCAAGCATTACCATTTACCTGTCTTTTCTAAATCCAGAGCTGGATTTGCCACAGCAGTCTTACAAGGCCTGCTAGCCATCCCTGCTATTACTTGGCTGCCTCCACCCTTCCTCAGCTGTGGGAATCAACCCAAGTGTGATGACTGCAACAGCGAAACACAAAGAACCTAGTACAGTTGTGTACACTTACCATAAATGTAGATGTTCGATTGTATTCACTGTTGCAGTCCTGGTTACCCTCCCTCCAGCCTCCTGACTCTTCTATGCTTTCTACCTGTCCTCTTTTTGGCCATATCTTATGGTTATGGTATTTAGTTTTTACTGGAGGTATTCCACACCATGTAATTGCATATTATTTTGTGGGCTCCTGACATCTGGGGCAAGAAAAACTGATGTAATGGTGTCTGCTTCATGTTTTATACCCCTGATGAACTGACGTCATGGAAGAGGTGACAGCATCCAATGCAGAAATCCCAAGACTCTGGTATTCGGGCCGACTGAGGGCTAACTGCAGGCAGATAACCCTAGTGTGATGACTACAACAGTGAATACACTCAAACATCTACATTTATGGTAAGTGTACACAACTGTACTTTCTGACTTAAGCACTTTAGCTCCAAAACTAGTTGTTTTACATTGGGAGGGTTTGTGGTCTAGACTCTTGTGGCGGAAGAGTGTGGCCTACGCCCTTCTAAGCTATGAATTGCTGATGAATTATTTTGCACTTTAATCTGTATTTACATTCTACTGTCTGTTTGAATTATCTGAACTGTTTTTTGCCACATTTTATTGTATACTGTACTAGTTCAGTTGTAGCATAGCCCACTTCTAGGTTTGCTGTTTCTGGGTCTGTTTTGTAATTTTTGGGCATCAAATTCAAGACATCCTTAATTGTGAAGGCCCTTCTGCACTCTTGTGGGAGGAAGTGCTGTCTGGAGCTCATCTAATTGGGGGTGATTGGACTAGTGTTTAAAGAAAGTGTCCTTATTGGCTAGTTTGAGTTGAGTTGTTAAGCCCCAAATTTGCACTTGTTTGTGTGTAGCACACCATTTTAAACTGCCTTGTAGTGGTGGTTACCGTATAGACGCAAACGTTTTGCTTGTTAAATTTTTCCCTTAGCACTTTGCTTGTGGTCCTCCAGAGGTTTTTCATGGCCCTGCTGTACTATCAGGTGGAACACTAATCTTGGCCTAAGAGGTGCCAACACACCTCTCACCCACTAGCCATTCCTAAGTGTGATCTCTTTTCCTGACCATAAAAATTTACCTGACATTATGGATGGACAGTTTCCCACAATTTCTCTAGCCAGCTTGGTTGATGTGGGCATCCTGAGGCAGTGTAGCAACTGCCTCATGTTGACTGACAACCCTCTACTCCTAGTCCACACAAACTCAACATGTGAGAGATGCAACTATATTAAGAACCTTGAAACCATGCTCTCTCATACACCAGCCAGTACATATGACAATGAGCTGGTTGTCAACATGCACACCTCTCCTTCTACTTCACCCAAACACATATTACACATACCTACATGTGCGGAGGTCCTCACCAGAAACATACCTAAACACCAGAGACCTCACAAACACAAGCATGCTACACACAATACTTTTCTCTACAGAACACAATTCACAATAAGTCACACACTAGTATCTCACCTGTCAAGTCCCTTAAGGCAAAGCACAAAACCCAACATATTACCCATAGGTGATTCCATCATAAGACATGCAGATGTCCCTCTTACCAGGCTGGTTAAGGAAAAGATCGTAGTCAACTGTCTGTCAGGTGCTAGGATCCACCATATCATACTTGCTCTCAAGTCTCTCAACAGGGTCTATGTCAATTCTTCGAACGTTACATGGTCGAGACCAAACATTCGAAATTGCAAGTGTTCGAAGATTGACTTTCAATGGCACCGTACAGTGCAGATAGAGAGAATTTCCCTTTTCTGCACTGAAGTGCAATTTCGGCGTTGGTATATATAAGTAGGAGGGTGTGGGGGGGTGCAGGGGTCCTTGCACCCCTGCTCACACTGTTAGTGTTTTTTGATATTCGAACATCCAAATGTCGAACATTGGTCTCGACTATGTAATGTTCGACATTTTGGATGTTCAAATATTTAACATAGATCCTCTCAACAGCAGGTACTGTTATGATTCCATCATAGTCCATGTTGGTGTGAATGACTTGAGACGTACCTGTTTGGACTATATGAAGACAGATGATGTGTCTCAGGCAGGTATGTCCCCAGCCTTAAGCAGCATTTTACTTTCACCTAGGATGATGCCTGACTACAAACAGAAAGTGATTGGCTTAGTTTCTGGTGTCATTCTAAGGGGATCCAGTGTCTGTCAGCCTGGGATGACATGATTGACAGACCTCAGTGCTTTGCCAGAGATGGTCTTCATCTGTCACCCCTGGAATTTTGGCTACTGGATAAGGCTCTTGCCACCACCATAGTGTCTTTTTAAGCAGTGTCTCAAGGACAAAATTCCTGACGTAAAAACTCCATCTAAAAAGAACATCAAGGTTTCACTGCTAAACACTAGGAGTCTTAACATGAAACTGCATTCACTGGAAGCAGTCCTCACCTTGGAAGATGCAGACATTTGTGCAGTCACGGAGACCTGGTTCAAGGCTGTGGAGAGCACCCCTGCCATACTGGGTTACACCACCTTCCACGTTCTGACCACAAAGTTAAGGCGTGAAAACTAAAGGAGGTGGTATATCAATATTCATTAAAGATAGTACACCCCCAGATTGGTTAAACAGTATGATTCCGTGAAGATACTTCAGGTGCAATTAACTGTTGGTAGGACACCTGTTCATGTCATTGCCAGCTGTAGGACTCCCTCTGTGAATCAGGACACCCACTCTGCCTATTTGGATCTACTTGAGTCTATCAAGATACATCTGAACACCATGGTTTTGGACGACTTAACTTATCCATCCATTGACTGGGTAAATTACTCGTGCTCAAACTCATTTGCCCAAAGCTTCCTTGACTTCATTAGCTCCAGTGTCCTTTGCCAGCTGGTTGACACCCCCACAAGGGGTGCCAACATTCTGGATCTGGTGCTTACCACTATGTGGGAACCACTGTAGCATCCCCACTGTGAGGTCTTCCCTCGTGAGATTGAACCACAAATCAGTCTCATTCGAAGCAACTGTTGCACCCGATCCCCCACCCCTGCAGCAATTAAACTAAAAAATCTCTCCAAAGCAGATTATAACCCCTCACAGGATGGTATAAATCACTTCACTGCACCCCCCCAAGATGTAATTGGCAACTTTGCAGAGTTCTACATCAATGCTTTATACAAACACCTGTATAACTGTATTGACTCGGCCGCATGTGATAGGGCCAAAATCAGCTCCTCAAGGAAGAGCAAACCTGCCTGGTGGATACCTGCCATTAATAGGCTTTACAACAAGAGGAAGAAATTTGTCTAAGAGTAAGCGGGAGCAAGCCTTAAACTGGAAACACTCCTTTCTCAGCTTAAACAAGCAAATAAGACTTCCTGTGAAATTCTCCAAAGCAAACTATAAATCTAAATTGGCTTCCTCAACTAAGGACAGCCACAAGGTGTGAACACAGCATCTATGGGACCTTATAACATCCCAGGCTGTGTCCTTCATGGGCTTAAACAAGAATTAGCATCACCACTGGGTACTCTTTTTCAATCATAGTCTAGCACCGGCTTTGTCCCAGCTAAATGGAAACTGGCCACCATTATTCCCTTGCACAGATGTGGTGCTTTCACTGACCATGGGAATTATAGACTTATTAGCCTGACTAGCCTTATATGCAAGGCCATGCAGCAAATCATCATGGACCTTATCAACAAAGATATAGGTAATCTCCAGTCACTATGACCCTACTCAGTTTGGATTTGTCAAAGGGAGATCATGCCCGTTAAACCAGGAAGACTTCTTTGAGACAGTCACCAAAACCCTGGATGAGGGGAAATCTGTGCATATAGCCTACCTAGACTTACCCAAGGTGTTTGACACTATCCCCCCACTTGGACATTATTGACAAACTCACCCAGTTAGCTATCAACCCTTATATCGTTAGATGGGTTGCTAACTGACTTACTGATAGAATACATATAGTCAAGATAGAGAAATCCACCTCCAGCAGCAGACCTGTAACCAGTGGGGTTCCACAGGGATCAGTCCTGGGACCGCTACTTTTTGGAATCTATTTTTCCAAAGTACAAGCAAACACTGAAGGTCTGTGGCTAACAGTTTGCTGATTACTGCAAACTGGGAGTGGTCATAGAATCAAGAAATTATGTCAGCATCCTACAAGAGGGTCTTACACAAACAAGTGGTTGGTGCCAAAGTCGTGGCCTTAAACTCAATGCCAAGAAATGTATTTTCATCCCTTTTGGTTAGAGCAATGTTCCTGCTAACTACCACATCAATGGCAACACCCTAAGTGTGCACTCAGTAGTGAGAGATGTGGGCACACAGGTTAATAGCAGTCTTACCTTTGATCACCATGTCTCCACAGTGGTAATAAGGGCATTCTGTATTGCTCATCTCATAAGTAAGGGCATTGCCTCCAGAAAAAAAAAGTTATAACCTCCCTGTACTCTTCCCTCATCAGGCCAATAGTTGAGTACAATGCCCCTTTTGGTATGTACCTGTCCAGGCACCTGCAGCAATTGGAGAAAGCACAACAGTTCCTTACAAGGAAAATTCAAGGTCTTCAGCATCTTTCATATGTGGATCGTCTGAAATCACTGTCACTTTATTCTGTTTCATGCAGAATACTCAGATGCGATCTCTGCCTTGCATATAAGGCAATCTCTGACCCTGCTGTAATTGGAAATGCTGCATAATCCACAAGTCAAATGGTACACTGGTTACTCGCTCTAAAGACCTTAACCTGGTATGTGACATTAGTAGAACCTTCTGGAGGGACAAAGTCCTCTCCTAGAGGTTACCACACCTTTGGAACAACAGACTCGCACTTCATGTCAAACAGAGCACTTCCTTGGCCCTCTTTAAAGATTCCTTGGCCTTCTTCAAACATAATATGGACGATTGGATGGGTAACCGAAAATTCACCCTGGGAGTTTCACCTGTATCCCTCTAGGACACTGGCATTAGGTGCTAATCATGGAAACAAGGGTAGAACTTGGCTAGGCTTGTAAGGGCCCCCTAGGCCCATTATCCTAGTAACTTACTGTGATTCCATAATGGCTACTCTGCCCTTGTTATTGTAGAATGTAAATGGCCTTAAAAGTATAGACAGAAGCAGTGAGTATTGAATTATATTAAGAAATGTAGGGTACACGTGGAAACGTTGCAGGATATACATTAGGAAATAAGTTAGCATGTCAGTTTGATAAAAAGGATTTAATTGTGGACATTCAGCATAATGTTAGGCACAAAAGAAAAGGTGAATAATAATGCTGATTGCTAGAGGGGCTCCAATAATTATAGAAGATAAAACAAAAAAAACATAATGGTAGATTTGTAACACTAAGGGGTTATTGGCAGGGGAAGATTATATTGGTATGTATTCATATTCCATGTAAAGCTGTTATTATGGAGCTTAAGACAGTTTGGGGAGAAATAATCAACTTTTCAGCATGGACTGGAACTTTTTTCTAATAGTGAGGATGGACTAGTGGTCCTAGAAGAGAAAATACAACAAAGCAGATAGTTTTCAGAAGAAATGTATGAGAATATTTGATATAGAAGATGTGAATTCAGTAGTTAGAATTTGGACAGAATTTGCATATTATTCCGAAAGGTGCAATAACTGGGCTAGACCTAATAGAAATTATACTTCGTAGGAGCATGTGTATTTGATTGAAAGCTTTGATACATATGTGGTAACTATTTCAGATCATGCACTAATAAAAGCTTAGATAAAATATGCAGGATAATGAAGGAAAAATGAGTTACTGGCACTTTCCTACTCATCTGTTAAAGAGAAAAATTGAATTTTTAGGGAAAGTAGAAATTTCTTCCAATGGGATAGTGAGTAGAACGAAAATGGAGTTTACAAAAAGGGTAGAAGTAAAAGAGAAATAGATATGAGAAAGTAGTACAGTAGACTCCCTCTTATCTGGCCTCTCTTTAACCAGCCTCCTGTTTAACTGGCCATCAAATTTCTGCATACCCCTAGCAAAAGACAACAGAGAAAAATAACACTTCCACCTCCTCTGGGCTAAATAATGACAGACATTTGAGTTCTTGACTTCATATTCATTAGAAAAATGCATATTAACACAAATCCTGTTATTCTAGCTAATTTATAACATACAAGTGTATTTATATACTTTGTCTGATTAACCAGCCATTCGTTTTTCCAGCCTACGGTCCGGTCCCAGTGAGACTGGATAAGAGGGAGTCTACTGCAGTGGGACTTATTTGGGAGGTTGACAAAGGCAGTATTGCATAATAAGGTGAATCTTCTAGAACAAGATGTCTAACTGCAAATTGCTAAATGGAAAATAAGGGAGTATTTAGATAATATACATGAGTCTGCAAAGGTTGTTGTTAAGCAGGTATTTTTGTAGCCCCTCCAGAGCACAAAAATGTTAAGCATGATGACTTATCAATAGAAAGTCAAAAGGGTTGTTGCCAGATTTAGGGAGCCTATGACAAGAAAATTAAACAAAGATCTCACAGGTATTAGAGATGTTTTGAAAATTTGTATAAAGAGGAGGAATAAATAAACCCAAAAGTGGTGCAAAAAGAAGAACAAATAAACCAAAAAAAGGCACCACCAGGTTTTCCAGACTCCACACAGTTTTATTTAACACAAATTGTTAAGTGCTTTCATCAATCCAAGTTGACTTCATCAGAACTATTACTGCTCTGGGAACTTGCTGCCAGTAATCTCTGCCACTGTATTGAACGAGTCAGCATCAGGGTAGGTCTTGGCACCCATTTTGAGGTTGATAACATTCTTGGTGCCATAGGAAGCCATACGAGCCTTCATCTCAGCAATTTCCACTGTAATGCAGGCAGTGGGAATTTTGGGGACATCAGAGCTGTAATCCTGCCACCCTGTATGTGGGAAAATTTAGTCTTTATTTTCAGGACTCTGTTTACGCTATAGGCAAGAAAAATTCCATTAGTTTATCAGGAATCTGAACTCTGATTTTGTTATGCCTACTTGATTTTTCAAGTCATCAGAGAAGTCTCCAGGAACGGGCAGTATTCCTGTGGAAGTTTGTCAGTGGAAGGGAAGGAAGTGATAGAGATCAGGAATGTTTTGTTTAACAGTATTTTAAAAAGGAAGGGATCTGTCAGCATATTTATAGAAGGCTTTGTTGGCTGTATTACCCAAGAACTGTACAGACTCTTCAGAACCAACTTTATATAGACCCATTTCAAATTTAAACCCTGATTTATAAAGTGTTTTGTCTGTATTAAGAAAATGACAAAGATGCTGCAAAAAATTGATGGAAGTGGATCAGTGTGGTTTTGTGAAAAAAAGGCAAATGTTTGACAATATTAGTAGAACAGTGATGATCCAGTGGGAAGCTTAATTTAAGGAAATGTCACTATAATTCTTTGTTCTTGATGTAGAGAAAGCATTTGGTACGGTCATCTAGGATTTTGAGTAAGGCCATGGTGTCCTGATATAATAATAGGGTTAATTAGGAAGATATGTGAAAGGTCAGAGGTTAAGTATTTAGGTGGGATGGTTCCCCTCAAATAAGCTGTTTGAGCAGAGGAGCATGGCAGGGTTGTCCTTTTTCACCTTCATTTGCTTTATATTTTGAGTCATTGGCAAACAAAGTAAGATGCTCTCAAATTGAAGTATGTAAATAGTATGGTAATAAAGAAAAGTTTGTTTTATTTGTAGATGACATTATTTTACACTTGAAAAATCCAGAAAACGAGATTTTGGTGTTGTAGGACATTTTGAGACCTTTTCAATTATTTTCAGTATATACAATTAATGAAAAAATGTTATAGTGGTAAACTGTGTACCCTCACATGAATTGATTCTGCAGTACCCATATTTATGGGGACAGAATAAGATGAAGTATTTGGGTGCATGGAATAAAAAGATTCTGTTAGGGCAACTAAGGGAAGAGAATAAACAAAACATAGTACAAAAACTGAGAAACTGACAACTCTTGATTATGGATTTGGATAGTAAGATAAAAGCATTGAAAATGTTTTAGTCCCTTTAGTTTTATGTAGAGGTCAGTCCTATTTTTATCAACCAGAGGAGTGGTTATGGGTGTTAATTAATGAGAAGTTGAAATAATTTATTTGGGAAAGGAAGAGAGCAAGAGGTAAATGGGATAAGTTCATCCTTCCTGTAGAGCAAGGTGGATTAGGATTAACCGACTTGGCGGGATACTTTAGAGCTGCGCATTTAAGGCTTATAAACACAACACAACCCAAAGGTTATAAATCAGGGTGGAGAAGGATAATGATGAAAAGGAGAAAGCCAGAGAAATAAGGAGAAAGAATGATTTTGAATGCAGGTACTTAAGAAGAACAATGACCATTGTAGAAAATATTATATTCATAAAATAGAAGATATTATATTCATAAAGTAGAAGAAAGTATTCATAACATTAAGCCAATATGGAGATGGAAAAAGGAGTTGTTTCCAGTAGAGATGACTGTAGGTAGTGGGTTTAGAAAAAAGGCAAAAGGAGTGTTGGGATTTACTGGATGAAATTTGCAAAGGAACCAATGTATTGTGAGCGAAGATCTGTAAAAGGAAAGGTATGGAGTGGGATGAGGCCAAACAGAAGAATTTTGGACTAAAGGTTAGACTGCCTAAGAAAGGAAAGGAGAGTGATGAGTGAAAGACCAGCTCTGGGAGAGATTATAATTGAGTCAAGAACAGCTGTTGCTGTTAAAAAGGCTTAGCTGGTAGGGCATGTAAAATATTGTATGGTTAACTATAACTTTCAGTTAGGGGAAGTTAGATTTGCAGAGGAACAGTGGAAGGGCAAGGGCATCTGTATGGCTCCCGAATATGCAGTAAAGTCCGTAAGACTTGAGATTTTTCTTGGAATTGTTTGCATTTGTATTTTTATATCTCAAATAGACTTTGTAGAAGTTTTCCTCGGGTAGATAGCAAATGCTGGATGTTTGAGGGGAAAGAGAAATACTAGGACATGTTTTTGGAGTATAATGAGACGGCAAATTTAAAATATTGTGTACAGCATTCTTAGTCTGTTATGTTAGGGGGGTCATATTGCTGTAACTAACGCATTCTTTTTTTATGCAGATTTGTCTAAAAGTAATCAAACCATATTAACAAGTTCATATTTACAAACATTATACATCACATATATTGTTATATATCTTATAATCTAGGCAACATTACATATATTATTCAGATCCTGCCTTCTCTTAAACCTCATTCCTCCTTCAAATCATTTTTCTGCATGTATTGTTCCCACACTTTCCAAATTTCTATGCAAATTACTCTGATCCCATTTCCTGTTCATTTATCTCTCTTAAAATATTTACTACTTCAGGTACAGTTGGTTTAGATTTTGATTTCCATTTTCTAGTAATTGCTTTTTTGGCAGCCACCAGATTTAAACTTATCATGGTCTTACTATGTCTAGGCAATTCAGATCCTGTGGCCAGCTCAAACAAAAAATCATTTCCTGAGTTACACTCATTTGCTTGCCCAGTATTCCCAACAGAGTACTCTGTGGGGAATTTTTAAAGCCTGCTAAGTCATTACACTACTAAAGCATACGTTTCCAATTGCCCTTTTTTCTTCCCCACCATACATCTAACATTTGCCATCTGCCTGAGGAAAATTCTTTGTAGTCTGTGTGGGGTATAAAAGTATCTGTGCAAAAACTTTCAGGCAAAATTCCTAAATATTCTAGACTTTTCTTTCATATTTGGGACCATACATATGTTCTCCCATGGTTTCTTTGAATTGCATATCTAATCTCTCTTTCCATTCTCTTCTGACCGAT
Organism: Protopterus annectens; assembly: GCF_019279795.1. Taxonomy (NCBI): domain Eukaryota; kingdom Metazoa; phylum Chordata; order Ceratodontiformes; family Protopteridae; genus Protopterus; species Protopterus annectens. The sequence goes on along the minus strand of NC_056741.1, from coordinate 602,364,151 downwards.
TCTTTTAGTTATCTTGCAGTATTTTAAGTGGCCTACTAATTATCCTTTTGTAAGAGAAGATTCTGTTCTAGATTCAATTAAAAGCTCATACAGTACAGGCCTTTCATTTAGGATTCCCCTGTCCCTTTTTCTAAGCAACCACTACCTCAAAACATAACACATGCAACACATAATTCACAAAGTCAGTGTGCCAAACAGTCACAGCCCTTAAGGCCAAACAACATGCCTGATACACTTGTAATAGGTGACTCTATAGTCAGACACACTGACGTCCCGCTCACCAGGCTGAACAAGGAGAGGGTTGTCGGGCGCTAGAATCCGCCACATAATACAAGCACTCAGGTCACTCCAAAGCAAGTACAAATATGACTCAGTCATTGTCCATGCTGGTGTGAATGACCTGAGACGTACCTCCGTGGACTACATGAAAAGAGATATAGAGGAGCTCTCTGATTATGTAGCCCAGGCCGGTATGACCCTGACCTTGAGCAGCATCTTACCCTCACCAAGAATGATGCCACAGTACAAAGACAAAATGATCAGTTTTAACAATTGGCTTAATTACTGGTGTCATTCTAGGGGGATCCAATGTCTGCCTGCTTTGGGATGACATGCTCGACAAGTCACGCTGCTTCGCAAGGGATGGCTTGCACCTGTCACCCCTGGGTTTCCGGATATTGGCAAAGGCTCTTGCCACCCCCATAGTGCCTTTTTTAGGCAAGGCTCAAAAGACAAACCCACCTCCCTAGTTAACACAAGTGGAAAAAAAACAAGGGTAATGCTGCTCAACGCCAGAAGTCTAAACCTCAAGATGCATGCTCTCGAAGCCCTCCTCAGTATGGAGAACATCAATGTCTGTGCAGTGACAGAAACCTGGTTCAAGGCTCCCGAGAGCACCCCAGCACTACCAGGTTATACATCATATCATACTTTTCGGCCCCAAAACATGGATCGAACCACAAAAGGAGGGGGGAGTATCCATATTCATCAAAGATACCCACACCTCCAGGTTAGTGGCAATGCACGAAGCATCGGAGACCATCCATGTGCAACTAACCGTAAGCAAAACTGCTCTACAGTTTGTAGCATGCTACAGACCACCCTCTCAAACTCAGGAACCCCACTCAGCCTTCCTAAAGACACTGGAGAATATGAATGTCTCTCCAAACACCATCATATTGGGAGACTTCAACTACCCAAACATAGACTGGGAACATTACTCAAGCCCCAACACCCTAGCCCAAAGGTTCCTAGAATTCATAAACTCAAATGCTATGGAACAACTAGTCACCACTCCCACAAGAGGGGATAACATATTAGACCTGATCATCACAAACATGGGGACACAATGCTCCACACCGGAAGTATACCCCTCATTGGTGAGATCAGACCATAAATTAATCTCAATGGAAATCCACATCCCGCCCCCACCCCCAGCACAGAAGACCACAGTGAAGAAATTCTCAAAAGCTGACTTCACACTTCTTAAGACTGAAGTGGTATCCTTCAAGGCCCCAGGGCCAGTGGAAACCACAGCCCACTCCGCTGAATCCTATATAAACGCATTCTATGGACACATTCAAGAATGCATGGATCATGCAATCCCAAATAAAACCAAGACCCATTCCCCCAAAGGCAGGCGTCCTGTCTGGTGGACCCCAGCCATTAATAAACTATACAACAGAAGGAGGAAGCTACTACATGATAGAGCAAAATCCCTAAAAGGGAAGGCATCTCTGATCAGTACTAGCAAAAAACTACAATTGCTCATAAAATCATCCAAGGCCAACTTTGAGAGAAAAATTGCACAAGACACTAAAGACAATCACAAGGCCTTCTTTAGTTATGTTAGAAACCTGGGTGGAAACTCCCAGATATGCTCAGAATTAGTCCAAAATGACAAAAAATACACTGAACCCACAGAAATTGCCAACATACCGGCAGACAGGTTCAGTGCAAATCCCCCCCCCAAAAAAAAGGACAAATACCTATCCCAGCAGAGTGTTGCCTCCCTGACATCTTTGATGCCCAGGTGAGAGCCGCCCTCTCCAAAGCTAAAAACACAGCATCAGTGGGACCAGACGGTGTCCCGGGTTGCGTGATAGATGAACTCCAAGAAGAACTAAACCCGCACATAAGGCTGCTGTTTAATCTTAGCCATACTACAGGATATGTACCCAAAGAATGGTGCACAGCAACAGTGGTCCCACTCCACAAAGGAGGTGCCTCTACAGACCCTGGAAATTATCACCCCATAAGCTTGACGAGTCTGGTCTGCAAAGTTATGGAGAGGATCATTATGGAACTCATAAACAAAGACATTGGATCCTACCCAATTCGGCTTTGTTAAGGGCAGATCCTGCCTCTTGAACCTGGTCGACTTCTTTGAAACAGTCACTAAGGCCATTGATGAGGGTAAGGCAGTTCACACAGCCTACCTTGACCTTGCAAAAGCCTTCGACACAATACCCCACTCGGGCATCATAGACAAGCTCACCAGCTTAAATGTAAACCCCTATGTCATAAGATGGGTTGCAAACTGGCTTAAGGACAGAACCCACAAGGTCAGAATTGCTGGAGCCATGTCAGACTCTAAACCAGTCACAAGTGGCGTCCCACAGGGCTTGGTCCTGGGACCTTTCTTGTTCGGCATTTATTTTTCTGAGGTACAAGCTAACATAGGAGAATTGTGGCTGATCAAGTTCGCAGATGACTGCAAACTGGGTGCCATAATTGATTCTCCAGCGGACACAAGCATCCTTCAAAAAGGTCTCATAGAAACGGATAACTGGTGCCAGAGCCATGGCCTTAAACTAAACGCCAAAAAATGTATAGTCATACCCTTTGGGAAAAACAAAGTGCCCACAAATTACCACACAGGTGGTAATCCATTAAGTTTCATAGTTTCATAGTTTAGTACTAGCCATAGTGATGTGGCTTTTGCCACCCCATGAAATGGTACAAAAATGTACAGAATAAATTTAGAATACTGTGCCTCTGTCTAGTAGTGACACAATGAAGGTCCCCTTATATAATAGAATTAGTTTACTGTGCTCCTGTCTAGCAGCGACAGAGATGTGACCCCTGGGGTAAACTTATGATCTCCCATCCACTCATCAAGATTTCTCTTGAAGAGAGTCAGTGAGGGGCTCTGCCTAATATGAACTGGGATCTTGTTCCAAAGCATGGGGACCCTCTGGGTTATGAATCTATCCCTCCAGCATGTCCCATTCATACTTGTGCCGAGGTTTAAGTCTTTAGCTCTCATGGTCCTGATGGATTTGGATTTTTTGAGGTGGAGCATGTCCATCAGGTCCTGATTGGACATGGCCTTGTACGTCAGGAAGAGATCACCTCTGAGCAGGCGGTATGCTACTGAATAGAGCTGAAGTTTCTTTTGTCTGGCAGAATAAGACATATGTTGGAGACCCTTGATCCTCTTGGTGAGGTACTTTTGTGGTCTCTCCAGCTGTTGCAAATGCCGAGTGAGGTACATGCCAAATGGGGCATTGTACTCAATCATGGGTCTGATGAGGGAGGAGTAGAGGGGTACAATGACATCCTTGGATCTGGATGTGAATCCCTTCATGATGAGGTGTGCAAGGTAGAATGTTTTTCTAACCACTTTGGCAACATGGGTGTCAAATGAGAGATCGCTGTCGACTTGGGTCCCTAGGTCTCTGATTACTTTTTTCGTACTCAGTGGGTTGCTGTCTATGTGATAATTTGTGGGTACTTTGTTTTTCCCAAAGGGGATGACTATACATTTTTTGGCATTTAGTTTAAGGCCGTGACTCCGGCACCAGTTGTCCGTTTCTGTGAGGCCTTTTTCTAGGATGTATGTGTCCGCTGGTGTATTGACTATGGCGCCTAGTTTGCAGTCATCTGCGAACTGTGTCAGCCACAACCCTCCCATGTTTGCTTTAACATCTGAGAAATAAATGCCGAACTAGTACGGAAGAAGTAATCACGGACCTAGGGACCCAAGTTGACAGTAACCTCTCATTTGACACTCGCATTGCCAAAGTGGTTAGAAAGACCTTCTACATTGCCCACCTTATCATGAAAGGATTCACATCTACATCAAGAGAGGTCATTGTGCCCCTTTACTCCTCCCTTATCAGGCCCATAATTGAGTATAATGCCCCATTTGGGATGTACCTTACCTGACACCTGCAGCAGTTAGAAAGACTCCAAAAGTACCTCACCAAGAGGATCAAGGGTCTCAAACATATGCCATATGCTGCCCGGCTAAAGAAACTCCAGCTCTGTTCAGTCGCATACCGCCTACTCAGAGGCGATCTATGCCTGACATATAAGGCCATGTCCAATCCAGAATTAATGAACATGCTCCACCTCAGAAAATCCAAATCCACCAGAGCCACGAGAACGAGTGATTTGAACCTCAACACAGAAATAAATAGGACATGCTGGAGGGTCAGATTCATAACCCAGAGGCTCCCCTCACTCTGGAGCAGAATCCCAGTCCATGTTAGGCAGAGCCCCTCACTGACTCTCTTCAAGAGAAATCTTGACGAGTGGATGGGAGATCGTAGGTTTACCCCGGGGGTCATCTCTGTGTCACTGCTAGACAGAGGCGCAGTAAACTAAATCTTAAATGGGCACAGTATCCTCATTCCAAGGGGTGGCGAAAGCCAAACACACTCTGGCTAGGCTTATAAATTCCCTAGGGCAGATGGCTTAGTATGAACCTATGAACCTATAATGAGTCCCTGATAAGAAAGTTGTATGTTGTGTGTCTTTCGGCTTTTCCCGGTTAGGGGTCGCCACAGCGGAACTCCGGTCCGCTAATGATTGGCAGTTGATTTTTACGTGCCGAGTTACCAGCCCTGACGCACAACTTTCAACGAAGGTACACCCATTCACGCATGTCTGCACGCAGAAGACGCTCTAGTTAGGAATCGAACCGGACAGCGTCTTACTGTGAGGAGACAAAAGGAGTATAAGAGTTTTAAATGTGTAGCTTTAAAAGATCCCTTCAAATCAGGAAATTCTAAACCACCGTGTTCTGTAGGGAAGATCAACCTCCACAAGGCTACATTGGTCCATGTTTATCAGTTTCGGTATCATCTTTGCCATTCTTTGCTTTCTTTTTATCTCACTGACTAGCTGTAACTTCTGAAGTACTTTCTGTCTCCCCTAATAACGTCTGGATAATTTCTACTACCCATTCCTTAAATTCCTCTCTTTTTAACTTGTAGGTGGGGAAGCACCAGTATCACGTTTCCTTCATTACCCTGTATTTTTATCTCTGTGCTTTATTGGCACATGATCTGAAATACTTATTGGATGTGTATTAAAGTTCTCAATTAAATGGGCATATTCCTATAAAATATAATTTTTATCAAGTTCCTGCTACTGAATTCACATCTTTCATACCAAATATTTTCATAAATGTCTTCAGAATCCTACTCTGTTATAGCCCCCAATACATCCGTATTGCTGCAAATCAAATTCCAGTCCCCACCTAAAAGTAATATTCCCAGCTGAAAACTGATTATTTCTCCCAAACTTTTTTTAAGTTCCAGAATAGCAGTTTATGTGGAATATAAATACACATGACTGTAATCCTCACCCCTTGCGAGTAGCCTCTTACTGCACTGCATTTCTTAATATATCTAAGAATTCTTTATTATCTGTACCTGTGAGAACATTCACATTCCAAGATAATATGGAAAGTGTCGCTATTATGGTAAGAAGTGATTATTCCCATCTGTTATGTATGACAGCTTTTTTAAATGTATAATTCCAGCGTTTGTGATACACCCATTAATGTTTGGCAGGTTAACCCTTTAAACATTTTTTTTTTATCGACATTGGAATCTGTCACATTTTACAAGACTGTTTTTTTTTTTTTTTTTTTTAATAAAAACCCTCAAGCAAAAAATCAAATGCAACCCCAAAACACCCCCACAACCAGCAACTTAATGTAAACACACATAACATTGTACATTTTCAAACAAAAAGTTTAACCCTTTTAATGGGAACATTTGTGCCAAATAGACAGCTGCTAAGACAGGCCTTAGTGAATTTTAAATTAAGTTTATCCATGCCAAGATGCATGTTATTGCTTGTGATTCTACTTAAGTATTCTCTTGTTCTTTTTTTTATTTTCCCTTCCCCCAGATGTGTAAACGACTTGCATACTTTCAGAAATCATTCACTTTTAGCCTTTAAGAAACCGGTGGTCTGAAGTAGTTGTCTTTATTTGGTCTTCAACCTGTGGGTTCCCGGATCCAAATCGGATCTGACTCTGTGTTTTTTGGGATTAAATCTTCTCTTTTCTGTCTCTCTCTCTCTCTCTTTCTTCTCTACTTTCTAACCCCCCCCGCGTTTCCGTCAGTCGAAAAAAAAAACCCTCTCTTCTTTTCCTTGCGTGCGTGGTTTGAGCATTTTATATAAGCAAAACTGACCAAAAACTAAAAGAGAGTGTATGAACATCTTTACAGCATAAGCAGGGGAAAAGAAGAAAATGCACTAACTAGGCACACTCTTGAACATACAGAACATAGGTCATTGACCAAGTTATAGTGGATAATAGGGGTGGGCCATACTCCCTTATTTTAGAGGGACTCAAACTCCTTTGGCAGTTATGCACAAATGTATGCCAATATCCAGGGTTGAATGAAATATGTTCCGTTTTATCTGTTTTAAAGTTAAAAAGTTTGAGTAGATAATTTATGTTTCTACATATATTTTTTATAAAATAATACTTTTACAATATGACTTGTATGCTTTTAATGAACATTTTGTTTGAATTATATTGGATGTTACATAAGAAAGGAAAGGGTACAAAAGGGTCAACTTAACCTGTGAGTAGGGAAGGTAGTTGTAATTGGTTCAGTGAGAACACATGATGAATGTTAAACGTGTTTTAAAGACTGCAAAATGGTGTTGTATTTTATCTGAAGAAGTTCTAGCAACTAGTAGGATGAAAAACACAACTTTCTTACTATTTTGTGGATTTTAGTGGATTTTTGATTATTATTACTGCTGTGTGGACTTAGTCCTTGCAACTTGTAGCTCTTCTGTTTCAACCTTGTATTTCGATGCCGGCTTTGACCTTGAAGCAGGTTGGATCCAACTGGCTCGGATCTGACAAGCTGTCTGAGATGTAGCCTCAGCGTCAGATCTGAGGGGTTGGTGTTGGCTCCGAATGTGTTGGAGCGCAACCTTCCTCTCAGTATCTCAGTGCCTGGAGGCTCAGCACGGACTCCCCCATTGGGTCAGAGGGTGACTGCTCCTATGGTCCTTTCTCAGGAGGTCCATTTCCCTTCGGCTTTTGATGTGGTGGAGCGGGTTCTCTCGATTTCCATGAGACGCTTGACCATCTCGTCCTCTAATTCCGGCCTGACTCCCTCTGCTTCTGGTATGGTTCCGGCCATCCTGCCATCACTTTGTCTCAGGAAACTTCCGCTTGGGAGTAGCAAGACTTTGGCGAGTCTTCCCCAGAGATCCCCACTGAGGAGATCCCTCGCAAACGTATGTGCAAAAGGAGGCACTTAGACTCCCCACCAGAGTCTCTCGCTGAAGACACTGATTTGGAGGAAGGGGATGGTTCCCCCTCGTCACCCCCCGAGGATGTCTGCTTCAAAGACATCATGGAACTCCTCCACAAGCGAGGGGGGTGGTCTGCCAAGAAACCTACCTCGGATGAATTGGTATTCCTCGAGGCATTTGGTGCAGGACCCTGTACTTCCTGGGTGTCCCCTCCCACATATCCTTTAGTGGAGCTGATAATATCTGCTGTGGCAGGAACCAGACACTGTGGAGCCCATCCCCAAACACCCAGATAAAGTTTTGAGCCCTCCTTCAGATAGGTCACCCTGGAAAAAGGGGACAATGGTTGATGCTATGGTAGTGGCAGCTGCCACTGGGAAAGAGCTCACTCAGGAGAGCTCTACGGTTCATCCTCCGGACTGAGAGTCAGTGGTGAAGGACCATTTTGGAAAGCGGGTGTATGCTTCAGTGACTTCTTCTGTACACGTGCTGAATTACATGGCACATGTGATTCAGCTGCAGCATGACCTAGTGAAGGAGATCACTGAGTCGACCCCTGAGTCCATGTCAGCAGCGGACTAGAAGAAGGTTTCCGCTCATATGGCCACTCTTAAGTCAGTTGCGAGTACTTCTATGCGTCTCCTCTCCCATGCTACCGCGGGAACCGCTAGAGCAGCTGGAACAGGCATTGCCATCAGGTGACATGCCTGGCTGCAGCTCTGTCAGTTTTCTGAACCTTTTGAGATGTCATTCACCAGTGCCTCGTATGACGGTTTCTTCCTGTTTGGAAATTCAGTGTGTGAAACTTTAGTTCAGAGTGAGAAGGACGGGAAGACTGTCTGCCTTTGGGATCCGTTTGTCCGCCCCTCAACGATCCTTTTATAGGAATCAGCAAGGGACCAAGAAGATGTGGTTCTGGAAATCTCAGACTTTTCCCCGAGACACTCAGGACTCACCTTCCCCCAGGGGCAGAGGGGGGTATGATAGATGTCGCCCTATAGACAGAGGTGGTCGGAGAAATTATGGGTCTCGAGAACCTTTCTTGGACAGACCCGTGAAGCAGCCCTGAAGGGTTGCCCGACTGCTCGTCTCTGGAGGCAGTCGGGGGCCATCTATCGCTACACCTAACAGAGTTAGGAGTCCATCACAAAATATTGTTGGGTGTTGCAAATTATATCCAGAGGTTATTCAGTCACATTCCTCGAGCCACCACCACCGCCAAAACACCTCCCAGACGTTCCACCCACACACAGGAAGGATGCAGTGCTAGAAATTGCAAAGCTGCTAGAAAAACGGGTCATCCAAAATGTCCCCCAAGACCACTCCGGATTGGGCATTTATTCCAGGTTCTTTTTAGTGCCAAAGAAGATGGGGGACCTAAGGCCATTTCTGGATCTGTCCACCTTGAACCTGTCAGTGGCCAAGATTAAATTCCGGATGGTCACCCTTCAGTCTATCCTGCCCTTCCTGCAGGAGGACAATTGGATGTGCTCGGTCGACCTCCAGGATGCGTACTGTCATATCAAGATGGACAGACGCTTTCGGAGGTTTCTCCACTTTCGGGTAGGAACCAGTCATTATCAGTTCAGAAAGCTCACCTTTGGTCTCACCACAGCCCCCAGGGCATTTTCCAAAGTGATGTCAATAGTAGCGGCTCACCTGAGACTCCAGGGCATTCGGGTATTTCCCTACCTACCTGGACGATTGGCTCCTCGCTGCCCCTTCCAGCCATCAACTTTGTCGAGCGAGAGATTACTTTCTTCTAGCTCAGAGGTTAGGCATTACTATCAATCTCAACAAATCTTCTCTGACCCCTGTCCAAACATTAGACTTTACTGGGGCACGATTAGACACAATTCAAACTAGATTGTTTCTTATGACAGACAGAATACACAGTCTGAAGGTACATATGCTTTCCACTCTAACTCCATCCCCGACAGCAGAAGTAATATTAAGGGTATTGGGGTCCAGGGCGGCCACGATCAATCTTTTGCTTTTGGCCCGTCTTCACATGTGGATCCTTCAATGGACACTTGCAGTACAGTGGTCCCTGTTAGATCTTCTGCTGACTCACCCTGTCTGAATCTCTTGAATGTGCATGGACTGTCTTCGGTGGTGGATTCTTTCCTCGGACCTGGTTTGGGGAACGGCCCTGTCTCCCACCTTTTTACACAGCCACAGTGACTACAGCCACCTCCCAGCTGGGGTGGGATGGGGCACTGTGCGGGGAGGACAGTTCAAGGCACGTGGTCCCCATACAAGACCAATTTGCATATCACCGTCCTGGGGATGAGAGCAGTGCTCTTAACATTGCAGGGTCTCCATGCCCATCTTCCTTCAGGAACGATTGCTATCTAGATGGACAATATGTCGGTGGTCTGGTACATCAACAAACAAGGGGGAACCAGATCTTATCCCCTATGTCACGAGACCATGAGAGTATGGGAATGGGCAATCTGCACTGGCTGTTTTCTGGTGACAATGCACATTCCGTGGAGGTCCAACATTCTAGCGGACAGGTTCAGCAGATCTATTCTCATGCCTTACAAGTGGTCTCTGAATCCTTCAGTAGTAGAACAGATCTTTCACAAGTTGGGTCAGCCTTGCTGCAGTCTATTCGCCTCTCCTTCCAACTTGAAATGCATTGAGTTCTTCGCTCTGAATCCCCCTCAGGGGGAAGCCCCCAGAGACACTGTGATTCATGCTTGGCCCCCCCTGTCTTCTGTATGCTTATCCTCCTCTTCCTTTAATATCAAAATTTCTTCAGAAAGGTTGCAGGCTGGGGAGCTTAGTTATCCTCATTGCCCCATTCTGGCCTCGCCAAGTCTGGTTTCCCCTCTCTGAGGTCTCATACCATGGACATTAGATCCAGTTCCAGATCTCATTTCTCATCCCTCGGGGATTCCCCATCCAGACCTGGACAGTCTAAAGCCCACTGCTTGGTTGCTCTAGTTCCCATGATAGTCAGGACTCCTGGATTATCTTCTTCCATCAAAAGCATTCTAGTGTCGGCTCAGAAGTCTTCCACCAGAAAAGTGTACTCCAGTAAATGGAAACGTTTCTCTATATGGGCCTCTCAGCATGCATTACATCCTTTCACGGCTCCAGTTTCTGCTGTGTTGGAATTTTTATTGGGAGTTTTTCATCAATGTGCCAATTTTTCTACAGTCAAAGTTCAACTTGCAACAATTTCTAATTATAAAGTAGGGGATAATATGGCTTCCTTATCATCATCAAAGCTTTGTAAGGCCTTCCTCAAAGGTAACTTTCTTCTTCGACCCCCGATAAAAGACCCTACGCTACCGTGGGATCTTACCCTAGTACTTCAAGCCTTAGTTTCTCCTCCTTTTGAGCCTGCAGCTTCAGTAGATATGCAGTTTCTATTCTGGAAGACTGCCTTTCTGGTTGCCATTACTTCTGCCAGGAGAGTTTCGGAACTTTAAGCTCTATTGATCAAAGCCACTTATATGATTTTTCACAAGGACAGGGTGTCTTTGCATACTAATCCATCTTTTCTACCTTAAGTAGCTGCAGAGGCCAACAGTAATCAGGTAATCAACCTCCTGGTCTTCTTTCCAAATTTTCAAAACAAGGGAGAATACAAATTGCATTTACTAGACGTGCACAAACAGTTACGTTTTTACTTGCACAGGACAAAATCCTTTCATAAATCTGACCAACTCTTTATTTCTTACTCCAAACTCTTTGTAGAGAAACCAATCTCTAAAGTTACCATTGCCCATTGGATTTCTCAGTGTATCATTCGGGCATATTCAGCCAGGAGGATTTCCCCACCAAGTCAGGTGAAAGCAGATTCCACCAGGTCTATGGCCACGTCAGCAGCTTTCTGGTCCAGAGTTTCATTAGATGATATTTGTTCTGCGGCCACTTGGTCCTCATCCCATACCTTCATCTCACATTATAAATTGGACTTGGTATACAGGAACAGGTTATCCTTTGACTCTGCCATGGTCCAGAATATTCTTCCATGAGGGCCTCCCAGATGTCTGGTAGCTGGGCACTCTATCCCACAGGTTGAAGACCAAATGAAGGAAACTACTTCAGATAAAGAAGTTATGTACTCACCATAATGTTCCATCTGAGTAGTTGTTTTTCATTTGTCTTCAGCCATCCCTCCCTCCTTCCTCCGGCCTTGTGTGAACAGTGGTTACTTCCTAAGTATTATGGAGGTGGTCACCGTAAGGTGCCTCTTATCCTTGTGTTACTTTCTTGTATGGATAAGTCTCTGTTGGGTCGGGTGATGGTACTGGATTAGACAGCAAACTCGATCTGAAGGGAGGAAGGAGACAGGGGAATTATGGGTAAGGGGAGGAGCTTTGAGCTTGGATCAGATGCTGGATATGTGGCCAAGTCGGATCCGATACAGATTCAGGAACCCACAGTTTGAAGAGAAATTAAGAACAACTACTCAGATGGAATGTTATGGTGAGTACATAACTTATTTTTCTATCTTTTATTGCCGTGTTATTAGCTTGTTGCCATAGAAAAGTAAGAGAAAAAAGAAAAATGTATTCCTCTGTTGCAGCGTAAAAGTCGAGCTAAAACATCTGTTTCTAAAGAAAACCTTTTCATTCTATTCAGTTTTCTCATGTTTACTTATTTCCACTTAAAATTTATTAGATTAACCCAGTGGTCATAATCCAGACGTTCACGTATGCAAAAGTAAGAGAAAACATATCAGCTCTAAATATATTATCATCTTTGAACTTTTACACCTCATCTCCACCTCAACAATCCAGGATTACAGCCTGTTAACTTAAACATGCTTTTGTCTAGCTTTTCTTCTCTTTTTTTTGCACTGTAATCCTGACATTTCTTAATATCAAAAATGAAGAAAATGTGAGAAGAGAAAGAAAAAAGTGATCTGTTTACTTTATAACATACAAGAACAACTAAAAATAATTTCCTGTATAATATGCAACTTATTTTGTGAAATACTGTTAAAAGAAATTTTTACTTACTTCCCCTCCCCTCAGAGTCCTTGTAAATATTAGTGACATGAAGTGATTGAAATGCATTTCAGTTCAAAACAAGTTTAACAAAGCCAACAAAAGTCCACTCTTTCCAGTTATTCTTATACAGCTGTATTTCACAAATGCGATTGATGCTTTGCAGTCTCACATTTATTCACTATTTTCCATGTTGCTTGTCTTCTTCCTGTTCATCAAAATTTTCCAGCTCCAGATTCTGATTCAATTCCTTGGTACTCCTGATGCTTCTGGTAAACTCCTCTACTTTTCTGTCTCTCTCTCAAGCGGTTTCCTGTGGAACAATGGGAAAGGTTTCACTGGTAAAGTCTCTCCGTGTGCCTTATCAGAAGAATGAGAAGTTTCTGCTTGATGGCTCAGTTTTTTTGTTGGACAAACCTCTGCATTTCTTCCTGAGCCTGTTCTGCATCAAAAAATTAATTTGATCATCCAGAAAAAAAATATTCCAAAGACAGCTGGATACAGCAGCTTGAATCTCACACTTGCCTCTCGACATTTCCTGATTACTGAAATAAATTTGTTTTGCTTCTGCTTGGTGTACAGTAAAAAAAATTATTTTCCACAGACACTCTGCTGTCACCACCTTTTAATACTCTGCCCTTTTGCCACAGTTTTCTCAGATTGTTAGACAGGGGAAACAGGTGCTGACTTTGAGGGAACGTTGGTGAAGTGCCTGGTTAGGCTTATAAGGGCCTCTGGGCCAATAGCTTAGTATCATCCTATGAACTTATAAAGGAAATTGGCTAGGCTTAAAATGTTCTACAAGGGCAGCAAGCCGAGTACCTACCTATGAATCTATAGGGTGGGAGGTTGGCATAATGGTTAAGGTGCTTACCTTACAGACACAAGGTGCAGGGTTTGATTCTCACATGGGGTAATTGGCTAATCTTGAAATGGCCCACAAGGGCAGTTAGTCTAGTACTAATCTATGAACCTATTTAACTCTTTCTCCTGGTAGGTTTGCGTCTTTACTAAGAAAGTTCTTGGCTCCTTTCTCATGGCCAGATTTGGAGCATACACACTGCTCTTTCAATTAACAGTTCTTTTTATGAAATACCAGTTCAGTTGCTTATTTGTGCCTTAGTAAAATTAGTATAGTCTATTCCTTCTAGTCTGTCTGGTAGAGCAGGAAATCTCAAATTTTTCCTACGTGTTCTGTTCTCCAATTCTGCCATTTTTTGAAACATCTCTTCTTGAAAAGACTCATACTCAGCCAACCTTTTCTTTATTTCGAACTCTGATTTTTGCATTTTTATCAACTCGTCTGAATATCTGTTTAAAGCTGCTTCCATTTTTCCAGCCTTTTATTATTTGAGTTGATATACTCCTTCAGGGTTTCATTTATTTTAATTAGCTCTAAGCACATTTGACTTTTTTCCCCTCTAGGTTACTTGCAGTCATGTCTTGCACCAAAGCTGAAACTTGAACTGCTTTTTGCTGAACAGCCACATGATTCTTCCAAGTCATTTTTTTCTTGTCACCTTTCTTTCTAGCTGATTTTCTTTCAGGCACTCTTAATTTCTTCTTTGCAGGCATCCAGGCAGTGTACTTATTAACCAGTAACTGGATTTTAGTCAGGCATACAATATTACTGGCGTTTATCTCTAAATTTCTGTTGTCACACTGTGAGAGCTCAATTTAAGCTGTTGGTCAGAGTACAGCTATCTTGGAAGTCCAAGAGGTTGCACACAGGGTCTGAATTATTTAGACATAGTAAAGCAGTCCTACGTTTGATGCTATTGGCTTCCAAAAAAGCAATTACTAGAATATTAAAATTAAACTGCAAACTTAACTGTAATTAAAGTATTGAATATTGTAATGGTGATAGAAGAACCGGACATGGGATCTTTACAGAAGGGAAGAAGCAAATTACGTTGAAATAAATGGAATTTGTGGGAACAATGCACACACAATAATGTTCAGGATGAGGAGTGAAGGGAAGGCAGGAATGAGCAAGTCATGTAATGTTGGAGTGAATGATTGTTAGAAAGAAAAGATGCATGTATACTGCATGAAACTAATGAAAATTACACTGTTTTTGTTTTGTTTACATTTCTATTAATGTATGTGCACCAAAGTTATTGTGTAAATTGTGATTTAAGATGCTTTAAAAAAATAATTAGGTTTGCTTTCAGGTGCTGTCTTTCTTCACAGTATTCTGTTTTGATGACACCCAAGAGGTTGAGGCTGAGGACACTGACAGTGTTAGAGGATTGTCTGGAATCATGTAAGCTACAAAAGCTGTGTACTGTAACAGTATGACCCCAATGCCAAAAGACTGGCTCACAGTGTAAATGACTGTTTACACTGAGAGCAGGCTGACAGCAAGTGTTTTTGAGTTTGGTCTGTTTTATAGATGGGCCTTACACCAAAGTAAGTCACTTACACTGAGAGCAAGTCTTTTGGAATCAAGGCAGACTTACACTGAGAGCACCTCTTTTGGAATCTGGCCGTATATCTTCATGACCCATGTCCATCCAGTTCAATAATTCCAGTCACCTCTCCTCATCTTTATACTATTCCATTCTGTGTTCCTTTGAAGAGACCAGTAGCAGTAGCCCTGTAGCCATCATTGGGCACTGTCGTAGTAAGTGGATATGTTTCTCTTTTCCTCCTCCACATGATGTTTTGGCACTTCACATTGCTCCAAGTACTTAATCAGGAATCTGTTTGTGGTTAGATCTATCATAATAGTAGCTGATAAACTTAGCTGTCTTATCATTTTTCTTTAATTTATAGTCTAGAACAGAAGATAAAATAGATCGTTTCAAGAAAGCTGTTGAGTATTACTCTGCTGCAATCAAGCCACGCCCACTTCCTATGGGTCCAACACCATTTTTCTGTAAGCAGTAATTTTGACTTGTACCTTTAGGAAACATAAAAATGGAAATGTGATGACACTGTTTCTGTGAAATTGTTTGAGAGTCTGAAGATAATCAAGAGCATTGTACATTCCTTATTCTGAGAATCTTTGTTTTAAAAGTATATTTATATGTGTGTATTTGTTTGATTACTACTAATTTTCTGAAAAGATTCCTTGAGTAAGCACTTGTGTTCATATTCATTTGAAAGTAATATTTTTAATACAGTGTTGCTACTAGAGAGAAAATACAAAACAGAGTATGTGCACCCCCTCCCCCTAAGAATGAGCAAGCAGGCTAAACCTCGTCATTCCTGTTCTCTTCCACACCAGCTCCACTGGATGTGTGAGCTGCTGGTTGCTCTGGTTGCCCACTCCGTAGTTAGGGCTTCATCCCTGCATGCTAGCAGAGTTGGTTAGCATTTCATTATCATAACAGATATAACATCGTTCTCATTTGGTGCATGGCTTTTGATTTCTATATTTGGGTAAGCATATGTTGCTACTACTTTTGTTGCCACTAATTTTCACTTCTGTGGATTTGGGGATTTATAATAATTCTATTTCTTTCGGCTTTTCCCGGTTAGGGGTCGCCACAGCGGATCACCTGTCCTCTCATGATTGGCAGTGGAGTTTTATGGTGTCGAGTTGCCAGCCCAGTGCCCAACCTTCCACAGAAGGCACACACATGCATGCATTCACACCTAGCGCCAATTTAGAGTGTCCAATCCACCTACAGCATGTCTTTGGGATGTGGGCGGAAACCGGAGCACCTGGAGGGAACCCACACGACCACAGGGAAGACATGCAGACTCCGCACAGAAGGCACCCCAGCCGAGGATCGAACCAGAGAACCTCTTGCTGTGAGGCAGCATTGCTAACCACTGCACCACTATGGACGTCCTTGGGGATTTATAATAATAACCTCTGGAATTATGTTGAACAGAGGGCCATAAATCTGTGGACCTGTGCATCAGTTTTTCATTTGTTGAGACCTGCTGGACATTTGTTTTGAATTGTCATTACTTTTTGACTAGCAGTTTTGGTTTCTATCTTGTATGTGATTATTTATGTTGCAAGGAGCTTGTTCTGCTTTTTATTTTTAATGTTTACATTTTATTTTAATAGTTCGTCTTTATTTACCTTTTATATGTTTGTGCTCTGATTTTCTGCATTTGTTTAGATAATTTTTCGTGCCCTGTATTTGACTGTTTCATTTCCAGTGCTTCACTCGGTTTTTGCACTGTGCTTATATTTAAAGGAGAACTCTTCCCAAATGTTAAGTTTTTCTTAACAAAAAAGTAATTTTCCTTCCTTCCCTGTAATTCAACGCTAAACACACCACATACAGAAAAAGTATGAAGTCATTCCATGTGTTTTATATGTGAACTTATTTCTGTTGTCTTTCTTTCCTATGTTTACACCATCATTTGTTGCATCATGAAGGCTAGGAGTGGCAGAGTAATTAGGTTAGTTCACTTATTCCAACTACAGAGCCATTAAGAAAATAATTGCACTTAAACATTGACATTTTAAATGTGCCTTGCAAGTCCCAACTTGCCAGCACCACACCTCAGATGTTTGTTTCTTTCGGCTTTTCCCGGTTAGGGGTCGCCACAGCGGAACTCCGGTCTGCTAATGATTGGCAGTAGATTTTGACGTGCTGGCTTGCCGGGCCTAACGCACAATCTTCAACGAAGGAATGCCCATTCACGCATGTTGCCACACAGAAGACGCTCTGAGAATCGAACGGGCAATGTCTAACTGTGAGGCGACAACACTACCGCAGCATAGTGTAAACTGGCATTTCAGTTAGATGTTTGAACAAAAGCAAAGCTATCAAGCTTATTTTTCAGATACAGATGAATAAAAAAGCTCCATTCAGGCATTAGTGTATCTTTTTTTTCTTATCACAATTTAGTTGTCTTTCCCAAGTGTCCCAAAGAGAGAAACTATTTTCATCTTACTCTCCTGGTTTTCTGTCAGCATTTGATTTTGTAATTTTTCTACACTTTTTAACTGAAAGAGTGCTTGTTTTCATGGTGTTTTGTTACTGCATTTCTGTGTTGTATATAGTGTTTGGTTGAGACAAGCCAGCAAGATTGAGGGGGGAGATTACCAGTAAAGACTCTGATTGTAGCTACAGTATTAAAATGTTGAATTCAGCCAAAAACATCTCAGCCCAAAAACCCTTATTTAATCACATGGGTTAGAGTTCTCACACTTGAACACTGAACTACAGTTGTCACTTTGTAAAAACAGTTAACTCCGCTACATTTTTAAGCTGGTCATTCAAACATTCCTTAAGTGTGAGAAAGAAGTGCCCACTAATAAAATTCAAAGAAAGCAAAGTAATGAAAAATACAGATTGATGCTGAGACAAAAGTAGGTTACAGTACTGTTGTTAGAGGATGGCAGAGAAAACCACAGTGAATGATCCTCTCATCATAGGATTTTCTCTCTGTCCATCTAAAAATACATCAGGAAGGCAAAAGATTTGACTGTAAAGCAAAATCGTGAGACTGTTTTTGAGAATCAAAAACAAACCGGGAACCAACTCGCTCCAAAACAATTAACTAATGAGTTGAATATAGTCCTGTGTTAAAAGGATGAAAGTGCTTAACTAGTTTGATTACATTTTGTGTTTCACTGTTTTTTGAGATAGTGTGCCAGACTTCAATTTCATCCTGGGCTATATTCAACTCACTAGTTATTTGATTATAAAACATTTTTGACAGTAATACATTACAAATACTTACCACTTACTGTGATACAGAGACATTAGTAGTGCAAGAAAGTTACAGGTATACCAAAAAACATATATTTTTTTTAATTTTTGGTGCAGTTTTCCTATAATCATATTAATAAAGTTGAAGTTGAAAATATATTGCATTACAGGACTTGAAGATGATAAAGCAAGCTTTATTGTAGAAGTAGAAATTTCCCCAGGTTCTACTTACATGTTTTGTGGCCCTTTATGAAGTCACTCAACATTTTTTTTCTCCTTGAATCTCCCTTTAATGGGGACACCTTTGATGAGTTCAGTAAGAGATTCAGTAAACCAAATGAGCAGCAGTTTTACAGGAGGCTTAATAGTCATTGAAGTTTTAATTAGGAGAAGAAAATAGATTGAGAAACAGGCAATCATTCGACTGGTTAATAATCACTGATAAAACTCTGCATTGTTTGTAAGAAGATATTGCACTTTTGAGGATGTCTTGCAATGGCACACTCTGACATCATGCTGAGTTTATAAGTATACCTAATCCCTAAGGCTGTTATCTCTTTTCTGCCTTCTGCACAGTTTAGATTTCCATCCTGTTTCACTTTAGATAAAAGATGTTCATCGTGTTTCACTGTTGCAGTCATTACAATTGGGTTATTCTGCTGGCAGGCTACCCGCAGTCGGCCTGAATTCCAAAGTCTAGGTCCAGCGTCGGTTGCTGTCGCCTTCTCCCTGACGTCAGTGCGCCAGGGGTATAAAAGATGCAGCCGACACCATTTTCTTCAGTCTTTCTTGCCGTGCGGTGCCCGAAGTAAAAGCAGTTTGCAAGACAGAGCACTTCCACAAGAACTGAAAGCTAGGGGTTAGGCCATAGCATAACCATCTTAAGACACCACCACCTCCAGGCACAAATAAATCCGGTCCAGGCTGGGATAAAAAACGTTTTATTCTCCACAAGTGAGACTAAACGAGTGTTCACACGCACGCCACCATAAAACAATAACGCTTAGCATACAAACGTTTTCGTCTTGAACTTCATCAGTTTAACATCCATTTTAAAAAATGCACCGTCTTATATACTAGTCACACTTTCAAAGTATCCAATCGTGAATCATTCCCTTTTAAAAAAATTAGTGTTTAAAGATAAAGGTGCTGATTAAATAAGCTTATCTTATTCTATTCATTTTAAATGTGTTTTTAAAGGTTTGACTTGTACAGTCCTTTCATTACAAATGTATTTACCAATATTGTTTAATTAGCACCTTTATCTTTAAACACTAATTTTTTTAAAAGGGAATGATTCACGATTGGATACTTTGAAAGTGTGACTAGTTTATAAGACAGTGCATTTTTTAAAATGGATGTTAAACTGATGAAGTTCAAGACGAAAACGTTTGTATGCTAAGCGTTATTGTTTTGTGGTGGCGTGCGTGTGAACACTCGTTTGGTCTCACTTGTGGAGAATAAAACGATGTCCTTCAAGGATGCATCTGCAGTCCTAACAAATGGGTTGTCCTGTCGTCAGGCAGCCCTTCGGTCGGCCGGATTCCAAAGTCTGGGTCTGGCCTCGGCTGATGTCGCACTTCACCCGACGTCATAGCTGCAGTTCTTCGGGTATAAAGGTATCAGCCCACGCCATTTTCCTCAGTCTTTCTTGCCACGTGGCGCCCGAAGCAGAAGCTGTTCGCAAGTGCCGGTCGGTCAGAACCAGAGATTACTACTACCGAAGACTTCTAAAAAGCTAAGTACCCCGTTGGGGACTCTTTCTTGCCTCAGCCGATGTCAGAAAAAGTGAATAACTGTTTAACTTGTGGGAAACAAATACCTCATAAAGATTTCCACTCTTACTGCCTACCTTGTTTAGGCCCAGACCACGACGTAGCAGCTTGTCTAGCCTGTGCTTCTTTCAACCGACGGACGCTTAGACGTCGGTCGGAATTTGCCGAGGAGTTTTTCGGCTCCGCTTTTGCTTACAATATGCCGTCGGAAACTCCGACTTCGCAATTAACTAAAAAGCGCAAGGAAAAGGACCGACACTCGCGGTCCGCGGTTTCGGCCGTAACCGCGGTTAAGTCAACCGCGAGTGTCTCGGTTTCAGCTGAAACCGAGCCACGGTTCTTCCTTCGGCCGAAAGCTTGCCTCCTACCGAGGCATCATCCAGCATGGCTGAATCTGCTACTGAAATCCCACCTGCTCTTGCAGGTTCACAGGATTTATCTGATACTATACCTTTAGATATATCTACTCCTGCACGTGGAGCTGCTAGGCCCCCTGCATCCATGTCGATTAAGGCTTTTGCCAGGGCTAAAGCAGCAAAATCTACCAAAACTGTGCCTGCTAAGACCCCCTCTCACAGGCCTAGTTCTAGTTCTCAAATGCTTAGTCTAGCAGAGGATCTCATTTCTTTGATCCGGGGATCCCAACCTCACCCTGACAGGGCCTCTCACCCACCTCCAGAGAAGAGGCCTAGAGCAGAGCCCCTGAGCCAGTTTCTTCAGATTACTCCTCTGATGATTCAGATAATACAAACCCTCCAGAGGGCCCTTATTCTCCTTATGAGGACTCTGATGCAGAAGACTCCATTCCTTCTGCCTCTCCGCCTGAGGAATTTTCTTTTGGGGAAACCTTGCATGCTATGAGGGAATAATTTCAATGGCAGGGCCAGGATTTTTCAGACTCTAGGAAAAGGCTTAGGACCTTTTTGCATTTGCCACAGCATAGGCCTTTAGCCATTCCTCCAGTACTTACTGTTGTGGATGATGCATTTAATGATGCTTGTACTGCTCCTGATTCTCTTCCTCCAGCCCCTGCTAAGCCCGACAGGTACTACAGGGTTCCGGACACACATTATCATTTGTATAAGGCTCCTTTTGCAGATCCTGAAACTATCTCCCAGGGACCCAAGGCTGTAGCAGCTACCTCTGCCAAAAACCCCTCCCTCTGAAAGGGAATCTAGGGCCTTAGAGATGGGGTAAAAAAGTTTACACTTCTGCTACTCTTTCGGCTAGGGCCTTAAACTGTCAATTCCACATGATTCAGTATCAGGAATTTATGTTAGATCAGTTAACTAAAAAACTGTCCTCGTCTGAACCATTAGACAAAAAATCTGTTCAGAAAATGGTACATAACATTCAGCAGGTCAGTAACCATTCCTTAAAATGCGGCTATGATGCACTGGAGGCTTCCTTTAGATCAGCTATGACTGGTACAGTGATCAGAAGACATGCATGGTTAAAAGAGCAGTCCTTACCAGACCATGTTAAATCAAAGCTCCTTGATGCTCCCATGGATAAGCTCAATTTGTTTGGCTCCCCTGCACAGCAGGTGCTGAAGAAGGTGGAAGAGAAAGCAAAATCTGTCCAGACAGTCAAGGATTTCTTACAGGTCCAGCCTCCAAGGTTTAGTAGGAACTGGCCTTCCAAGAATTGGTCCTTTCCAGACACCTCCAGAGCTCAGAGAGGCAGGAATAGGCCCAAGAGGCAGGGGTCAATCCAGAGGTGCCTACAGGGGACGCCAGTGGCAGCCTAACAACCAGCGAAGTACTGCCACAGATCCAGCCACCACCACTTCCACAGGACAATCACAGTGACTTGGCTCTGAGACCGCCTACCAGGGAACAACTAGAAGCACCCTTAGGTGGAAAGCTAGCCTTATTTTCAGTAAACTGGCATCACATCACAGGAGACAAATGAATTTTACAGACAATAGACCAAGGTTACAGGTTTCACTTCCATACTCTACCAAGGAAGAGAGGAATGCCAAACCTACCTCCAAATCAGAAGACAAAAGCTCTAGAACAAATACACCACTTGCTAAGGATGAGAGCTATAGAAAGGGTACCGTCTATGGAACAAGGGCAAGGATTTTACTCCAGACTTTTCCTGGTGCCAAGAAAAGAAAACCAATGGAGACCTATTCTCGACCTGTCCGCTCTAAACACATACCTCATTGTTCCAAAATTCAAAATGCTGACCCTACAGCAGCTTCTTCCCATGCTGGGCAAGGAGTCTTGGCTGGTAACTCTAGATCTCAAGGAGGCATACCTGCACGTCCCCATACGACCAAATTGCAGAAGATACCTCAGATTTCTTGCAGGATCAGAGCATTATCAATTCTCAGCATTGCCCTTTGGCTTATCTACTGCGCCCAGAGTATTCACGAAATGCCTGGCATCAGTAATTGCTCATTGCAGGCTTCAGGGAATTCAAATTTACCCTTACCTGGACGACTGCCTGTTACAAGCGGACAACAAAACCAAATTAGCAAAAGATTTGAAAAGGTCATTCATCTACTGCAAGCCCTGGGATACACAGTCAATATAAAAAAGTCAATGCTGATACCATCCCAAAGGATAACTTTCTTGGGTGCAGAGCTGGACACATCAAATCAAATGGCATCCCTCACAGCAGAAAAACAGAAGCACCTTCCTCTCTATTTCATGGCATTAACAAAGCAGAACCAGCTAACAGCAAGGAAAGTCCTGCAAGCCCTGGGTTACATGGCATCCTGCATAATATTGATTCCACATGCCAGACTACATATGAGAAAGTTACAATGGTACCTAAGGAATTTATGGTCTCAGCACAAGCACAGCCTAGAAACCCAAATTCCAATAATTCCATGCCTGAAGCAAGAATTCCAATGGTGGGCTCAGGCCTGTCAATCGAACAAAGGGCTGCCCTTCCACAGCACTCAACCAAGCCAGACTATCACAATGGACGCCTCAGACCTCGGTTGGGGGGCACACATGCTGGACAAGTGCATACAAGGCTTATGGACTCAAGACCAGCTGAACCTACACATAAATCAAAAGGAGATGCTGGCAGTAAAACTGGCAATTCAGACATTCAGACCATTTCTTCGACAGGGTCAATTGCTGATAAGGACGGACAACACCACAGTTATGTGGTACATCAACAAACAGGGAGGCACACATTCATACCCTCTATGCCGGATGGCAATGGACCTCTGGAATGTGGCCCTGAGCTTCAACATCCAGTTACAAGCAATATTTGTACCAGGAAAAGAAAATATACTAGCAGACATCCTAAGCAGAACTACCACGGATGCCCACGAATGGATGCTGCATCCAGACATCTTCAAATCCATTACAGGAAATGGGGACTACCAGAAATAGACTTATTCGCATCCCCACACAACCACCAATTGAAAAAATTCTGCACGAGGGCATACCACCCACTTGCTTGGAAGGTGGACTCCCTATCTTTCAGTTGGAAAAACCTGACAGCATATGCATTCCCACCTCTTCCTTTGATGCACAAGGTGCTATTGAAGATCAAAGAAGACCGCCCAAGGATCATCCTGATAGCTCCAGACTGGCCGAGGCAGCATTGGTACCCATTACTGAGGAGCATGTCTCGGGAACAAATATGGCCTCTGCCCCTAGTTCCCTTACTGTTAACGCAGAACAACTTCAAAACCCTGCATCCAAACCTAAAAACACTGCAGCTGGCTGCCTGGAACATTGCATAAGACAAAATAACCCAGATTTATCTCAAAGGGTTAAAGACATTATCTTGGAGGCTCGCAGACCCTCAACAAGGAAAACTTATTCAGCGAAATGGAAAAGATATCTCATTTGGAGTGCAGCAAAAGGAGAAAATGTGTCACTGGTAAACATAGCTAACATCCTGGAATACTTGGCAGAGCTTTTCCACAATGGCCTGTCCTATTCTTCCATTAAGATTCATGCATCAGCTATTTCAGCAGAATACAACATGGACCCTCCAGTCTTCTCACATCCTCTACTCAGGCAGTTTCTGAGAGGAATTAAAAATGTAAAACCACCAAGGAAGCCACCATTGCCCGCATGGGACTTGAACTTTGTGCTAGAAGAGTTGACACTCCCTCCTTTCAAGCCAGCAGCAACAGCAGAATTACAGTACTTATGGAAAACTGCTTTCCTGCTTGCAATCACTTCAGCAAGAAGGGTTTCTGAACTACAGGCATTAATGGCAGTTCAGCCCTTCCTTATCTTCCATCAAGATAGAGTGTCCATGAGAACTAATCCTACTTTTATGCCAAAGGTGGTCTCCAGGGTATCTTTAAACCAAGCTATCCACCTGCCTACATTCTTCCCCAACCCACAGAACAGGGGAGAAAGACTATTACATACCTTGGATGTACATAGGCAATTGCGCTACTACCTGGACAGGACCAAGAGCAATAGAAAAACTGACCAGCTACTGGTAGCATATGCAACAGGAATGGAAGGAAAAGCAATTTCAAAACAGACAATCTCTAAGTGGATAGGAAATTGCATTAGATTTTGTTACTCTTACCATGGAAAGACAACTCCAGAAAATATCAGACCTCACTCCACAAGGGCTACAGCCACTACTACAGCTTTTTTACGAGGAGTGGCTACCAAAGACATTTTAGAGGCTGCTACTTGGAGCTCCGTGCATACATTTGCCAAGCATTATAATCTACCCTTATACTCCAGATCCCGAGCAGGTTTTGCCACTGCTGTTTTGCAAGGGATCTTAACTACACCATAATCTTATTTTTCCTCCTCCCCCAGTTTGGCTATGGTATTCTACCCATTTGTTAGGACTGCAGATGCATCCTTGAAGGACATAGTACAGTTTTGTACCTACCATAAATGTAGATGTCCGAGAGGTATGCATCTGCAGTCAGGATTACCCTCCTCCTTCCCTCTGTGGTACTCCTAGGGTATTTGCCCATCTTCTAGCTAGCTGGGGGAATCTATTATGGTGTATTTGTTTGTATATATGTATATACATGTTTATTTTTATTTGCTCTCTTATTTGGAAACTTTTACATTTATCCAAATTTAGCCTTCCTAGAGGGCACCTGGCATCTGGGGCAAGAAACACTGAGGAAAATGGCGTCGGCTGATACCTTTATACCCGAAGAACTGCAGCTATGACGTCGGGTGAAGTGCGACATCAGCCGAGGCCAGACCCAGACTTTGGAATCCGGCCGACCGAAGGGCTGCCTGACGACAGGACAACCCATTTGTTAGGACTGCAGATGCATACCTCTCGGACATCTACATTTATGGTAGGTACAAAACTGTACTTTTTTTATCCCAGCCTGGACCGGATTTATTTGTGCCTGGAGGTGGTGGTGCCTTTTGTTTATTAGTTTTAAATTTTCCACTACTTGCTCAGCGTTGTTTTATAACCATCTTAAGAGTTAATTTCATTATAAAAATGCAGCCTCAGTGGTCCTACAGATATTGAGCTTATCCTTGGCTTGAACCAGCACTAGCTGTTCGTTGACTGATAGTGAGCGGGTTGGAAAAGGTGCAACCCCAGCTTGTACGTCTTGAGTTTGTTGGAGCTTGTGGCTAACCACTGTGATCCCAGGGAGCAAACTCTTAGATCTCCTGCCCTTGGATCTGAAGTACTCAAGGCTGAGAACTCCCATCTCAGGGATGTTCTTCGTGTTTCACTGTTGCAGTCATCACACTTGGGTTATCTGCCTGCAGGTAGCCCTCAGTCTGCCTGAATACCAGAGTCTTGGGATTTCTGAATCTGATGCTGTAGCCTCTTCCATGGTGTCAGGATGTCAGGGGTGTAAAACATGCAGCCGACACCATTACATGCTGATGTCTCTACCTTGGATGGGTCCGGAGCTGCTGTGCAGGCACCGGTTTCTGAGGGTGTATTCTGACCTTCCAATGTTCGTATCAAACCAACATCTTCGTTTTTGACTAAAACTATGAAGTTTCTCAGGCTGAGAGTTTGCACTATGCCTGGAAAACCGACGACTAAAGCACATGCTCAAGCTCCCATGCCACAGAAACAATTGCTTAGAATGGCTGAAGACCTTATAACTTTAATTAGAGGAAGCCAGCCTTCCCCCTCTAAGACAAAGGATTGATTTTCCTTTTGATTCTACAGACCATGAGTCCGATGGCTGTGGTCCGTCTGATTACCAGGATATTCCCTTAGCTACCTCTGAGGATTCAGATGCAGAGGATTCCATTCCCTCTGCCTCCCCTCCAGAGGACTTTTCTTTTGGTGAAACCTTGCATAGCTTAAGAAAACATTTCCACTGGGAACGCCAGGACTACCCACAGTCCAAAAAGAGACTCAGAGAATTTTTAGACTTGCCTCAGCACAGGCCTCTAGCTATACTCCCTGTCCTGGATATTGTAGAAGATGTTTTCATGGAATCCAGTTTTACTCCTGATACTTTACCACCAGCTCCTAGAAAGCCTGACAGGTACTACAGAGTACCTGACTCATACAAATTTCTCTTTAAGAATCCCACTGTGGATCCAGAGACCATTTTCCAGGGACCTAAAGGTATTAAGGCTACTACAGCCAAAAAACCTATCCCTTTGGACAGGGGATTCTAGAGCTTTAGACAGATGGGGTAAGAAGGTATATACCTCTGCAACTCTTGTCATAAGGGCTTTAAATTTCCAGTTTCACATGTTGAAGTACCAGCAACATATTATGGAACTAATTAAACAAAAAATGGTGTTGCTTCCAGATTGTGCAGAGAATAAAAATTCACAAGATTTAATGCATTCTGCAAACCAAGTTAGTAAACATACTTTGCAGTGTGGCTTTCAAGCATCTTGCAGGGCTGCTGTCACTGGGTCTGTACTGAGAAGGCATGCTTGGCTGAAGGAACAAATCTTGCCAGACCATGTCAAATCAAAATTATTACTAGATGCTCCATTAAACAAGGAACATTTGTTTGGCACAGTAGCAGAAGAAGTTCTTAAAAAAATGGAGGAAAAAGCTAAATCTATGCAAACTGTTAAAGATTTCTTACAGGTACAGCCACCTAGATTCAGTAGGCATTGGCCTTCTAAAAACTGGTCCTTTCCAGTCCCTCTTAGGTCTTTTCAGTCCAAGCCCAGGGGCAACAGACCACCATGACTACAGTCTCAGGGTATGCAGAGATCTAAGCAATGGAGTGCTTCCACCTCAAAAACAGGGAGTGGTAAGCCACACCCTTATGGAAAAAGTTCACAATGACTTGTCTGTCATCCTTCCCAGCCATGCCCAAGTACTTGCACCCTTAGGAGGAAAACACGCCCTGCATGCAAAAAAAATGGGATGTCCATTACCCAGGACCTATGGGTCCTAAGTATTGTATCCCAGGGATACAGATTCTATTTCCTCTCAATGACAGCCCCAAAAGGATTGCCAAACCCTCCTCAAAACCAGTGGGCAGAGGCTCAAAACCAAGTACTTTCTCTTCTCAGTATCAGGGCTATTCTAGCTGTTCCAGTAGAGCAAAGGGGACAGGGTTTCTATTCGACTGTTCCTGGTGTCCAGAAAAGAGAGCTCATGGTGCCCTATCCTGGATCTGTCCATTTTCAACACCTCCCTGGTGGTCCCAAAATTTAAAATGCTTACTACAACAGCTGCTTCCCATGTTAGCCAAGGACTCCTGGCTAGTCACCCTAGACTTAAAAGAAGCTTATCTGCACACCCCCATAAGGGAATCTTGCAGGAAAAATCTACGTTTCAGGGCAGGCTGTATGCACTTTCAGTTCTCTGCACTTCCCTTTGACTTATTTACTGTGCCTAGGGTATTCACTAAGTGCCTGGCTCCAGCCATTGCGTACTGCAGGCAGAGAAATATTCAAATTTATCCATACTTGGACGATTGCCTGATTCAGGCGGACAGTCAGGAATTGCTACTTCAGCACCTGGCATTTGTAAAGAGACTTCTAACTTCTCTGGGGTACACCATCAACAAAAAAGAAATCACATCTGGTGCCCAGCCAACAGATTATATTCCTGGGAGCAAGCTTGAACACAACTTCCCAGATGGCATTCCTTACTCCAGAAAAGCAGGTTCATTTGACAAACTACTTCAAACTAATGGCCACCAAGACCCAGCTGTCTGCAAAGAAAAATACTGCAAGCCCTAGGGTTCATGGCCTCATGCAGTCTACTAATTCCATATGCAAGACTGCATATGAGGAAACTTCAATGGTACTTAAAAAGTCTCTGGTGTCAACACTCTCAGGACTTGGAAACACTGATTCCTATCATTCCTTGTCTAAGGGCAGAGTTCCTTTGGTGGGCAGAGGCTTGCAACCACAACAAGGGACTTCCTTTCTCTCAACCCCTCGTCGCCCAAACCCTGACAACAGGCGCATCAGACTATGCATGGAGGGCTCACATGGCCAGACAAATGCATTCAAGGCAAATGGAGCTCAGGACAAATTCACCTGCATATCAGTCAAAAAGAAATGTTAGCTGTACAGAATGCTGTGACAGCCTTCAAATACCTTATCCTTCCAGGACACCTCTTAATAAAGACAAACAACACCACAGTTATATGTACATAAACAAGCAGAGGGGAACTCATTCCTATCCACTCTGCAGGTTAGCCATGGCCCTGTGGAACACAGCTTTGAGTAACCAAGTGCACCTGCAAGATCAATCCCTGCCAGGCAAACAAAATTCACTGGTAGACGACTTAAGCAGAAATCTACTGGACCCACACAAGTGGAAACTGGAACCCAACTCATTCAAACTTCTAATCAATAGGTGGGGAACACCAGAGCTAGACCTCTTTGCCTCCCCACCAAAACCATCAATTGAGCAAATTTTGCACCACAAATCTCCACAGGCAAGCATGGCGATTGGATGCCCTATCCTTTACATGGGAAGACTTCTCAATTTATGCCTTTCCTCCTCTGCCCCTCCGCTCAAAAGTACTGTTCAAGATTAGGCAGGGCAGACCAATGACAATCCTTACTGCACCAGACTGGCCATGCCAGCACTGGTACCCACTCCTACTCAGTCTGACAGCAGTGCCACCCTGGCACCTTCAACAGACCCCCCCTGCTGTCCCAGCAGGAGGGACAGATTTTGCATCCTCGGCTGCAAACACTGAACCTTGCAGCCTGGCTTATTCCCTGAACACACTACCAGCAACCCTCAGCAAACAGGTGCTGGACATCATCTTTGTGGCCAGAAGACCTAGTACTAGGAAATCCTATTTAGAAAAGTGGAAAAGATACTGTTATTAGAGCCAGTCTCTAGGAAAGGACAATGCCGTGCCCTCCTTACCTCAGATTCTAGGTTACCTAGCAGAGCTGTGACACAAAGGCCCTTCCTTCTCATCAGTTAAGTTTCATGCCTCGGCCATCTCAGCTCATTACAATACGGAGCCACCTCTCTCTTCTCACCCTCTAATCCAACAGTTCCTGAGAGGAGCTAACAATTTAAGACCCCCGAGGAGAGCTCCCACCCCTACCTGTGACCTTAACTTTGTACTAGAGAAGCTCACGCTTCCCCCTTTTGAACCTGCTGCTACAACAGAGTTAAAATTCCTCTCTTGGAAAACAGCCTTACTTCCAGCCATCACTTCAGCAAGAAGAGTTTCTGAGCTATAGGTACTAATGGCTGTGGAATCCTTCCTTATTTTCCAGGCTGACAGGGTCTCCATCAGGACTTGCCCAAGGTGGTATCCACTTTGGCTTTAAACCAGTCCATCCATTAACCAACCTTTTTCCCTAATCCTCATAATAAAGGGGAGAGGATCCTGCACTCCTTGGACATGCACAGACAGCTCAAGTTCTACCTTTACAGGACTAAGCCTTTCAGAAAATCTGACCAGCTGCTAGTCAGCTTTGCTACAGGGACAGAGGGCAAGGCCATTTCAAAGCAAATCATTCCAAATGGATAGCACTCTGCATCCGTTTCTGCTACAAACACCATGGAAAACCTACCCCACAGGGGATCAGAACTCATTCCACTAGGGCTACCGCAACTCCTACAGGATTTCTCAGGGGAGTCCCAACCAGGGACATCCTGGAAACTGCAACCTGGAGTTCTGTACACACCTTCACCAAGCATTACCACTTACCAGACTCTTCTAAATCCAGAGTTGGATTTCACACAATGGTCTTTCAAGGCCTGCTAGCCAGCCCTAATACGTATTGACTGCCTCCACCCTTACTCAGCTTTGGGAATCAACCCAAGTGTGATGACTGCAACAGTGAAACACGAAGAACATAGTACAGTTGTGTACACTTACCATAAATGTAGATGTTCGAGTGTATTCACTGTTGCAGTCCTGGCTACCCTCCCTCCAGCCCCTGACTTTTCTAGACTTTCTACCTATCCTCTTTTTTGGCCATATCTTATGGTTATGGTATTTACTTTTTATTAGAGGTGTTCCACACCATGTAATTGCTTCCTGTTTTGGGGGCTCCAGACGTCTGGGGCAAGAAAAAGTGATGTAATGGCGTCTGCTGCATGTTTTATACCCCTGACGTTCTGACGTCATCGAAGAGGCGACAGCATCCGGCGCAGAAATCCCAAGACTCTGGTATTCAGGCCGACTGAGGGCTACCTGCAGGTAGATAACCCTAGTGTGATTACTGCAACAGTGAATATACTTGGACATCTGCATTTATGGTAATTGTACACAACTGTACTTTGCACCTGGGCCCATTATGGTTGCTTGGCCCTAGTTAAGAGAAACTGCCAGGTTGTCCTTTTCCACGTCTTGCACTGAAGTATGTTGATGTCATATGGTGTTAATGGGGGGGGGCATGAATTCTTTACATTCAAGCTGTTGTAAGGATTTTTCAGGTCCCAGTGGCCATTGTCTCTGTAGACACAGAAATTGAGATCACCCCACTGTATAGTTTCCCCTTGTAGCTCCTGTAGTCCTCCATGCACTGACTGTGGTTCGCAGTGTTTTTTCCAGAAGCTCCTGAATGCACATCAGACAAATACAGAAGAGGAGCCATTAGTCACCCCCTCTTCTTCATAGAACTGATAATTATGGATGCCATTTTGCACTTTTCAAGATGGTGTCAGACTGATTTGTAATGCTGTTTTTTCCCTCTCTTGATTGACTACTTGTGCATACTTATTGTTTCATCTGATAGCTGTTAAAACTAACCTCGTACACATTTTCAATAAATTTATTAGGAATCTGATCTTCAGCTTATTTATTTGTTTGTACTGTGTTTATCTTAGTTGGCAGCAATTTGCAGCACCTGTTGCATTTTTATTCACATACAGCTACCTCAGATGCAGCTAAAAGTGCTAGAACTGATGTAGTCTCAGCTTTCCAAACCCATATCCTTAGCTGTTGCATCAGAAAAATCTTTGAAGCCCAAAGGATTAAATAAGCATCTTTTGTGACTTAAACATGAAAACTGATAAAGCCGTTACTGTCCAGGCTGTCAGACATGCAGTTTCACTTCTTCAGGACTTATTAACTTTGGAGTATCATCCAAATTTAAATCTGTTCTAAAGAAAGGGATCCCCAGCTTATCAGATTGGACTTGTTAATGAAAAATACTTCAGAGGATCTCAAGCATATTTAAAATAAGGTCACTAACTAAGAAGCCATATCAAGAGAAAATTGATTGCCTAAAGAATTCCTGAAGTCTTTGCTGCAAGCATTTTTGCTGGTACTGTTGTGAATAACTTAAAACTGGGGTCCACATTCTTATTAAATTTGCTCATCAAACCTTTAGAGCTACTTCATCTTATCAGTTCCCCAAAGTTAGTTTGTGTAAACCTTTTTAATTGTCATGATTTGAACTCAGTTTGGATAACTGTAAGAAGAAACTAGATTTTTATCCTAAGAATAAGCAAAATTCATATTTCTTGTGATCTCCCATTAGAATTAAAATATCACCAGAGGCTTAAAATTCTGGATGTGTGTCTGGTTCAGTGGTGCAGATGGATGGAAGCCCTAACTGCAACCCAGACAGTCAGTGTTCCTGCTAGCAGCGTGGCAGTGGAGGAACCAGGCAGGGAGGAGGAGGAGCAAAGGGGTGTGACCCATTCCTCTTTCACAGCAGTTGGGTAGGTTTGCACACACCCGGGAGCACACCAGGAAGGTGTGATTTCCCTGGTGGAGACTCAGGAACTCCCCTCCTGTGTTTCAGGGAAGGAATAGGGCTGTTTGAAAGGAATTCTCCTTGAAGACATGAGGGGACATGTTTCTCATAGTACACATTTGGATGTCAGGTTGCAAAAAAATAATCGCAGACCATTCCTCATGATTGGAAATGAAAGGTTACCTAAAAAAAGTGTTTCCCCCCCCGAAGGATTGTGTCAAGCACATAATGGACTTTGTGTCTCAGAAGCTTCAAAATAGTGTTTTTTTTTTTAATGTAACTTGATCATTTTTTTTCGTTTTTGATAATTATTTGGTAGAAGTGTGCCCCTTTTTGTCGGAATACAGCTGAACTATTTGTTTGTTTGTTTTTTTTTTTCTTCTTCACTGTATTTTAATTTTCCAGAAAAGTGCGTTTGCTAGTAGTAATTTTATAATAATTATTCCCCTAATCCCCTTTTCTGTTTTCACTATTAAGTCTGTGTTTGCCAAATGTGACATCCCGTCTCTGGGCCAGTAGTCAAGGAGTCTGTGTCCTCACCACTGAAATTGGAGAGGGACATTCACTTGGAATAAAAGTAGGTACTTTATTTCCAGATGCAGCTCTCTGCATCAAGCACAATTTCACTTAAGAGCAGACCGGGAACACAGTCAATCCAGGAGCTGGATCCTCTCTCTATTTCCAGAACCCCAGTAAGACTTCACACTGGCACATGTATAGGGTTAAGTCCTCAGCCAAATGTCAAAGCTAGTTCCTGCAGCACCCTCTTTGTGGAACCAGTGCTTTGTGTCCCTCCTCCAAGCAGATGAACCACACACTCTTTGAGATTTGGTTTTCACACATGCGCGCGCACACACACACACACACACACACACACACACACACACACACACACACACACACACACACACACACACACACACCAGGGAAAGGCTGGCACAGATCTACTAGCTATGTCCCCTTTTGCCCAAACTGTCAGGTGGTTGCAACACCTCCAAACACTCCAAAGCCAGCTACTGTAAGGCTCTTGCAAGGTACCCAGTTATACTGAGGGAAATTAATCTTAATACAAATGGAAATATTGACCAAACAGCAAGACTTTCAGGAGAGGCCACACTGTCACCGAGTAAATCTAAGTACTCCCAAAGGTTAAAATATTCTGTAAAGGACCAGCCACAACGGAAAATTTAAATATATTTAATAACAGATAATAAAAGAACATCAAAATACTAAATATCTATTCACAATAAACACCAGAGTTTCATTCACAAAAATAACAGGTGGACAGGTTCACACAGTTACAGAAAAAAACAGTACTTAACTAATCTTACTATATATTCCTGATTGAGCTAAAGAATTATTATTCCCTGGCTGCTTACTAGAGCAAGGCAAGATGAAGTAGGTGAGAGCTCCTTCTTTGTCAGGTTCCAAAACAGAGTACAGTGAGACTTCAGTCTCACCTAGTGTTAAAATATCATTTTTATTGATCGATTACAGAATGGCATCACATACATCTGGTCATGACTTCTGGATGTTCTTCATGTTTCACTGTTGCAATCATTACATTTGGGTAATCTACTGGCAGGTTGCTCTCAGTTGGCCTGAATTCCAAAGTCTTGGGTCCTGAGTCTGTTGCTGTTTTCTCTTCCATGACGTCAGGTCGTCAGGGTATAAAACATGCAGCCGATGCCATTTTCTCCAGTCTTTCTTGCCGCGCGGTGCCCAAAGCAGAAGCATTTTGCAAGTGCCAGTCGGCCAACTACTGAAATATTTGAGTTTGAGTTTCAGAACTGAAGTCTTCACTAAAGCTAAGTACCCCATTGGGGAAACATTTTTCTTGATTTTTACTGATGTAAGAAAAAGTTAATAATTGTATTATTTGTGGGAAGCAAATACCACATAAGGATTTCCATTTATACTGTATTCCTTGCCTAGGCCCTGATCACAACGTGCCTGGCTGTCGGTTTTGTGCTAGATTTAACCAACGCACTATTAAGCGTCGGTATATTTTTGCATCAAAGTATTTTGGAAACAGATTTAACTACCCAGAAGTGTCATCGGATAGCAATTCGACTACTGGATTACATAAAAAACGCAAAGAAAAGGACAGAGAAGGCAGTCGAGATCCAAAACCGACGATGAAACTTCTCCTAAGCCAGTCGCCAGTTCACCGGTACTCAGTGAGGTGCTTTCGCAGCCCCTGATACCCACTACCTTCGGGTCACAGGCCTCTATCAACACCCATGTGGAGTCAGGCATGCCGCAAGATACTCAAGGTATTGGACCGACGGATGTATTTCCCTCGGATGGGTCCGGAGCCTCTGAGCAGGCACCGGCTTCTGAGGGTGTATTCAGACCTCAACATTTATATATCAAACAGATGACAGCTGCAAAACCAAAGATGAAGGCAACTTTTAAAACTAAAAAAACGACACATGAGCCACTTGCACAAGCCTCTATGCCTAAAAAACAGATGATCAAAATGGCTGAAGACCTTATTACCTTGTTCAGGGGTGTACCCATCCCCCTCCAGATAAGAGGCCTAGGCAAGACACTGATTATTAATCTTCAGATCAGGTTTCTGTTTCTTCTGATTCCTCTTCTGATCAGGAATTATCTATACCTCCCTATGAGGATTCTAATGCTGAGGAGTATTCCATCTGCATCTCCTCCAGAGGATTATTCATTTGGAGAAACCTTGCATACTTTGAGGGAGCATTGTCACTGGGAGAGTCAAGACTTCTCAGAATCAAAAAAGAGGCTCAGGGATTTCCTTCTACTCCTTCAGCACAAACGTTTAGCCATTCCCCCTGTTTTAGACATTGTGGATGATGTGTTTCTGCGTCAAACTTGACCCCTGATTCCTTACCTCCGGCTCCCAGTAAGCCTGACAGATATTACAGGGTCCCTGACTCACATACATTTTTATTCATAAACCCTGCTGCTGATCCTGAGACTATTTCACAGGGTCCAAAGGGAGTTAAGGCCTCAACAGCAAAAAATCCTACCCCATCTGACAGAGATTCAAGGGCACTAGACAGATGGGGAAAAAAGGTTTATACATCTGCAACCTTGGCAGTCAGGGCCTTAAGCTGTCAATTTCATATGCTTAATTGCCAACAACATGTTATGGGATTGCTGAAACAGAAAATGATGTTGATTTCAGAATGTGCAGAAAGTAAAGAATTGCAGGAATTATTGCATGCACTGAACAAGTTGGAAAGCATACTTTGCAATGTGGTTTTGATTCCTTAGAGGCCTCCTGCAGGGCCGCAGTTACTAGATCTGTGATTAGGAGGCATGCCTGGTTAAAGGAACAAAATTTGCCTGATCATGTTAAAGCTAAATTGCTAGATGCACCTTTACAGCATGATTCTCTGTTTGGCATTAAGGCAGAAGCGGTTTTAAAGAAAATAGAAGACAAGGCTAAGTCTATGCAAACTGTTAAAGACTTATTACAAGTGCATCCACCAAGATTCAGTAGACTTTGGCCTACAAAAAACTGGTCCTTTCCTGTGTCAGAGTTCAAAGGGGCAAATCCAGACGCCCAAAGGGTTCCAGATACCAGGCGCAAGATTCATACAGGTCAAATCAATGGGGCACATCTGCCTCCAAATCAGGGGGAGATAAAGCGCAAACCTAGAGAAAACAGTCCCAATGACATCCCTCTGCCTACACCAAGAACTTATCTTTTGACAGCACCCTTAGGGGGAAAATTAGCACTTTTTGCTCAAAATTGGCAGTTAGTAACCCAGGACAAGTGGGTACTAAACATAGTATCACAGGGATACAGATTCCATTTCCACACTCTGGCAATGGCAAACGGTTGGCCAGATCTTCCCAAAAATCAATGGGCAGAGGCACAGAAACAGGTTACCTCCCTCATGGATATGGGGGCCATTCAACCAGTACCAGAACAGGAAAAAGGACAAGGTTTTTACTCAAGACTGTTCTAGGTACCCAGAAAGGACAAGGCCTGGCGGCCAATACTGGATTTATCAATTTTGAACACATACCTGGATATTTCAAAATTCAAAATGCTGACTGCAGCAGCTTCTGCCCATGCTGGGCAAGAATGCCTGGCTGGTGCATTAGACCTAAAAGAGGCATACTTGCATATCTCAATAAGACAATCGTGCAGAAGATACCTCAGATTCAAGGCTGGTCAGATTCAAGGCTGGCTTAATGCATTACCGATTCTCTGCACTGCCCTTTGGCTTATCTACTGCTCCCAGGGTCTTTACAAAGTGCCTGGCACCAGTAATTGCATTTTGCAGACAAAGAAGTATACAAATATATCCTTACTTGGACGACTGTCTCATTCAAGCAGAGAACAAGGACACTCTTCTTCAACACCTGGCATTTGTGAACAGGCTTCTAACATGCCTAGGGAGCACAATAAACGAAAATAAATCACAACTTGTACCCCCTCAAAAGATAACATTCCTGGGTGCAAGCTTGAATACAACTGCCCAGATGGCTTACCTTACGCCAGACAAACAAAGGCAACTGACTACTTACTTCAAACTGATAGCAACAAAAACCCAGTCTTCTGCAAGACAAATTCTGCAGGCTCTGGGCTTCATGGCATCCTGCATCCTATTAAGTCCATATGCAAGACTGCATATGGGGAAACTTCAATGGTACCTAAAAAGTTTATGGAGTCAGCATTCATACAGTCTGGAAACGATGATTCCTCTCATTCCCTGCCTGCAACAGGAGTTTCTATGGTGGGCAAAGGCCTGTCACTAAAACATGGGACTGCCCTTCACTCTACCCCCTGCCAGCCAAACCTTAACAACAGACGCATCAGATTATGCCTGGGGGGCCCACATGGCAGGAATATGCATTCAGGGCATATGGGCACCAAAACAAATGCATCTACATATCAACCAGAAAGAGATGCTAGCTGTTCAAAATCCCCTAACAGCCTTCAAGGACTTACTTCATCCAGGACAACTACTGATAAAGGCGAACAACACCACAGTCATGTGATATATAAACAAGCAAGGGGGCACACACTCATACCCCTTTGCAGATTAGCCATGGCACTGTGGGACACAGCTTTGACCTACCAAATACATCTTCAAGCTCAATGCCTGCCAGGAAAACAAAACACTCTGGCAGACGATTTAAGCATAAACCTTACGGATCCTCATGAGTGGAAACTTAATCCACACGTCTTCAGCACGATAACAGAGAAATGGGGGAACCCAGACATAGATCTATTTGCCTCTCCACAAAATTATCAATTGAAAAGATTCTGCACAAGGACTTATCACAGACAAGCATGGAAAGTGGACACCCTATCCTTCATTTGGAAAAAACTGTCAATTTATGCCTTTCCTCCTCTGTCTCTTCTACCCAAGGTCCTTCTAAAAGTCAGACAAGAGAAGCCAAAGATGATATTAATTGCCCCGGACTGGCCCCGCCAGTACTGGTACCCAATCCTAAGGAACTTGTCTCAATACCCAGCTTGGACCTTGCCTCAAAGACCACAACTACTGTCCCAGCAAAACAATCAGATCCTGCACAATCAACTACAGACTCTAAACCTGGCAGCATGGCTAATCATGTAATCATACAAACAATACCTTTCAGTAAAGCTGTGATGGATGTCATTTTGGAAGCCAGAAGGCCTAGTACTAGAAAATCTTATGCTGACAAGTGGAAGAGATTCTGTGCTTGGAGTCAAGCACAATGAACTGATACAGCAGAACCAAATATTCCTCAGATATTACAATACTTAACTGAGATGCTTGACAAAGGCCTATCTTTCTCATCAATCAAAATCCATGCCTCTGCCATTTTGGCTCATTACAACACAGAGCCACCACTCTTTTCTCATCCTTTACTAAAGCAGTATCTTAGAGGAGCCAGAAATTTAATGCCCCCTAGAAGATCCACCATTACCTGCATGGGACCTCAATTATGTGTTGGAAAAGTTCATCTGCCTCCATTGGAACCAGCTGCTACCACTGATATAAAGTTCTTATCATGGAAGACAGCTCTGCTACTAGCAATTACTTCAGCAAGAAGAGTTTCAGAGCTACAGGCCCTCATGGCTGTAGAGCCTTTTATCATATTTTACCCGGACAGGGTGTCTCTGAGGACAAATCCTACTTTTATGCCTAAGGTGGTTTCCAGTGTGGCTCTTAACTAAACAATTCATCTGCCAACTTTTTATCCAAATCTGCAGAACAAAGGGGAGAGAATTCTGAATTCCTTGGACGTACACAGACAGCTAAGATTCTACTTGAGCAGGACTGAAGCTCTAAGAAAAACTGAGCAGTTACTAGTGTCATATGCTGCAGGATCAGAAGGAAAGGCTATTTCAAAGCAGCCAATTTCAAAGTGGATAAGCCACTGCATCCGTTTCTGCTACTTGCACCATGGTAAACCTGTGCCCAAAGGCATTAGGTCTCATTCCACCAGAGCTGCAGCTACTTCAGCAGCCTTTCTCAGAGGAGTACCAACCAAAGACATTCCAGAGACTGTTACTTGGAGTTCTGTTCACACCTTTACAAAGCATTACCATTTGCCTCTCTACTCTAAGTCCAGCGCTGGCTTTGCCACTGCAGTGCTGCAGGGCCTTATAGCCGTACCTAATGCTGTTAGGCTCCAGCCTCCCAACTATAGCTTTGGGATTCTACCCAAATGTAATGACTGCAACAGTGAAACATGAAGAACATAGTGCAGTTGTGTACACTTACCATAAATGTAGATGTTCGAGTGTATTCACTGTTGCAGTCCAGGTTACCCTTCTGCCATCCCCCTGTCATTCTGAAGTTTATCTTTCCTTCACTATCTTTTACAACCTATGTGGTGTATTTGCTTGTAGATTAAGGTAAAATTTATACTGATGCATGTATTTATAATATTGCTACCTTTTTGGGGGCACCTGACATCGGGGGCAAGAAAAACTAAAGAAAATGGCATCGGCTGCATGTTTTATACCCCTGACGACCTGACGTCATGGAAGAGAAGACAGCAACTGACGCAGGACCCAAGACTTTGGAATTCAGGCCAACTGAGGGCAACCTGCCAGCAGATTACCCAAATGTAATGACTGCAACAGTGAATACACTCGAACATCTGCATTTATGGTAAGTGAACACAACTGTACTTTCCCATTCTACCCCCCCCCCCCCAGCTAGAAGCTGTCAGGATTTAGCACATATGTGTCAATAATGCAGACACAGCCTTGCTAAGATCTGCTGCCGCTCCTTGAAGTCATAAAACCATTTCAAATTTCCACCCTTCCAGAATAGCAATTAGTTCACCATGAAGGCAATGCAGAAAGCTTCGTAGTACAGATTTTTGTCTCTGGCCGCATTGAGAATGTAAGGTATAGTCTTTATGGCAAAAGCCAGGTAATTTAATTTTAGGATATTTTTCTAAAAGTTAGCTGGGGCTGAGCTTAACCTCTTCTCTTCCAGTATATTCTGTTAAAGCCTATAGATTTAATCAGTTACAATACAGTCAGGACCCACTGTTGGTACATTTTTTGTAATGCAAGCAGCTTTACAAATATATTTTTCAACACAAGCATTTGTACAAATCAGTTTGATTTATGAATGACATATAATTCTTTGCAAAATACCAGCTTGCTGTTCTGGAAAATGTTACACATCCACTGCCCTATTTCTCTGGACATAGCTGGCAGTACCTTACAGCATCACACCAAGTGCAGTGATTTTTTTTTTTATTTAGATTTTTCTTTTATGGCATATTGACCATGCATGTTGTGATGCTTGCAGATGCAGTGTTGTGTTTTCCATCCGTCTCAACTGTTGGTTATATCGGATTCTAAACTGAAAACTTTCAGACCCCTGGATTCAAGGATCAGTCTCTTCCCCCTACCTACAGTCCCCTTACATCCTGGCAGTTCCCATTTGCTACTTAATTCAGCCTGAGGTGGTCTCCAGTGCTTACCATAGAGTTGTGGTGTTTCAAGTTCTATGTCAGATAGGTGAAGTCTTTGGGTTATCGAACCTGGACATAGCTGGCAGTACCTTACAGCATCACACCAAGTGCAGTGATTTTTTTTTTTATTTAGATTTTTCTTTTATGGCATATTGACCATGCATGTTGTGATGCTTGCAGATGCAGTGTTGTGTTTTCCGTCCGTCTCAACTGTTGGTTATATCGGATTCTAAACTGAAAACTTTCAGACCCCTGGATTCAAGGATCAGTCTCTTCCCCCTACCTACAGTCCCCTTACATCCTGGCAGTTCCCATTTGCTACTTAATTCAGCCTGAGGTGGTCTCCAGTGCTTACCATAGAGTTGTGGTGTTTCAAGTTCTATGTCAGATAGGTGAAGTCTTTGGGTTATCAAACCTACAAAAGGGGTCTATATTAGAACACCGAACATTCAGAATGTCGAGTGTTCTAATATCGAACCCTACCAATCGAAAATTCTAAACATTAAACATTCAGAAAAACAAATTTTTTCCTAGGGAAACATTTGCTGTTCCAAAACACATAAACACAACACAAGCACACCAAACAAATAGCAATCCACA
Organism: Protopterus annectens; assembly: GCF_019279795.1. Taxonomy (NCBI): domain Eukaryota; kingdom Metazoa; phylum Chordata; order Ceratodontiformes; family Protopteridae; genus Protopterus; species Protopterus annectens. The sequence continues at coordinate 602,323,673 of NC_056741.1, read as the reverse complement.
CACATACACCTAAAGTCTTACACCTAACCCTACAATAAACTATACATACACCACTATCCACTTACCTTAACCCTAACCCTAAGGTCCGTCACTACAGCACAGTCACCTCACCCGCGCCCTAACCCTCACTTCCACACAGTCGCACACTTACCTCACCCATGCCCTAACCCTAACTCACCTAACCCGCCCTAACGCTCACGTCCACACAATCACACACTTACCTGAACCTGACCAGTAACTTTTCACCAGAGCGCTGAAAATACTGAAGCAACAGAAACGGACAACCAAATTCTTTCCCTAGGAAAAAAATTGGTTTTCTGTTTCTTCGATATTTTCAGCGTTCGCTGAAAACGGGTCTGTATTAGAATACTCGACATTTTAAATGTTCAGTGTTCTAATATAGACCCTACAATAGTATTTTTCCTCATGTTTTATCTTCTTAAATTGTTTTCCTGTATTTTCTCTTGTTAGTAAGTAGTTGTTAGTTAGCCTAGGCGTTCCCAATATTCTTGTTCTTGTCCTACCCCTTCAAAAAGAAGTTTATAGTCTGTATATAAACAGTATTTACAAATATCTTCTTTCTTTTGCCTTAGTAAATATCTGTGTTGATTTAGTGTACTGCCTTAACTTTTCTTTACTTGTTTTATTGTGCTTAATGAATTTTTCCTTATAGCTTGTCTGACAAGGCTTCATGCTTTAAAAAGTGCTCCGTTTGCAGACACAAAATTCTCCCTCGAGACCTGCATACCAAATGCACCTATTGCCAGAAGACTGCATGTTTTATGCTTCTTTTGGGGTGAAGATCCTATGTTCATCATGTTACACTGCTACAGTCATCACACTTGGGTTATCCTGCCATCAGGCTGTCCCGCAGTTGGCCAGAGTTCCAAAGTCTTGGTCCGGCGTCGGTTGCTGTCGATTCTTCCCTGACATCAGTGCGCCAGGGGTATATAATATGCATCCGACGCCATTTTCTTCAGTCTTTCGTGCTGCACGGTACCCGAAGCAGAAGCAGTTTGCAAGTGCCGGTCAGCTGACTCCTGAGAGTCGAATTTCAGATCCGAAGTCTTCAATAAAGCTAAGTACCCCATTGGGGAAACCTTTTTCTTGCCTCAGACCGATGTCAGAAAAAGTTAATAATTGTATTTCATGTGGGAAGCAAATACCTCATAAGGACTTCCACTCTTAATGTATTCCATGCCTAGGCCCTGATCACGACGTCACTAGTTGTCGGTTTTGTGCTAGATTCAACAAACGCACTATAAAAAGACGTTTTGATTTTGTTTTACACTACTTTGGCTTAAGGTTCAATTATACCATGCCGTCGGATCAGCCGACTACCTCAATACCGATAAAATGCAGAGACAAGGATAAAGACAGGCATCCGAGGTACAAAACCGACGACGAAACCTCTTCTAGGCCAGTCGCTGGTTCTCAGTGAGGCGCTTTCCTAGCCCCTGACACCTGCTACCTCAGAGCCACAGGCCGTTTCCGACTCCCACGTGGAGACATCTAGGCCGCTGGAAACTCAAGGTATTGGGCCTACGGAAACCAATTCCTCAGATGGGTCTGGAGCCGCTGAGCAGGCACCGGCTTCTGAGGGTGTTTTCAGACCTTCACAACTTATCATTAAAACAACAGCCAAGACAAAGGTACCATTAAAGACAAAGAAACAAGTACAGCATTCACCTGGACAGTCCTCCATGCCTAAGAAACAGATGCTTAAAATGGCCGAAGACCTCATTACTCTAATCAGGGATTCCCATCCCCCTCTTGGGAAAAGGCCTAGGCAGGATACAGACTATGACTTCTCTGATCAGGTTTCCATTTCCAGGCTCAGGGATTTCCTCTTATTGCCTCAGCACAGGCCCCTTGGTATTCCGCCTGTGTTAGACATTGTGGATGATGTGTTCTCTGAATCCAGCTTATCTCCTGACTCTTTGCACCCTGCTCCAGCCAAGCCAGATAGGTATTATAGAGTCCCTGACTCTCACAAGTTTCTTTACAAAAACCCTTCTATTTCCCAGGGTCCAAAAGGGGTTAAGGCTTCCATTGCAAAAAATCCAGCACCCTCTGACAGAGATTCCAGAGCTTTGGATAGATGGGGGAAAAAAGTATACACGTCTGCAACTTTAGCAGTAAGAGCTTTAAATTGCCAGTTTCACATGCTTAAGTACCAACAATATTTAATGGCTCAATTAAAACATAAAATGCTTGCTAGCTCAGAAGCTCCTGATTGTAAAGAAATGCAGGATTTATTGCATGCAGTTGAACAAGTGGGAAAACATACTCTGCAATGTGGTTTTGATTCTTTAGAGGCCTCTTGTAGAGCCGCAGTTACATGTTCTGTTATTCGAAGACATGCTTGGTTAAAAGAACAGAGTTTACCTGATCATGTTAAGGCAAAGTTATTGGATGCTCCTTTACAACATGATACCTTGTTTGGTGTTAAGGCAGAAGAGGTGTTAAAGAAAATGGAGGATAAAGCTAAATCTATGCAAACAGTCAAGGATTTCTTACAGGTACAGCCACCTTGGTTTAGCAGAAATTGACCAACAAAAAAATGGTCCTTTCCAGTGTCAGACAGGCCACAGAGAGGCAGATACAGACACCCAAGAGGAAGATCTCAACCCCAAGGCTCAAACAGACAACGACAGTGGAGCACCTCAACCCCAAAAGGAGGTGAGGACAAGTCTCAACCTTACAGGAAGTCACAATGACTTTCCTTTGCGTACGCCAAGCACGTCCCTTTTGGAAGCCCCCTTAGGGGGAAAGCTAGCACTTTTTTCTCAAAACTGGCAAACAATCACCCAAGACAAATGGGTCCTGAATATTGTGTCTCAAGGTTACAGATTCCACTTCCATACTTTATACCAAAGCTGAAAGGAATGCCAGACCTGCCACAAAATCAATGGGCGGAGGCACAAAAACAAATTTCAGCCCTCATGGACATGAGAGCTATACAAAAAGTACCACAACAGGAACAAGGACAAGGATTTTACTCAAGACTCTTCCTCGTCCCCAGAAAGGACAAAGCCTGGAGGCCTATACTGGACCTTTCAATTCTGAATACTTACCTGGAGATTCCGAAATTCAAAATGTTGACATTACAGCAGCTTTTACCCATGCTGGGCAAGGTGGCTTGGCTTGTTACTCTGGACCTCAGAGTCATACCTGCATGTCCCTATCAGACATAATTGCAGAAGATACCTCAGATTCAAAGCTGGTATAATGCACTACCAATTCTCTGCACTGCCTTTTGGCTTATCTGCTGCACCCATGTTCTTCACAAAGTGCCTGGCACCAGTAAATGCATTTTGCAGACAAAAAGGAATTCAAATATATCCATACCTGGATGACTGCCTCATTCAAGCAGAGACAAAGGACATTCTTCTACAGCATCTGGCATTTGTGAAAAAGTTGCTAATTTCTCTAGGGTACACGGTAAACGAAAAGAAGTCAAAACGAGTGCCTTCACAACAGATTACATTCCTGGGTGCCAGCTTAAATACAAAGGCCCAGATGGCTTACCTCACGCCAGACAAACAAGTGCAACTAACTCAATATTTTCAACTACTGGCAAAAACGTCCCATCTCCCTGCAAGAAAAATTCTGCGGGCCCTGGGATTCATGGCATCCTGCATACTACTAATACCGTATGCCAGACTGCATATGAGGAAATTACAATGGTACCTAAAAAGTGTTTGGTCTCAACATTCTCACAGTATAGAAGCAGTAATTCCAATGATTCCCTGCCTACAACAGGAGTTGTGATGGTGGGCACAGGCATGTCACCTAAACAAGGGTCAGCCTTTTACCCAACCCACAGCCAGGCAAACTCTAACAGATGCTTCAGATTATGCCTGGGGAGCACACATGGCAGGAAAATGCATTCAGGGCAAGTGGACCACAGATCAGATGCATCTTCACATCAATCAAAAAGAGATGTTGGCTGTGCAAAATGCCCTAACAGCTTTCTAGGACCTTCTACATCCAGGACAACTAATACTAAAGACAGACAACATCACAGTAATGTGGTACATAAACAAACAAGGGGGCACTCATTCTTATCCCCTATGCAGGCAAGCCATGACCTTGTGGAACACAGCTCTAATGTACCAAGTTCACCTGCAAGCAATTCCTGCCAGGAAAGAAAAATACTCTGGCAGACGACCTAAGCAGAAATATCATGGACCCTCACAAATGGAAATTGAATCCACAAATCTTCAGCATGATAACACAAAAATGGGGATGCCCAGACATAGATCTTTTTGCCTCCCCTCTGAATTGCCAACTACAAAAATTCTGCACAAGGACTTATCACAAACAAGCATGGAAAGTGGATGCTCTTCTGTTCAGCTGGAAAAACCTAAAAGTCTATGCCTTCCCACCACTGCCTCTCCTTTCAAAGGTACTCCTAAAAGCCAGACAAGAAAAAACACAGATGATCCTGATTGCTCCAGACTGGCCACGCCAGCACTGGTACCCTATCTTAAGGAACTTGGCTCATGGCCCACCATGGATTTTGCCCCAAATTCCACACCTTCTGACTCAACAAAACAATCAGACCCTGCACGGTCAGCTCAAAACCCATAAACCTGGCTGCATGGACGATACTTTAGTCAAACAGGCAACACCTCTCTCTAAAGCTGTTATGGATGTCATTTTGGAGGCCAGGAGGCCTAGCACCAGGAAAGCTTACTCAGAAAAATGGAAGAGATTCTGCGCTTGGAACCAGGCTCACAGCCTTGACCCTCTTGTTCCAAACATTCCTCAGATTTTACAATACTTAACTGAGATGCTGGACAGAGGCCTATCCTTTTCATCAATTAAGATCCACGCCTCTGCCATTTCTGCACATTACACCACGGATCCTCCTTTATTCTCTCATCCCTTGCTAAAACAGTACCTCAGAGAGGCTAAAAACATAAGACCACCCCGGAGAGCACCAACACCAACTTGGGACCTCAATTTTGTTTTGGAAAAACTGACCCTACCATTTTGTGAGCCAGCCAATACAGCAGATCTAAAATTTTTATCATGGAAAACAGCTCTGCTCCTGTCAGTAACTTCAGCACGAAGAGTCTCAGAGCTACAGGCATTAATGGCAGTGGAACCTTTTATTATTTTTCATCAGGACAGGGTATCTTTAAGGACAAACCCTACCTTCATGCTAAAGGTTGTATCTAGTGTGGCTCTTAACCAAACCATCCATTTGCCTACTTTTTATCCAAACCCCCAAAATAAAGGGGAGAAACTTCTGCATTCTTTGGACATACACAGGCAGCTACGCTTCTACTTGGACAAAACAAAAGCTTTCAAGAAAACTGATCAACTGTTTGTAGCATATGCTGCAGGATCACAAGGCAAGGCTATCTCAAAGAAGACCATTTCCAAATGGATAGGACACTGTATTCGGTACTGCTACACACAGCATGGAAAATCAGTCCCTAATAACATTAGGCCTCATTCCAACAGGGCAACAGCCACTTCAGCAGCCTTTCTCAGAGGAGTACCTACCAAGGAAATTTTGGAGGCTGCAACTTGGAGTTCAGTGCACACCTTCATCAAGCATTACCACCTGCCTCTTTACTCTAAATCCAAAGCAGGATTTGCCACTGCAGTTCTGCAAGGCCTCTTAGCCAATCCTAAGTCTTTATAGACCAGCCACCCAAACTTAGCTTTGGGATTCAACCCAAGTATCTTTACGTTTTTTCTGAATGTCGGCAGTCGGATGGCTTACTGAAGACATATCTGGATAATTGAACAGAGTACCAAAATATTTAGAAGCGTAAATATACCGACGACGAATAGTTCATTGCGTAAATAAGGCACAAACTGACAGCGAGGTACATCGTGGTCAGGGCCTAGGCAAGGAATACAGTACAAATGAAAATCTTTGTGAGGTATTTGCTTTCCACAAGAAATACAATTATTGACTTTTACTGACATTGGATTAGAGCAAGAAAAAGTTTCCCCAATGGGGTACTTAGCTTTAGTTGAAGACTTCGGCTCTGAAACTCGAAAACGGAAATTTCAGGAGTCTGTGCTTCTGCTTCAGGCACCGCACGGCAAGAAAGACTGATGTAATGGCGTCGGCTGCATGCTTTATACCCTCGAATACCTGACGTCACGGAAGATGAGACAGCAACCGATGCAGGACCCAAGACTTTGATAATCAGGCCGACTGAGGGCTACTGCAAGCAGATAACCCAAATGTGATGACTGCAACAGTGAATACACTCAAACATCTACATTTATGGTATGGTAAGTGTACACAACTGTACTTCTCCCTCTTCCAAGAGAGTAGCAAAGAAGTCTATGGAAAAGAAGTCGTAAAAGAGAGAGAGAGGCAGAAGGAAAGAGATAAGGAAAGCCAAAGCAAAGGCATCAATGAAAAGGTTTACAGATCTTACTGTGGCTGTGGGCCCATGTCTTTGGAGCCAATATCTTCTTTATCTTTGCAGCTGATTCAGATCCATTCACCTACCTCCCACTGGTAGTTGGACCAAGGTTTTCTCTGGAGTCGACCACCCCTTAGCATTGACATCCCAATTCTGCAATCAGAGAGGCCGTTTCACAGGTCCTCCAGTCCTCCTTCGATGGCCTCCTTGCTTAGGTCCATACAGGTTTTGAGGAATTTATCCAAGACAGATGTAAACATAGTGATGTGGAAGTTCTTGAGGACCCAGATATAGATGGGGGTCCTTCCCACCCCCCTCATCTGGGGTGCCAGGATCAGAGCCTTCATCCCCTCAATTGATTTCTCCTTCCCTGTTCTGACCTTTGGATCTGGTGGTTTTGCACCCAAGCATTTCCTTTGGGTTTCCTTTATTGGAGCTGGTAGTCTAGTTCTCATTGACGCAGTGTTCCTTACCCCCTTGACTATGATAGCCTCTGATCTCAGGGGGTCCTGAAGTTGAGGTCTGCAACAGCACGTGGGAGTTGGGATCAACTCCTAGTCTCTCTCTCTCTCTCTCTCTGATCCGTCCTTTCCCCTCAGTGCATCAGAGCTAGACAAATTAGCTCTGGTGTTGTCTTTGGAGCCGTGCTGGAACCCAGCTCAAGAGGGTCTGTGGTCAGGATCCTCAGATCCCAAGAGAACCCCATCAATTCTGGCCACAGCTTCAGCCTTCAAGGTGTTTGAAAGAGCTATCCCATTATCTAGAGATGAGGTTTCTTTCCTCTGCTCGGATCTGTCTTGATCCCCATCTGTTGTCTGAGGTACCTTCCCCATATCATCCTGTCTTTACAGAGCACCTAGCTTCAGTGGGCTTTAACAAGGCTTGCAAGATGTTCCTCTTGGCTTCTGAATCTGCCCCAGATCACTCCATCATGGAGGAGCTAAGGAATCAGTCATGTTAAAGGAAACATTTAGAATTCCCAAAGGGGTTTCTTACTGAAGATACCAATTTTGATGCAGGGGAAAGGTCCACAGGCTCCCCCCTGGAAGACATCTTCTTTGGGGACATTGTGGAATTACTTTAGGAAAGGGGAGGTGGTCTACCGATGCCCTGTCCCAAGAAAAATGGTTACTTCTTGAGGCCTTTGGAGTTGACCCATCTAATTCTTGGTGGTTTCTCCAGTAGTCGAGCTTATTGACCTAGTGTCCCAATGGGCATGGAAGGACCCAGATGTGGTGGTGCCCATATCCCTCAAGCCTGATGAGATTTTAGTTTCCCAATGGGATAGATTTCACTGGAGCAAAGGGCCTAGAGTAGATGCCATCATGGTTGCTGCAGCCATAAAGAAAGAAAGAGCTCTTGTAAAAGAGCTTTTCTGTCCACCCCCCCCCACCCCGAACAGGGAGTCTTGGGCTTTGGACAGGTTTGGAAAGTGAACTTGCACTTCAGAGATGTTTGTTTTAGGTCTGCTGATATGTCTAGCACCCCTAAAGAGATTTCAGAGGGACCCTGACCAAAGAACTCTCCAAGTCTCTCTCAAGTACCATGACAGCAGAATCCTACAAAACTATGGATTCAGATGTGCCTCTGTGCCTTTTTGTGTAAAGAAGTGGAAGGCACATGTAGAGCAGCAGGCACTGGCATTGCTATACACCAACACACCCGGATGCATCTCTGTGATTTTTCAGAGAAGTTCAAAACATCCTTTTTGAATGCATGTTTTGATGGGTCCATCCTCTTCAGGTCCAGAGTTGAAGATGCACTTACTAGAAATGAATAGGATGGCAAAATCCTGTCTGTTGTCTGTATCTGCTTCTTCATCCCTCAAAGGACCTTTTCCCCTGAACCAAAAGGGTGGTAAGAGGTAAACTGTGGATTCAGATGTACCTCTGTGCCTTTTTGTGTAAAACAGTGGAAGGCACATGTAGAGCAGCAGGCACTGGCATTGCTGTACACCAACACACCCGGATGCATCTCTGTGATTTTTTCAGAGACGTTCAAAACATCCTTTTTGAAGGCGTCTTTTGATGGGTCCATCTTCTTCAGGTCCAGAGTTGAAGATGCACTTACAGGAAATGAACAGGATGGTAAAACCCTGTCTGTTGTCTGTATCTGCTTCTTCACCCCTCAAAGGGCTTCTTCTCCTGAACCAAAAGGGTGGTAAGAAGTTGTAGTTCCATAAGTCTCAGGGTCATGCACACTCGGGATACTTCTGGAAACAACACCCCCCCCCCCCCCCCGGGCAGAGGGGGAAATAACAACAATGGACATCACCTTAGAGGCAATGGTCTGCAGATTCAGGGATTTTGAGGCTTGTTTGCCACAACCTCTTCCTGCACTCCTGAAAGGTTACATGACAGCCTGTCTCTGAAGGCAGTTGGGGGCACCTATCTCTGCAACCACACAACTTGTTAGCCATTACTCATTACAAATTGAAGGTGCAGAGAACAATATCCAGAGGCTATGTCATTTCCTTTATATGCCCAGCACAAATGTCACAAAATAATTTTTATTTTTATTCTACCCACAGAGGAAGGAAGCAGCTCATGAAATCGCAAAGCTGCTAGACAGAGTGATCCTGGAGATCCTAGAAGACCAGCAAGGATCCCTGAGTCTACTTGAGGATCTTTTAGGTTCTGAAGAAAAACTGGGATCTCAGGCCTATTCTGGACCTAGTCCGCATAAATGAGTTTGTAAAACAGGCAACTTTTCAGATGGTCACAGTTCAGATTTTTTCTTCTTCTGATGAAGGATGACTTGATGTGCTTGGTGGACCTGCAAGATGCCTACTATTAATATATAAATAGTAAGGCAGTCTGGGAAGTTCCTGTGCTTTCAGCTGGTAGACAGTCCCTTCCAGTTCAGGGCACTGCCTTTTAGTCTCATCACAGCCCCCAGGTGTTCGCAGCACATCTCAAACTGCAGGGATTTCGGGTTTTCCCATGTCTAGGTGACTGGCTCATAAAAGCTGCCACAAGGAGTCTGTTGATTCTAGCCAGAGACTCCTTGCTCCAGTTATGCTTTCATATAGGGATCATGATCAACCTAGAAAAGCTCAAACTGACACCTATCCAGACAGCAGAATTGATAGGATGCCACCTGGATACTACACTGCAGATAGCCAAACTCCCAGAATCCAGATAAGCTACTCTGGTTTGGGCTCACCAAAATCCACATGGCGAGATCCATCCTATGTCTTTTGGGCTCTGTGGCAGCATCTGTTACCCTTGTTTCTCACACCATATTTCATACGAAGGTGTTAAAGTGGACTCTATGAATACAGTAGTCTGTTCTATACCATCCTATGCACTTTCCATTTAGATTCAGTGGAATCTGCAGACAGCATATTCAGTGGTGGCTAAGTTCTCCTCCTCTCTCTGTCTCTATGTCCCATTGATGTTCGTGTCACACTGCTGCAGTCATTACACTTGGGTTATCCTGCCATCAGGTGGTCCCGTAGTCGGCCTGAGTTCCAAAGTCTTGGTCTGACGTCGGTTGCTGTCGCTTCTTCCCTGACGTCAGTGCGACAGGGGTATATAAGATGCAGCCGACGCCATTTTCTTCAGTCTTTCTTGCCGCGTGGTGCCCGAAGCAACAGCAGTTCACAAGTGCCGGTCGACTCCTGAGATTTTCATTCCGAATCCAGAATCAAAGTCTTTTACAAAGCTAAGTACCCCGTTGGGGAAACTTTTTCTTGCCTCAGACCGATGTCAGTAAAAGTTAATAACTGTATTTCTTGTGGGAAGCAAATACCTCATAAGGATTTCCATTCCTATTGTATCCCATGCCTAGGCCCAGACCACGACATCACAGGTTGTCGGTTTTGTGCTAGGTTTAACAAGCACACTATTAAACGTCGGTTTGATTTTGCCCGACATTATTTTGGCAGAAAATTCAATTGTACCATGCCATCGGAACTACCGACGACCGGAATACACAAAAAGCACAAAGACAAGGACAGGCATCCGAGGCCCAAAACTGACGAAGCCTCTTCTAGGCCAGTCGCCGGTTCTCCGGTTTTCAGCGAGGCGCCTTCACAGCCCCTGACGACCGTATCTTTAGTACCTCAAGCCGCCTCTGACTCCCACGTGGAGATGGCTGGGCCTTCGGATGCACCAGATTTACAGCCTACTGAAACTAACCCTTCAGAGGGATCCAGAGTAGCTGAACAAACCCATAGCTTCAGAGGGTGTTTTCAGACCTACTCAGTTAACCATTAAATCTTCTGCTAAGTCTAAAACTCCTTTAAAAACAAAGAAACAAATTCAACATTCACCAGGACAGGCCTCCATGCCTAAGAAACAAATGCTCAAAATGGCCGAAGACTCGCTCTGATCAGGGGGTCCCATCCCCCTCCTGATAAAAGGCCTAGACAGGATGCAGACTATGACTCATCCGACCAGGTATCCATCTCTTCAGATTCATCCTCACACCTAGGATACTCTTTACCCCCTTATGAGGATTCTGATGCTGAGGAATCAATTCCTTCAGCCTCTCTGCCAGAGGACTACTCCTTTGAGGAAACCTTGCATACCATGAGGGAGCATTTCCATTGGGAGGGCCAGGATTATTCAGAATCCAAGAAAAGGCTCAGAGATTTCCTTTTATTACCTCAACACAGACCCCTTGCTATTCCACCAGTTTTAGATATTGTGGATTATGTGTATACTGAATCTGGTTTAAATCCTGATTCTTTACGTCCTGCTCCAGTTAAGCCTGACAGATACTACAGAGTCCCTGACTCTCACAAATTTCTTTATAAAAGCTCTGCTGCTGACCCTGAAACTATTTCTCAGGGCCCCAAAGGGGTAAAGGCCTCCTCAGCAAAGAATCCAGTCCCCTCTGACAGAGATTCCAGAGCATTAGACAGATGGGGGAAGAAAGTATATACATCTGCAGCTTTAGCAATGCGGGCCTTAAATTGCCAGTTTCACATGCTAAAATATCAACAATATTTGATGTCTCAGTTGAAACAAAAAATACTTCCAAACTCAGATCCTCCTGATTATAAAGAAATTCAGAATTTATTGCATGCAGCTGAACAAGTGGGAAAACATAATTTGCAATGTGGTTTTGATTCATTAGAGGCCTCCTGTAGAGCAGCAGTTACAGGATCTGTCATTAGAAGACATGCTTGGTTAAAAGAACAGATGTTACCAGATCATGTTAAAGCAAAATTATTGGATGCACCTTTGCAGCAGGATGTTTTATTTGGAGTTAAGGCAGAAGAGGTATTAAAGAAAATGGAGGATAAGGCAAAATCTATGCAAATGGTGAAGGATTTCTTACAGGTTCAGCCTCCTGGATTTAGCAGAAATTGGCCAACAAAAAATTGGTCCTTTCCAGTTACAGACAGACCTCAAAGGGGCAGATACAGACGTCCAAGAGGTAGAAGTCAACCACAAGGTCCTTACAGGCCTCGACAATGGGGTGCATCAACCCAGAAAGAAGGGGAAGACAGGCCTCAACCTTACAAAAAACAGCCCCAATGACTTCCCACTATAGCTCCCAAACAGTTCTCTCTTGGCAGCCCCCCTGGGAGGAAAACTGGCACTTTTCTGTCACAATTGGCATATGATCACCAAAGACAAATGGGTTCTCAACATTATATCTCAAGGTTACAGGTTCCACTTTCACACTCTGCCAAGGTTAAAAGGAATGCCAAATCTGCCACCATATCAATGGGCAGAGGCTCAAAGACAAATTACAGCACTCATGGACATGAGAGCTATTGAAAGGTAACCAACACAGGAGCAAGGACAAGGATTTTACTCAAGACTCTTTCTGGTTCCCAGAAAGGACAAAGGCTGGAGGCCCATTCTGGATCTTTCTTCTCTAAACACTTACCTGGATGTTCCAAAATTCGAAATGTTGACACTACAGCAGCTTCTTCCCATGCTGGGCAAGAAAGCTTGGCTCGTAACTTTGGACCTCAAGGAGGCATACCTGCATGTCCCTATCAGACAAAACTGCAGAAGATACCTCAGATTCATAGCTGGTTCAGTGCACTACCTATTCTCTGCACTGCCCTTTGCCTTATCTACTGCACCCAGGGTCTTCACAAAGTGCCTGGCACCAGTAATTGCATTTTGCAGACAGAAAGGAATTCAAATTTATATGTACCTGGATGACTGCCTGATTCATGTAGAGAGCAAGGACATTCTTCTAAAGCATCTGGCGTTTGTAAAAAAGCTATTAAGTTGCCTAGGGTACACAGTAAATGAAAAGAAGTCAAAGCTGGTGCCCTCACAAGAGATAATATTCCTGGGTGCCAGCTTAAATACAACGGCCCCAGATGGCTTATCTCACGCCAGATAAGCAAGGACAACTGACTCAATATTTTCAATTGATGGCAACAAAAACCCAACTCCCTGCAAGAAAAATTCTGCAGGCCTTGGGTTACATGGCATCTTGCATACTACTAATTCTATATGCCAGACTGCATATGAGGAAACTACAATGGTACCTAAAGAGTGTCTGGTCTCAACACTGTCAAAGTTTGGAAACAGTAATACCACTAATTCCTTGCCTTCAACAGGAGTTTCGATGGTGGGCTCAAGCATGTCACCTCAACAAGGGACAGCCTTTCACTCAACCCACAGCCAGGCAAACACTGACAACAGATGCATTGGATTACGCCTGGGGAGTACACATTGCAGGAAAATGTATTCAGGGCAAGTGTCCCACAGAACAAAGGCATCTTCACAGCAATCAAAAAGAGATGCTAGCTTTACAAAATGCCCTTATAGCTTTCAAGGACCTTCTGCATCCAGGACAAGGACCTTCTGCATCCAGGACAACTACTACTAAAGACAGACAACACCACAGTTATGTGGTACATAAACAAGCAAGGGGGTACTCATTCTTATCCCCTCTGCAGACAAGCCATGACCTTGTGGAACACTGCTCTAACCTATCAAGTTCATCTGCAAGCACAATTCCTGCCAGGAGAGAAAAACACACTGGCAGATGACTTAAGCAGAAACATCATGGATCCGCATGAGTGGAAATTACATCCACAAATATTCAGAATGATAATACAAAAATGGTGGATCCCAGACATAGATCTGTTTGCATCCGCAATGAACTGCCAGCTACAGAAATTCTGCACAAGGACTTACCACCCACAAGCATGGAAAGTGGATGCCCTCTCATTCAGCTGGAAAAATCTACAAGTATATGCTTTCCCACCACTACCTCTCCTTCCAAAGGTACTCATAAAAGCCAGGCAAGAAAAGCCAAGGATGATCCTGATTGCCCCAGACTGGTCACGCCAGCACTGGTATCCAATCTTAAAGAACTTCGCACAAGGTCCACCCGGGATTTTACCACAAATTCCACATCTTCTGACTCGGCACAGCAATCAGATACTTCACAGCCAGTTAAAGACTTTAAACCTGGCTGCATGGCAGATTCCTTAGTCAGGCAAGCAATGCCTCTGTCCAAAGCTGTTATGGATGTCATTCTGGAGGCCAGAAGGCCTAGCACCAGAAAAGCCTATTCGGATAAATGGAAGAGATTCTGTGCCTGGAACCAGGCTCACAGCCTTGACCCTCTTGTCCCAAATATTCCTCAGATACTACAATATTTAACTGAGATGCTGGACAAAGGCCTCTCCTTTTCATCCATCAAGATCCACGCCTCAGCCATCTCTACTCATTACAACACGGACCCACCTATTTTTTCTAATCCCTTGCTAAAACAGTACCTCAGAGGGGCTAAAAACATAAGACCGCCCCGTAGAGCACCAGCTCCAACTTGGGACTTCAACTTTGTGTTGGAAAAATTAACTTTACCTCCTTTTGAGCCAGCAAACTCGGCAGACTTAAAATATGTCTCTTGGAAAACTGCTCTGCTCCTGGCAATAACCTCAGCACGAAGAGTTTCAGAATTACAGGCACTAATGGCAGTGGAACCTTTCATCATTTTCCACCAAGACAGGGTGTCTTTAAGAACAAACCCTACTTTTATGACAAAGGTGGTATCAAGTGTGGCTCTAAACCAAACTATTCACTTGCCGACTTTTTATCCAAACCCACAGAATAAAGGGGAAGAGACATCTGCATTCTTTGGACATACACAGGCAGTTACGCTTCTACTTGGACAAAACCAAAGCTTTCAGGAAAACTGAGCAATTGTTTGTAGCATATGCTGCAGGAGCACAGGGAAAAGCCATTTCAAAACAGACCATTTCAAAATGGATAGAACACTGTGTACGTTTCTACTATACACACCATGGGAAAACTGTACCTAACAGCAATAGGTCTCACTCCACCAGGGCAACAGCCACTTCAGCTGCCTACCTCAGAGGAGTACCTACCAAAGAGATTTTGGAAGCAGCAACTTGGAGTTCAGTACATACCTTCACCAAGCATTACCATCTGCCTCTTTACTCTAAATCCAGAGCTGGCTTTGCCACTGCAGTGCTGCAGGGCCTTATAGCTACCCCTAATGCCTTATAGAACCAGCCACCCTACCTCAGCTTTGGGATTCTACCCAAGTTTAATGACTGCAGCAGTGTAACACGATGAACATATAGTGCAGTTTTGTACCTACCATAAATGTAGATGTTCAAGTGTATACACTGCTGCAGTCCAGGTTACCCTCCCTCCTTCCCCTCTTACTTGCTGGTACGTACCTAAGTCTTCTATCCTTCACTACCTATGGGGAGTATTTGCTGGTAACTGAAAGTTTTTGATTGCTTTTCATATGTATGTTTTATTAGCAATTTGCATTGCCAACCTTTTTGGGGGCACCTGACATCTGGGGCAAGAAAAACTGAAGAAAATGGCATCTGCTGCATCTTATATATACCTGTCGCATTGATGTCGGGGAAGAAGCGACAGCAACCAACACCGGACCAAGACTTTGGAACTCAGGCCGACTGTGCGGGACCGCCTGACGGCAGGATAACCCAAGTGTAATGACTGCAGCAGTGTATACACTCGAACATCTACATTTATGGTAGGTACAAAACTGTACTTTCTTACAGTTCAAAGCAATGGGGTGCCTCTACCTCCAAATCTGGAGGAAACAAAGCACAATCCTACAGTAAGCAGTCTCAATGACTTCCCTCTACCATCACCAAGCACTTCTGTTAGCAGCCCCCTTGGGGGGAAAATTAGCACTTCATGCTCAAAATTGGCAGTTAATTACCCAGAACAAGTGGGTATTAAACATAGTATCCCAGGGGTACATATTTCATTTCCATACTTTGCCAATTCCAAACGGTTGGCCAGATCTGCCACAAAATCAATGGGCAGAGGCTCAGAAAAAAGTTACATCCCTCATGGATATGGGGGCTATTCAACCAGAACAGGAAAAAGGACAAGGTTTTTATTCAACTGCTCCTGGTACCCAGAAAAGACAATGTGTGGCGTCCAATACTGGACTTATTGATTTTGAACACATTCTTGGACATTCCAAAATTCAAAATGCTGACTTTACAACAGCTACTGTGCATGCTGGGCAAGAAAGCTTGGTTAGTAACTCTAGACTTGAGGCATACCCGCATATCCCAATAAGGGAATTGTGCAGAAGATACCTTCGCTTCAAGGCAGGTTTTATGCATTACCAATTCCCTGCACTGCCCTTTGGCTTATCTACTGTGCCCAGGGTCTTTACAAAGTACTTGGTACCAATAATTGCATTTTTCAGACAAAGAAGCATGCAAATCTATCCTTACTTGGACTACTGTCTCATTCAAGCAGAAAACAAGGACATTCTGCTTCAACATCTGGCGTTTGTAAAAAGGCTTCTAACATGCCTAGGGTACACAATAAACGAAAAGAAATCTCAACTGGTACCCTTTCAAAAGATTACATTCCTGGGTGCAAGCTTGAATACAACTGCCCAGGTGGCTTACCTTATGCCAGACAAACAAAGGCAACTGACTATATACTTCAAACAGATGGCAACAGAAACCCAGTTATCTACAAGACAAATTCTGCAGGCTTTGGGGTTCATGGCATCCTGCATTCTACTAATTCCATATGCAAGACTGCATATGAGGAAACTTCAGTGGTATCTAGTTTATGGAGTCAACATTGTCACAGTCTGGAAACAATGATTCCTCTCATTCCCTGCCTTCAACAGGCGTTTCTTTGGTGGGCAGAGACATGTCACCAAAACACGGGATGGTCTTTCACTCTACCCCCTGCCATCCAAACCCTAACTACAGATGCATCAGACTATGCTTGGGGGGCCCACCTGGCGGGGAGATGCATTTAGGGCACATGGAACCCAAAACAAATGCATCTGCATATGAACCAGAAAGGGATGCTAGCTGTTGAGAATGCCGTGACAGCCTTCAAGGATTTACTTCAGACAGGACAACTACTGATAAAGACGGACAACACCACTGTTATGTGGTACATAAACAAGCAGGGGGGGTACACATTCCTACCCCCTTTGCAGACTAGCCATGGCGTTGTGGGACACAGCCTTGACTTACCAAGTACATCTTCAAGCACAATTCCTGCCAGGAAAACAAAATACACAAAAAAACGACCTAAGCATAAATCTTATGGACCCTCACGAGTGGAAACTAGATCCACAAGTCTTCAACATGGTAACACAGAAATGGGGGAGCCCAGACATAGATCTATTTGCCTCTCCCCAAAATTATCAACTGGGCAAATTCTGCACAAGGACTTATCACAGACAAGCATGGAAAGTGGATGCCCTATCCTTCAGTTGGAAAAACCTATCAGTCTATGCCTTTCCTCCTCTGCCCCTTATCTCCATGGTCTTACTAAAGGTCAGACAGGAAAAAACAAAAATGATCCTAATTGCCCCGGACTGGCCTCGCCAACACTGGTACCCAATTCTAAGGAATATGTCTCAATTCCCTCCTTGGTACTTGCCTCAAATACCTCATCTACTGTCTCAGCAGAGCAATCAAATTCTGCACACTCAGCTCCAAACTCTGAACCTGGCAGCATGGCTGATAATTATTCAAACAACACCTCTCAGTAAATCTGTGATGGATGTCATTTTGGAAGCCAGAAGGTCTAGTACTAGAAAATCTTATGCTGATAAATGGAAGAGGTTCTGTGCTTGGAAACCAAGCGCAATAACGGACACAGCAAAACCAAATATTCTCAGATTTTACAATACTTGACTGAGATGCTTGACAAGGGCCTATCTTTTTCTTCAATAAAATCGAAGCCTCTTCCATCTTGGCTCATTACAACATGGAGCCTTCCATCTTTTCTCATCCTCTGCTTTAAGGCCTCCCAGAAGATCACCAACTCCTGCATGGGAACCTCAATTTTGTGCTGGAAAAACTCACCCTGCCTCCTTTTGAACCAGCAGCTACTGCGGATATAAAGTTTTTTATCATGGAAAACAGCTTTCATTTTGGCAATCACTTCAGCAAGAAGGGTTTCAGAACTTCAGGCCCTCATGGCTGTGGAGCCTTTTATTACATTTTACCCGGACAGGGTGTCCCTCAGGACCAATCATTCCTTTATGCCTAAGGTGGTATCCAGTGTGGCTCTTAACCAAACTATTCACCTGCCAACATTTTACCCAAATCCGCAGAACAAGGGGAAGTGGATTTTGCATTCATTGGGCGTACACAGACAACTAAGATTTTTACTTAAACAGGACCAAATCTCTAAGAAAGTCTGAGCAACTATTGGTGGCATTTGCTGTAGGATCAGAGGGGAAGGCTATAGCAGACTATTTCTAAGTGGCTAAGCCGCTGCATTACTTTCTGCCACTTGCATCATGGTAAACCGGTGCCCAGGGGAATCAGGTCACATTCCACCAGGGCTGCATCTACCTTTCTCAGTGGAGTTCCAACCAAAGACATTCTAGAAGCTGCTACTTGGAGCTCTGTTCATACTTTTGCCTCTCTTCTCTAAGTCCAGGGCAGGCTTTGCCACTGCAGTTCTACAGGGACTTATAGCTACTCCTAATGCTATTTAGTTCCATCCTCCCATCCATAGCTTGGGGATTCTACCCAAATGTAATGACTGCAACAGTGAAACACGAAGAACATAGTACAGTTGTGTACACTTACCATAAATGTAGATGTTCAAATGTATTCACTGTTGCAGTCCGGGTTACCCACCTGCCATCCCCCTTTTTTTTCTAGAACCTCTCTTTCCTTCACTATATTCTACAGCCTTTGTGGTGTATTTGCTTTTAGATGAAGGTAAAGTTTATGTTGCTAAAAGTGCATCTACATATATATTGCTGTTTATTTATATATATATATATATATATATATATATATATATGTATATAAAATTTTTCTCCCCATTTGAGGGGCACCTGACATCTGGGGCAAGAAAAACTGAATAAAATGGTGTCGGCTGCATGATGTTCTTCATCTCACATTGCTGCAGTCCTTACACTTGGGTAGTCCGCTGTCCTCGGTCGGCCCGAATATCAAAGTATAAGGCTGACGTCGGTCAAGGCGCATTTGACTGACATCAGGACGTCAGGGTACAAATGCGCATGACCGACGTCATATCCTCAGTCTTTTTTGCCGCATGGTCCGATGCAGAAGCAGCATTGCAAGTGCCGGTTGACGTTCTGAGATTTTTCGATTTCGAAGTTTCAGACCGAGTTCAAAGTTGGCTAAGTACCCCGTTGGGGAATATTTTAGTTTTTCTTGCCTCAGTGATTTACCGGATGTCAGAAAAAGTCAATAATTGCATTTCTTGTGGGAAACAGATACCGCATAGAGATTATCATACTTTGTGTATTCCTTGCTTAGGGCCTGAGCACGACGTTGTTGGCTGTCGCTCTTGTGCTAGATTCAATAAACGCACTATAAAGAGAAGGTTGGATTGTGCCAGGTTAGTCTTTGGGAAGCGGTGCAATTATAAAATGCCGTCGGATGCTCCGACGCCTGCTTCTTCGAAGAAGCGCAAGGACAAAGCAGTTAAGCCTAGGCTAGAAGAACCGTCTGTACCGGACGCCGGTTCTTTCGAGGTGTCGGTGGAGCCGGTGGCTCCACCGGAGGTTTCTTTGGGTTCTCAGGGAGTGACTTTATTATTGCAAGATGTGGCCTCTCAGGAGGCAGGTCAGGCTGAAGGGGCTTCTCAGGTTACTATACTCTCCTCCCTTCCTAGGGTGGCTAGGCCCTCTCCTTCTGTTTCCAAGGCTTCTCCCAGAGGCAGGCCAGGTTCAGCTTCAGTTGGTGTCACCCCTAGTTCTTCTGGAACTGTACCCAAGAAGCATATGCTTAAAATGGCAGAAGATTTGATTTCTTTGATTAGGGGTTCTTTGCCCCCTCCTGATAAGAGACCTAGGGTGGAGCCTGAGCCTGGGAGTTTTGAGCAGGCTTCGGATGTTTCAGAGTCTTCTGAAGACTTGCAGGAGTATTCTCCTTATTCTGATTCTGATGTGGATGATTCTACTCCTTCTGCTTCTCCTCCTGAGGATTTTTCTTTTTCAGAAACTCTTCATTCTATGAGGGAGCATTTTAAGTGGGAAGGTCAGGACTTCTCTGATTCCAGGAAAAGGCTTAGAGAATTTTTGTTTCTACCCCAGCATAGGCCTTTGGCTATACCTCCTGTTTTAGATGTGGTGGAAGATGTTTTTGCAGAGGCTTCTCTTAATCCTGATTCTTTGCCTCCTGCTCCTGTTAAACCGGATAGATATTACAGGGTGCCTGAAGCTCATAAGTATCTTTTAAGAGTCCTAGGGCAGACCCAGAAACTGTTAGTCAGGGGCCTAAAGGTGTTAAGGCTTCTGTTGTCAAGAATCCTGTTCCCTCAGACAAAGAGGCCAAGGCTTTGGATAGATGGGGAAAGAAAGTTTATACTTCTTCCACTCTAGCTATGAGGGCTTTGAATTGCCAGTTTCACATGTTAAAATACCAAAACTATCTCCTTTCACAATTGAAGTCTAAGGTTGATGCTCTGGCGGAAGGTATTGATTGTAAAGAGTTGCAAGATTTAGTACATGTTTCTGAACAGGTGGGTAAGCATTCTTTGCAATGTGGTTTTGATGCTGTACAGGCCTCGTCTAGGGTGGCTGCCACTGGGTCAGTTCTTCAGGCACGCCTGGCTGAGGGATCAGAATTTATCTGACCATGTTAAATCACGGATTTTAGATGCTCCTTTACAATCTGATGTGTTGTTTGGTTCTCCTGTTGAGACAGTCTTAAAGAAAATGGAAGACAAGGCTAAGTCTATGCAGACTGTTAAAGATTTTTGCAGGTTCAGCCTCCAAGTTTAGTAGAAATTGGCCTACTAAGGGGTGGACGTATCCTTCTTATGATTCCCAGTCTAGGGGTAGATCTAGGCGTGGCAGGGGCAGAGCTCAGGGCTCTTTCAGGCCTAGAACAGGAGTTCTCCTGCACAGTCTTCAGGTGAGGGCAGGGGTCAGTCCTTTCGTAAACAGACCCAATGACCTACCTTTTCAGCTGCCAGAGCCTTCTCGTCTGGCAGCACCTTTGGGAGGAAGGTTGGCACTTTTCAAAGAAAATTGGAGTTTAATTACCCAAGACAGATGGGTATTGGATATCATACACCACGGTTACCGGTTTTATTTCCATACCTTGCCTCCTTTCAAAGGCATGCCAGACGTTCCTCCTCCACAAAGAATAGAGGCTCACAAGCAAATTTCTCTGTTACTCCAAATAGGGGCCATTCAGCCGGTCCCTATGCCAGAAGTGGGCCTAGGATTTTATTCTCGCCTGTTCCTAGTACCAAAGAAAGGGAACACGTGGAGACCAATTTTGGACTTATCTATCCTCAACACTTATCTGGACATTCCCAAGTTCAAAATGTTGACGTTACAACAGCTTTTACCTCTGCTGGGCAAAGATCATTGGATGGTGACTTTAGATCTCAAGGAGGCTTATCTTCATGTTCCTATCAGACTCAGTTGCAGGAAGTATCTGCGTTTTCGAGCTGGGACTTCTCATTATCAGTTCTCTGCATTGCCCTTTGGCTTATCTACTGCGCCCAGAGTGTTCACGAAGGTTCTGGCTCCAGTGATAGCTTTCCTCAGGTTAAAAGGAATACAGATTTATCCATATTTGGACGATTGCCTGATTCTGGCTCAAGAAAGGGACGAGCTTCTTCATCATTTGGGTTATGTGATAGCAGTGCTAAGATGCCTAGGGTATTCTGTGAACGAAATAAAGTCCAGTCTAGTACCCTCTCAAGACATGTGCTTTCTGGGTGTGAGACTGAATACAGCATCCCAGATGGCCTTTTGACCCCGGACAAACAAAAGAATCTTTCCATTTACTTTCATCAGTTGTCTCATCAGTCCGGCTGACTGCAAGGACAGTCCTTCAAGCCTTAGGGTTCATGGCATCTTGTATTCTGGTGCTTCCCAATGGCAAACTGCATATGAGGAAGCTACAATGGTATCTCAAAGATGTATGGACACAGCACTGCCAGGATTTGGACACTGTCATTCAAATAATACCTTGCATTCAAAAGGAATTTTTGTGGTGGGCTCAGGAATGTCACCTAAACAAGGGACTCTCTGTGACCCGGCCAGAGGCGAGTCAGATTCTAACGACAGATGCCTCAGACAAAGCTTGGGGAGCTCATCTGAATGGAAAGTGGATACAAGACAAGTGGCCTGCCAGACTACAACATCTACATATCAACTTGAAAGAGATGTTAGCAGTCCAGTTTGCATTAATAGCCTTCAAGGATTTACTTCTTCCAGGGCAGGTATTGATTCTAACAGACAACACAACTGTCATGTGGTACATCAACAAGCAAGGCGGAACACATTCTTATCCTCTATGCAGGCAAGCAATGATTTTGTGGGAGACTGCTCTCAGTTTACAGCTGAATCTTCAGGCAAGGTTTCTGCCGGGAGCACAGAACTCCTTAGCAGATGTGTTGAGCAGACAGATTATGGATCCCCACGAGTGGAAATTGGATCCTCATGTATTTTGGAAATTGACAGTGTCATGGGGAACTCCAGACATAGATCTGTTCGCTTCCCCTCTAAACCACCAGCTGCCAAAGTTTTGCACAAAAAGGTTTCATCCCACAGCTTGGAAAGTGGATGCTCTTTCTTTCAATTGGAGCAATCTTCATGTGTATGCCTTTCCGCCTCTGCCTCTCCTCCCAAAGGTACTACTAAAGGCCAGACAAGACAAGCCAAGGATGATTTTGATAGCTCCGGATTGGCCTCGACAGCATTGGTACCCATTACTGAGGAGCCTGGTACGGAAGCCTCCATGGCCTTTGCCTTCGATTCCACACCTGTTGTCTCAGGAGGACAGTCATTTGCTCAACGTCAAGCTTCACTCTCTGCACCTAACAGCCTGGCATATTCTGTTTTGAACCATTGTGGGCCTCCACTTCCACAACAAGTTTTGAATGTTATTTTGGAAGCCAGAAGGCCTAGTACAAGGAAAGTGTACATGACAAATGGAAGAGATTTTTATTTTGGAGTGCAGCAAAGGATTTTGATGTTTCTGGGCCTAATTTAAGTGTGGCTCTTCAATATCTTACTGAGTTACTGGACAAAGGTTTGTCCTTCTCTTCTATTAAAGTTCATGCTGCAGCAATTTCGCTCACTATGATTGTGACCCACCATTGTTTTCTCATCCTTTGTTCAAGCAATTTCTTAGAGGGGCAAAGAATATAAGACCCCACGAAGAGCTCCTACTCCTGCTTGGGATCTCAATTTTGTGTTGGAGAAACTCACTCTACAACCTTTTGAGCCTGCAGCTACTGCTGAATTAAAGTTTTATCATGGAAGACTGCTTTTTTGTTGGCTATTACCTCTGCAAGAAGGGTTTCTGAGTTGCAGGCCCTTATGGCAGTTGAGCCTTTCTTAATTTTCCATAAGGATAGGGTATCTTTACGTACTAATCCTTCCTTTATGCCTAAAGTGGTTTCTAGTGTGGCTTTAAACCAAACTATTCATTTGCCTATCTTTTATGCAAATCCCCAAAATAAAGGGGAAAAGATTTTGCACACTTTAGATGTACACAGGCAGTTGCGTTATTATTTGGACAAAACTAAAGGGTTCAGGCAGTCTCAGCAGTTATTTGTTTCTTTTGCTTTGAGTTCTCAGGGCAAGCCTGTGTCAAAACAAACTATTTCTAAGTGGATTGGGTTTTGCATTGCTTTCTGTTATTCCCATCATGGCAAGGAAGTTCCAGCTGGGATTAGGCCTCATTCCACTAGGGCTACTGCCACTTCAACAGCCTTTTGAGAGGGTGGCAACTAAGGATATTTTGGAGGCAGCTACTTGGAGTTCAGTGCATACTTTTTCCAGGCATTATCACCTACCACTTTACTCTAAATCCAGGGCTGGTTTTGCCACTGCTGTTTTGCAGGGCATTTTAGCAGCTCCTGCTTCCTTATGATTTGGCCATCCTCCCTTTCCTCTGCTTTGGGATTCTACCCAAGTGTAAGGACTGCAGCAATGTGAGATGAAGAACATAGTACAGTTTTGTACCTACCATAAATGTAGATGTTCGAAGATCCACATTGCTGCAGTCCAATTTACCCTCCCTCCTTCCCCTCTGTTGTTAGAGGCGGTTGTGTGGGTTGGGTGGTCAATTGGGTGTATATTGTCTATTGTATATATTGTACATATTGTTAGGGCTTGGATGGTTGGTTGTTGGTTTGCTGTCTTTTGGTTTTTGACCTTTATTTTTAGGGTCTTCTGACATCTGGGGCAAGAAAAGACTGAGGATATGACGTCGGTCATGCGCATTTGTACCCTGACGTCCTGATGTCAGTCAAATGCGCCTTGACCGACGTCAGCCTTATACTTTGATATTCGGGCCGACCGAGGACAGCGGACTACCCAAGTGTAAGGACTGCAGCAATGTGGATCTTCGAACATCTACATTTATGGTAGGTACAAAACTGTACTTTTTATACCCCTGACGACCTGACGTCATGGAAGAGGAGACAGCAACCAATGCAGGACCCAAGACTTTAATATTCAGGCTGACTGAGGGCAACCTGCCAGCAGATTACCCAAATATAATGACTGCAACAGTGAATACACTCGAACATCTACATTTATGGTAAGTGTACACAACTGTACTTTTCTTGTCATTTATAATATTAGTAACAAAGTTGTCAGACATGTTAAAGTATGTAAAGACAACTAGCTGTTTCTGACTGTGGTTAGTAGTGGCGGTTGTATAACTGGGCTAATAGTCTAGGTGTGGGGGTAAGGGGGGATAAACTCAGTAAACTAGGTAACAATCCCTGTGTCACTCGATGGGTTGCCAACTGGCTTACTGACAGAACCCAGACTGTAAAAGTAGCCGACTCCAAATCCAGCTCCAGACAAGTGACAAGTGGAGTACCTCAGGTTTCACTCCTGGGACCACTCTTGTTTGGCATCTACTTCTCTGAAGTACAGGCCAACACTAAGGGACTCTGGCTAACAAAGTTTGCAGATGAATGCAAACTGGGAGCCATTATTGAATTCCCAAATTATGTGGATATTCTACAAAAGGGCCTTACAGAAACAGATGCCTGGTGCCAGAGCCATGGGCTCAAGCTTAATGCCAAGAAATGTATAGTTATCCCCTTTGGAAAAAAAACATGTACCCATGAATTACTACATAGGTGGCAGTACACTAAACATCGAAAGTGTGATGAGAGACTTAGGGACACAGGTGGACAGTGGTCTCACTTTCGATAACCACATTGCTACAACAGTCAGGAAATCCTTCTGTGTGGCACACCTCATCACTAAGGGCTTTTCATCCAGAAAAAAGGAGGTCATTGTCCCACTGTACTCATCCCTCCCTATTATAAAGTATAATGCCCCATTTGGTATGTACCTTACAAGACAGCTGGAAAGGCCACAGAAATACCTCACTAAAAGAATCACAGGCTTAAAGCAGATGCCATATGCTGACTGTCTAAGAAAACTCCAGCTATACTCTGTGGCATATCGTCTACTCAGAGGCGATCTCTGCTTAATATACAAGGCCATGTCAAACCCTGAGCTGTTGGACATGCTCCACTTCAAGAAATCCCAATCCCGCAGAGCCACATGCTCCAGGGATCTAAACCTAGTCATCATAGTGAACAAAACATTCTGGAGGGATAGGTTCCTGACTCAGAGACTCCCCATACTCTGGAATGGATTCCCCATACATGTCAAGCAGAGCGCCTCCTTGGCCCTCTTCAAAAGGAACCTTGATGATTGGATGGGAGCTAGGAAATTCACCCTGGGGATCATGTCAGTCACCCTGCTAGACAGGGGTCCAGAGAAGTAAATATTGTGAGAAGAAATATCCAGGGAATTGTTATGGCTAGGCTTGTATAGGCCCTAGGGCCGATAGTCTAATACCAACCTATGAACCTATGCAGAGGTCCTTTAAGTTTACATTTACCAACGCCCCCCTTGATGGATCCTCGTTGTTTGGACCCAAGGTAAAGGACAGACTCACCAGGTGTGAACAGGAAGGGAAAACCCTGTCTGATGTGGGAGTCTGTTTTTCCGTTCCTTCTAGACCCTGTCCCACAGGACAGAGGGGTGGAAAGATGTGGTTCAAGAAATCGCAGAGGTTTTTCCAGGATGCACAGGGTGATTCCTTCTCTAGAGGCAGAGGAGGAGGAAATAACGGTAGATGTCACCCTAGAGGCAGGGGAGGCCCGCAGAACCAGGGAGACCGTGATTCCTTTTGTGGTCGTCCCTACCAGCGCTCCTTAAAGAAGGCCCGACTGTGCATCTCTGGAGCCAGTCGGGGGATGTATATCCTTATGCCCAGATGCCTGGCGCAGTATCACTCAAGACAAGTGGGGTACGAAGGATAATTACCAGAGGATACTATATTCCCTTCTCCTTCCCCCTTCCTCGGATCTGAAGAATCCTGGATGTTCCACTCAATCAAGGGGTTCAGCAACTCCAGAAATTCAAAAGTTGCTCGAAAAGAGAGTCATCCAACTCGTCTATGCAGACCAAGTTGGATTAGGGATTTACTCCAGATTTCTTTGGTGCCAGAATGAACAGGGGACTTGAGACCCATCTTGGATCTCAACACGTTGAACCAATCTGTAGAGAACTGCAAGATGTTCATCGTGTTTCACTGTTGCAGTCATCACAGTTGGGTAATCCTGCTCTCAGGCTACCTGCAGTCAGCCCGAGTTCCAAAGTCTAGGTCCGGCGTCGGTTGCTGCCGCCTCCTCCCTGACGTCAGTGCGCCAGGGGAATAAAAGATGCAGCCGACGCCATTTTCTTCAGTCTTTCTTGCCGAGCAGTGCCCAAAGCAAAAGGAGTTTGCAAGTGCCGGTTGACCGACTCCTGAGATTTTCGAATTTGAATTTCAAATCCAAAGTCTTCATTAAAGCTAAGTACCCATTGGGGAAACTTTTTTCTTGCTCCAGACCGATGTCAGAAAAAGTTAATTGCATTTCTTGTGGGAAGCAAATACCTCATAAGGATTTTCATTCTTACTGTATTCCTTCCCTAGGCCCTGACCACGACGTTGCTAGTAGTCAGTTTTGTGCTAGATTTAACCAACATACTATTGAGCGTCGGTACAATTTTGCATTTCATTACTTTGGTAGAAGATTCAATTATATAATGCCTTTGGGACAGCCGACTACCGGAGTTTATAAAAAGTGCAAAGAAAAAGAAAAGGACAGGCATCCGAGGTCCAAAACCGATGACGAGGCTTCCGCTAGGCCTGTCACCGGTTCTCAGTGAGGTGCTTTCGCAGCCCCTGACGCCCGCTACCTCAGAGCCACAGGCCGCTTCCGACTCCCACGTGGAGCTGACTAGGCCGCTAGAAACTCAAGGTATTGGACACTCGGAAACTATTCCCTCAGATGGGTCCGGAGCCGCTGAGCAGGCATCAGCTTCTGAGGGTGTTTTCAGGCCTACTCAGTTATATGTGAAACCAACTTCATCTTCAAAGGCAAAGACTAAAGCAGCTCTAAAGACAAAGAAACAAGTACAGCATTCTCCAGGACAGGCCATCATGCCTAAAAAACAGATGCTTAAAATGGCCGAAGACCTAATTACTTTGATCAGGGGTTCCCATCCCCCTCCTGATAAGAGGCCTAGGCAAGAGATAGAATATGAATCTTCAGATCAGGTTTCCATTTCCTCTGATTCCTCTTCTGAACAGGAATATTCTCTTCCTCCCTATGAAGATTCTGATGCTGAAGAATCTATCCCTTCAGCCTCTCCTCCTGAGGGTTATTCTTTTGGGGAGACCCTGCATACTATGAGGGAGCATTTCCAGTGGGAGAGCCAAGATTACTCAGAATCCAAGAAAAGGCTTAGAGACTTCCTTTTGTTACCTCAGCACATGCCCCTTGCTATTCCTCCTGTTTTAGACATTGTAGATGATGTATTTTCAGAGTCCGGTCTGTCTCCTGACTCTTTACCACCAGCTCCTGTTAAGCCAGACAGAGATACTACAGGGTTCCTGATTCACATAAATTTGTTTATAAAAACTCTGCTGCTGACCCAGAAACTATCTCTCAGGGTTCCAAAGGAGTCAAGGCTTCCTCTGCAAAAAACCCTATCCCCACTGATAGGGATTCAAGGGCCCTGGACAGATGGGGGAAAAAGATTTATACTTCTGCTACCTTGGCTGTTAAGAGCTTTAAATTGCCAGTTTCATATGCTTAAATATCAGCAATATCTTATGTCACTGCTTAAACAGAAAATGTTGACAAATTCAGAATGTGCAGAAAACAAAGAATTGCAGGATTTATTGCATGCAGCTGA
The DNA here is from genome assembly GCF_019279795.1 of Protopterus annectens. Taxonomy (NCBI): domain Eukaryota; kingdom Metazoa; phylum Chordata; order Ceratodontiformes; family Protopteridae; genus Protopterus; species Protopterus annectens. The sequence continues at coordinate 602,295,606 of NC_056741.1, read as the reverse complement.
ACAAGTGGAAAAGCATACTTTGCAATGTGGTTTCGTTTCTCTAGAGGCCTCCTGCAGGGCCGCTGTTACAGGTTCTGTCATTAGGAGGCATGCCTGGTTAAAATAACAGAATCTGCCTGATCATGTTAAAGCAAAACTATTAGATACTGCAGAAGAGGTGTTGAAGAAAATGGAGGACAAAGCTAAATCTATGCAAACAGTCAAGGATTTTTTGCAGGTACAGCCTCCCAGATTTAGCAGGAACTGGCCTACAAAGAATTGGTCCTTTCCAGTGTCAGACAGGCCACAAAGAGGCAGATGCAGACGCCCCAGAGGCAGATCACAGCCCCAAGGCTCATACAGGCCTAAACAATGGGGTGCTTCTACCTCCAAAACCGGGGAGGAAAAATCACAGCCATACAGGAAACAATCTCAATGACTTTCCCCTGCCAGCACCAAGCACTTATCTTCTGGCAGCTCCTTTGTGGGGAAAACTAGCACTTTTTTCACAAAATTGGCACAGGTCACCCAGGATAAATGGGTCTTAAATATCGTATCACAAGGCTACAGGTTTCACTTTTGCACCCTGCCAAGGCCAAACGGTATGCCAGACCTGCCACGCAATCAATGGGCAGAGGCACAAAAACAAGTTTCATCCCTCATGGACATGAGAGACATTCATCAAGTACCACAGCAAGAGCAGGGACTAGGATTTTACTCAAGGGTTTTTCTTGGTTCCCAGAAAGGACAAAGGCTGGAGACCAATACTGGACCTGTCTATCCTAAACACATTCCTGGATATTCCAAAATTAAAAATTTTAACTCTGCAGCAGCTTCTGCCCATGCTGGACAAGAAGGCTTGGCTTGGGACTTTAGACCCAAAAGAGGCATACCTGCATGTCCCAATCAGACAATCATGCATAAGATAGCTCAGATTTATAGCTGGCTCAGTGCACTACCAATTCCCTGCACTGCCCTTTGGCTTATCTACTGCACCCAGGGTCTTCACAAAATGCCAGGAACCAGTAATTGCATTTTGCAGACAAAGAGGAATAAAAATATATCCTTACTTGGACGACTGCCTTATTCAAACAGAGAACAAGGACATTCTACTACAGCACCTGGCATTTGTAAAAAGATTACTAACCGGTCTAGGGTACACAGTAAACGAAAAGAAATCAAAACTTGTACCCTCTCAAGAGATAATATTCCTGGGTGCTTGCTTAAATACAACTGCCCAGATGGCTTATCTCACGCCAGACAAACACAGACAACTGACTACTTATTTCAAAATGTTGGCAACAAAGACCCAGTTATCTGCAAGAAAAATTCTGCAGGCTTTGGGCTTCATGGCATCCTGCATTCTGCTAATTCCATATGCAAGACAGCATATGAGGAAACTTTAGTGGTATCTAAAAAGTGTTTGGACTCAACATTGTCACAGCCTGGAAACAATAATTACCCTCATTCCCTGCCTGCAACAGGAGTTTCGATGGTGGAAAAAAGCCTGTCACCACAACATGGGACAGCCATTCACCTTACCCACAGCCAGGCAGACACTGACAACAGATGCATCAGATTATGCCTGGGGGGGCCATATGGCAGGAAGATGTATTCAGGGCACATGGTCCGCAAGTCAGATGCATCTACTTATCAATCAGAAAGAGGTGCTAGCTGTTCAGAATGCCCTGACAGCCTTCAAGGATCTACTTCATCCAGGACAACTACTGATAAAGACGGACAATACTACAGTCATGTGGTACATAAACAAGCAGGGAGGCACACATTCCTACCCCCTCTGCAGACTAGCCATGAACTTGTGGGACACAGCATTGACTTACCAAGTACATCTGCAAGCACAGTTCCTGCCAGGAAGGACAAATACTCTGGCAGACAAACTAAGCAGAAACCTAATGGATCCCCACAAGTGGAAATTGGATCCACAAGTCTTCAGCATGATAACAAGGAACTGCGTATGCCCGGACATAGACCTATTTGCCTCCCCTCACAACTGCCAACTACAGAGATTCTGCACAAGGACTTGTCACAAGCAAGCATGGAAAGTGGATGCTCTGTCTTTCAGATGGAAAAACCTAACAGTATATGCCTTTCCTCCTCTGCCTCTCCTCCCCAAGGTACTCCTCAAGGTCAGACAAGAGAAGCCAACAATGATACTGATTGCCCCAGACTGGCCCCGCCAGCACTGGTACCCAATCCTAAAGAGCTTGTCTCAATGCCCAACTTGGACATTACCACAAATTTCTCACTTATTGACCCAACAAGGCAGTCAAGATACTGCACAGCCAACTCAGGACCTTAAACCTGGCAGCATGGCGGATAATGTAGCCATTCAAGACGCATCTCTCTCTAAAGCAGTGATGGATGTTATTTTGGAGGCCAGGAGGCCTAGCACCAGAAAATCTTATGCAGAAAAATGGAAGAGATTCTGCGCTTGGAACCAGGCACAAGGCATTGACACGATTGTTCCAAATATTCCTCATATTTTGCAATACTTAACTGAGATGCTGGATAAAGGCCTTTCCTTTTCATCAAAATTCATGCCTCTGCCATTTCAGAGGTGGGGACTCTGACAATGAGTTAGCCTCTGTTGAATTAAAATGGATTTTGAGATTCAGTGCACACTTACCTCCAGGTTTGAATAATTATGTATCCATCAAGCCAGTTCTTGAACGTAAAGGCTCATAAATATGTTTTTATATATACATATTCATTAATTTTGTCCTTTCAGGATGACTATTAATTTTACATGAAGGGTCTTTTCAAATAAAATTTCTTAGTTCTTAGTTTTTGTTTTATTATATATTTATGTAATAATTTATATGTCAATGTCTATTTTGTTGAAGGCTCATATAGATTATAGTAATATATAGTATAGTCAGATTACATTTTGTGATATTATTTATCATGTGTTGATATCGGTGTCATAGCAATGCATTTTTCAAGATGTACCTTAATGATTTGTACAAGCATATTCACAATATATGCATTTAGTTTTCTGCATAACAGACGACAGTTTGTCTTTATTTAGAGTTGTGTTTTTGTTAATTTGCTTTTAGTATTTGATTACCCATCTTATTTAATTTGTTTGCATACACACTATCGGTAATCTTATTTAATGTGGCAGTGTGTGTTTAAGTTATGTAATGAATCCCAGTTGTTGCACATGAATTTTAATTAATTGATTGTTGGAAGGTCTTTTTCCCGCGTATTGTTGTATTTAAGAGCTCTGCACTTTGGTTATTGTCATCTGATGAAGTGTAGGGTACACTACGCGAAAGCGCTTATCCATTTTTTATATTTTCATGTATTGCTGAACTATTAAATGTTTTTGGATTTTATCTGGGATTCATGAGCTTTCTTGGAAGATAATCGCGGTTAGATCTCCTGTTTATGTTTTTTCCATTCCTCAGATTTTGCAATACTTAACTGAGATGCTGGATAAAGGCCTTTCCTTTTCATCAAAATTCATGCATTACAATACAGAACCACCTATTTTTTCTCATCCATTACTAAGGCAGTACCTCAGAGGGGCCAAAAAACATAAGACCTCCAAAACTCACACTGCCTCCGTTTGAGCCAGCCTCTGCAGCTGATATAAAATTCTGATCCTGGAAAACAGCTCTGCTCCTAGCAATAACCTCCGCTAGACGAGTCTCAGAGTTACAGGCACTCATGGCTGTGTAACTTTTTAGCATTTTCCATCCTGACAGGGTTTCTCTGAGGACAAACCCTACATTTATGCCTAAGGTAGTGTCCATTGTGGCCCTTAACCAAACAATTAATTTGCCTACCTTTTATCCAAACCCACAGAATAAGGGTGAGAGACTTCTGCAGTCTTTGGACATTCACAGGCAGCTACGCTTCTACTTGGACAGAACCAAAGCTTTCAGAAAGACTGAACAACTTTTAGTGGCATATGCAGCAAGATCAAAAGGAAAGCCTATCTCAAAGCAGACTATTTTAAAGTGGATAGGCCACTGCAATTGTTTCTGCTATTCACAGCATGGCAAATCAGTGCCTAAGGACATTAGGCCACATTCAACCAGAGCAGCAGCCACTTCAGCAGCCTTCCTCAGAGGAGTACCAACCAAAGACATCTTAGAGGCTGCAACTTGGAGTTCAGTGCATACTTTTACAAAGCAGTATCACTTACCTCTACGCTCTAAATCCAGGGCAGGCTTTGCCACTGCAATTCTGCAGGGCTTGATGGCCTCTCCTAATCCTATTTAGTACCAGCCTCCCAACCTTAGCTTTGGGATTCAACCCAATTGTAATGACTACAACAGTGAAACACGATGAACATAGTACAGTTGTGTACCTACCATAAATGTAGATGTTAGAGTGTATTCACTGTTGCAGTCCAGGTTACCCTCCCACCATCCCCCTTTTCCTTTGGTGGGACTTATCTGTACTTCTCTATTCTATACAACGTATGTGGTATATTTGCTTGTAGACGAAGGAAAAGTTGTTTTTTGTGCATGCATGCTTATTGGCATAATTTAGCCTACCATTTTAGGGGCACCTGACATCTGGGGCAAGAAAAACTGAAGAAAATGGCGTCGGCTGCATCTTTTATACCCCTGGCGCACTGACGTCAGGGAGGAGGCGACAGCAACTGACGCCGGTCCTAGGCTTTGGAACTCGGGCCGACTGCGGGTAGCCTGCCAGTAGGATAACCCAATTGTAATGACTGAAACAGTGAATTCACTCGAACATCTACATTTATGGTAGGTACACAATTGTACTTTCCGAATGGTCACGTTACAGTCGATACTCACGTTGTTAGGGAAAGACATTTGGATGTGCTCCATAGATCTCCAAGATGCGTACTACCACATCAAAATGGACAGAGCATCAAGGAGTCACTTACGCTTCCGGCTGGGGGGCAGTCATTACCATTTTCGCGCCCTGCCCTTTGGTCTCACCACAGCCCCCAGGGTGTTCACCAAATGCATGGCAGTGGTAACGGCTCACTTGAGACGTCTTGGATTCCAAGTGTTTCCATATCTGGACGACTAGCTCCTGACTGCCACCACCAGGCATCTACTAGTACAGGCCAGGGACACCACCATTTTGACTTGCTTGCAGCTAGGAATTACAATAAACTGGCAAATATCTGCATTGTCGCCCTCTCAGCATGTGAATTTCATTGGCGCCAAAATAAATAACGTCACAATGAGGGCTTACCTCCCCGTAGAGAGTGTACAGAATCTTAGGCATCAAATTTGGAGTCTACTTCCACAGCAGAAGGCAAAAGCAAAGACGGTACTCAAATTGTTAGGGACAATGGCCTATACGATAACGTTAGTCCCATTAGCCAGACTACATATGAGGGTTCTGCAGTGGTTACTTTTTGCCCAATGCTCACTGCAGCAACTACCTCTTTCTCACCCCATCCTGATAATAGAATCATGCAAACAGGATCTTCGCTGGTGGACCCAGTCCAGCCATCTGAACACAGGCGGACCATTTGTTCCATCTCCCCCTGTCACCACCGTGACCATGGATGCCTTCTAGATAGGGTGGATGGGGGGCATTATCTGGGGAGAATAGTCCAAGGCACTTGGCAGGAACACGAGGCTCATATGCATATCAACATCTTGGAGATGAGCGCAGTGCTTCTGGCGTTGCAAGCACTTCACAGCTTTCTTCCTCTAGGGACTTTTGCGATCCACTCGGACAATATGTCTGTGGTATGGTGCACAAACAAGGAGGGACCAGATCTTATCCCCTTTGCAGACAGGCCCTTCCAGTGTGGGAGTGGGCAGTGTCTTCCCAACATTTTGTGGTTGCAACACACATTCCGGGGAAAACCAAAATGATAGCCGACAGGCTCAGCAGGACAATTCTGATGCCTTACAAGTGGTCTCTGAATCCACACATTGCGGAACAGATTTTTCGCAGATGGGGTCAGCCTTGCTGCGATCTCTTCACCACCCCTCTGAATGCCAATTGCAGCAACTACTTCACCTTTATCTCCCCGAAGGGGGAGATACCCAGAGACGCACTCGTTCACGATTGGCCCACGGGACTTCTCTATGCCTGCCCACCTTTTCCTCTGGTATCGAAGGTAATTCAGAAAGCAAAATCCTTGGGAAGCAAGATGATCCTCATTGCTCTTTAGTGGCCTCCTCAGATTTGGTTCCCCTTCCTCTGGCCTCACATAATGGAAGAACCTTGGACCCTGGACCCAATTCCAGATTTACTGACATACATGTCAGGGGTGTTCCATCCCACTCTCCACACCCGCAATTTGACTGCATGGCTGCTCCAATTCCATCCCTAGTCAGACTTCATGACTTTTTTCCTGATGTACATATTCTGACATCATCTCACAAACCTTCAACTGGAAAGATCTATGCCAGTAAGTGGAAAAGGTTTTCCTTCTGGGCTCGTGACAGAAACCTCAATCTCTGCGATATTGGAGTTTCTTACACAACTGTTCCATCAAGGTTCAGCCGCTGCCACTATTAAGGTGCAGCTGGCAGCTATTTCTACCTTTCATTTGGCTAATGATCCTAACCTTATGGTGCATAGATTTTATAGAGCTTTCCTTAAAGGGGCCACATTATTACCACCCCCTGTTGACCTTGTGGCACCCTGGGATTTGAATTTTGTACTTCAAAAACTTACTTCGTATCCCTTTGAACCTTCAGCAACTTGTGACCTTAAATTCCTTTCATGGAAAACTATATTTTTAGTGGCCATTACATCTGCAAGGAGGGTCTCAGAACTGCAAGCCCTCTCTATTAAGCCTCCTTATTTGGTATTTCACAGAGACAGGGTTTCTTTACGGACCAACCCTTCATTTGTTCCTAAGATCTCTTCTCAGGTCAATCTTAATCAGTCCATTGAGCTACCTGTCTTTTTCCGTAATTTTTCTGACAAGGCAGAGTACAAATTTCACCAGCTGGACATTCATAGACAACTGCAATTCTATCTCCATAGAACCAAGAGCTTCAGAAGGTCAGACCAATTGTTCATTTCCTTTTCAGATGCAAGAAAGGGTTTACCAGTTTCAAAACCCACTTTATCACACTGGATTTCAAGCTGCATTTCATTCATTTATACGTCCAGTGGCAAAGATCTCCCCTTTAAGGTGAAAGCCCACTCTGCCAGATCTGTTTCCACCTGGGTAGCTTTTCAAGCAAAGATTCCCATGGATAACATTTGTGCAGCAGCAACATGGGCTACACCTCATACATTTATAAATCACTACAAGTTGGACGTGGCTTCCAGGAGCAGATCTTTTTTTGGTTCCACAGTACTCAGGAGCATTTTCCTGTGAGCCACCCAAGATAAAAGTGCTAGGGACGCTGTCCCAAGTGTAAGAATATAAAGAAATGATGTACTCACCATAACGTTCCATGTTTGTAGTCCATCTCGCCCTTCATTCTTACTATTCTACCCTCCTGCCCCCCTCCTTGAGGACCTGGGGGAATTGTGACTATTGATTTATCTCTATATTGAGACCTTTCAACATGGTTTGTTCTTTGTCTCTGTATTTTTTACTACTTGCGGCAAATAAGATCTTGGGGGGTGTCAGAAGTGCATGATGGGATACCTCCTTGCCATGAGCCAACCAGAAGACTTTGAGCTAAAGAATTGCCGAGTCGGAGCCGGGGTTTGGCTCCGAACCCAAGTGTAAAAATGAAGGGCGAGATGGACTACAAACATGGAACGTTATGGTGAGTACATAACTTCTTTTTTTTTCTTCTGCTATGATTGCTGGAAAAGGACAACAAGCCTGATGTGGTAGGAACTTCTAATTAAAAAACAAAAAAAAAACCCAGTAACTGTTTTATGTTTCAGTGCATTAATTGCTTTCATTTTCCTTTCTTGGTGCATAAACAAAGGTATTTTGATTGGATTTGCTATTCCCCTCCATTAAGAAAGTTATGCATTAGATTAGTGTGTTTTATGCTCAAGAAAAAAAGCTGTGTACATTCCCTAACTGCTGCTTTGACTTCTATTCTGTCTGTGGTCGCGAATCCATGGCTTTATCTTTTCAAATCTTTGCATCAGTTTTAGCTTTAAGAATTTGTGTAGGTCATTAAGAAATTTTATTTGATGATATTAACTTTTCTGTCTTTTTTCTTATTATAATGTTAGTCTAATGCTGTTCTGTAGGTTCTCCTGCTGTTCCTGAGCCAATGGAAGTGTTCTTGATTGGTGTCTTTTTAATCTCTTCTAAAGCATTATGAAAGCAGATATATTCTTGTGCAGACAAACTTTGTATTGTTTGGATCTGTGCATTGTGGGTAGCCTGTTTTTGATTAATCCTCTTCTCAGAAGTTTTTTTTTTTTTTAATTTCATGCTTTAATCCTTTAATTCCATTTTGAACTCCAGTTTATGCTATCTTGCTGTTCCTCTTGCATTTTACTAATCATCTCAACTTGTTGGTGGGTATAGTTTTTGCTATTGTACATTGTGATTACTAAATACTGTTTTCTTGATTCTGCAAAATGATGATGCATTTGTATGTGTATGTGCTTTATTTCAGCTAATATAATCTGTTCGTCTTTATTGAAGACAAGTCCGTTTTAATCTAATTTAGTGCACTGCACCAGTATTGTCTAATTTATGAAGCTTTAGCTTGTTATTGAATTTAATGTTTTTTTTGTTAATATATGACATGCTTGGCCTGAATTGCTATTATGTGCATACCTCATCAAGCTAAGTCTTGCAGCATTGTTACACTGAATCCCTATTCCTTAAAGATGGTTATACTGTTTTACTTTAATTTATGCCAGATTGTTATAAATGTCTAAGCTGACACAGTCAGCATGGCTTGTTCTATATTATTAAACAAAAAGGAGCACTTGACAGCCATTTCCACAGTGTAAAAAATATTTAATTCAGAACCACAGTAAATCCAGCTGAGTATAAGGACACGATAAAATATTAATGCTGACACACAACCAGTACGTTTTCGTTTACACACTTCATCAGATACAGCCATTTTGTTCAATAAATACTCAATTCAAACTAGCTGGACCAATAAAATGCTAAAAACAATAAAGTACAATTAATTAAAAATTTGAGGATGAGAATTTAAAGGTACATTACATAAGTAAATAGGTAAATACCATAAATTATGCATAATTCATGGTATTTACCTATTTATTTATGTAATGTACCTTTAAATTCTCATCCTCATATTTTTAATTAATTGTACTTAATTGTTTTTAGCATTTTATTGGTCTACCTAGTTTGAATTGAATATTTATTGAACTAATTGAACAAAAATGGCTGTATCTGATGGTGTGTAAACGAAAACGTACTGGTTGTGTGTCAGCGTTAATATTTTATTGTGTCCTTATACTCAGCTGAATTTACTGTGGTTCTGGATTAAATATTTTTTACACTGTGGAAACGGCTGTCAAGTGCTCCTTTTTGTTTTTTTTTGGTTTACTTGAGCGCTTTCCTCCTGAACCTGGTTTTGTTCTATATTATCCTAACTTCATAACTGAAGTAAGTATCATTTGAGTTATAATGTGTATTCTGAGAAAACATTTCTAGGAAGAGATGAGTGACTTCAGGTTTATAGCTTGCTGACTTTGGACAATATGGAATATATTTGCACATATTACTGTATGACGTTATGGTTCACACTTTTGTATTTATTTTCTTAATTTTCTGCCTGCAGAGATGTTGGTTTAGAAGCAGTAAATAAATAGGTTTATCAAGCAAAGTACAAATTCACATAGTTATTTCAGGCTCAGCTCAGGAATACTGTATGGCTAAGTGACTTGCTTAGGGTCACACAGTAAGCTAAAGTTGGCAGTGAGAATCAAACCCAGGACCCCTGCAAGGTAGGTATGTTATCTTTGTGTTAAGTTGTCAGATTAGCGTAGGGGGCTGAGAAGGGGTCTTTAGAGTTGGTGGAGTTAGATGATTTGTTAAATGTGAAACGTATTCTAAAGTCAATGAAAGGGAGTTACATTTATTTCTTAGTCCCTCATATTCGGATACCATTCTAAGATAGTAGATGGTGGCTAAAGGGAACTTTTATATTAGTGCTTTAAACTATATTTGAAGTACTTTTGTAATACTCATTGCTGATCTTGTGGCCTTCATTTGCTGCAAAGTTGTAAATTATAGAAATGTTTTTATGAGATAGCTTTCACTGAATGCTAAGGTAATCCAATGTTTATGGAAGAACCTTCTTCATTAAGTGTATGAGCATTCTTCTCAAATTGTTCTTTTACATGAAATCTACATGTGAAGTGAACGGTTTCAGAATCTCCAAGAAATGAAAATTTTTGATGCTGGTATGACATCTAAGCTGTTTTCAATTATACCGTTTTGGTTATTTAGGTGGTAACCCACTGGGGAATTTATAACTATAAACATTCCATTATTGAAATGGCCAGTTTACTTTTAAGATCTCTACGTTCAGTGATATAAGCAAATACTTTTTGTGGGTGTCATGCGATTGTTAAAATCTAAACCAAATGTAATTGAAGTAGGAGGCATTAGCTCAGTAGGAGGAGTGAGGTTTAATGGGAAAGCAGAAACAAAACAATTTGTCATGTTGAAGTGAATGAAAAGTGTAAAAAGAAAACATGTATATTGCACAACGATAATGGAAACCGTTACTAAGGTTTGCTTTGTATTAATGTATTTGAACTTGTATTGCAGCTTAAAATGTAATGTTTTCCTTTTCACCTCCAGTCACCTCTTGCCAAAACATGCCTCATATGCTCATCTACTTTCTTGTTGCCAATAATCAGGAGTATTCCTTTTGTGGTCAGAATCATCATTCCTGTTTTCCTACTGTCAGCCTTGTATCACCCCCACCTTAATGAACTCCTCATTCTTTTCATTTTAATGGTGTTTCTTGTAAAATAGTCACATTCACATTGCACTAATGTGGTCCATAACCACTTGGGTCTTGCTTTTATAAGTAAGACCATTCACATTTCATGTCTTGCCTCTCATCTCAAATTTCCTTTGCTTGTCTCCCCGTCAGCTCTCCGTCTCTTGGCTGTTTCTAACAGGTTAAGTAATCCTTATGCCATTTCTCTTGGTACATGTCTGCATAGCTTGCAACCAATCAAGGACAAATCCAGAAAAAAATCAGGGACGCTTTTAAAATAGTTGTTTTGTTAACCTGAGACATTAACAGACTAAGAGAATTTAAATTAATGTACATTTCCTGAAGGAAAATAAGTCTGTAATTCTTAATTATTGTCATTGTTAAGTATAATTCAGCACCTTTTCTCCAAACAGCACTAGTGTAGAAGGGATTAAGAGGGACAGAGCTAAAATCTGAGTCAAAATCGGGGACATCCCTGAAAATGTTGAGAGGCATGCATGTCTATATGGTCTGCATTTGTTTGTTTCTCTCTTGTGGTTTCTTCTTAAAACCATAAACCTTCTAGAACACACTAGAAACTACACTAACAGCCATATGCAAAAGTATCCCTATTTTGGTAAGTACTTCATGTTTCTCTTGCTGTTGAGCAGCACACGCAAACATATGCTCTAACTCTAACATGCATTTCCCTTCTCCCCTTGCCTAACACAACTTTCTTAAAACATTCTTGTTTCCCTGGAATTTTCTCTCATTCCTTGTCAGCTTTCCTAGCACATTTCTCCTTATCTAAGTAGTTTATCCTAAGTATGTATGTGTGTATCCTCACCCATACCACAGCATGTTCCAGTCTTTACTAAGAAGATTAATTTGTTCAGATCACTGCGCCTTCCTGTACTGGTATACTACCCTACAAAATCCTTGTGTTTTGTGACAAGAAAAGTTCAGTCTTTAAAATTATTAACATTTTTGAGTTAAACAACATTTAAAAATCATGCATCTTTTTATATACAAACATTAATTTTCCACCTGTTAGGTGGTAATAAAATGTGGGGTGTCAGGCACTCATAATTGTGTGTCTAAATTTTTTAAAATAAAATCTCAATCTCTGCACCTTTAACTTTCAGTTGCCTGAGACTGTTTAGCCTTTCTCTGGGTATGGGGTTTAAATTTCTTCCCTTACCACTTCCTCTCTCTTCTGTTCGAACTCGCATTGCATACACCCATTGTTGTCAACAGAATGCTCCCCACTTTTTGGTGTTATAAAATCTTATGTACAGTTAACATGTCAGTTCATTCCCCCTGATATACTTTACACGGTTTGTGATCTGAATGATATTTATTGTTTAATATTTTTAAACATCTTTATTATATAACAGTCCATCAACTGCTTTTAAGGAAAATCTTTGAATTGACCAATAGCTGTCTGCAGGATTTGCTAACCATATTGTGAAACACTATTTTCAAATCGCACTGAGAATTATAACACTGTTGTCAGTTAGCAGTGTAGCGTGAAAAAATATCCCTCTGCATAACATTCAGATAATCACAGATTCAACTATCGCTCATCTGTATCATCTATGCTCAACTGTGCCCCAATATCTGCCTTATTTTTCATCCATGGAAAGACTCAAGATTCAGCAATTTAGTAATAATCATTTTGTTTATGGAATTTTCTCTGAGCAAGTGACAGCCCTCCAGTCTGTTTATTTATTCAGTAATGTGATCTCAGCTTCATCTTTTCATCCCTTAGATTCAAAATCACATATTTTGTGTATCAGTTGTTTATAGTCAGTTAACTTGGGAGGGCCCCGGCATTTCTAGGCTTTTATAATTACCTTTTTACTAACATAATCAGCTGCAGTAAGTCCTCTTGCGCTCTAACCAGCCTGGTAGCCTGAAGCAAACCAGTCAGGAAGAGTGGTGGCATAAGTCTAACCTTTCCTGGCTACAACTGGTTACACCAACCCTCTGTTTCCCTCTTAAGGCTATCTAGTCCCTCACTACCCTGTTTCCTCTTGCAGCATTCTCACACCTCCAGCAAGTTGAGGATAAACCCGTAAATACACAAGATAACCTCTCAGGAGAATAGAAGTATTTAAAGATGCACCGCCACCTAAAAGAGTGGGACCTCCTTGATTTATTCACATATTTCAGAATCCAGATAACCTTCAATCATCTGTTCTGGATGAATGTGTTTAGAATTCTTTTTCCCACCATTGTTTTTATCGCTCTGTAATATATATTTTTATGTCTGCTAGAGCTCTACAGATACTTTAGATAACATCTTAGTGGAAGGATGACCACACATTGTGTGTCCAAGTCCTCACCCACATGCTCCAATTTTCCAAATTTACTTGGGTGATTTTCAGGGTAGTAACTTTTTCCATAACTTGAAGGAAGACTTCCCTAGTTTCTGTCCCTGCTACTAAATGGTTCTGGAATTCTTGCTGACTCATCAATTTGTCGCAAACCCTTAACTGCTCCCAAAACTAAGCTCTTCAAGGCTCTGATATACTGTGGTAACTGTGGCTTATTTCCCACAGTCCATGGTTATGTTGCTAATAAAGCTAGCTTCAAAATCCAATTAATTGTCTTGAATGTGTCTAAGGTTATTTTAATTATTCTAGGTAGAATTAAACCATGTACCCTAGACAAAAGAATATATTGCTAAATATATTTTAAACATTAATATTCACTTTACTCTTCTGTCACACATTCACCCCATCATTTCCTGTTGTTAGAGTTTTTCTCTCACTTTATTACAGTCCATATTGTCTTTCAAAACAAAAGTCCTTTAAATTTTCTTGTTTCAACAGTCACCTTATTGGTCTGTGACATTCTGTGAGCCTTCTGATCCCTCACCCACCATTTGCAGAGATTATTGTACCCTTTTGGAGTGTTCCCTCATTTCTTTCCACCTTTCCTGTGTTTTCATGCGAAAAGGAGGTAACAACCTGTACTGGACATCTTTCCCTTGTCATTACAGGCTGCCACTGTGATTGTCTCTTACTGCTTCTTCTTCCTGTTCTGTTGTGCCTTCTCCTTGAAGGATCTGCGGTTGTCTTTCAATCTCAGCCAATGCCACCTCCAAGACCAAAAACACTTTGGTCCATTTTGGAAAAATGCCTTCATCATAGCTGGGTGTAGCAGTTTAAATCTCAGATTTCAGGCTCTTACATACTTTAATGTGTGACAAGAACTTACTTTTGTTTTGCCTGGTCTCCACAAATAATCCTGGTTAGCAAAAACTCTTTTCCCCCACCAAGATTTTACAGTTCTTCCAAAGTGGACTCAGAATTTGTTTTGCATTTAGTACGCTTGTACCTTGACCACAGTGGTTCTTAGGAAGGGCTACAATAATCCCCACCTAATATAGACCCGGTGATCTTTGTTCAAAAAGATCTTGTCAGTGGGGTGTTTGTGTCCATTTCCTAGGCTGAGTTACTGTAAAACCCACACTGTGTCTTCCTTGTACTACTCTAGGGCATTATTAAATCATAAATGTTCTCATTTCATGCTCCCTAATTTCCACAAACTTCTCCATTACTTTCCTCTTGGGTCTCGTGGTATGCTTATCTGATTTTTCTGTCACCGTCTATTTATCTTCTGATTGAGACAAAAGGATGTTTTCCAGCTCATCCAGTCCTCCGTCTGTCTTTTCAACATATTCCAGCCAAGGTTAATTCATTCTCGTAAGTTCATTGTATACTCTGTTCAATTTTTTTTTAATCTCTGCCATTTCTGTCACAGACTCCAGCTGCTGCCTCTGAGAGTCTTGTTCTCCACTTGTTTCCTGCTGCTGTTGGCACCTTCTTTCATGCTGAGCTGACATTTTCCTTTTGCCTTTTGTTATGTATTGTATTCTGGATATCTTTATTTAATATTGCAGTGAGTACTATACTATTTAACATATTTTTTTTTGCAAAATTATCTTTAGATCTAGCAGCAAAACAAGAAAGCAAATCTTTTCAGCTCAACACCACAACAGGAAGTCTGATAAAATGTGATGTTCTAATAAAGATGTTTAAAAAAAAAAATCCCTAAATTATAATTGCTAATAATTGGAATATTAATTAGCACAGTTAAAACTAAGAGGTATAGCATTTGATCTGAAGTTGTTTTAGTTTGGTCTTCAACCTATGAAACTCTGATATGAGATCGGATCGACTTGGCCATATACACCAGCATCAGAGCCGAAATCTGAGCTGCTTCCCTACCCGTAATGCCCTGCTGTTCCTCCTCCCCTTAGATCTTGTTTACTGTTCATTCAAACAGCACAGGGCTGCATTTTCTGAGCTCCTCCAGGGTTTTTTTTCTGATACTGTTACTATAAAGTAGATTTTTTTTCCTTAATTTTCTTCTGTCCTCATCCTAACCTGCTTCTCTAGTTCATGTTTCTGCACTTTGTTTCTCATATATATATATATATATATATATATATATATATATATATATATATATATATATATATACATCATCATCAGCCCCCTTTTACCCATTTTTCTACATGGGGTTGGGGTATCGTGTTAACTGTCACCAGCTCTCTCGATTCAGTGCCACACTCCTGCCTTCTTCAACACTCATGCCTGACTGTTGCAAATCTTCTTTCACACAATCTATCCACCTCTTTGCTGGACGTCCTCGCTTCCTCTTATCTTCTTCCTGTCTTTCCCAAATCTTCCTCACCAGATTGTCTTCTGCTTTTCTGTACATGTGCCCAAACCACTGTAATCTGTTCTCTTTGATCTTTTCTGCAATCTGAGCTACTTTGGCTTCTGCTCTTATGTCCATATTTCTTTGTTTGTCCCACAGTGTGCATCCTGCCACCTTTCTCAGGCACTTCATTTCCATCACCTCTAGCTTCTTCAACTGTTCTGCCTTTACTGCCCGGGTTTCTGTACCATACAGTAGTACTGGTTGCACCACTGCCTTGTACACCTTACCTTTCAGCTTCTTTGGTATTCTTCTGTCATAGACTACACCTGATACTCTATGCCAGTTGGCTGCAGCCCCTCTGATTCTAGCTTTGACTTCGTCATTCAGACCACCCTTCTCCTCAACCACCCCTCACTGATACTTTTTACCTGTTCCACTATCTTCCCTTCTATCTCTGTTCTCAGCTTCTTCTTATTTCCCCAATTTGCTGCCATTACCACTATCTTATCTGTGCTTGGTTTTTTCCATGTGCCTTCAGATTTGCATTCCATTCTCCTATCCTTTGCTGAAGTTCTAGCTCAGAGTCTGCTTGTACTGCCACATCGTTTGCATACAACAGCTTTGTTGATCTGTCTCCTCCAACCCGTTTGCTAATGTAGTCCATCACAAGTATGAATAGCAATGGGATCAGCTGAACCCTGGTGTACACTCACTCCCACTGGGAACCCCTTTGTGAGGCCGAACACTGTTCGTACTTGAGTCACTCGGTCCTTGTACATAGCCTGCACTAATTCTACTAGTATTTCTGAGACTTCAAACTACCGCAGTACTCCCCATGTCAGTTTCCTTAGGACCTTGTCGTATGCTTTCTCCAAGTCTAGGACTGCCCAGTTGGACTCTGTCCTCATCTCTAGCTTTTTCTCAAGTATCTGTCTGAGTGCAAATATTGGGTCAGTTGTGCTGCATCCTGATCTGAATCTGAATTGCTCATCTCCCATCTTACAGTCAACTACTCTGCGCTTCCATTTATCAGTCACCCTCTCCAGACTATTGCTGAGATCGTGGTACAGTGGGGATAAGGATATATTCCCTTTTTCCCACTGTAGTGCGATCTCGGAGTGAGAATATTAAAGTAGGGAGGTGTGGGGGGCACAGCCCCCCCCCCCCGCCTAATTGTGTTTAGTTTTTTTTTTTTTGTTTGTTTAGGTTTTACATGAAAGTGCATTTTCGAAAAAATGCACTTTCGCTTGAGTGAGTTCGCAGATTTAGTAGATCCGTGTGTGTGTGTGTGTGTGTATAGATATATATATATATATATATATATCAGAGAAATATAGATACATAAATGTATAGATATGTAAAAAATAAAGTTCGGTCTTCTTTCTTCTCTCTCTCTGTCTTTGTAGTGTATGTGTGTGCGTGCGTGTGTGTATGTGTGCTTGCGTGTATGTGTGCTTGTGCTTATGTGTGCCCGTGTGTGTGTGTGTGTGTGTGTGTGTGTGTGTGTGTGTGTGTGTGTCTACCCTATGGCTGATCTTCCTAAGCGTGTCTACCCTATGGCTGATCTTCCTAAGCCAGCTGGGTTTGAAAAGTGTACAAAGTGTGAACATAAGATTCCTCCGTCTGATGCCCACACTGTGTGCATGGTGTGCTTGTGGGTGGCCCACCTGGATTGCTCCTGTTCGATATGCAGGGGTTGTAATCAACGGGTTCTTATCGATAGGAATAAGTTGATTTTGAAGGGCCTTTTACCCTCAGCTGCTGGGTCTTCTCTGGGGGCCTCCTTCGCTTCTGGAGCTCAACCCCCCCCACCAAGAAGCCTAGGGGAGGGACCGGGCTTTCTCTGTCGAGCCGCATGCTAAGTCTCGGCCAGTGGTGGTACAGGGTTTTCTTTGGCTCTGGTCACCCATTTCTCCCTGGAGCTGGAGAGTTCCCCTGCCAAATCTGCAATCCCTTCCTCCCCTCTGTGCCATTCCAGGCTGGGGTCGTTGGCATCTTCTCTCCGGTCCACTCGGAGCCTGTCTGAAGCTGAGGTGGACAGGATGATGAAGAAGTTTCTGTGGGCTCAGATACACCTTGGGGATTTGCCTGCTTCATTCGCCTCCAGAGCCATGAGCACACAGCCTGGATTTTTTCTGATCGCTCCTTCCCCAATCCGACCTTCAGCTTCAGAGTTCTCTGGACTGAGGTTTCCCAGTGTTGAGGTGTCAGCATCGACAGTCACTTGTACCTTAACGCTGATGGTTACCTTGAGCAGTTCAGCTCCCATGTCGTTGGACCTTACCAATTCTTGGAGCCGTAGCTTCAGCATCAGCTCTGAGGGGCTGGAGTCAGTGGCGAGGCTTTTGGAGCTGTCTCTTCTTCTTGGGGCTTTGGTGCTGGGAATCTCGGCTCTGATCCCCCCTTTTGTGCTGGAAGTGACAGTCCAGGAGGCTTTGCCAGCGGCTTTGGCTCCAGCGGTGCTGCCTTCAGGGGTCCACTCACCTTCGGCCTTTGAGATGGTAGAGAGAGTCCTCTGTGCTCTCTTGAGGATCTTAATACTTTCCTCCTCAGACCTCACCCTGGTCCTTCTATTTCTGGGCCGGAATCATCCATCTTGCCTCCAGAGGGACAGTCTATTGCTAGACCTCCCCAGGATGTTCCTTTTCAGGAATCCCTTGAAGCTTCCAAGTCCTGTCCTGTGTATCCCACCCGAGGAGGCGCCTTGGAAGCATACATGCAAGGGGAGGCACTTAGATTCCACATGGAATCTCTCAAGGAAAATACAGACTTGGATGAGGGGGAAGGGTCCCCTAAATCCCCTCCTGATGAGGTTTCATTCGGAGACATCATGGCGATCCCATGTCAGAGAGGTGGATGGTCTTCCCAAAAACCCAACCCTGATAAGTCCGTATTCCTGGAGGCGTTTGTCACAGGGTCCTCTACATTGTGGGTGCCCCCCCCATGGATCTGTTGGTAGATCTCATCTCCCGCATGGCATGGAAGGAACTGGACACAGTTGAGCCCATCCTCAAGCGCCCAGACAAGGTGCTCAATGCCTCTCTGACAGGCCTTATTGGTCCAAGGGTTCTCCGGTTAATGCCATGGTGGTTGCAGTGGCCACCAAGAAAGAGCTGGATTAGGAGAGCTCCTTGGTCCATTCTCCAGACAGGGAGTCTAGGGTGATGGACCGTTTTGGAAAGCGAATTTACGCTTGAGCCACCTTTGCTCTGTGTGCGCTAAGGTATTTGGCACATGTCATCAGACTGCAGCGAAATCTGGTTAAGGAACTCTCTGCATCTGCCCTGGGTTCCATGTCAGAGGAGGAGAAGAAGTTTTTCTCCTCCTGACTGGCCACCTTGACTGCCATCGTTAACACGTCCATGCAGTTACTTTCTCATGCTGCTGTGGGTACATTGAACGGTAGTTGGGTCGGCCTTGCCATTAGATGACATGCCTGGCTTTGACTTTGTGCTTTTTTGGAACCTTTCAAGGTGTCCTTCACGAATGCCTCCTTTGGTGGGTCTAACTTGTTTGGATCTACCGTTCATGACACTCTTACCAATAGTGAGAAAGATGGGAAAACTTTCTCTTCTATCGAGAGCCGCTTCTCTACCTCGCAACTGACCTACTGTAGAAACCAGTGTGGAGGTAAGAAGTTGTGGTTTCAAAAGTCTCTGGGCGCTTCCCAGGAAGTTCAGGGTGAACCTTCCCCCAAGGGCAGTGGGGGAAATGACAGACCCCGTCCATGTGGCAGAGGGGGTCCGAGGAACCAAGGGTCTCAAGATTGCCTGACTGCTGTGCTCTAGAGGCAGTCGGGGGTCATCTCTCTCTGCACCCAACAGCGTGGGAGTCCATCACAAATGATCACTGGGTGCTTCAAATTCTAAAAACATCAAAGCACACCACCATGAAAGGAACGATGCAAGGAAATGCTGTAAGCTTTTATTTCCATTGAAGGCGAAAGGCCAAGGTACCAGAACTTGAAAAATAAAAGCTTACAGCATTTCCTTGCATTGTTCCTTTCATGGTGGTGTGCTTTGATGTTTTTCGAGAGGTGAAGCTTTTTGTGTTTTGTGGTTGTATTTCTTGTGCTTCAAATTCTATCCAGAGGTTATTCCATCCAGTTTCTTCATCCCCCCATTCCAAAGAGAAACCTCCCGGATGTTCCACCCACTCAGTGGGAGGTGGCAGCAGTAGAAATCTCCAAGCTGGTCGAAAAATGAGTCATCCATTCCATCCCCCCAGACCAGTCCAGATCCTGCATTTATTCCAGATTCTTTTTGGTGCCAAAGAAAACAGGGGACTTCAGACCCATTCTGGATCTCACTGCCCTGAACCTGTTTGTTGCCAGAATGAAGTTTCAGATTGTCACCTTGCAGTCCATTCTGCTCTTCCTGCAGAAAAACAACTGGATGTGCTCCATAGACCTTCAGGGTGTGTACTGTCACATAAAAATGAACAGTCGCTCCAGAAGATTTCTTAACTTCTGGCTGGGAGCCAGTCACATCCACTTCAGAGTACTCCCCTTTGGACTCACCACAGTCCCTCGGGTGTTTACCAAAATGATGGCAGTAGTGGCGGCTCACTTGAGATTGCAGGGATTCCATGTATTTGCTTACCTGGATGATTGGCTCCTTTGTGCTCCCACCAAACACTGTCTTCTTCAGGTCAGGGATTACCTCCTTCTCCTAGCACCTTCCCTGGGCATATCAATCAGTCTGGCCAAATCGAACCTGGAATCGGTTCAGGTGATAGATTTTATAAGCTCTCAGTTAAACACAGTACAGAGCAGGATGTTTCTGCCGCCAGACAGGATACTTTCACTCCAGCAACATGGGAGGTTTGTACTACAAACTCCTTGCCCCCCAAGAGGTATGGTTCTTCCGGTGTTGGGGTCAATGGCAGCCACAATAACTCTCCTGCCAACTGCGTGCCTATGCATGAGGGTCCTGCAGTGGACCTTGGCAGTGCAGTGGTCCTTACTTGATCTTTCTCTTTTGTCCCTGGTTTGGCTATCCCGGGTTTGTCTGGAGTCTCTTCGGCGATGGCTCCAGATGTTCTTCGTGTTTCACTGTTGCAGTCATCACATTTGGGTTATCTGCTTGCAGTAGCCCTCAGTCGGCCTGATTATCAAAGTCTTGGGTCCTGCATCAGTTGCTGTCTCATCTTCCATGACGTCAGGTCATCAGGGGTATAAAGCATGCAGCTGACGCCATTACATCAGTCTTTCTTGCCGTGCGGTGCCCGAAGCAGAAGCAGTACACAAGTGCCGGTCGGCCGACTCCTGAAATTTTCATTTTCGAGTTTCAGAACATAAGTCTTCAACTAAAGCTAAGTACCCCATTGGGGAAACTTTTTCTTGCTCTAAACCGATGTCAGTAAAAGTCAATAGGTTCATAGGTAGGTATTAGGCTGTCTGCCCGAAGGCATTTATAAGCCTAGTCGGAATGTGTTGGCTTTCGCTGCCCCCTTAGATTAGTTCCCTGTGCCTCTGTCCAGCAGAGTCATTGAAGTGATCCCTGGGGTAAACTTTCTGTTTCCCATCCATTCGTCAAGGTTTCTCTTGAAGAGGGTTAGCGAAGAGCTCTGCCTAATGTAGATTGGAATCTTGTTCCAGAGCATGGAAAGTCTCTGGGACAGGAATCTATCCCTCCAGCACGTCCTGTTTATTGTTGTGGTGAGGTTTAGATCCCTGGAGCGTGTGACTCGAGGGGATATGGTTTTCTTTAGGTGAAGCATGTCCATCAATTCTGGGTTTGACATGGCCTTGTATGTCAGGCAGCGATCACCTCTGAGTAGGCGGTATGCAACCGAGTACAGCTGGAGTTTCTTTAGTCGAGCTGCATAGGGCATCTGCTTGAGGCCAATGATCCTCTTAGTGAGGAACTTCTGTGGTCTTTCCAGTTGCTGCAGGTGTCTTGTAAGGTACATCCCAAATGGGGCTTTGTACTCTATGATGGGTCTGATAAGTGATGCGTAGAGGGGCCCAATTACCTCTTTTGTTCTGCATGCAAACCCTTTTGTGATTAGGTGGGCCACATAGAAGGATTTTCTAAGCACTTTGGCAATGTGATTATCAAAGGAGAGATTACTATCTACTTGGGTCCCCAGATCACTTATTACGTCTTCCTTATTTAGGGGGCCACCACCTATGTGGTAGTTTGCTGGTACTTTGTTTTTTCCAAAGGGGATGATTATGCACTTTTTGGCATTTAGCTTGAGGCCATTGTTTTGACACCAGGTATCTGTCTCAGTGAGACCCTTTTGGAGGATGTCTGTGTCAGCTGGAAAGTCAGTTATAGCCCCTAGTTTGCAGTCGTCTGCTAACTTGGTCAGCCATAGTCCTCCTGTGCTTGCCTGTACCTCTGACAAGTATATGCTGAACAGGAGTGGTCCTAGGACTGAGCCCTGGGGAACGCCACTTGTAACCAGTTTAGAGCCAGACCTAGCTCCTGCAACTCTTACCATGTGGGTTCTGTCCGTGAGCCAGTTAGCAACCCATCTTGTGACCTACGGGTTTATGTTCAAGCTGGTGAGCTTGTCTATAATACCTGAGTGGGGGATGGTGTCGAAGGGGTTTGCGAGGTCTAGGTAGGCTGTGTAGACCACCTTTCCCTCATCTATAGCCTTGGTAACTGTCTCAAAGAAGTCCACCAGGTTTAGGAGGCATGATCTGCCCTTAACAAAGCCGAACTGGGTAGGGTCCAGTGTTTGGAGGTTTCCAATGTCTCTGTAAATGAGATCCATGATGATGCGCTCCATAGCTTTGCAGACCAAGCTAGTCAGGCTTATAGGGTGATAGTTCCCGGAGTCCGTTGTGGCTCCACTTTTGTGGAGCGGAATAACCGTTGCTGTGCACTACTCTGTGGGCACGTAGCCTGTGGAGAGGCTGAGTTTAAACAGTGTGTTTAGGTGAGGGGTTAGTACATCTTTGAGCTCGTGTAGGACGCAGCCTGGGACACCGTCCGGTCCCATTGATGCTGTGTTTTTGGCTTTGGAGAGTGCTGTTTTAACCTGAGTGTCTGTGATTTCAGGGGTACTACATTCTTCTGGTATAGTTATGGGCCCTTTTGATGGTGATTGGGGGATGAGGTTTGCACTGAACCTGTCTGCCAGAATGTTGGCTATATCGGTCGTTCAATGTATTTTATGCCATTCTGCACTAACTCCGAGCAGATCTGAGCATTGCCACTTAGATTCTTGACATAGCTAAAGAATGCCTTGTGGTTATCTTTGGAATCCATGGCAATTTTTCTTTCGAAGCTAGCCTTGGATGATTTTATGTGTGAACATGGTTTCTTGCTGATACTGATCAGGGATGTCTTCCCTTCTTGGGATTTTATTCTTTTCTGTACTAGTTTCCTCCTTCTATTGTATAGCTTGTTATGGCAGGGGTCCACCAGACTGGTTTCCTTTTCTTGGAGGAGTGAGTCTTGGTTTGGTTTGGGATAGCACAATCCATGCATTCTTGTAGGTGCCCATCGAGTGCATTAGTAAAGGATTTTGCAGCTTGGACAGCGTTATCCTTTAGCATGGGGGCTATGAAACTTCCCACCTCAGTCTTAACTCATTAACTCCGAGTACCTTCTCATGGCACCATTGTGTTTAAACCCGAGCGCGCCATGAGAAGATAGAAATTATCAGCTGTTATCCCCGAGTGCCTTCCACAAGCGAGAGAAAAGTGTACTGCAAATTTGTAGTTCACCTTAATGTAAAACACGCTGAAATCATAACTGAAAGTGAATTACCTTATAAAGTTACGATTCAGCATGTTTTTACATTAAGGTCACATTAAAGTTCTTACAGAAAATCTGTTTATAAAGTGCTGGATAAAGCAAGTGGTGACAACCAATCGGATTCTTGCAATCCAAGCCACCACTTGCATAACGCCTCCACCCCCAACCTAAATTTCTATTGTTTTTCCACCAATAAAAAAGAGGGACCAGCAACAGGTATTTCTTTTATTTCTGCAAAGACTTGGAGATTTTGTTTGCTACTGGATCCTCTATTTTTGTTCCGCATTCGGATTTTACAGACCGCCATATAGGCACTACCAGGCAGTATTTTCCTCCCGGTTAGTGGTATCTCCTACTGAGACAATCTGTAAGAGCAGTTATTTCTAGTTATATACAGAGATACTCATAATGTAATATATATATATATATATATATATATATATATATATATATATATATATAATGTTCCCAAAGGCAGTTTAGTTCAATGTTCCATCAGGGGGTGTGCATTAATGGCTTTTATTGAGTTGTTGCCGACTCCTTTTTTTTTTTCAGTATTCCTGCCCAGGACTCTTCGTTTCGCTAGCTCCTTTTTCAAACCCCCCCCCCTGGATTTTTACCCACCCAGACCTCTCCTCTCATCCCGGAGACCCTTGTCTCTGCCCACCCGCTGACCATCGCTGTTCAAAACTGCTACCAGAAGTGCAGTTAGGGTTGGGTATTCGAAACTTGTCCCCCACTGCAAGGTGTTACGTGGGGTGATCAGCATATGCCGATTGTTGCATCTCATATCAGGTTATATGTAAAAAAAAAAAAAAAAAAAAAAAAAAAGTGGGCCCGCTCATAGTCTGCCCTTCCCAACTGTTGGTGTAGTTATCCAAGAGCTCCGTTTTCTCCCCCTAACATTTCTCCTCATGCCGTAATGTTGACCACATCTGGCTTTTTCCCAGTCAACAAATGTTTCAAACTGACACGGTGCTGTTGGGCAATGAAGCTCGTATATTTGTGTGAAGGTAAACAGCCACTGCTAGTAATTTTTTTTTTTGACACACGCACTTGCAGTCTGTTCTCTACTGCCATATGCAGAAAAGTGCGGCACGTCCAGGTCTCCACTGTAGTGTGCTAAAAGGGCATAGATAAACAGAACTACTGAAAACGCCTGTGACATGTTTGGGGAATTGAAGAAAGGCCAAGTTATAGAGATAGTCTATGTATTTCCTGCTTGTATGACACGGGAAAAGAAGGGTAATCCAGGTTGCTAAAGCGGAGTATGTGGCAGCCATCACTCACTTTATCAGCAGGTAAATTTAACACAGACACATTTGCATGATATTCATATCGCACTGTATCCTTGTTTACTGGAACAGACTTCCAGTACTTGTCAAACATAGTAGCATCCTCGTGAGAAGTAAGATGTTTACCTTACAAACAGGTTTGATTCTCACATGGGTAAGTGGCTAGGCTTAAAAACGGCCCACGAGGACAATTGGCCTAGTCCTATAAACTTCAAAGTAAACCAAAGTAATTGGATGGGCAGCCTTCAATTCTTTCCCAGCTTAGCTTGTTTTGCCTTCATTTAGGCAAGGGGGAAATTTGAACAGTTTTTTTTTTTTTTGGTTAGGATCAAAATGGTCTGCAGACTGCCTAGTGCTTGTTTATGAACCTATAACACCAAGAAGTGATGATCTTAGCTAATATTATGACTACCAGTTGCTGGCTCTTACTGAATTTTCTTTTTGGAACATTGCTTTATCTCTAGTGGAAGTGAAAACTGTGCTACTTTAGGCAGATTGATTGGTGGTGTATTGTGCGTTTCTGTTTGTGTGCTTATACTGAGGTAATATCAGCTGCTGCTTATTTAACTCTGGTTTTCTTGATGTTTAATTGCTGGAAACTGGTATTTTTTTCATTATCTGACTGTGTGTTGTAGATTGTTGTGATTTGCATGGCATAGCAGTAATTTTGTTCTGAGTTGCCACATTGAATACTTGTGCTACTTTGTGAACTGCAGAAAATTGTTAAACAGATTGTTACATGCTCTACAGTGGAGTGGCTGTGCTGCACACGGTGACATGCCAATGCACATTACACAGTAAGGCACTTTTAGCTCTCACTATTTTCAGGGAACCAAACAAATCCACTACATAACACCAGGGAATAGCTATACTGTGTACACTGACATCTACATATTATTTTTACCATAATTTGAGATAAATAATTCTTCTGTTTTTATTTTCCACAATATGCTTCTTTCCTGCACTTGTCATTACTTACTACACTGCTTGATTCCCTTCTGTGGCATACGTTTAGTAAGTTGCACCAAGTATAATTACTTACTACACTGTTGTTGCTAGGCTAAGTTTTTCTCCTGGAGAAAGGATGTTTTGTGTACTTGGTCATGTGTTCATTTTATCTTATTATGGTTATGCCAGGCCTTGTGGCTCCTTTTCACATCTCATAAGCCATACTGTTAGTTAATTGACAGGCTTGCAAATTGCCAACAGGTGTATAGGTAGTCTGTGGTTTAGTGAAAGTGTGCCATATGATGGACTACCGCCTGATCTAGGATTAGTTCTCTATACCTGCTGAGTGCCAAGATAGACTCCTGTTTCCTTGTGATTCTGAGTAGAATAAAACAGATTCTGGAGAATGAAAGATTGTCATGCTGCTATTAGGTGCAGATTAGTTCATTCACTTTAACTCCAAAGCAGTCAGATTGCGAGGGCATCTCTTGTGCACAACCCTCTTCAGGTCACCCCTCAGAAACATGGCTTTAGCTGTAGCAGGCAACTCAGTACATGTCAGGAAAATCCTACTAGGACAGCTGAACTTTACCTGGGGTTAATCAGAGTCTCTTTAATTGATGGCAGGTGTGTACCCAGAAAGACTGAATGCTGTAATTAAATCAAAAGGTCCTTCAACAAATTATTAGTTTAAAGGTGTACACACCAGCAGTCTGAGTG